>NW_025064847.1:6000000-6600000 GCF_014595645.1 Diaporthe citri
TGAGGCAAGTATGACCAGATGTATTAGATTCAGAAATGGAGAAGCGCTCGGGGTGTCGAATTCCGGAAGCTTTGAACGCGCGGGCTCTGTAACGTGGCCCAGTTCGAGACGACCACCTGGAACGAGGTGACGGAAGCACGTCTCTCGAAACGCCGGCCAGTCATGAACGCCCGCATCCACCATGCAGGCTTGGATGAAGTGGAACTGCTCGAACGGCCACTCGGAGTCATTCGCGTTGTGTTGAATGAAGCTGATGTTCGAGGGCGTATCGTCTCGTTGAGGAGGGAGAGTCAGATCAGTTCCAATGACGTTTGCATGTGGCCACCTTTTGGCCATGGCCAAAGCCCACAAACCGGTTGCCAGTCCCGATGTCGATGATGTTGATCTTTTCAGACGTATCCGAGAGTGTGGTCTTGTGAAGATTTCCATTGAGACTGAGATACCACAGTTGATGCTGGATATCTACAATGTTTTGATCAGTCAAGTCTGCAATAACATGGCACGTAGCTCAACATACTCGGACGGTCCTGTTCATTCTGTAAGACATTAGCAGCCGCATCATCTAAAAAGATGTAAGCTACACAAATCTGTACACACCGTGTTTTCCACATCCGCCATAACATACTCGGATGAGCTGACATTCCCGGCCATCTTGACGAAACGCCAATGATCCTGAAAGATGTTAAAGAGGTCAAGAATAAAGCTTGGTTCCAGCCACTGAAAGCCCTGAGATGTTTGAGTACTGTCTTTGTGACTTAAATCACCGTTGGTACGTGGACGGAGCCACAAGAAGACAAGGTATTCCTGCGAGGTGAGGAAAGAGGCGGCGCTGATGCGAAACGGTCAGCGTAAAACTGAAAGGTATCAGACCATTTATAAAAGTATGGTAGAACCTCGTTCTCCGACCAACGCGATGCTGATTTTTGCTATCCCCGCTGTAGGATCCCGAAGCCCCATCTCGTTTGCGGCACTTTGGTTGATCGGCTCGATGATTCCCACAACCAAGAGCACCAACTGCCTAACTGTGGACCCGTTGAGGTTGCAAATCCGCAGCCATTTTTAGAGAACAGGGACACAGCCCTGCCGCTGAAGTGCACGATGCAGTCGGCGCTAAAGTCGGTGCTTTCCAGCAGCACCAATTTGCAGATGTGCTTTGGTCTGGCCAACCGACCAACCGGCCAATCGGCTTACATTCCTGATGCCTGCTCGATGCTGCGGATCGACCACTGCGTGCAATGTCACTTGTATCTCACCGCTTAAGTCTAACTGTAAGGGTGGAGGGCAAGCCGTGTTAGGATCCTGGATGCACTGGTGGGAGTGCGAATGGCGATGTAAAGAAAGGCAGCTCTGGTGTGGTGTGGTGGGAACTTGCCTGAGTGCTAGTTTGGAAAGATACCAACTCTTCCTTTCCAACTGGCCTATTGCCCCTTCCCCGTCACTGGTGTTTCCTTTTCCTCAGTGGATGATTTCAAGGTCGACTATCGACTATCTGAGAATAAAACCAGACTTCTGTCGAGATGATACGGCATGGCTTGTGAAGTCGGAAAGCTCACTGGTCATTGAGCCAAAAGCCCACTCCCCCCCTCCTTTTTCAGATCGATGCTTGATAATTGTTTCATGGGGTTGACTTGATTTACCCGTGGCCCTTGTCGTACAGAGCTAACCATTCCTGCAAGAGGTGGTCGACATCAATGGCTCGCTACTCGAAATTCTGTGCTTCCACACCTGCAGCTCCCGCTCGTACTCAAGCTTAAGTATCTAATGTTCAATTACAGTAGTGCTTATTATACTTAGAAATTACATTCTTGTTGTTTTATCTGCTGATTACTGTGCTATCCTATTGCATTAGTGACCGAGTCGATTCACTCTTCTCTAAAACCACCGAAGGTCCCATAATCAACATTTGATAAAAAGTTCCCTTGAAAGATTGGCTCTCAGTCTATCTTATTCATTCGTGCCATCCTCATCGCGTGTATAGTGAGATCCTGACTGTTGATGACACCGTTGCGTATCCATCAGTGGTGCTCACGTGAGCCCTGGGGAAACCAAGGGAGCTCTCTTGAGCCTTGATGAACTTATTGAGTGTGCAGTGTGCTTGGAACTCACATTGGCAGACAGGTTCTGGAGGAGGAGTTGGAAAACGTGGCCGAGCATCGGCAAGTAACAAGACATGGCACCTATGGCAGGCTCAATAAAAACTCAAATGCCCTTGTACATAGATTCTGTCTCCGATTTTGAGCCCTGCGAATTTCCCCTCTCTAAACCAATATCTTCAGTATTGAGCGAATTGTTGTGAGACTGGTGGTGAGTATATATTGTAAGCTACTAGGTGGGAGGAGACTGATAATGGAGGGTGACAACTCAGACCCTCTTCCGCAAGGTCATCAAACAAACGGAAGCACAACAAAACTCCCAGACTCTGCACCCAAATGCACATTGTGCCTCCCTTTGTTTAATGTCCGATCAACTCCGAAGTTGCTCACCCCAAAGTTCCGCCCGCTGATAACAAGCTTCACTCCCTCGCCTTGCTCGAACTCAATCCCCGTGGCCCAGATGCCAATGTCCAACCTCACCACCTTGCCCGGCTCGACTTTTTCCTCCACCTCGTGCGGGTGGTACGGCCAGTGCGGATGCATGCTTATTCCCTCGTCAATGGCGCGATGCGAGGCCCGGAGAATGCCAACCGGACCTTTGTATAGCACGACCTCGGTCTCCTGCTCGGGTTTGAACTCGCCAAAGGACTTGATTGGTAAGCCTTGCCAGGGAATGTTAAGGTTCGTCATCTGGTTGCCCTGCCTATCCATCTTTTGGATCATGACGTATACATCCATGTCGTTGTGGTCTGGACAGGACATGTATAGCACAGCCTTAGGCATGCCCATAATGCGCGTCGTCTCCGGAAAGGTATACGTGAATGCCACGCTCTCGCCAGCAGTCGAAAGATAGCTGACACTGCTGGCGTTTTCCTGCGGCCCATCAAGCAAAAATCTCCCTTCGCTTCCCAAATGAAACTTCTTGTATTCCGTCCTTGGAGGTGGGAAGTCCTCTTCGATAATGTTCTCGATCGCCTGCGGCACCTTGTTGCCGAACCTCAAGATCGACATCCTGACCTTGGGGGTCTTCTCCCATCCATTGTCAGTGCCCTTGAGAAAGTGGTCGAAGAAGGCAAGTAATTCATCCTTGGCTTGTGCGTTTCCCCAGAGGTCATACCATTCCTGCCAGGGGTGCCAACGCAACCACTTGGACTCGGTATCAACCTCCATCCAAGCCCTGATGGCACCCATCCCGTGCATTGTGTTTGTCCAAGTTCCCGTGATGTAGGTTGGCACATTGATCTTCTTCATGTCCGGCCTCTTGTCGTTCCACCACTCGTTGGCCAGCGGGTGTTCCTCGTACATGTCACGAAAGCTCTCGAGCCCGTTGCGGCCCTTGAGCATATACTTGACAATAAGCTTGTCGAAGAGGTCTCCGGCGTAAATGCCGCCGCGGGCAAACTGCTCGCGGTAGAGGTCACCACATCCCTCCCACGGAGCGATAGCGGCGAGACTCGGTGGTCGGAGCGCTGCGATGAACCACTGTGCTATCGCGAGGTGAGAATTCCCTGCGAGGCCGACTTTGCCATTGCACCATTCCATCCCGGCGACGGCCTCGATAGTATCATAGCCATCCTCGGCCTCCTGGGTTCCCATGATAACCATGGTTCCTCCGCTATCAAAAGCCCCTCTAGTGTCGACATTGACGATGGCGTAGCCACGAGGAACCCAGTCCGCCGGATCCGGAGCCTCGAACTTTTCAAGGCCCGAGAGTGTGCCAGGGGGGATTCCGAGACCCCATGGTGTCATGAGCCCCAAGGACGCTATCCCATTGAACTTCTTGCCAAATGGAGACCAGCAGATTATGGCCGGTACTTTTGCAGACGGGGAACTGGGGCGGAGTACGTCAGCGTAAAGGGTCGTCCCGTCGCGTACTTTGATGGCTATGTCGTGCTCTACCACAATGGGGCAAGGCAGAGGACGGGCGTCTGGATATTCTGGGTGTCTCCAGCCTTCTGGAAGAGTCTCTGTGTGGGGGTTGAGACCAGTGTAGCCATCTCTTCCAACGATGGGTTGGTTGAGCGGTTCTATGGGCACATTCACGTCTGAGTGTCTCATGGTGACTGATTTCAAAGAGTCTTTAGAGCAATTCCTTAGACTTTCTGGGTACAAGAATTTTGTTTTCTGTGGATGATGCCGGGATGGACAAGCAAGTGCTCTGCATCTAGATCAAAATGAACCTGCGGCAGCCGTATGTATATTGCCTCTGGGATTACGTTTGCGTACTGCTTGGTCTTGAATGCATATAGATCGCGACAGCCGTAATCTCTGCGTGTTCAAAGAACCTAATTAATTGTGGTATTCACCGGCCGTGTACCCTGTCCTATGTACAGGGCTTCCTGACAAAGAAGCCTAATCCGTGACTTCTGTGGCGTGAGCGAAGGATCCCCTGACTCTATTGTCTTGTCTGTGCGTGCCACAATAATAATACCAGCTTTTCAAGGCAAAATTGTATAGAAAAAAGGTAGCTTTTTGTAGCATTACATCCCGTATGCATTGTAACGGTGTAGGTTTAATTAAAAAAGTATAAATTAGAAGTTATAATTGGTTAGATTTGGTTACATTCTTTGTGGGGAGTTGTACTGGCATGGGTAATCTTTTAACGGAAACCCTGTGGAGCAAATGCCTTATTGGCGCGGCCCCGGCCGTTGGTGGAGCCGAGAGACCCACTGACTCCCGAGCCGATTCCACGGAGCATGGCACCTGTCCCGAGCCGAACCTTTCCGTGCCGAAACACCTGAGCGTTCGTCCACCATGAACCCGTCCCGAACCGAGTCGATCTCCATCAGCATGGGTAGGTTAATCGAGCAGTGATGATGGGCTTGTATGATCCGGGTGTTAGAGACAGTCCGAAGTGGCAATACTCGCACCTAAACACCAGGCGTTCTAAATACAATTCTGAGACGTCTTTCGAGTATAAACCCGTTATCTCAACACAGCCCAAAACTGTTCTCTTGCAATAGTACAAACAATCTTCATCGCACTTTAGAGATCTGAGCTGTGATCAAACTTTTCATAATGAATATTGAATTGGAAAGACGCCATCATGATCATCGCCACAGACTATGCCTCCGCTCCGACCGCGACCGTGACGGTATCAGCAACCAAGCACACGGATGTTTCTTCAAAGCCTCTGGTTCCCAAGCCAGCAGGACCCCACAAGCTTTTCTCAGAGACGGGCGTCACGTACGGCGACTTTCGCGATGATCTCCTCCGCGATGGGTATGTTGTTGTCAAAGGCGCCATCCCACGTGAGAGGGTGGACAAATACGGCGAGGAAATGATGTCGTACCTGGAGAACTTGTGAGCTTCCCTGCCATGCCATCCCACTCCTGTTTTCTCAGTTGTGCATCTGCTAACTTCACATAGCGCTGGCGGCCTCGGCTTCAACCGCAACGACTCTGCCACTATCAAAGAGTCCAACCTTCCGGTGATCACGGAGAAAGGCATGTGCCTAGGCTACGGCATTGCCCACGAGTCCTTCACCTGGTCGATTCGCCAGGAGCCTGGCGTCATTGATGCGTTTGAGAAGGTCTATGATACGCCTGACCTGATCGTCTCTTTCGACGCCGTCAACATGGCCTTCCCCAACCGCACCGATGTCAAGCCCAACAAACCCTGGCCGCACCAAGACCAAGACCCAGAGAAGCCCGGGTTTCGGTGCCTCCAGGGGCTTGTCAACATCTTCCCTAATGGCGAAAAGGACGGCGGGTTGATTGTATGCAAAGGCGCGCATTTGCTGAGTGAGGACTTCCATGCAGAGTTCAAAGATGAGCCCAACAAAATCTGGGCATGGACGAAGGAGTGGTACGGATTCACCGACGAGGGCATGCAATGGCTGAAGAACAAGGGCTGCGAGTGGGTCAAGATCAACGCCGAGCCTGGGGACCTGCTGCTCTGGGACAGCCGCACGCCGCATTACAACCTCAGCCCAGAAGGCGACAGGCCCAGGTTCTGTGCCTACACTTGCTACATGCCTGCTGCTGATGCCAGCCAGGAGGACTTGTTGTGGAAGAAGGCCGCATTTGAGAAGACGCAGAGCACGACACATTGGCCGAACGCCATGCATGTTGGCGGGATTCCGATCTTGCGGGACGGCGAGCCCTGTCCTTACAACACTGGAAAGCCAAGGGAGACACCGAGACTGGGAGAAAGAGGGTTCAGATTGACCGGCATTCCATATGTTCAGACCGAGCCTATTCAGGTTTGAGTGAGTCTTTGGTGTATTAGTCGAGTTCTTAAATTGGCCAGTCTTCCAACAAGTTAATCTAGCTTTCTGCCTGTAAAACGACGTCTTCAAACCAAAGACAGGAATCTTGCTCTTGGCACGAATAGGAAAAGTGCTTGTTCCCTGTTGTTTCTGTTCCCAAGTGAGATTATGCAGTCATAATTCCAGGTCCAGACCCGAAGATTTGACAATAGCCCTTCAGGCATGATAATATCTGTGGCAATTCTAGCCATCAAAGGGCTCATGGACATGAGTCTGCCTACCAGTTCAACAAGTCTGTCTCGACAAGACATGAGATAAATTTGGGGAGTGTCTCTTTTTGGAATGATGATACTGAATGAATTATCTGAACATATTCAATCTCCATGTAAATAAGACCACTCAGCCGGTAGCACCTGGACTCAGCCCCGTTCTTTTCCTTTCCCAAAGTGATAGCGGCTGCGAGTAGCACAGCACAGCTGGTGTAGTTCTAGTGCATGACGATGTTGCCACTCAGTTGCGGTTGTCACCCAGTTGCGTAATGTGTCATACCATGCATTCGTGAACCGGGACAGAATATGAACGATATAAATACTTCAACCAAATACATTAAATATCACACTGTCACTTCTGGCCACAGCCTGTTCGTCGCCCACAGCCTTACCCGGGCCCCGAAGAAATACACTGGAATCGCCAGAGCCCCCATGACACCAGATATGATGGCAAATATGTTCATGGCACCATTGTAGCCTGTCAATTTGATCAAGGGAACAGTCGAATAGCTAAGACCAAAGGAGATGAATCCTCGACCAGCGCAGATGACCAGTAGCAGGGGACCAGCCTTGCTGGGGAAACTGTCAACCACGTAGGTGATGCCGATTAAATTCGCACCGAGGAAGGCGAAGAAGCAGACATTGTAGGGAGCCACGATGGTCATCCAATGCCAACGATCAGGATGCGCCCCAGCTTGGCCATAGAGTACACAACTCAAGACCGCCAAGGCGATTGGAAGACTCCAGGTTATCAGACGGTACTCGGGCTGCAACCGTCTTCAAATTAGCCTTGCATGTTCTAGTTTTAGGGGACTGACTGTCGGCATACCTGAAAGAGGCCATTCCTCCGTTTGCTCATACTCCGAGCAACAAGGTCAGATCCATAGCCTAGAATCGGAACCATGATGACAGAATCTAGCACCTGCACAAGTTGGACATATCCAAGCCACCCTGACTTGAAAGAATAAGGCGGTGACATGAGAATTGTCGCGAATGTGGATGCCTGGTATACGTATATGCCCAAAAATGTGCCGTTGAGGAGAAGGACCCAGACGATATTTGCTAGGCAAAGTGATTGGAAAGCGTATTTGTAAAATGCCAATGTTCGCTTCCATTCGGGTTTGAAATGGAATACTTGCAGGTCATGCCGCCATGTCCGTTGGCCAAAGACTTCAGGCTGTAGTTGGTGGTTTTGTCGGGTCGTGACACTGAAAATCATCTCTGAGTCGCCGTTCTTACTGACATGGCCTGTTTCGTCCAGCTTCAGGTGAACCTCTCCCCCTAAGAACACATGTTATCGGCCTTGTTCAAAGCAGAATGTCAAGTTCCAGTTCAACTTACTATCAGCGTCTTCAGGGCGGTCGTACTTCGTTTCAACCACGAATACAAGTGACAAGATAAGGATGGCGACGTTGAGGAATGTGATGATGAGGTACCACCACTTCGTACCCCGAGCAGGGACGATGTACGTAGTGGCGACAAACATGCCAGCGGTGAGAGTAGTTTGTATACCAATGAACCAAGAGAGCTTTGCGCTGCGTTCGTGAAGGAAGTGGATCTCCTCAACGATGTACGGCGCCAAGGCCTCACTCTGACCGGCGGCGATGCTGTAAAAATTACGGCCGGCAATGTGGCTACTCACTAAGGCCGGGAAGGCACACCAGATGCCAGACACCACAAGCAGAACAAGCGAGGCCAGAAAGACAGGCCTGCGGCCTACCGTGACAGAGAGTGGCATCGACAAGAGATTCCCGATCCCCATGAACAGCGTCGGGTAAGTAAGCAGGTCTGTGGCTCGGGTCGCTTCTGACGGTGCGTATTCTTTTAAGACTGACGGGAAGACTGATCCCATGCCAGATGTACATAGAACCGAAGTCGCTGAATATGATGCCACAATGAAGACTATCAAGAATTTGTGCCATTTCGGAAGGTTCAGGGGGTCTAGCCGTTTTCTAGTGTCAGTTTGACAATCGCGACCAGAATTCGTGAAAGCTTCCTCTATACCACTATGGAGCAAGCAGCTGAATCTTACCTTTTGGATCTGGGCTCGGGGTCGGAATCAGGACGACTGAACCACCTTGAAGAAGCTGGACGGTGCCATGTGCCTGGGGCTCTGCTCTCGGCTCGAGTCGGCGGTCAGCTGTTTCGACATGAACGGCATCAACAGAGGACCTGACATCTTTCGTGCCAGAAGAATCGGCCATCTTCGCCCAAGGAGAAGTTGAGCTGCAAGGAAGAGCTCGGATTGCACTGGGAGTATCTGATTTGGGTGATATCCAGGTAATGACCACGTCCGGGAGCGTATCTAAATATGCAGTACGTCGCCAAAACTCAGTACTGAGGTTCGCATACATGCACCTGGCCACTGAAGCCAATAGCCTTTACCCAGGGGCTATATCCTCGATTTCTTGACGGGGGTGGATTCTCGCATGCGTGACGACGGCATGCTGGATTCCTTACTTCAAAAGGTCGACGGGATTCTAGCCCAACAGGCGAACCCGCCTCCCACTTTCTTGGGTACATATTCAGCCCCAGAGATGGTGCCTACAAGTGCGATGGTTCAAGATGGCCCACAGGCTGCCCATGTGCGCAGCTCGACCAACAAATCGGACCAGGCAAACAACAGTCTCAGCAGCGCTGATGCCGCATATAATACACCAGAAGCGGAGCTTTTGAACCTGAACGGCATCATTTCCGGCAATAACGACTTTGGCTACGATGCACTGTACTCGGCCATGTCAATACTTGGTGATGAATGGTTTCCCGGTTTGCCTGATGGAATGGGGATTTTGTCAGCTGGGTCCATGCCGTGAATGACTTCAGAGGTCTTTAGACTGCCTTATCGAGAATGAGGAGATTTGAATGGGTGCCTAGGTATACAGAGACTGCGCGTACATGGTAAGAGAATTGACTCGACCGCCTCTGACACCAACGGGACAAGCTATTGTCTTCGAGAGCAAGCTTAAGGGGACATGTGTAAATTCCCCCACCAGATTTGAGTGTATCATATCCACATCATCCGAGACTTTTCCGTAGCTAGTAGTCATCTGAAAACTTGATAAATGGTCTACATATTGTATATCATTTGCACGAAGCCTTTGTTTGACAAGCATATAAACGAGTCTACTAGGGGCGTGAGCGAAGTGCAGGAGGCTAGTCAAGCATTGCATGCAGTCTTGACCGGAGTCGGTGACTGTGAAGGATTCGGAGTAGACTCGAGGACCAACAATCAATCACCGACGAGGGGCATGGGGAATCAGGGAACCGGGTAATGGATTCCAAGATATTGAACCTGTTGACTCAGTCGGATATTGTGCGGATTTTTCCAAGTCCCCAGTTCTCTGCATCGAACCAACACAGCAGAGCGTTGATTACCATTCTTGTGCGCCCTTTACCAGCGCGAAAGGTCACAAGTGGAGCGGCATCCAAGGGACCTGACCAATTGCAGCCTTATGGTTGTGATAACGAATAGGCCTCCCCTGTGGATCACCAGGTTGTCTATATATTAGCTGCCGTATAGGGGCACAGCAGCCAGGGGGCAGAGCTTGGGACGTTTGTTGCGTGGCTGACTCCTTGGGCGTGTTCTCTGTTTTGAAAAGATATCCAAACCGGTATGGCCTGAGTCACCATACTACACTCCACTTAGATATATAAACCATACTAATAAAGCTACTTAGATAGTCAAACATGTGAACTAGATTCACCTCCTTAGCATCAAGCGCTCGTCGGTCTGATCTTCTTCATCGCCATCCTCCTCCAGTTGTGCCAGACAGCATCTGTACCTGTCATGGCACTCACGACTGAGTCTGGCGACGCCATCACGTCCAATGCCAGTGAAAATGATCACGCCGCCGCCGCCGCCACCGGCCCCCGAAAACTCGACCACCCAGCCGAGATCGATGAGAAAGATATCCACAACACTTCAGATCCAACCAGCAAGACAATGGGCGAATCCAGCGTACTAAGCCTGCAAGCCGAGCAGCCCCAGTCGGACCTGGAGAGTAGCGGAAGCGCATCCAAAAATGGACCAGCGAAGGCCCCACCGCCAGACGGAGGTCTCCAGGCCTGGCTGCAAGTGCTCATCGCCCACCTGGTCATCTTCAACACCTGGGGATACATCAACTCGTTCGGCGTGTTCCAGACCTACTACCTGAGCACCCTTGAGCAGTCCCCCTCGCAGATCTCGTGGATCGGCTCGGTGCAGGTCTTCATTCTTTTTGTCATCGGCACTTTTTCCGGACGCGCAACCGACGCGGGCTACTTCCGGCACACCTTCGCCATCGGCACCGTCCTCATCCTGATCGGCGTCTTCACGACCTCCGTCTGCACCGAGTACTGGCAGCTGTTCCTCGCCCAGGGCATCTGCACCGGTATCGGGAACGGGCTGCTGTTCTGTCCCACCCTGGCTGTCCTCCCTACCTACTTCAACAAGAAAAGGGCAATGGCCGTTGGGCTTGCTGCCTCGGGAACCACGACGGGGGGCATTATCATCCCGGGCATCTTCGAGGCGCTGCTGCCCCGAATTGGCTTCGGATGGACCCTGCGCGTGCTCGGACTGATCATGTTGGTCTTCCAGGTGATCTGCTTCGTCCTGGCGCGCACCAGAGTCCCACCCCGGACCGTCGGGCCTCTCGTGGAGTTCTCGGCATTTAAGGAGCTTCCCTATCTCCTCTTCGCCATCGGTATCTTCTTCTGCTTCTGGGGCATATACCCAGCCTACTACTACGTCGGCGAGTACGCGAGCAGCGTCATCGGGGTCTCTCAGGGGGACTCCATTAATCTTCTCATCATTATGAACGGCATTGGTGTTGTCGGTCGGCTCCTGCCCCCCTACCTCTCTGACAGGTGGACCGGCCCGACAAACATGATGATTCCCTTTGTGCTGCTGTCCGCGGTGTCGCTCTATTGCTGGGCCGCCATTTACACCCAAGGCGGCCTGTGGGCCTTCGCCACCATCTACGGGCTCTTTAGCTCGGGCGTTAATAGTCTATTCCCTACTGCCCTGTCTGCCTTGACCACGGACATGACCAAGATTGGTGTGCGAATGGGCATGGTATACACTGTTATTAGCTTTGCCACGCTGACCGGCACACCCATCGCGGGGGCACTCATCAGTGCCCACGGCGGCCACTACCTGGGTATGGAGATGTTTGCCGCATCGCTGCTCATGATCGGGGGTATCATGCTGGTCGCGGCGAGGATATCGAGAACGGGTTGGAAGCTGAGGGCGAGAATGTAGGTCCCCAAACACGGGTGAATTGTGAATACGGATTGTACAAGGGAATTAAAATCTGTAAAGGATGGGATTATGCAGTATATTGCATTCGACGATACTGCTGTAGACGGTCCAGATACAATTGCTGCTTAGATATGTACAGATTCAAGATTGCAATCTTGCGAATCCAAGGTGCTGGATAGGCAGAGTGCACCAAGTCTAGTTACCCTACTCGATTTTCTGTCCCAGACCCTGATATCTCCATCTACTCACGTATGCTGGTGAACCACTGGTGGCACCATTGCTTGTTGCATATGCGCCGATCAAAGTACCTGTATTGAAGTTAGTACTTTGTGTCTCGGCTGACCGAACTCTTCGACCATGGAGATAGCTACATACCTGTGAATGGACCAGTGCCTCCACTGAGCAAGGTGCTTGGAGCGTACCCAATGATGTCTGCGCTTTCACCATCACTCGACGTAGACGCAGAGAAGGCGTAGTGTGTGTCATTGACAGCTTGGATGCCGAGTCGCAGGGGCTGGGACCAAGGTATCGGAACAGGCTTGACGACTGTCTCGATGGCCGGGCCTTCATAGTTGCCGGTGCCAGTGACGCGGAACCGGAGGTAATAGTCCAAGCTTCCGTTCGAGAGCGGCAATGCAACGAGACCCAGATCTATGTGCTGATACTGGGTCAGAAAAGCCGTCACCCCTACTTCCTCCTCGGCTGCAGTGGCGTTGAGCTCGACGTCGACCGAATAATTGAACAAGGTATACGTCTGTCGTCGACTGACAAATGTGATGCCGTCCGCGGGTGCAAAGTCCGCGCCACCGGTCAGGTTAGCAACGCTCGGCGTCAACTTGAGGGCGTTCGGCTTCTCCTCCGGCGACACCTCATAATTCTCAACCTTTGGAAATCGCCAGTACACGAAGTGCTTTGGCATGGACGTGTACTCCTCGAAGTCCACAACATCCGGGTCGCTCACCAAGGGGCCATCTCCGGGAATACTGCCGGACGCAGACGGCAGGTCCCACCCGTTCATTTCCCCCTGGATAGGGTCCTGGCAGACTGGCCAATCTCCCTCCTCCCAGGTGACATTGAAGAGCACCGACTCCCTGCCCATCGGGTAATTGAGCCATTCCGGGCCAGACCTCGTCGAAAGCGCAACACCCCACCAGTTTGCATCGGCGTCCTGCCACAGATCTGCGTGGCCAACGGTTTGGAAGTACTCGCTTGTGTTGCGGTTGGTCAGAATCGGGTTTCCTTCGAACGCTTCGTAAGGTCCATCGACGGCGGTCGCACGCGCGATTGTCACCGCGTGACCCAGTTCGGTGCCGCCTTCAGCTATCATCAGGTAGTAGTACCCGTCCTTCCACGGCTTGTAGATGTGAGGACCTTCCGGGCTAGGCCCACCAGTGCCATTCCAGATGTAGTATGACGAGCTGGTTTCTCCAGTGCTGAGATCGATCTTGGCCTGCTGGATGCCCGCGCAGGTGATGTAGACCTGCCCGTCCACGTCGTCGTCCCAAAAGAGGTCCGGGTCGATGCTCGCCGGCGTGAACCGGAGCGCGTCAGACCACGCGTCATCTGAGTACGGGTCGGTTGTCGTGTAGATGGTCCCCACGATCCCCTGATCAGGGTCCACACCAAGCACAGAAACGACCACGACATAGAAGGTGCCGTTTCGGTAGCGGAACGTGGGCGCGAAAATGCCGTTTTGTTGCCCGGGGCTGGAATCTCCGATCTCTGGCAACTGTGACTCTCGGTTGAGTGCGCTGCTGACGAGCTTCCAGTTCACGAAATCCTGGCTTGCGTAGATTGGGAGGCCCGGTGTTGCTAAGAAGGTTGACGTCACGCAGAAATTTGTGTTGTTGAGCTCTGCAATGACGCCGGTGCAGGAAGGGTCCGAATGCCAACCCGGCAGGATGGGATTGGTGAATGAGTTGTCCAGTGCCTGAGCCCCCAAGCCCGCCCCAAGCAGAGACGTGAAGAGTGTGATGAGAAGCATGGTGACAATGTCCACTCAACTGTGCGGTGCGAACAAACGCTCAACTCAACAAAATTCGCCAACACGTCAAAAAAAGCCAACATGGAAGACGATGAATCAATCGTGTTTTTGATTTTACGCGACGATTCAAGAGTGGTTTCTTCAACCACGTCATTCTCGCGGGGGAAATTCCACACGCGGATTGAGGAGATTGATTCCAAGCGAGCCCGGGTGAATTCGCGCGTACCCGCCGTATGTTGCAGCAGCAACCCGACTCGGCGTCGTATTCTCTTTTCCCTGTCGTATCGATGCCCCAGACTCGGGATGTGCTGGGCCGGGCCGGAAAATCCGGGCCTCGGAGCACTGAAAGCGGGACCGCGCCAGGCTTCGGTAGGAGATGAAGCGAATGGCGGAGATGAGATCACCATGTCAATCAAAACATATTCCTTGCTGATGGTAAGGCCTGGCGGGTCTGCAAAAACAATGTTTGGTGAGCACAATCGTTGGCATGACTGACTGTTTTGCTGAAGCTTATTTCTTTGGGATTCTGGGTCTTGCCTACCTAGTGACCCGTGAGTTCATACCTAGGTCGTCAACCACACGCCTGCTTGGTACGGCGACCCCCATGCAATAGGTCCGCATTGGGTCTGAATGGTTTCTTCATGCTTCTTTTCTTATTTGAGAAAAAAAAAAAAAATGCAGCATTGAGAAGAAATCACGTAGTCTGAAAGAGATACAGGCTGACTGTGGCTGCCAACAACCAGAGGAGCAATCATCCAGACCCCAATTCATGTTGTCATAAAACCCCAATTAGCAGGGCTCAACAAGGCAGGATTTCATGCTTTTCGATGAGCAGTAGAAGGATACTTACTTACTCCCAGCAACATCTGGCACCTGAGCCAACTCGGCAGCTCCTTTGCATGACAAGGCTTTGACAGGGTAGAGCATAGAGATAGGCAGTTGGGAACACATTATGTCAGGTAATCACGTGCAAACCAGCCTCAGGTCGCACAACCTCGAGCTATAGCCGTGTCGGTAAAAGATTAAGGGGTGGCGTTTCTGCACCCATTGACCTAGGTGGTCGTGGGGACAGGTACACTCTGTGTTGTTCTTGTTCGCAAGATCTCTAAATCGAGAGCACCGATACCAGTTAGCGTCTGAAATAATGCATTCGGCTTGATTATGATTTGTGGGAGGGACAGGATCAGCATCGTCCCGATCTACATGATACTCAATATTGTCGGCCAATATGACACTATGCCTGGGAAGGTGACCGGTCTGGCCATTTGACGGGCCGGCTAACCAGATCCTTCACGTGCCGAAGAGCATTGCACAAGCCGGCCGACAGAGCCAGATGACCACGTGTTTTAGCGTGATGAAGCATGCATGTTCACACTCCCTAAGCCATATTGTGCCTGCAACAGATTTTCCGATCGACTTGAGGGCCTGGCCAGAGTCTTCCGACAATTGCAAAATGAATTCGAATGCTTGTGTTGCTTCAGCAAACAATGAAACATCGCTTGTCTGCGATCTCTGCCTTTCATATTTCAGCTACTTTTGAAAACAATCATGCATTGGCTTAGAGGATAGTAGGGGCATGTCTGCATTCAATCAATTTATGTGGGTTAGGGCGCATCCGATCTGACCACCGTTGTATTTCGAATTGCGCTTGGTGTGCCCCCCAACTTGCATCTCTGAATGCAGGCTGAGAGGGGTCAACAACACCACCCTCAGTCTGGCCACAACCTGCAACTTTACTGGTCAGCGGCTTGATGGGAGCAGGTCTTGAAATGAGCCACACCGG
This sequence comes from Diaporthe citri, assembly GCF_014595645.1. Classification (NCBI taxonomy): domain Eukaryota; kingdom Fungi; phylum Ascomycota; class Sordariomycetes; order Diaporthales; family Diaporthaceae; genus Diaporthe; species Diaporthe citri. Next base: position 6,015,579 of record NW_025064847.1, read on the forward strand.
TCGGTACATCGTATTCCTGCCCTACTCTCTGTCCTTTTCCACCCACATTCATATCTGTCTATTTCATCTGTGCAAGGTTGTTCAGCGGTTTGCCTTCGTAGCATGTTATCGCCGACTCGCGAGAGAAAGGGTCTTCTCGATTTCTTTCGAACAAGCAAACCATATTCTAGACCTACAGAAACGACACCAAAGACGACCGGTCCCTCACATGAACAGCCTCTCGCCCCTCCCCAAAGCCCCACACAGGTTTCCCCTGACCAAGCACTCACACTTCATTCTGAAATTCCAGCGACCCCTAATCAGGCCGTCGTGCCTGTCTCCCGTACCTCGGAATCGTCTCAGCCAAACATTAGTCTGGCGCCTAAAAAGAGCAACTCCGCGGTGCCCAAAGCCTCTGTGGCCCGTGTGAGCACCATTATCAGGGAGGTCAACAAGATCCGCCCCAAGAAGGGGTCCCAATATAACCGCCCAAAGGACACCGATCGGGAGTTCTGGAGCCAGAGACTGAGCCCAAGAGAATACGCCTATCTTCTCGAGCGTGTTCACAAGAACCAAGAGCTAGGACATTATTTCAATCACGAGCTCCGGTACGTATATTAGTTGGGCTGGCTTTAGAAGACGCTTGGTGGTATTAGCTCCTAGTTACATATGTGGGCTGACGAGCACACAGGTACGAGTATTCGACTTCAAAGAACCAATTCACGATCCTTATGAGTGTGACCGCGTTACATGGCACATTCGTTGACAAATTCAAGGCCCTTCTTACCAGGATTGGAGTTTATATAGAACATGGGCTTCAAGGGTACGAGGACACCCCTGAAGACTTGCAACGTGTGGCTGCAAACATCGAACCGCGAGGAGATGCAAGAATTTATTTTAAGGAAGTCCCGGATAGAAAACAGCCGGATGGATCCTATTTCTTTCGGGACTGTAAGCAGGCGCAACCTTCTTTAGCGATCGAGGTCAGCTGGAGTCACCATAACAGTGAGGAATTGGCAGAGAGGGCACGGGAACTCATCAATTTGTCTAATGGCAACATTCGCACTGTTGTTACCGTGAATCTGCATGACATATACAAGGAATCCGATGAAGGGAAGACATTGGAGGAAAATTCAGAAGGCCCAGCTGCGGCGACAGTGTCTGTGTGGAGGGCTCGCCTCAAGGATGTTGACGGGCGGAAGGTATTGACGCCCGAGTGCGACTACGACGAGGTATGCCCTTTTCATTCTTTTGTTCCAATGGTTTCAAGTTATCCAACGGCTGATACTCAGAATGTATACAGGCTTTCCGGGACTCAGGTGGGAACGTTGTGGACTCATTCAAATTATGTCTCTTTCTGAGCGATTTTATCTGCGAAGATCATGTAATTCGTCATCCTGGATGCGAACAAGTTCAAATCCAACTCACGGCCAGGCATCTTTGCGATGTATACGACGTCGCTGTCGAGCAACACGTTTTAGAGCGTGGGGCGAAATCTACCCCCGTGGGAGTCACGCACGAGGAGGATGTCCATGCTGAGGCTTCGAGCGAGGAAGATGTCCATGTTGAGGCTTCACGTCAGGAGGAAGCTCCTGCTGAGGCTGCGCGAGAGGAGAATCCTCCTGTCGTTGTCCCGCAACCAGAGACCAGGAGTCCGGCTCGGAGGGCAATTCAGGGAGTCGCTCAGATACTTCGACGTTCAGAGAGACATGTCAAAAAGGCTGCACCCCAAGGAACTGCGCAGAATATTTAATTCTCAGCACAGGAAAGGGAGTAATGAATAACGTCTTTCCAATTGAGTCATGTGTTGATACTCGATCCTACCATGTGCCCAAGGCGTTTGTGCTTCTGTGTTGCCCGTAGCCTTGTCTTGGTTTTTTAGTATCTAGATACCCCTATAGTCACCCCTCTTTTTTATCTAGCCCCGCCCCCAGCATAGTTGTTAGGCCAGAATTTGACTGTCATAAAGTGAGGGAGGGGTGATGGTATGTCGTGACCGGGCTAGACCCAATGGGACCCAGGCAACTTCCAACAATTATAAAGCCTCTCCCTCAGCCGCATCCTCATCATCATCTCCCGCTCCTCGAAAGTCTCTATAAATAAAATATATGACTTAGTGTCCGTCATGGCTTTTTACGCCTGCATCCGCCGCCCAAAAAGGAGTCCGTCCAGTCGACCTGCAACACAGTTACAATGCTTGATAAGAACACCAAACTTGAAGCCAGGTTCGACAAGGCGTTTGATGCCTGGAAGGCCACATGGTTCACTGAAGAAAATGCGTCTTTTCCAAATACGCTTCGTGCTTTCTATTCTGTTCTATTCAAACAATGCTTCTTCCACATGCCATCCTCCATCTCCGGGGTAGTTCATTCTAAAGCTAACGTATGCCCTGTAACGAGACACACAAGGGCTTCTAGAACCAGATTAGGGAACTAAATGGGGTTGCTAATAGCCAATTTAATTAAAGTATCTCGCAGAATATATATATATATTAAAAGAAGCTAATGCTAAGCGGGCTATAAAAGGTATAGTATATTAAAAGAAAGGGGAGTGCTTAATCATCCCTTAATATGCTCAGCTCTTAAAAAATATATATATCCTTATATATTTTAATATTATTAAATAATCTCATAATTACTTCTTTTTTAAGAATTCTTAGTTTTAATTTATTTATTATTTATTTTTATTATTTTACTTATTAAATTTACCAGCTTAATTAAAAAACTTATTAAGTTTAGCAGCTTAATTAATAAACTTATTAAGTTTGTTAGCTTATTTAGTAAACTTATTAAGTTTATTAGCCTACTTAGATTTAGCGGCTTAGCTGGATTTAGTGGCCTAGTTAAACTTATTAGCTTAATTAATGAAAATTAAATCTAAATTTATAATAGGTGTGTTTATAATGATTAGAGTTAAAGTAAAAGTGTTAATGGCCGCAATTTAAGGGTTTTAATTAGCAACTTTATCGTTATTTGCAGCGTAAATATTAATTTATATATTCTTCTTTTCCTTTTTTAAGCCTTAATAAACCTTTTTAGGCTTAATAATCTTCTTACTTATTAAGAATTCTTTAAAGTTATTTAAGTTTTTAGCTTAATCTTTATTTTCCTCTTTATTTTTATTATTAAATTGCTTAAATTTATTAAGCTTTATATTTTTTGCTAATATAATAAGAGGCTATATATTAAGCATTTTTAAGGCATTATCTTAAAGCAATTTATTTAATTAAGCCTTTAAGTTTAAGTAAAGTTTCTTTATTAATTTTTTAACTTTATTATAATTAACATTATTATTATTATTTTATTAATTTATTTAAAAGTTCTTTTTAAATTATATAAAAGAATTTATATTAAGATTATATTTATTATTTTTTTATTAATTAATAATTTCCTTATTATTATAATTTTACTTAATATTTTATTATAAAAGGTTAATAATATTAAGGTTTATAATTGGATTAAGCAAATTCTTTTTTTAATAATTATAGGTATGGTAATCTTTAAACTTATAAAAGAAATAAATAAGCTTATTATAATCCTTTTAAGCAACCTTTTTAATAATATAGTAAAGAATGTAGCATTAACGGCAAATATTGCCTTAATTGCAAAGATTTTTATAATATATATTATAAAATGCTTAAATTGCTATATATTAAGCCATAATCTTTGCATTTTATTTTCTAAGCTTAATAAAAAAGTTCTTATTTAAAATATTAATTAATAAGTACTTACAGCGCATTTATATAATATTAATATAGTTAATTTTAAAGAAGAATCTTATATTATTATTTTAAATAAAGCAAAGAATTATAATATCGTATTTACCGCCTATTATAGCTATTTAAATATAAACTTTAATAAGGTTATAATAAATTTCCTTATTAAATAAGGCTTATAAGTAGGTTTTAATTTTATTAACTTAAGCATTATAAGGCATAATAATATAAATTTAAGGCCTTATTATTATATTAATATTTAAAATATAAGATTAATAAATATAACCCGCTATTTTTATTAATAGCTAAGCCTATATTATATTAATAAAGTTAATGCCTTTTTTAATTATTATAAATTAGCATATTAAAGAAATATAATTACTAAAGAGCAACTTAATTACCTTATTATTAATAAGATTAAAATCTATTTTAAAAGTATATATATTATGGATAAGTTATTAAGCAAATATATATTAAGCATAGGTTAAGTTAAAAGGCGCGTAAAAGTTAAAAATAATTTATATGTTTTTATTATAAAAAACGTTAAATGTAAGATCTTAAAGTTTCTCGTGTTATTAATGATTTTTTATAAGGAAGGCAATGTAATTAAATCTTATAGCTATAACTTAATAAGAAAGGAGTATTAAGAGCTAATTAAAATAAATATTCTTATATTTATTATTTTTATTATATTATTTATTAATAAATGGTTTATCTTAGTAATAATTGTTAATAAGCATAAAAAGATAGCAATTAAATATAATTTATATTTAATAAATATATAATTTAAATTCTTATAATGCTTTATTAATAAGGATAATTATAAGGTTTATAAATTCCTTATATGCTAAAGATTAGGTAATAATAAATATATAAATAATAATCTTAGCTTTATTAAGGATTCTTTTTATAAATTTATTAATATTTTTATTTAAGATCTTTATTTTATTTAAAGTTAAGATATTAATTAAGTTATTAAGTTAATATAATAAATATATTAAGCTAGGCTTATATTTATTTTATAATTTTTAAAATATAATGTTTTTTAGTTTTTAAATGTTATTATATTTATTATAGGTAAACTCCTTAATATAATTTATAAGATTATATAGCTTTTTAAGCTATATATTTAAGCATAAGATATTAAAGATTCTTAAGGCTTAATATATATCCTTATTATATTTAAAGTAAAAGCTTTTTTTTAATGCCTTGCTCTTTAATTATAAATTAATAATATAAATAATAAGTTTATTAAATTATAAGTTAATATTAAGCATTTTATATATTAAGGCTATAACGTTATTATTATTTATATTTTAATTAATAATAATTATAACTTAAGGATTATAATTAAGGTTTTTAAGTTTAAGTTATTTAATTTATAAAGCTATTTCCTTATAAATATTATTTATAATAACTATCTTTTCCTTAATCTTTATAGCTAAAGTTATATTATAAATAGTTTTATTTTTAAACTTTATTACTAATAATATTAATAAATATTATAAGTTTTAATACTTTTTATAAATTAGCTTAGCATAATTATTTATTATTAAAAAAAAGTAATTATAATTAAAGTTATAATAATAAGTATTTTAAATAGCAATAAATAAAAATTTATAATATATCTTTTACTTTATAATATTTACTTTAATAAATTAATAAATATATTATTATTAAATAAGACTTAAATTAAATGCAAGGTTAAGAATTTTATAATAATTTTAAACTTTTTAATTATATTTATTAATATCATCCTTATATTATTTACCTTTAATTAAATAAGCATTATTATTATTATTTAAGAATATTATAATAATTAATTTAATATTATATTATATATTATATTTATTAAATTAATGCTTATTATTTAAGAAGGCAAGATTTAAATTATTTTTATTAAGGATTTTTGCTGCCTTTAATTAATGAATTATATATAATGCGTTTTAAATAAATAAGTATATATAAGTAAGAAAGATAATATAAGCTAATATAATTTTGCTATTATTAAGAATGCCTTTAATAATTAAAGCTATAAAAAGCGTTTTAATAAGCATAATTAAGGCATGCCTTTAATCCTTAAAGAATATATATAATGCTTATAGAATGCATTAAATAATAATGGCTTTATAATATTAAAATTTTAATATAATAATAATAATAATCTTATTATTTACATTTTAAAGTATTTTTAAATAAAAGAAATTTTTATGCTTATCTTAAATATTATTTAATTTATAAAATAAAAGGGCTGGGTTATAATAAAATTAATGCATTGCTTAACTTAAAATAAAAAAAAATTATATAATATTTATAATAATGAAATTGCCATTAAATATAATAAATTATTAAATTAAGAAGATATTTTAAAATTTCTTTATTTTAAAAAGGCCTTAAAGTTTTAATTTAGCTATAATATTATTATTAATTTTAATAAAATAAAGATTAATTATAAACTTTTTTATCTTTTTTTTATTAAAATTAAAGATTTTTATAAGTTTATTTAATTTATTATATTTAAGGAGTTAAAATTGCTTAAAATTAAAAAATAAAGCTAAAGCTATTATTAATTTCTTCTTAAGCTAACCTATTTATTTAAGCTAATATATTATAAATTAAAAGTTAAATAGCTTATTTAATAAATTATTATATAATATATAAATTAATATAAATTATAAAATATTAACCATTATATTTATTAGCAATATAAAGTAATTGCAATACTTATTAACTTTCTTTATAATTTTAATGCAATGCTCCTTTAAAGTCTTACCTTTAATATTATTCTCCTTATTTATATAATGCTTTTAAAGCCTTTATAAAAACATATAAGCAAAGCTATAAATAAACTCCTCTTTATTATTAAACTTCTTTATTATTATAAATAGCTTAATAATTATAATATATATATTAATTTATTATTACTTAATATTTATCTTATCCTTGCTATAAAAAATATAATAAAATTAAAGTTAATTATATATTACCTTTATAATTATGCTAATAATTTCTTTTTTAAACTTATTATTTATAAAAGCAAGAACCTTAATATATAAAACTTATACTTAAACCTTATATAACGTGGTTTACCACCTTATATTTAATATCACCTCGTATTTAATTTTTATTAAGTTTGCTAACTTTAGCTAACCTTAGCACCCACCTAATGCAAATAATTTAATTAAATTTAGCATTAATTAATGCTAACTATAATTAAATCCTTATTTATAATTAACTTTATTAATTTAAAGGCATTAGCGTAATTATAATATTAATTTAAATTAGTTAACTTTTAGTAGGAAATATGCATTTAGCATTATTTAATGCCAATTATACCCTTAAAAAGTTAATTTATTGTAAATTATTAATACCTATATATTTATATTAATTAATATTAATTAAGCTAAATTTACTATAATATAATTGGAATTTAATTAAATAAACCCTTTTTTATTTTTTTTATAAGTTCTTATATTATATTTAATCTTATTATAATTGCTATATTATCTTTTAATTAATTTGCTATAAATTAACTTCTTAGCATTATTATTAATTTTATTAATTAACCGCTTTCTTTTTTATTTTTCTTAAATAAAAGCATGGGATTTCTTAATAATAAGTGCTTTTTTAAGCTGCACTTAAGTTCTTTTAGCCCTTTAGTATTTTATAAGCGCTATATTAGCTTTTTAAAGTATATGGATTTGCTTGCTTATTATAATAAGTAAGTATATTATTACTTATATACTCTTTGCTAATTAATTAATGGCATTTATAATTAATATAAGAAAGCTTTCTTAATGAATAAAGATTTTGCTTTTAATAAAACTTAATTACTAAATAGTTTATTAAGTATTTAATAATATTTAAAACTTTTATTTTTAAGGGGAAATAAGGAGGGATTATATAGAAGTTTATAAGCAGATATTAAGCTTAGAAATTATAAAATTAAGGTCTTAAGGGGAAATTCCAGCTTTTTTAAATATAAACTTAATGTTTTCTGCTATAAAAGTCTTATTATGGGCTATTTTAAATATAAGAAAGAACTTAAATTTAGTAATATAATTAATAAAGGCTTAAATAAAAAGGTTAATTTAATTATTATATATATATTTTAAAAGCAAATATAATGCAATATTTAATAATTAAAGTAAATAAGATAAATATAATAATATGCTAATAATAATAATCTTATTATTTTTATAATATTAATTAAACTTAGCTAATATATAGCTTTTATAACTATTTATAATTAATATTTAATAATTAATATTTTTCTTTAATTTAATATGCTTATTAAAATATTAAATTTATTTTAAATTAATTTTATTATTTATTTATTTATTAAGAATAAGCTTAATAACTTAATTATTTAAAAAACTTAATTTTATTACTTAGTTAGCAAGGTAATAAATATCTTAAATAATTATAAATAATGGAATTTATAACCTACTTATATTAATGCATTTAATAATAATTACTTATTTTTAATTATTAAGCTAAATTAATTTAACTTTTATATATTTATTAATATATATAATAATTATTAATATAATAATTATGCTTATTATAAAGCTAATCTTATTAAAGTTATAAAGGTTATTATTAATAATTTAATACTTAATTATTATATTGCAAAGTAATTTAAATTAATTTTTAATAATTTTTAAATTTTTATAAAGGGTTTTTTAATAATTATAAGGATAATTAAACTTAGTTTTAAGGCTAGGTTATTAATTTATAAAGCGTTAAGCTTAATGCTTATTAATAAGTTTAACATTTTATAATGCTAACAAAAGGTTAGCTATATTTTTTATATTAAAAAGTTATAAAGGGAATCCTTAAATATTTTAATTAATAATATATTAAATAAGCATTTGCTTTTTAATTAAGTTAAGTTTATATTATTTAATATATAATTCTTTATTATTTCATTAGTTATTTATCCTTTTACGTAAAGTTTATTTAGGGATATAATAAATTTATGCAACATAAGCAGTATTTAAGGGTTTTTTATAATTTTTTTTGAAATCTTAAATAGCTTTAATAACTAAAAGGATTTAAGATTTATTTAATAGGGAGATATTTATAGTTATTAATTCCTAGCATATTAATTATTTAAATAAGTAAAGTAATGCAAGATTAACGCAAAAAATAGGGACGCGATTTATATTAAAAACAACCCTACTTACTAAAATTTAACTACTTTAAACTTTAATATAACTACTTATATTACTTTAAATTAATAAAATTAATTATAAATAAGGAGTTAAATATAGTTGGTATTAATTAGTGCTAAATTTAATTGAATTGTTTGCATTGGGTGGGTGCTAGGGTTGGCTAAAGTTGGCAGACTTAATAAAAATTAAATACAAGGTAATATTAAATACAAGGTGGTAAACTACGTTAAGGCATTTATAAGTAGCATTAATTATATAAATTATTCCTTATTAAATGTTTTAAGTATAAAAAAATAATATAAATAAAGAACTTTAATTTCCTTTTTATCTTGCTTAATAATATATATTTAAGTATTAATTAGCATTATAAGTACCTTATAATTAATTTTATTAAGCTTTAAGGCTGCTTATTTTTTATAAGTATATTTATATACTATATTATTTCCTAAGCTTATTAATATCTTATCCATATTGCAAAAAAATATGCAAGCTAGCAGCTTATAAGTATTATTAAGGAAATTAATAATATAATTATAAATAATAATAAGCTAATTATAAGCAGCAATCTTTAGGAGTTTCACTAAGTTAAAAAGAAAGTTTGCATATTCCTAATTAAGATAAAGAAATTAATTATTAAAGTCTTCTTATTTCTTAATAACTAAAAGGGTAAGCTATAAAGATTTAGCAAAAAAGGCTATCTTAATAAAATTGCAAAGCTATATAAGGCTAGGTATATATAAATTATAAAAATTATTTATTATATATCTTTAAAAATTAATATTAATATTATTATTAATTATTATTATATTAAGCAAGAAGGCGCTTCTTTATAATAGCTTAGCAAAGCCTTATGCCGTTAATAAGCTTTTTAATTAATCTTATAATATTGCAATTATTTAAAGTATAATAATTAGGCTATTAAGGAAAATAAAGATGGAAGTAATTTTTATATTAATTATATTATAATAGATATTAAGGTTTATTTTAAGCTAAGTGTGCTGATATAAATAGCTAGAAATTTAAATAGCTATGGTAAACTTAAATATAAAAATATTGCTAATAATTATTATAATTTCTTAAATATATAGTATTATTAGCTTCCTTAAAGCAAAAGTAATATAAATAAAAAAGGGGAAATATACTTAACTTTCTTAATTAACTCCTTATTTATTTCTTCTTTTTCCTTAAATTAAGTAAGGCTAAGCCTTAAGTTTTAAGCATAAGTAAATTAATATAATTTAAAATCATTTCCCTTAAATATTAAAAATAATAAGAATTATTTATTATAAAAAAGCTTTTTATTTAGCATTATATTAAATAAGATATTATTTAAAAAGTTTAATAAGGAGTTTTGCTATATAGTGTTAAGGGAAAATATAGTTAAAAGGTTAGATTATAATGAAATGCTGTTAAAGCAAAATAAAGCTATATTTTATATTGCAAAAACGTTTTAAGCAAAGATCTTTTGCAATTTATAAATTAATTACTTTAAATTATAATTAATCATTAAATTAATAATATTATTTAAGATAATAATAAAATTAGTATTATTATTAACTTTAATTAATGCCTTTATTATAAAAAAACCAAAGTTTATAAGTACATTAATTATATTATTATACTTAAGTAAATATTTACTATTTTCTGAAATAATGGCATATTTAAATATAATGAAATCTTCATTATTAACGCTATTTAATTACCATTTAAGGAAGTTATTACTTACTTTTAGCTTATCTTAATTAAATCGCTAAATGCTAAAATTAAACTTACTTTAAACTTAATGCAAATTAATAATATTATTGCAATTACTTACTTTGCTTTGCAACTATAATAGCAAATATAACTTACTTAAAAGGTTATTTATAAAATTATTAATATATAGGATTATAGCTATATAAATAAGGGAAATAATAATCTTTATAAAAAGGGGAATAAAGGTATTAAATAAAATGAAAGTGCCTTTCTAAAGATACTTAAGCGCGTTTATTAATACGCGCAAAGATATAGCGATAATTATTTTATTATATATCATTCTAATAATGCATAAGATGAATTTAAAGGGGGAGAATTATTGCGTAATTAAAAATAATATATATAAAGAGATTTAAATTAAATAAGGGTAAAGAATAAAGGTGGTTATAAATAAAGGTTAAAGGTAAAGGTTAATATTAATAAAGTAATAATTAAAAATAAGCTTTAAAAAGTTTTTAATTTTTAAGGTAGCTATTTATAAATAAATTAAAGCTATTATTATAGTAATAAATAGCAATTTGCTTTTAATAGTAATTATATATTAAAGTTAAGATAAGTTTTGTTAATACTTATTTTTAATAAGAATTTAGCATAATTAATTAACCATTTAATAGTATAGCGTAAATATATTACTTATAAGGGATTTTAAAAAATAAATATAAGGGTTATTAACTTTTTAAGTTTATAATGCCTTTAATATTTATTAATAAAATAAAAAATATTAAAAATAAAAGTATTATAAGGCTTTTAAGTTATTCCTTTATAATTTATTTACTTAACTTTATAATATTATTATTTAAAGTAATTACCTAGCTTTCTTAATATAGCATAGTTAATAATAAATTTAATAATAAACTTTTTATAATTATTTTATATTAAAAGACTTAAAAATAAAGGCGCTTATAATGCATAGCTTAGCGCCATAAGTTAAAGATATTTAATGAAAATCTCTTTAAATTATTTAAGCTAAAGGGAAAGCTTAAGTTTATATTTAAGCGGATTAATCTTTTTAATAATTAAATATAATTTAGCATAAAGGAAGGAAAGCTTTATTTAATAATTAAAATAGTACTTATAATGGCTAAGTTTTATTAATTTAATATATATAAAGTTTCTTTTCTTTAAAATAAGTAAACGCTAATGCTTATTATTATAATAAGCTTTTATTTTAGCTTATTTAATATATATATATTTAAAAGCTTCTTTATACATTATTTATTAAGCTAATTTAAACTTATAAAATGCTAAATATATAATAAGTAAAAAGCCTTTTAAAAAGCATTTATAAAGTATAATAAATAAAATTTACTTTATTAAAGCTAATTAAAATATATTTATAATAAATAAAATATATAATAAATAACGTTCCTAAAAAGAAGGATCTTATAATGCATTAAAATATATAATTAAGCTAATAATAATAATTTAAATAAATTATTTTACTTATTTATTTACTATAGCATAATTTGTTATTATTATATAAATATTAATGCAAACTGCTTTATAAAGTTCTTTTTATAATGCACTTATAAACTTACTATTTATATTAAATATAAAGACATTTAAGAGGCCTTAATTTAAGTAAATATGCTTAATATAAAGCTTAGCCTAATTTTTAATTATATAGCTAATTTTAATAATTAAATCATAAATAAATTTAAATATTTTATATATTATAAAAAGAATATAATTATAGCCCTTTATAAATAACAATAAGCTAATAATGAAATTAAGGTAAAGCATAAATAATGGGATTTTAAGAGTTTTAATAAGTTATAAATTGCTAAAGAGTAAATATTTAATTAATTTATAAGCATTATAAGTTGTATAATTAGCGATATATTCTTATACTTAATAACTTATTTATAAAAAAAAGGCTATATCTTAAAGATAAGCTAAGGTTTAGTTAACTTTTATATATGCTTAATTATTATAAGCTAAGCAAAGTAATTACTTAATATATAATATAAGTATAATTAGCTATATAACATTTTTTTTAAGATAATAAAGAAGATAACTTTAAGAGTATATAATGAAATTATAAAGAATTAAGTTTAGGCCTTTTAAATTATTTTATATTTAATTAAATTAAAATATAAAGTAATTATAAATAAAGCGGAATATTTTATCTTATTAAAGGGCTTAAATAATATTTTCTTAAAAAAGTTTAAATATATAAAGTTATGCTATAACCCTATTAGCATTTTAAGCCATAGTTACTTTAGTTAAGGGTATATTATATATAAGTATTTTTATAATAAGTTTTAATAAAATATTTGCCTTATATTTTAAAGAAGTTAATAAAGTTATTATAATTTAAGGAATGTTAAAAGCTTGCAGCTTAAATTAAATTAATTTTATAATATAGTAAGCTTAGCTTTAAATAATAATATAAGAATATATTAAGGGTTTAATTATTATCTTTTTAGGTTTAGCGATAAGCTCTTTATTCTTAAGTAATTATAATAAGGTATTAATATTAATATAGGTTTTATTAAAAAGATAAATAATTATAATCTTATGAATATATTATATAAAGAATAATTGCTATTTAATAATGCAATAAGTATTTTATAAAAAATATATAGCTGCTTTAAAAAAGTGCTTAATAAATTTATAATTTATAATAATTTAAATAATATTATAATTAAAATAATATAAATACTTTTTTAAAGCTTAAATAAGTTTAAGTATTTTTAACTTTAATATAAAGTAATTCTTTTTTATAAAATTTAAAATATAAAAAAGAAATAAAATAAGTTAATTTTTGCTATTTACTTAAATTTAATGCAAATTAGCTTTAATGCCCTTGCTATTAATATTTATATAAAGAATAAATAGCTTAGTAAAGTTTAAAAAAGCTAAATTAATATAGTTAATAAGGGCCATTTTAAGTTATTCCTAGGCCTTAATAAAATAAAACTAAAGCTATTAATAATATTCTTATTTCTTTTCTTAAATTTATAATTCCTTAAGCTTTATATTTAAGGTAAGATATATTATTTAAAAAGGAAATAAGTAATATTAAGTATAAGTATTTCTTTATAGGTTTATTTATAAATTAATTTTAAATTTTAAGGTCTTAAGTTTATTTAATAAATTAATAATAATAGCATAATTTAAAATAAAATTATAATAATAACTTATAAAACTAATACCCTATTTTAATTTTATAAAATTAAATAATATCTTAAGGTTATAAATAGCCTTTATTTTATTTATAGTTATGAAAAGTTTAAGCTTAAATATATAATGCTTAAAAGCCTTTAATTTAGCTTAAGTAAAATAATATTTTAGCAAAAATATTATATAATTGCTATTTTTTAATATTATAAAGATAAGCTTAAGGTATTAAATATATTTATTAATAAAGTAAGAGAAAATTATAATATTATTAATATAAATTAATATAAATTCTTAAAGATATGCATTAAAGAAGCTTTTTATATAATATTAAAAAAAGAGGGGGGAGATTATAAAACTTATAATAACTATGGCTATATATTTAAGGCCTTAATAAAAGGTAATGAAAGTTATTTTTTAGCAATCCTTAGGAGTAATAAGTTATTAAAAAAAGCTTTTAAGAATATTTATAATAATAAATATATTATAACTTTTAAAAAAGTTAAGTATATTATTTTATTAAGATAATAAATAGCTATAAAGAATAAGCTTAATATTAACTTAATAAAAGTTAATAATTATTTAAGGTTTATTATTGCATTAAATAATAAAGGCTAGCATTATAGCTATATAATTTTCTTTTAGCTAAATTAATTTCATTATGCTTATTTTAATTAATTTATTAATAATTTTATTAAAGGCTTTACAGTTTTTATATAATATATTATATAGCTTTTAAATTAAGTTATTAAAATTAGCATTTAATTTTAAGAAAACTTTTATTTTTATATTATTATTAAATTATTTTAGCTTTAGTTAAAATAATTAAATGTATTAAAGGATAATTTATTTAATTTTATATATTTTATTAAAGCCTTAATTAAGATTTATATTTATATTATTAATATTAAATTATAAATTTAAAATTAATATATTAAAAAGGTAGCTATTTAAAAATTATTCCTTTTTTTTATTGCAAAGTATATTATTAAGTATCTTTAATAAGAAAATAATAATTAAGGTAAAATCCTTTTATATTAAAAAGGTTTTTAAATTAAGAATAATAAATATAGCCTTTAAGTATTTAAAAAGCTACCTCTTATAAATTATTATAAATTAATCTTTAAAATTAAAAAAGGGTAAGATAATAACATATTATGGGTTAGCCTTGAGCGTTTGCTGGAAGGTACCCAAAAGGGGTTATAAATTGTAATATTTAAGAAGTAAGTTAGGCCTTGAAAGGGCCTAACTCTAAATCTATCTTTTAAGTATATGCCTTATTATATAAGAGGGTTAGGTATAATATAAGCTTGGCATAGGTATATATTATGGCTTAGGCAATAGCCTAAGCTTATTATATAGCCCCCTTTCCATTCTTATATTGCGCATAGCAGGGATTAAACCTAGGGCTCTTGCGATTTTATGCTAATTATATATTTATCCCATTGCATACCTATCTTAGGGCCATATTTATTTACCTTAAGAGCAATAATTATCCATTTTATTTTTATATTAGCTATATTTATATGCTATGCTTAGCATAATATAATACTATTATAGTATAATAATATTGCTGCTATATATATAGTTTTTTATTAATATATTATAATTATATATAGGCTATATATATTGCTAACCTTAAGTTATAATACGTTCTTATTAATATATTAGCGTTGCCTATTATAGCTATTACTCTTATATTATATTTATTATTACTACTTAAAATAACTTCCTTATAATTACACTCCCCTTTATAATTCCTTCTTCTTAATATTATATTATTATTATAATATACTTATTATATATATTATTTTATTGCCTTTATATAACCTTTTTACTGCCCTTATAATCATTTTTTTATTTATATTAATTACTTTTTAGCTCTATCTTACCCTTAGCTAAGAAGCCTTTCTTAACTTAATTAATATTTATATAATCCCTTAGCCTTTTTATAATTTAATTCTTTAGCTATTTATTCTTATGCTTATTATGCTTTCCCTATAGCTACCCTTTTTTATTAAAAAGCCATTGCTTTAACGCATTAATACCTTTTTAGTTCTTTAACGATTCCTTAATATACCCTCTTTTATCCATATTTTATTTATTAAGCGCCCTTCCCTTAGCTTATTAATACCCTCTTAGTTCCTTAATATTCTCCTTAATACTTATTTTCCTTTCATTATATAAGAAGAAGAATAAAAAATAGCTTTTATTGCAGGTTTTAATAATTAATATAGCAGCTTTAATATAGCTATTATTAATAATAATAGCAATAACAAGCCACCCCATTGCTTTAATAATATAATCCTTAAGGTTGCCTTATTTCTCCCTTAATATAAGTTTATTATAATTATTAATTAAGTGTAAGAATATTATGCTATAAGATTATATTAAGTGCTTAGCAATTTTAATAATAAAGATTAATAGCCCGTTAAGCAGCTACCCTTTTCTTATAAACTATATATTATGATTTTTTACAAAATCAATAAGCTGCTTATTTATATCTTTAAAGGTTATAATACATTTTATACTAACTACCACCATTATAAGCATAAATATATTTAATATATATATATATTTATTAATTTATTGCTATTATAAAATGCATAGCATTATTTAAAGGGAGTGATTGCTGCTAATAATAGCTATATCCTTATCCCTAAGTAAGTTAAGTCCGCCACCCTTACCCATAATAATGCAATTATATTTACCCCAGCCTTTAACCGCGCCATTATTAATTTTTATAAGGCTATAAGCATTACGCTAATAAAGCTATCTCTTATTATCCCTGCTATTTACTTAAGCAGCCATACTTATTTTTATAATATAACCCTAATTAACACCCTTATTAACCCTATTAAGAATATACCCTTAATCCTATTATAACTTATTAATATATTCTTATTCCCTATTAATATTAATATAATTATATATTGCATTAATAATATTAATATTAATAATTATTAGCTAACCTACTTTATTTAAAAAATAATAAATGCCTTTATAATTCTTAATAATAATTAAAGAGCTAAGGCTAATTATTGCATTAATAATATATATACTCTTAATATAAATACCCCCCTTATTCTTCTTTTATATTTATATTAACTTAGCCTTAAGCATGCTTTAATATATTTAAAAACTATTATTATAAGGAGTTTAATATAATAATTAATGCCTTAAATACCTTTGCTAGCTAAATCTTTAGCGCTAAGCAATATAATTATAATTTAAGTTATTATTATACTTATAATAAGTTTAAGGAAGAAAAGCAAAAAGATAAGAAGGAAAATTTTAAAAACTTACCTTCCTTTAGCTATAATGCCCCTTATTATAAGTATTAACCAGCTTAGCCTATTATTATAGCTATAATAGATTTAAGTAATTAAAAGCTTTATCTTTAAATAAAAAGTTTATAAATTTAATTCCCATTATTATTAAGTTATTATAGCTTTATTATTAGCCCTTATAGTTTTAATTTTATAATTAAATATTTTTAATATGCCTATTTAAATAAATAATAATAAAGGAATTTTAAAAAGGTAATATGCTTAATATAGTTTTATTTTATAAAAAATTAACTATATAGCTTGGTTTTCTTTTAGCTTAATATATTACTTAATTTTTATAAAAAGAGAATTTAATTTATTTATTAAGTAAGTATATAATAAGTTTTAATTAATTAAGAGTGTTTATATATAAATAAGGTTATAAGTTTAAATTCCATTATTATTATACCTTATTTAAGCATAATAAATATTTAAGGCTTACCTTATAACCTTATTTAAATAACTTATAATAATATAATAAAATTCCATTTATTTTTATTTTATCCCTATTTATAATCCTTATTATCTTGTATTATACCTTTAAATAAGCTTATTAAGCTTAATATAAGCCTGCCTTATAATTACCTTAAATAAGCAATCTTTTATAAATAATAACATCCCCTTATTACGCCTTAAATAAGTTAAGAGCTATTAATCTTTATAAGTTTTTAAAAAGTTTTTATATTAATATATCTTAGCCTTTTTATTTAATATAAACCTACTTCTTAAGAAGATTATTTTATAAATACTTTAGCGCATTCTTAATTGCTAGGATTTTCTTTATAAGGTATTTCTTATCTTAGCTCTTATTTACTTTATTTAAAATTAATATAATACTTAGCTAAGTATTTATAAATATTTAAGTAAGTAATAAATTCTTTATAATATACTTAACTTAATTAATATTAAAAGTAAAATAAACTTAACTTAATATATTTAAAATAATTATTTAAGGTATAAAAATATTTATTATAATATATTTTTAATATAGCTAATTAAGCTTCTTTATTAATTAAGTAATTTAAAAGTACCTTAAGAATAGCTATATTTAATTATTAATGCAAAACCTTTTCATTATTTAATAACATTTATTAGCTATCCACTCTTATTATTGCTAAGTAAAAATAATAGCAGCCTAAGCAATATTTATTTTAATTTAAAGATGGTTTAAAAATGCAGCTACTTAGCCTTTAAGATTAACTATAAACGCTGTTATATTTAAAAGGCTTAGAACCACCTATATATTAAATCTATTTATTAGCTAATTTAAGCTTTAGCTAGTTATTATTAAATTTCTATTATTTAGCGCTATTTAATAAATTAAGAAGTAATTAGCTTAATTATCTTATAAGAAGGTAATAATATTATATAAGTACTTTTATACTTCTTAATTTATCCGCTTTATATTACCATTTATTTTAAAATAATATGCTATAAATAAAAAGCATTTTATGCCTACTTAAGTATATAAAGAAGCTTAAAACACCCTTATTTAATTAAAGCCTTAATTATTAATAATAAATATAGGGAACCTATAATAATGCTATTATAAAATAATAAAGCATTATATGCAATTCTTTACAATTATAAAATATATTGCTTTTAAGAAAATTTATTTTAAAAAGTAATTTATAATAACCATTAAGTAATATAAGCCGCCCTTATAAATTAATAAGTTTATTATAAAGTTAATAAATATTTAAAATTAATAGTAATTTTAAAAGAGAAATAAGGTAAAGCAAGCCTTATTATAATTATTAACTAAGCTAGGTTTAGCAATATATATTATAATTTTAAATAAAATATTAAATTACTTATAATATATTATTTTAATAAAAGTTATATAAAAGGACTTAAAAGGTTCCTTTTTATCTTAAATGCCTTATTATAAGAAAGTTATAAGCCTATTATAATATTAATATAATAAGCAATTCTTAACTTAAGAACCATAGTTAATCTTAAAATTAAAACGCACTATATATATTAAGAATATAATTAGTAATTTAGGCTATTATCTTAACCTTCTTAAGAAATTACTATTAGCTAAATATAACTACTTTATAATAAATCTTATATTATAAATTTTATTAAACTTCCTTATTTTAAAGCATAATTAATATTAATTTATTAAATAGCTATAATCTTATAAATATAATAATATAAGCATTAAAGATTATTATTAAAATTAATTAAAATATTTTAATTATATAATTCTTTTTTAAGGTTATTTTATTTTATTTTTATTATAATAATACATTAAGATATTATGCCTATATCCCTAGGTAATATTAAAGATTATAATGAAAAAGGGATAAAGTTTTAGCTTATTAAGCTTACTTTTTTAAAAGGAGTTAAGGGCTAATAAAGTACTTAAGGCCTTTATAATTTATAAATATTATAAATAAATAAAATATACTTTAAAGTATAAATAATTATACCTTTAAGGCCTTAATTATTATTAATAGCTCTTTATTATAAATAATATAATTTCATTATATTAAAAAAAGCTTTATAAAGTAATAAGCAATTAAATAAAAAGCTTCCCTTTTTTAAATTAATAAGCATACATTAAAAACTATCTTTAAGTAATTTACTTTTATTATTATATTTAAATTTAAATTTCATTTAGTTAAAATTAATATTTTTATAAATATTACCTTAAGGTAGCAAAAAGCTATATTTTCCTTACTTTTTTATTAAAAAAAAATCCTCTTAATAATAAGATAAAAAAGGGGATTAATAATCTTAAAAAAGTTTTTAATAAAGTTATAATAAAAGTTTATAAACTTTATAAAGCTTTAAATATTATAAATTATTTATAATGCCTTTTATTTTTAAATTATTTTAATCTTTTTTAAGTTTACTTAAATACTTACTTTAACTATAATAATAAAGTTTAAATACTTTACTTTCTTTATTATAAACTTATATTTATCTTAATTTAAGTTTAACTTAGTATTTTATAAATAATATAAAACCTTTTATACTTTTTTTATATAGTTTTTCCTTAAGTTTAAGGAAAATATTAATATATTATTTAAGTATACTATTATATAATCTTTTAAGATATTAATTAAGATTAAATTAATATACTATTAAAATATAATAAGTATATTAAATAAATTAAAGGGGTAAATTAATTATTTAAATAACTTAAATTAAGTTTAAAATACCATTAAATACTTTTACCTTTTTACTATTTATATTTAATAAAAAGCCATATAAATATTTAACTTTATAAATTATTAAGCATTAAAAAAAAGCATAATATTTCCTTAATAAGGAAAAGAAGGTAATAATCTTATTAAGTTATCTTATTAAGGGCATAATAATTTATATAAAACCGCTACCCCTTATTTACTTTATATATTAAAAGAACTAAAGCTGCTATAAGCAAAGAGCTAGCTCTTACTTAACCCTTATTGCAAA
This sequence comes from Diaporthe citri, assembly GCF_014595645.1. Taxonomy (NCBI): domain Eukaryota; kingdom Fungi; phylum Ascomycota; class Sordariomycetes; order Diaporthales; family Diaporthaceae; genus Diaporthe; species Diaporthe citri. The sequence continues at coordinate 6,036,086 of NW_025064847.1, forward strand.
GTTTTATAACTTATTTCCATAACTTAAATAGTTAATTCCAAAGTATATTATATAATAAACCTTATAATAATGCTAATACAAACCTATTCTCTGCTAATAATAAATAAATATAGTAATTAAATTAACTTTAATATAATAAAAAAGCGAAAGCTTATTTCTTATTAAAGAGGTTAATAAAGTTTTATACCTTTTTTAATAAAAGCTTAACCTTATATTATTTTATATTATTATTATTTTTCTTTTAAAGAGCTATAACTTAAAGAATTTATATAATCTTATTTAAGCTTATTTTTATTAAAGTAATATTTATTATTTTATTGCAAAATAAGTAATTTATTTACGCCTTTATAATTACTTTAAAGATTAATCAAGCTAAATTACTTATATCTTGCTAACTTTTCTTCTTTATAACCATTTCTTAAGCCATATTAATTACTATATAGCTATAAGCTAAGTTTAATAAGATATTATAATAATATAATTAAGGTAAACTTAATAAAAAGGAATAAATTATACTTAAAACTATATAAGCTAAAATAAAGACTTATTATATATTAATATTTAAGGAAAGCTATATTATATATATAATATATTAGCTTTATAATAAGCTAATAATTATTTTTAAATTTCTTAAAATAAGTAAAGCTATTAGCTTTAATTTTACCTTTTATATTTATTATTTACTTATAATAATATAATAGCTATACTTATTATTTACTTAAGCAATAATAATATACTTATAATTTATAATAATAAAAATTTAAAAAAAAAGCTTATTTAATTTATTTTATACTTATTAATATTATTTTTATATAAATTAAGCTTATAAAGAAAGCTTATATTTTTAAGCAAGACTTTATTTAAAAGCTAATCTTTTCTTTTAAGGCTAATAAAGTTCTTTTTATAAAATATAGCTAGCTTTATAACCTAAACTTAAGTTAACATAATTATAAAAAAGAATTTATAATTTATTATAAAGTATTTTTATTAACTATAATATAAATATGCTTTGCACCCTTATTAAGCCTTCCTTTTAAACTTAAAGATTTAAAGTACCCTAGCTTAATTATTAGCTAATTAAAAGAAAAAGGCATCTTAATGCCCTTACAGCTCCTTATTCTTAGCACCTTAGCTCCTTATTATACCCATTATAGCTATATTTATTATTATTATATTTTAACTTATTACTTATTGCCTTTAAGCTAAGAGCTTTAAGGAATATAAGGTTGGGCTTATATATTATTAATGCTTAAGATTTTATGCTTTTAGTTTATAAATAATTTAATAATATACATTTACTACTTTATTATAATTTATATATAAAATTAATACTTTAATAACCTTATTATAAAGCTATAAAAAAAATTAATTATAAAAGTAATTTAGCTTTACTTTATTTAATTACTTAAGGCTTTTAACTTGCATTATTAGCTATTTAAATTAAATATAAAATTAAGCAAAGCTATTATAATTTTATATTTAAAATATTTTAAGCTTAGCTAAAGCAGCTATTTATTAATATAAATTTTTATAATAATGCTTTAAATATTTAAAGAATTTATTTATATTAAAGCTATTTTAAGGCTTATCTTATTTATAAAATGCTATAATATATAATTATACCTTAATAAATAGCTAACTTTATAAAAAGATTTAATATTCTTAAAAATCTTTAATAAAGTTTATATTAATTTATAACTTATACTGCATTATAATTTTTTAAGTTAAAAAGCTATTTTAGCTATTATTAAATAAGGGCTTAATTAAAAATAACTTATATTAAATTAAGGGTAGGTTAAGAGAATTTATATATACTTTAAGCTTTATAAGTTAATAAAGTATTATTATAAAAAGAAATATAGCAATATTGCTATTAGCATTAATAAGCATTATTATAAATAGCTAAGGAAGCTAAGGCGCTTTTTAAGCATTTTTATAGCTTAATATTAAAATAGGTTAGGGGATTTTTAATTATGCATTTTATAAAAAAATTAATATTCTAAGTATAAGGTTATTTACCTTTATAATATAAATATCCTTCTTAATATAATTTAAAAATTATAATTTAATATTATAGGTTAGCCTTAAGTATTTATTAAAAGGTACTTAAAAGGGGTTATGAATTATAATATTTAAAAAATAAGTTAGGCCTTAAAAGGGCCTAACTTTAAATTTATCTTTTAAGTATATACCCCATTATATAAGAGGGTTGAGTGCAGTATGGGCCTGGCATGGGCATGCATTACGGCTTAAGCAATAGCCCAAGCCCATTACATAACAGCGTTATTTATAATGCTATTAATAAAGAAGTTATAAATTAAGCTATAATAATTTAAAATAACTTTAGGTTTAATAAAGTATTTAAAAGCTTAAATTAAGAGTTTTTAAGAATGAATTTAAATATTAAAATCTTTGCTAAATAAGATAAGGCATTTATAAATTGCCTTAATAATAGCTATTTTACATTAAGTAAAAAGGTATTTAATTTATATTTAAAATAATAATTAACTTATTATTATTTAAAAAGCCTTAATATATATATAGTTAATGCTTTTTTAAAGAAGAAAGATTAAGAAGTAAACTATAAGATAAGCTATTAATAATATAAATATTTTCCTTAATAAGCTAAAATTACTTATTTTAGTTAAGGATATTAATAAATAACTTAACTTTATAAGTAATAATAAGATTAACTTTAATTTTAATTAAAAAGAAAGGAATTTATAATAATTTATGCTTTAATTTAAAATAATATAATAAAAGTACTTCTTAAAATATAAGCAAAATATTTAAAGTAATATTAAGAATATTATTAATAAGCTTTTTATTAAGCGTAATAAGCATAATATAAAGATAATTTAACTTAAATAGGGAATAAAAAGAATAAAATGCATTTTATTTTATTAAATATAAAAAAATAATATTAATAATGCTTTTTATAATATTTTTATATATTATTAAAATAATAAGGTTATTTTATTTTAAGGGAATCTTTAATTTAAGTATAGGAATAAATATTAACATAGGCTTAAGCTTTTTATTATTTTTTTATAAAGATAAGTTATAAAGAAATTATTTAAAAGGGTTAGTAATAATATTAGCTTTAGCAAAATTAAGAATAGGAAAAATTAAGGATTTTTTATATAATAAATATATTTTTAAGGGTATTTATTAAGATATTTTTCTTATTTTAATTTTAAATTAAGGTTTAATTTAAAATTATTATTTATATTAAGTAAATCTTATATTAAATTATGAAATTATTAAATATTGTTAAGAACTTTTTAAGAAGGGTTTTAAATTCTTTATTAATATTTATAATATATGTTTATAAAAGGGGTTATGAAATGTTATTTTAATGATTTTATAAAGAGAAATGTTTATAAGTAAAGTAATTTAGCTTATTTAACTTATTATAAATAGTTTAATTAAAATAATTTCTATATTCTTTATTCTTATTAATTATAAAATTATTAATAATTCTTTTAATTAAAAGTAAAATGTTATACATTGCTTTATATTTATAGCTAAGGCTGCGTAAATATATTAAATTACATAAATAGTTAAGGCTATAATTATAGGTTTGCTTATAAGTATTATAATAAGGGTAAGGAACTTATTCTTAGTTATTATATTATAAAAAATAATTAAATTATTTAAGTTTTTTATAATAATTATTATTTTTTTAAAGGGTGGTAAGTTGCTCTTATAGCTTATAAATTTTATAACTTTAAGCTTTCTTTGCTTTCTTATTTTTTTGCTATTTTTAATAAATATTATATTTATTTTAATTAATAAGCTGCTTAAAATCTTTAAGCTTATTATACTAGGTTTATAAAGTAATTGCTATATATAACTTAAAATTTAGTTTAATATAAATTTAATAAACTTAAATATTTTTATTTAGCTTTTTAGCTTTATTATAAAGATAAATTTTATTATTAATATATTTATATAAAAATAAAGTATTTTTTTTATTAAAAAAGTAGGATATTTTATTTATTTTAATTATAAGGTTATTATAATCTTTATAAAAGTATAAATAAAGCTTAGCTTTTTATAAACTTAAGTTATTAATAAAATCTTTTTGCTTATATTTAATTAATAATATAAATTAATAAGCATTATTTAAATTTAAATTTAAGATAATTTTAATAAAAAGGTTAGCAAGAATTATAGCTTTGCTATAAGTTTTTATAAAGTATTAAATATAAGCAATATATATATTTACTTTAAAGCTATAAAACTTAAATATTTTTAACTTTAGGTATAAATTATTTTTATAAATTAATATAAACATTTAATTTAAATTACTTTGCTAAATATAATAATTTTAATTATAATAAAAGTAGTTTTAAGGGTAAAAAACTTTTTATTAAAGAAAGCATTTTTAATAAAGATATTAATAATAATTATTAATTTTATTTTTTATATTTAATTTAAAGGGAATATTATAAATAAAGTATTAATTAAGAAAGCTATGATTTTTAGCTAATAAATAAAGGAAGCCATAGCAATATTTATAATAAAGAGAGTAAATAAATTGGCTGCTTATATTTTATTTATTTTTATGATTTTTTAGCTTAAAGAAGGCTTGCTAGGGATTAAAAATAAAATGGTTAATTAATATAAAAAAGGCTTTTAAGGAAAAAGTAATACTTATAGGTTTTATAAAGAAATAATAAGCTATTATTACTTAATTTTAACATTTTATCTTATTAAAGTCCTTTATAGCTTATTAAATTTAAGTAAAGAATTAATTTAATATAATGAGATGGAATTTTAAGTATATTTCTAAAGTTATGCTTTGCTTAATGGCATAAATAATAACTATATTAAAAACATAATTACCTTAAGTATATAAGAATATTTATATAGGAAAAGCTAGGGGCTAAATATATATAAAGTACTTAATAAGTTTAAAATGAAATTCTTTAAAGTAATCCTTAAGTCCTAATAAGTAAGCATAATCTTAAGATAATTTTGCTTTAGTTATTTTATTAGCTTATTTTAATAAAAAGGTTTTATATTCTTTATTTTAATTAATTTTAATTAAAAGAAATAAGCTAATATTAAATTTATTTTAATTAAGAAATTAACTATAAGAAATAATTAACTTTTAAAATTAAGAAATTTTTAAAGAATCTTAAGATAAAGAATTAAAGGAAAGTTATTAAATTAAGTTAAAAGAGTTAATAAAGCTTAATAAGGCTTAATTAATGCTTTATGCCTTTTTAAGTTATATTTTATTAAAAAGAAAGTTATGGTTTAATACCTTAACTATTATAAGTTATACTTAAAGTTCCTTTTAAATAAGAGTAGGAGTTAATGTTAATTATATAAAAATAAAAAAAGCTTTTTAAGCTAATTTTAATGCATTAATAAGTTTAAAAGGTTAATTTAGTTTTAATTAAGGTAGTTTAACGGCGATAAAATATCTTTTTGCATTTTAAGGAGGCTTATTTTTTATCTTGCTTATAAAGTTATTTATAAGGAAGTTTTAAATTAAAGTTAAGAGTTATTTAATTAAGAGATTTTAATAATTAAAAGTTTATTAAAGCTATTAGGTTAGTAAATATTATAGCTTAATAAATATAAAGCTTATTAATAATTATTTAAAGCATTATTAATAATGTTTAATATTATAGGCTAGCCTTGGGTTGTTTGCCGTAAGGTGTTTAAATGGGGTTTATATTTAAAGTACAAAGGAAAAGATTTACTCCTTATTTATATCTATATTAAAGCCTATTCTTATAGGGCTAAAGCCTATTAATTAATTACAATAAGCAAAGCCTAAACTATAATATATCCTCCTTTTTTAAGTTTTTATGACGGGCCTTAAAGAGCAGCTATATAATAAAAAATAAAGGATATTATAATTTAATTATAAATTAAATATTGCTCTTTGCTTAGTTATTTAATTATATCTTAATGCCTTTTAATTATATTAAAGGTTTAGCTTATTATTTATAATTAATATACCTTAGCTTTTATAATTTAATATATTAATTAAAGTAAGCTAATAAAAAATAATTATTTAAGCATAAGTTAATAGCTAAATTAATAGCATTCCTATAATCCTTTAATGCAAGCTTTTTATATAAGCTTTTTTACCTAAAATCTTAAAATTATAGATTTATTATATAATTTATAATTAATTAGCGCTTAATTATAGGTAATTTGCTTTATTAATGGGAATTTCTTAAATTTTAAGCATTTTTATAAGGCTAAATTAGCTAATATATAATTGGTTTGCTTTAAGTTTAGGTTAATACTAAGCCGGCATTACTTTTAAGCCTTATTTTATAAAAAAAATTTTATACTTCTTTAAATAAACTCCTTTTCTTTATTAGCCTTAGTTAATAAAAGCTATATTTTTATTTTCTTATAATAATTAAAATAATTATGCTTATAATAGCTAAATTAGCTATATATAAAATATTTAACTTTGCTTATTAAGATTATTATAATATTAATATTTATTACTTTGCCATTTTAAGATTAAATATTATCTTCCCTTATTATGGCGCTAAAAATGCTCTTATATTGCCATAAGGTAAAGTAAAAGGCCTTAAATATATTTAGCTACTTTTTATAATTAAGCTAAGCTTTTATTATAAAGGTTAAGCTATTAATTATTAATAATATTTTATATTTATTTAGCTAACTTTAAGCCTTTATTATATAAGCTAATTAATTAAATTAAATAAGAAATTTTATTATTTCTTTTTTATAATATTATTATAATATAATTAAGTTAAGCTTAATATACCTTTACTTAAAAGGGTCCCTAAGCGCAAGGCAAACCTTTTTTAAAAAGCTTTTTAACTACCCCTTAAATATTTTTATAAAATTAATATAAAGTAAAAATTAATTATAAAAAGTTCTTAATTAATTAAATATATAAAAGAATTAAGCTTTTTTAACGTTAATTACCTCCTTATTTATTATAAACTTAGCTCTTATCTTTATTAGCTAAGTTGCTAAGTATTCTTAAGATAAAAGTTTTTTTAAATAAAAAAGGGTTTAATAAGCTGCCATTATTCTTTTTAAGTTTTGCTATATTAAATTTTATATAATTGCATTATAAGTTTATAATATAAGAGGATTTTAAATATATATTATAAGTTAGCCTTGGGTTATTTATTATAAAGTATTTAAATAGGGTTTATATTTAAAGTATAAAGGAAAAGGTTTACTTTTCATTTATATTCACGCTAAAGCTTATTCTTATAAGGCTAAAGCCCACTGATTAATCATAATGGGTAAAGCTTAAACCGTAATATTTAAGGCCTTTAATTAATTAAGTTAAGGTTAATAAAATTATTAAATTAATTATATGTTAAGGAAATGTAATTATTTAAATAATTATAAGTAATTAATATTAAATTAATAATTAAATCTTAGCGTAAAAGTAATAAAAAGTTAAATTAAGTTAACGTGGTTTACCAGGAAGTAGCGGATATTAGGAAGTAGCGGATTTTTACAACTTTAGCCAACTTTAGCCAGCCATAGCACCTACTTAATGCAAAAAGATTTATAAGATTTAGCATTAATTAATGCTAATTGCAATTAAACCCTTATTTTTAATTAATTTTATTAATTTAAAGGCATTAACGTAATTATAATATTAATTTAAACTAATTAACTTTTAATAAGAAATATGCATTTAGCATTATTTAATACTAATTATATCCTTAAAAAGTTAGTTTGCTATAAATTATTAATATTTATATATTTATATTAATTAATGCTAATTAAGCTAAATTTACTATAATATAGTTAAAATTTAATTAAATAAACCTTTCTTTATTTTTTTTATAAGTTCTTGCATTATACTTAGTTTTATTATAATTACTATATTATCTTTTAATTAATTTATTATAAATTAACTCCTTAGCATTACTATTAATTTTATTAATTAATTGCTTTTCCTTTTATTTATTTTAAATAAAAGCATAAAATTCCTTAATAATAAATGCTTCTTTAAGCTATACTTAAGTTCTTTTAGCCCTTTAAAATTTTATAAGCATTATATTAATCTTTTAAAGTATATAAATTTGCTTGCTTATTATAATAAGTAAGTGCGTTATTATTTATGCATTCTTTGCTAATTAATTAATGGCATTTATAATTAATATAAGGAAGCTTTTTTAATAAGCAAAGATCCTATTTTTAATAAAATTTAATTATTAAATAATTTATTAAGCATTTAATAATATTTAAAACTTTTATTTTTAAGGGGAAATAAGGAGGAATTATATAAGAGTTTATAAGCAGATATTAAACTTAGAAATTATAAAATTAAAATCCTAAGAGGAAATTTTAGCTTCTTTAAATATAAACTTAATATTTTTTATTATAAAAGTCTTATTATAAGTTATCTTAAATGTAAAAAAAAACTTAAATTTAATAATATAATTAATAAAGGCTTAAATAAAAAAATTAATTTAATTATTATATATATATTTTAAAAGTAAATATAATGCAATATTTAATAGCTAAAGTAAATAAAATAAATATAATAATATATTAATAATAATAATTTTATTATTTTTATAATATTAATTAAATTTAGCTAATATATAGCTTTTATAATTATTTATAATTAATATTTAATAATTAATATCTTTCTTTAATTTAATATATTTATTAAAATATTAAATTTATTTTAAATTAATTTTATTATTTATTTATTTATTAAAAGTAAGCTTAATAACTTAATTATTTAAAAAACCTAACTTTATTATTTAGCTAATAAAGTAATAAGCACCTTAAATAATTATAAATAATAAAATTTATAATTTACTTATATTAATGCATTTAATAATAATTACCTATTCTTAATTATTAAGTTAAATTAATTTAACCTTTTTATATTTATTAATGCATATAATAATTATTAATATAGTAATTATGCTTATTATAAAGCTAATCTTATTAAAGTTATAAAGGTTATTATTAATAATTTAATACTTAGTTATTATATTATAAAGTAATTTAAATTAATTCCTAATAATCTTTAAATCTTTATAAAAAGCTTTTTAATAATTATAAAGATAATTAAACTTAGTTTTAAGGCTAAGTTATTAATTTATAAAGCATTAAGTTTAATGCTTATTAATAAATTTAGCATTTTATAATGCTAATAAAAGGTTAGCTATATCTTTTATATTAAAAAGTTATAGGGGAAATCCTTAAATATTTTAATTAATAATATATTAAATAAATATTTACTTTTTAATTTAGTTAAGTTTATGCTTATTAATATATAATTCTTTATATAAGCGTTATTAATTTATTTTATAGCATAATATGGTTTTAAGGATATTAAAAATGCTAGCAACTTAAGTTATAGGTATAAATTTTGCATTATTTTTCTTTAAGTTTTTAATTATTTATATAGCTAAAAGGATTTTATTTTCTTTAAATAAAGAATATATTAATAATTATTAATTTTTAATATGTTAAATATTTAATTAAGCGGATTAAAGCAAGATTAACGCAAAAAATTAAGATGCGATTTGCATTAAAATAAATCCTCCTTATTAAAAGTTAATTATTTTAAACTTAAATGTAATTATATTAATTCCTTTAAATTAATTAAATTAATTAAAAATAAGGTTATTAAAATAATTAGCACTAATTAATGTTAAATTTAATTAAATTATTTGCATTAAATGGGTGTTACGGCTAGCTAAAGTTGGTTAAAGTTGCAAAAATCCGCCACTTCCTAATATTTGCTACTTCCTAATAAACTACGTTATAGCTATTATATAATGAAATATATAAGGGCTTTTAAAACTAAATTAAGAAACTAAATGGAGTTGTTAATAGCCAATTTAATTAAAGTATCTCATAAAGTGTATATATATATTAAGAGAAGCTAATGCTAGGCGGGCTACGAAAGGTATGGTATATTAGAAGAGAGGGGAGTGCTTAGTTATCCCCCAACATGCCCCTCTTGCGTTCCTGTACTCATCAGCCTCCAAAGTCATCCCTCCTATTTAGCTGCCCCTGGATCTGGATGAGATGTACCATCAGAATGCGCATGGGCTAGAGTGAGGGAGGGGTAAAGCTGAAGTGCATTACAATGAACTTGGTACGCCTTGGTTAAACTGGCCCCAAAATATAAAAGCCTGCCTCCAAGTACCAGGTTTTAGGGAGGCGGCCAGCCGCCCGGATCCTAGGCCAGTCAAAAATTTAGTTATACAACCCATGGGCGGGCTTTGGTTTAATAAATTTCTTTATTGGAGTGAATGCTTGTGAGTGCTTGTGAATGCAGTCACCCTTGGCATCTTAGTTTTAATGTGAGAACTTGATTGGACCCCTGGCAGGAAGACGTCACAACTGTTATGAATATTCATAGATCCAAACGAAAACTCTATATTCCGTGTTATTTCCCTGACACCTTACTGCCTTACTTCAGCATACTTCAACAACTCTTCGTCCTTTAATAACCGGTCCGCACTACCCGCCTCCAGGCACACGCAGACCTCCAGACCCTCATCCTGTGCAGCGCCCTTGACGCCAGATCTCTGGGGGAACATGAACACGTAGCCCTCGAAGCTGGGATTCGGCCATCTCAACGCCACCGGCAGGCCAAACCCAAAGTCATGCTTCTGGTACGCCTCCATCCCCTGCCAGCTCGTGCCTGCCAGGTCGAGCCCCAGGAAGTTGTTCATGTTGACGGTTATCCAGCGCCTGTCGCGCAGGCCTGCGACCCACTCGGGCATCTCCGCGGTATACTGCGGCGTTATCTCCTTGATGCCCTGACGCACCAGAGGAGCCAGCCGGCGCAGGTCGGCCTCGATGAGGTCGCCCACGGGCAAGGGCCCCGCGCGGGGAAGGGCGCATCCGTTGCCTAGGTAGCGTGATGGCAGTGGCGGGTCAAGCCTGGAGCGAGCGTTGGCAGGGTGTACAATGCTACTTTTATCGTCCATGGATGGCTTGAGCAGGGGGATCTTGGCGCGCGTCATGGTCTTCCAGAAGACAGCCATGACGGCGTCGTAGGTCGAGATCCACGACTGAGCCTCGATGTCGCCGTCTCCCGGGCTCCGCACTGGTGAGGCATCCGCCTTGAGCTGCTCGAGGCTTGCCGGACTCAAATGCCATGTGCGGCTGACGATGGGTGGCACTACAAAGTCCGCAGGAGGGGGAGGAGTTGGTCCGCCCACGTCCTTGAGCGTGGTGAACTTTCCGTCGAGTTGCTTCCACCGCTCGGCGCTGGGCGGTTGAGGCGCGCTGAGGCGTGAGCGGTCGCGGTTGGAATCGTCGATGGGCCTGAAAGGGGAACCGTTCTTGGCCGCGGTCGAGTTCTCCGCCCACGTGGTGAGGAATCCATCGCAGCCGGGGGCGTCGGTAATGCTGTGGTGCATCGCCAGGCCGAGGATGAAGCCCCCCCTGATGAATGTGATTTGGAAAGTAGCGACCAGTAATCCGTCGTTGGCGTCCTGTCCTACAGGCGAGAATATCATCTTCTCCGTGACCACCTTGGGCAGGAGTTTCTCCGGGAGGAGCTCCGAGGCTGGGAAGTGCCTCTCTGCGAGTTCTTGGAAGGATGGATGCTGCGCTTCGCCTCCGTCCCGGTCGAGGTGCTCTACAAAAAGGCTCACGGTATCAGTACGCTTTGTCACAACCCCTGTTCGAATCGCTGTTAGTGACTCATACATCTTAAGTGCCAAAATATCGTGAAACATACATAAGCGGCCATTGCCCTCGTCCATGTGCAGAGAGCCGTTGACGACGGGGTATTGTGTCAAGGCAAACTCGAGGCCTTTTCTGAAGGTTGCAACAATGTCTTCCTTGTCGGCTCCCTCTGGAAGCTCAAACACTTCGACTATTGGAACGAATATCTTTGGCATAGTGTGGTCCATGTCGGATAGCTCAAACTTCTGCTCCTGCGGAACCTCGCGCCAGTTGGCGCGTCGTACGCGGATCTCTTGTCCAGCAGCCGCCATGTTGCACAATTAACCATACGACAATTTTTGGACACGAAGGAGAAGGGTCGCGATGGGGAAGTTTGAGTCACTACCAGACTTCTCGGTTCAACCTGAGCAGAGTAGCGATCGTACATATGTTATACAAAGCTTGTGCTTACACCCTTCGATAACTACTCCGTGCGAGTTCCGCCAATGATCGGCGTCTCCTGACCCCTGAGCATGCAGCGCCGCAGGAGACCCACATGTGGGTAAAAAAGTCGAGGCGATCCGTACGAAGTTCCAAAGTTGCTGGATGTCAGGAGTCATGACAACGAAGGATTTTAGTTGTACCTTCCTGTACCAGATATGTTTGGATTATATTGAACATCCTGGATAAGGTCCCATGTGTCATTTCGGCAAACGGAGTGAGCTTGACACCCCCTTTCAGCAATGCATTGAGACAGGACTCATGAACAACCTGGCCGTTGGTTAATTCCATCTTTCCAGGCAGAGATGCATCGCAACTAGACTTCTGCGCATCAGTCTCGCCGTTGGTTCTTGCTATCCCTACCAGCCGTCCATCCGACCCGCTTGCTCCCAAACATCGTACCGCAGCTTTCTTTTGCTGACTATGAGGTACCCGCATTGTTGCAATTGACATCGTGGCATTTCAATTTCCCCCAGAATATGGGCCTGACCTGTCCCTCATTAAGTAGTCTATATTAAAGCTATCCTTGAGCTGTCTCGAAGCCGCCCCTCCTAAGAGGCCGAACCGTACGTGATTGTAACCTGGCGTGTCCTACGAATGCCATCTCCGTAAGCTTGGTGCTGCTGATCATCTCCTAAATATCCTTGTCGCTGTCGTTGTCCGAGCTGTGGTCTGTGTTCTCGGCGCCCGAGGGAGTGGGCGAGAAGGCGGTCACCTTTGTAGTCACGTTCATCATCCCCTTGGCCTTTGTCCCATTGGTTGTTCCCAAAGTCTCCATGCCGAAGCTCGCCCCGTCAGGCCCGTCATCAAATGATCGCAGTGTCTGCTTCTTGGATGTTCCCCTACCATAGCGGCTGCCGTCAAACTGATCTCCCGTTCCGTACTTGTAGGCCGATGATTGCATCTTCAATGCCTTTTGCCACAGAGGCCGGAGCGTTGGCACTGAAATACAGATAACGGTAACCATGAGCTCGCTGGAGGTATACATCACTGAGTCGGCCGTGGCGTCTAGATCAAGAGATTATCGTGTCAGTCGTTTTGTTGGACAGTAGCAAGCTGGTCAAAAATCAGGGAGGACATCGGATCTTTCGAGTCTTACATAAATAATCAGCAGAGTTGGCCAGCACTCCTAGGCCAGTAGTCCTGATGACGCCGCAGATGCCAGCAAAGATGCCCAAACTGAGCGACAGACAGACAGTGATCTTCTCCCTCCTCTTCATGTTGAGCTCCCACAACACGAACCAAGGGAAGACGGCCAGGAAAAAGTCCATGGCAGCGCTCCAGCTGCATGTGACGTAGGCCACATTGGTGAGACTGATGGGGCATGATTGTATCGCAACCGTGTGGTCCCACAGCGCCTGCGTTGGCGTACACTGTGCGAATACGCTAATACCCAGCATGAGGGCAAGAAAGCCGTTGCTTATCATCCACGCCCAGAGAATCATTTTTTGCCTATTAAGAACATCGGAGTCAGTCATGCGGACCATCGCAACCACGTGGCGAAAAAGCTGCCGAAGATGCTATGAACCAAAAGCACTGACCAAGTCGCCGTGAGAATTCTCAATAAGAACAAGGCTCCGGCTGCTTTGCTTGTGCCCATGGTTATGGATACGGCTAGCTGTCCGACAAGTTCCCAAAATGTCGCCATTGATTTTTCATAGGCGCCTAGGTCGGCGTTATGCTGGCCAAATCCATAAGAACACGAGACTGTGAATGTGACGGCGAATGCTACTTGAAAGATCTGCGTGTTTGATCAGTCTTGATGGATTAAATGGAGAGAAGTCTGTCTGCGCAGCGTCCAGACGTCGAGCGACGTGGTAACAAATACGTACCCAGGTCACCCAAAGCACATAATCATCAGCCCCGACCTTTCCCTTGATGAAGCGTCTGGTATACCATCTCAAAACGATGCAAGTCAGCGTCACCGCTGTCTGAGCCCAGAGACACGCGAGCACCGATGGACCCTTCCCGCCTAGAGGCATATTGGACAGGCGGTGACGAGGACTTGTTTTGGCGCCAATGGCAGCTCGGAGGGAACAACGAAGCGTTTGAGAGAATCAGGGAAGAAACGAATGTCAAAGATAAAGCAACCAATGAGCCAGTGCTTGGACGCAGACCGAATGCATATGATTATGGCGTCTGTTTTCGTCACAAAACCTGGTATGGATTTCTGTCATCAGAGGAAAAGGGCTATATCAACCGGGTGGGTGTGTTCTCGTTACTCAGCGGGAAGGGAAAGACGGCATCGCAGGCCCGAGGAACATAGGTACATGAATGTGGGGCCTCATTTCTTCCACAGCAATAATACTGCTACACGGTGATATTGCCAACAGTTTCAGTCATGTGTGTAGGGACCGCCTAGAGCTCTGTACAAGCATATACGCGGATTAGAATCGAAACGGCTCCTTGCGAGAACGCTTTCAGCGCTGAACCGGACTTTGTGTAACTCAGGGATCTTCCTCTGACCACATTCTAGCGGCGGTGTGCCATTCTCGGAACCGAATCCTCCCAAGGTTCTTCACAATGGCTTTTGGGTCCTTGCGAAATTTGACTTCTCACCGTGACGCTGAAAAAAAGGTGGTAGAGAAGGGGGTGCCACAGTGCTACTGTACATGAAGGCAGGGAGGTAGAAGTGGGTCTGAGCATCCGACCCAGTTTATCCCTACCTCTTTCAGCTGCATACGAGTGTTGTCCGAGTCAGATAGGACACAGTTCGCATGACCCCGAACACTTGAACTCCACATCTTAAACTCTCGAGTCGGTGACGATCTCGGCGTCGTCGACAGAGTACGCGGCGGTCACCAAACCACCTCGAAGCCTTTAATACCTCCGCCATCTGCCTTTCATTGTTATCGTCTCGTCTAATTATATCAACAGCTTACCAGGGGCAAGGGTCTTTGCTTCATAACAACAAGTGGGCTATCATCAAATCCATGTTGTGCAATGTATAACTAGAGCATCCTCGCTAACACGATATGTACCACCTGTAACGGTCGCAGCAGCTGACGGACATAAAGCTGTGTTGCGAGTCACAGTTTCCTATATGAGCTTGATCCAAGACGAAGGAACTGTCATGGAATTGTACCCTTCTGAGGGCGTGTAGCACAGTTCGTAGCTCATTAGCTGAACGTTACACCACCTGCAAGTGCCCGCTAGTTCTTGTGATTAAGATCCCCAACCTCGTGATACAGTTCAGAAAGCCACAAACATAGAGTTGCTCTCCACTAATATAGTCTAAAAAGGTGAACGCAATGGCTTGTGGCTTGGTGGCAACTTGTTTTCATCGCAAATCGTTCGTATCGGACCGACATCGAAAGTAAAGGCAAGGTAGGTCTGAAAGTACTTGTAAATCTTTGATACCGGTATTGATAACTGACATTGGATTTATTCAATTCTAAGGATTATTTACACCTTATAAGAGGTAGGCTGGAATATGTATTATGCTTTTATTATTAACTGAGTACCAGCATCCTCACTAGAAAGAAGTGGAGAACTACAATTGTTTCGGGATGCAACCCACCATTTGGCTCTGTACGCATGTCCACCCCGACGACCTTCGCGGAGCGTTCTCGCCAGTTAGTGGCGTTCCGATATCTGGATACTCAAGTCTTAGAAGCCTAGCACAGGCTTCTTGAATTTGACCAAAGAGAACCTCAGGATTGTCGCACACAAAAGATCGGGCTAGCTCTGGCTGGCGCCGGCGCATCTGCTCTCATCTTGCCTTGTGCGAAATCTCAACATGATCTTGACAGGATCTGGGCTTGAACTGGTATAAAAGATGGCGGTGTTCTCACAAAGTTCATGGAAATTACTTCAGAACCCATCTATCATTCTTCACTCTCACATTTACACTCCCAACATTACAATCTGCATTGATTCCTTGAAAATAAAAGCATCAAGATGCTCTTCAAATCTATCTTTCGGGCCCTAGCCGTCGTGGCCTTGGTCGGAGAGGCAGTAGACGCTCTAAGCCTGCGGAGGCTCAGCCGCGCCAAGGTCCTCAGGCTCCGGAAGAAGGTGCAGAGTTGCAAGCGCGTGCTGCACGTCACCATAATCCACCCCAGACAGCTGGGGGCGGACCCCGACACGGTCAGTATATTTCCCCCGGCATAAGGCTCAGACCAAAGCTCCCCGGTGGACACACCGTGCTGAATGAATCCCTATCCGGGGCCGCTCAGGACATCGAGGCCGACGTCAAGAGCATCATCAGCGACCTGACGACGGACCTGATCCCCGAGACCCAGAACGTCGACCCCTTCACCGATGCCGACGCCGACTTCCCCGGCTTCTGGGACGAGTTCTCGGGGCTGACGGCCGATGTCAATACGCTCCTGACCGACCTGAAGGGCAACGCCAACGCCGCTAACACGGGCTTGGGCCAGGCCATGGGGTTGGCTAATATGTTGAAGACCTTCAACTCTGACTGGAACGTACGTCGCAACCGATTAGCCTGTCACTATCCTTTTTGGGAGAAACCCGTGTCTGTCCCTGCCGCGTCTGGTTCCTAATTCCCAAGCAGACATATGTCCAAGGCGTCGATCGGCAGACTCCTGATTCCGTCAACACTCAGATAGAGTCGACGCTTGATGATACCGATACCGACTTCGAGGCAGCCATCGAGGCACTTTCCGGTGGCTTCTTCTGACTTGGTGCCGGGAAACAATGAAGGGGGTACGTAAGCATGGATACATATGTATACATGCCTATGAGGTATAACTAGATTGCCAAGTGCCTGGAAACATTGAAACAGGACCTTTGTAATATAGTATCTGGCTTTCAACAAGCCATTAGTAGTTGAAGTATGTAGTGAATGCGAGTTTCTTCCCAGCCTGGCAACATTTGAAGGGTACGATGATGCGGCGGGCACACTACTGAGTTATGACATAATAAGACTTTAAAGACTTTAAGGTATAGCTGAGCCGGTTAAAAAAATACTGCTTTAACTTAGATGGACCTTCCACCTCAGCTGTAAGCCGGTAGAACTTTCCTCGTTACAATGGCTAACTTGCAGCGACTTGGCTTACTAATGAGGGAAAACGGAAGGCCCTTGGGTAAACCGTCATCACGGAGCTGACCTTATCCTAATTTGAGTTTCATAAAGACATCCCCGCATCTCTGCTTACGTCCTCGCCAGATAGCCCCTAAACCATCTGGTTTTCTTCTCTCCGAGTTTACACTCACTAGCCTAGCGATCAAAGCAAATGCAAGATGCTGCGAAGGACGGGTCTTCTTGCTGCCCAGGTCCGGACCTCGAGCGGAAAGGTCAAACCAGCTCTTCGAACATGGCCGATGCAGTCCGTGTATCGCAGCCTGGTCGTGAACGTTTCCGCACAGAGGCGTCACATGGCGGACAGCCCAGCAAGGGCACAGAAGGACGCCCAGTCGAAAGGCATGGACTACCACGGCGCCTGCCACTGCGGCGGGATCAAAGTCCATCTGCGGACCCAGAAGACACCATCCGAGCTCGGGGCCAGGGCCTGCCAGTGCAGCTTCTGCAGGCTGCACGGCGGATCGTTCACTTCTGATGCTGCAGGCACCCTCGGCATCGAGACTTCCGGTTCCGTCAGTCGGTATCGCATGGGGACAGGCACGGCGGAGTTTCTTATCTGCACGAACTGCGGCGTTGTTCCTGCAGCAACGTGGAAACGTGACGATGGGAAGTTGCTCAGTGTTGTGCGCGTGCAGTGCCTGGATATACGGGATGAGCTTGAGAAGTACACAAAGAAGTGGAGTCTCGAGCATGAACTGGATAATCCTGAAGTGCGGTTCAGTCGGCGGTCGCGCACTTGGACGCCTACGGCAGTCGAAAAGTGAGGTAGATATACGAGCGACAAGAGAAGGGGATTGGAAAGTGCTCTTGGAGGCTTTGTATCGGAATGCCGATTGCCTTTCTCGCTTCCCAGAGGTGGATCATGTATCTGCTTGGGGTCTTACGCTCTACATCCTATTCATATTGACTTCGAACCTCATGCCCTTCAGCAACTTGAGCTGAAAACAGAATTCAAAGGCTCTCTCGAAGCTCGTGCTCAGAACTGGATGAGGGTGTTGTCGCCCTGTTCAGTTCTCACTTGGGGAGACACGTCCACATAGTGTTCAGCTCCAAGGTATCGAGTACGGATGCTTGAGTTATACAACTGTCATGCGCCCGTCACTTATAAGCTGGCAATTTTGATTGGCTCATTGTCTTAGTACGATCCAGTGCTGAATTTTAGCTCTTGTATCTACTGAAGCAGGTAGGCTAGGGTCTAGATAGAGTCTAGACATGACAGAACAAAACTTCTTGTCTCTGTCCTTATACTTTCTTGGGAGACGTGATGATTGGCTCAGAATAGCAGCACCGTTGGTGGGAGCGGCAGCTGAAGCACCAGTACGCTGTCCTATTGAATAGTAGAACCATTTTCAGCCGAGCACAAATGGACGCACTGGTGTGTGTGGTGACCTGGTATCCTGGTATCGCAAAATCACTCCATGCTGATATGGCCTCAACCATTCTGAATCAGAATGGCGATTTGGGGGCCAACTCAAGTTCTGGGCTGGTCAAAGGATTTGATTAGTCGTTACTTAAGTATAAGTTCTGAAGTGTGCTCAGCTCGTCAAATTAATGTCATGCTCTTGGACGGCAGTGGAAACTATGCACCCACGACTCGGCAGGCATTTCAGAACAAAATGTCATTTGTAAGCCCTTGGTCCCCATCACTTTGATGCTTTCAAGTTCAGTCTGTGTCGTATGACTCTCGTTCTGTCTTCACATCTGCACTGTAAAATTTAAAGGCTTGGTTTGTGCTGTGCTGTGAACGTTCACGCCATGTCTGACGGCGTCGTCTTGACGGAATTTCCACTATGGGAGGGACATGGGCTTCAAGCGAGACTGCAGGGCTTGGGGAGCCTGGTACGCAACATTCAGAGCGTACAATCCGAGACCCGAGACCGGAGACCAGGAGATTTCTATTACAGATAGGAACGGTTTCAGATTTCCTTGTAAAAGCAATCGTAAATCGACAAATATTCTTTTCAGATGGGACAATGAGCAAAATAGGGTTGTGATATTTTATCAAGCTGGCAACTTCAACGTCGCAGAGACAGCTCAACGAGTGACGAGGGAAAACATGATCCACGCAGTAGTCTAGGATGAAATATTGTAAATGACGCTCCAGAGCAGAGTATATGGGAAAGTCCCACTGAATATATATTTTTTTTTAACATACATGGTCCACAGATTGTTCTCCATGCCAGGAATTTGCCGATGGCCCGCCACGTCGAAACGCGCGAGTATACCATCTACCTCTTCCTTCTCCCTGGTGGATAGCTCAACCAGCTTGCTGTTCTCCAGCACGCGATCGGGCCCTGTGGCTCCTGGAATGGGTACGATGACGCCGCAGTCTCCAGCGTTGGAGTGCTTTCGGATCCAGGCCAGCGCGACCTGGGCGGCGGTGGCACCTTTGGCTTTGGCGAATGCTTGGATCTCGTCAACAAGCTTCAAGTTCTTTTCGAAATGCTTTTGGATGATCGGCGGTTAGCTACCGTTCCCCTTTAAGTATGCAATCACAATTTCCCTCATCAAACGTTCAAAGAAATCACTTCTGCTCACCTCGGGCTGAAAACGACCAAACATGTGACGGATGTCTCCTATTGGAATGTCCTCGAGCTTCTTAATGGCTCCGCTCAAGAAGCCGTAGCCGAGAGGAGCATATGTCAGCAGGGAGACGTTGCGTTCCTTGGCCGCCGCAGCCACACCGTTGCTGAGCATCTCTGTGCTCCACAGCGAGAACTCGATCTCGGCGTACTTGATTGGAGTGACTGCAGATGCGCGTCTGATGGTCTCGGCCCTCACTTCAGACACGCCAACCGCACTGATCTTGCCTGTTAGGGATCCGAATACTAGCCTGGTATTACCTACAGTATATTTAAAGGGGACATGGGTGCCATGAAGACCAAGACTGCTTGCCTTCATCCTGCAGTTCCTCGAGTGCACCGATCGTCTCTTCGACAGGAACATTCTGGTCAATATGAGCGGGATCAAACACGTCAATCTTCTTGACGCCGCCGAGTATCTGGTTGCACTCGTCCCAGCTGGCACGCACGCCGTCACGCGTGCATGTGGGGACAAGGTTGACCGGGTCGAAGCAGGCCCTGATGAACAAGGTGACCTTTGGGGCATCCTCGGGATACTTCTCAAAGTAGCGGCGCAGCAGCGACAAGCCCGCCGTTGGTGGCTCTGGGGGGGGGGGGCATGCCGTAGACCGAGGACGAGGACCAGATTGTGGCTCCGTTGTCGACGGCGGCCTTCATGGTGCTGAACGCCCGCTCGTCAGGGGTCTTGGTAGGTCGCCATGTTAAGCCAAATATGCCAATCCCGGTGTGAGGCTGGTCTGGCGATGTAGTAGGCATCGCTGATGTGAGGGTTTAGTACACTGCAAAGTAGTTTGTGCGGGTCCGAACAAGGGCTACTCACTGTATGGTTCAGTAATGAGCATATACTGTAAAGGGAAATGTGTCGCCGATCTTTGTATATGTCGGCAACATCAATCCAGCGCATGTCGGTGGACTGAATTGGGAAATATAGCCGTGTGTCTGGTTGATACGTACCTCTACCGGTGTTGGTGTTGGTCTTAAGTCCAGCTCGTCCTCCGGGATTCCTTTAACCCCGTGATGACACGCGAGATCTCCCTCTCCTCTTCTCTGTATCGCGTTCTGCATTGGGGCCGAGATAATGTCGACTAGGCTTGGCAAAAGCTTTCGAGTCTGATAATTCTTTCCTATCCACTCGGCTGAGGACTTAAGTTGGTGCAATGCAGCTGGGGGTCGCTGGGAGGCGTGGGAATTTGTGGTTGTTTTGTAGTTCTGCAAGACAATCTTGGCACGATTCCGTAAGATGGATCACGAGAATTCCCACTGCGTGCGTACGCTGCGGCTTTCACTTGGCATGTAATCCTTTTGCATTTTTTTTTGTCCATGGGATGGATGATCGTTGCGATTACTGATGCGTGGTTAATATTGGCTCTTCACGCTCTGGTTAAACCGAGAGTTTGTGATACTTACTAAACGTCCAAGCAAAGTAAACGGTGTCTGCTAGTATTGACCTCAGCTATAGACCATCATCCATTTCGTCAGATGTATGGTTGCCAGCGCTGTCAACCGATGTGAAGTATTCGCACAGGGTGATGAGTACTGGCAGAATACCACACCGAGCCGATACTGACGACCGTCTTGTATGTGCACTGAAACAAGAGCGTGGGCAAGGACAGATAACGCCGCAAAGGGCCTCTGCACTCAACATGCATTATTTCGTAACAGTAAAATATGAATTATTAATACAAGGGTTGTATCTTCCAAGGTTGTTAATTTTTGACCTAGTCTCCTTCACGGCCGAGGCCTGGTATGGCCTCTATTTTGGGACTTGTCTCTTTGCATCGTGAGCCCTTTGTTCCACCACACACGTTATCGCTCGAGGAAACCAGAACATCATCACACGTCATTACGGATGTAGCCAAGCCGCTGCAACTCCCCATACTTGACCCAAGGCCGCTCGAATGCCGGATCAAGCGAATCCCTGACAACCCCGCCGCCGCCCTGTGGTATCTGGTTGCGAGTCCCCATGTCCACAAACGGGTTGGGCCCGTCATGGTAAAGAAACTGCTCCAGGGGGACGTCGGCCCATATGCCGCGCCTAGGCTTGCGCAGAGTGTCGGGCAGGCCGATGGCCACGCGAGGCCGCTGCCCGGCCGGCCGGCCGCGCCACCCGAGCTCGTCGCGCATGCCAGCGACGAGGCCCCGGTAGCTTCCCTCGAGCCAGATCAGGAAGCTGAGCTCCACCGACCGGAGCGTTGGCGGCAGGGCCGCGAGGAGCGAGAGCAGGTCGTCCTGCCGCACGTGGAAGCGTGAGAGCCCGAAGTGGCTGAGGCGCGCCCAGGTGTCGATGGGGAAGATTTCGCGCAGCGGGAGGATGTAATCCTCGTCGGGCGGTTCAATAAGGTCAGTTGTGAGTCTAAAGTGCTCGAGTCCCGGCGCTCCCGCCAGCGTCCGCCGCAGGCAGCCGCTGCGAAAAGCTCGCCAGTCGTTGTTCTCGAGCCCACCGACCGCCAGGGCGAGGTCGAGGCGCCGGAAGTCGGGTTGCTGGAGGGCGGTGGCGAGGTCGCGCTGCTCGGCGCACTCCTCGTCGAAAATGTGGCCGTTGAGGCCGGTGAGGAGCTGGCTGACGTCGATGATAATCTCAGTGATGCCTGTTTTCTGCTGGTGGTCCTGGTCCTCAGCCTGGCTGGCGTTTCTCGAGGCCGCGAGAGTCCGCGTAGCTATGCGGAATGCACGCCATGTGTCCTTCTCGCTCTCCGAGGTTCTCTCCCAGAGCTTCTGCTCGTACTTCTCGACTGGCCATGTGCACGGGATGGGGTAGTTGAAACTGCGTGGAAAGGCCCGGATCATGGGCGTCTCATAGAGCGGCTTGAACAGGAAACCGTGGGCTGCAGGAGTGATGGTGACGCGCCGTAGGGCAGGGAATTGCTGCAGCCCATACTTGAAAGCTGCTTCATCAGCGTCGGTTGCCAAGACCTCCTTTTGCTGGCGGATGAGCTCTTGATAGTATCGCCATGAGCGTTTCCTGAGCGACATGTTGTCGGCCAGCTTTGCGCGGGCAACGTGGTCTGGCTCATACATTTCCGGCCCCTTGTGGCTCTCCATGTCCTCCAGCCTCCGTTTACATCCAAGAAAGAACCAACGCGGGTACTGCTCCTCATCGTCGCTATCCTCGTCGCTGTCCTCATTCTCATACTCATCATCTTCCGGGTACCCCAGCTCATCGTCATCATCAAGCTCATCGATAACGTCAAACCCTCCACTCAAGGTCGGATCAAAGTACGCGCTTTGAGGGTCATAAGATCTTCTCTGGACAAGCCCCTCCTTCAGACGCGCATCATCCCAGATGATCTCAACAACCCTCTCACGGAAGACCTGATGATCAGCCACAGCCCGCAAGACCTCGATGTTGCGCGGGTTCGCCGACAAGAAGACACGGTCCAAACGCAGCGGTGAAACGGCACACAGAGCCTTGCAGGTCAGCCGAAGGCTCTTGATGTCGCGGTTGGTCAAGTATGGTGGGATGGTCGTCGAGATCTCCGGCGGCAGCTGCAAGAGTCTGCTTGGTTCAGAAGCCATGATGTTACGACCATGGGAGTCGAGCACGGTGAGGTGTTGGATTGTGACTTGCAATGGGATTTGTGTTGGTTATGATGTTGGTGGAGCAGGATTCTAGGGCTGGTAAGGGAGAGAGGGGCTGAAATTACAGGGTGTGATAGCATGCGTGCCAACTTTTAGTTGGTTGTTAGTTGGTTTTCGTCCACCAATTTCACCACCCAGATCCTACGTCATGCCCTGACCTTCGTGCCCAGCAATACCACCACTGCTATAACAACTCAACACCATGCATTCGAAAACAAAGACAGTGTTGTCGAAAATACGTTTAAAATGGAAACACGAGTTTTCAGTGGTAATTGGATCCAAAAATGTATAACTTACGACTAATGACGATCTGATGGTAATATTCTTGTCCTTGTCATTTTTGCCTGTCAGCTCATTTGCAAGATTGAGACACGATCAGCTCATGTCTTTTCAGTTTCTGTACATGAATCTGCCAACGATCTAGAATTGTCTTGATGATTGCCCACCACCAAGTCGCAGATGTCTCCGCACAGCACGTAATTTCCTCGAGTAGCAGTTCTCAATTGAACCCTTTCAGGTCACAATTTTATTATGGCCAGATCCACAGATACACTCCTGCCCGGAATACAATACCAGAACCTTCATCATCTCACAAGATTACAAGAACACAAGAAAGACCAAGATTAGAATTCGTTACAATCATCAACGTCGCAGATATACACCCCCTCAAACAGCAGAAGTGATGGTGCCAGGGCCGGCAGTAATAGTAGCAGACACAGACACAGTCCGCTTGGCAGCACCCGCGGTCCCGGTACCGACACACACGTAGTAGCTCGGCCACAGGGCCGAGCAGCTGCTGACGCCCGGGTTCCAGCCGTAGAAGTCGGTGAGCGCGATGCCGTAGCTCGAGGCGATGCCCCAGCACCCGTCGCCGGACTCGACGTCGTAGAACTTGCCGCAGCCGGCGACCATGCCGCTCTGGTACGGCGTGGGCGTCTTGATGCTCATGCCTGTGGACGTGCTGCTGCTGCTGCTGCTGCTCGCCGTCGTGGTGGTGGTGGCGGTGGCGCTGACGCCGACGCACACGTAGTAGCCGTATTCTAGGTCGGCGCACTCTTTTACTGCCGGGTTCCAGGCGTAGAAGTTGTCCAGGGTGATGCTGTTGTTCTGTGCGATGTCGTAGCAGGAGTCGCCTTGTTTGACAAAGTAGAATTTGTCGCAGCTGGACGTGATGCCTGTCTGTATAAAGTAACCCAGGTTAGTCTCATATCTTCAAATGCTGTCATCGGAAGCAGGAATAAAAAGTTCGAGCTCGCAGCTCAGCACGTACTTGAACAGGAGACGGCGTGGCGACGCCACCACCACTGGTGGTTGTCGAGGTCGCAGTCGGAATGGCGGTGTCAGTGTACTGATAGCCCCAGTCATCCGGGTTCTCGCCGTTTGGAAACCAAGAGACACAGTAGTACGCTCCCACGGCCAGCCCGGTACAGTCAGGCCCGATGGAGGGGTTCATCGCATAGAGCTCGCTGACCTTGAGGTCGAACAGGGCCAGGAGGGAGTTGCAGGTCCAGGAGTCGCGCACGTAACTCCACGTGGTGCAGTTTGCGGCCTCGCCTGACGCCCGCGGGCTCGGAGCAGTCACGTTCGCCACAGGCGCTGCATTTCAAAGGTG
Organism: Diaporthe citri; assembly: GCF_014595645.1. NCBI lineage: Eukaryota > Fungi > Ascomycota > Sordariomycetes > Diaporthales > Diaporthaceae > Diaporthe > Diaporthe citri. Next base: position 6,061,038 of record NW_025064847.1, read on the forward strand.
GCGAGTCAGTCTTGAACGTCTTGAGGACTCCTCATGCGGGAGGTCGCTGAACTAACCTGGAGTAGGGGACGACAGGAGGACGCAGTAGGACACGCTTGACGACAAGGTGCATGGGTAGGCATAATCACTGCTCGCCGTTGCAGTAACGGGTGCCACAGATGATCCGCTGGAATTTTGGTTGAGGGAAGGATTCCAGAGCACGAAATCCTAGAGGACTATAAGTAAGCGGCCGAGCTCAAGCACTGGCTGAAAGTGAAGTTACATACTATTGGAGAGATACCCCAAGTGAAAGCAGTGCCCCAACAATTAGTCGACCTGTTGACCGTGTAGTGGTCGGAGCTGAAGACCTGGTATCTATCAAAGAAGGAGCAAGAAAATGCTGTCAGCAAGCCCCACGATGCTGGCCACGCGGCAAGGGCACTACACATAGGGAGTCATACTTGTAGCAATCGGTACGGGTGCCATTCGCGAGCGGGATGACTGGGTTGGTCGAGTTGTAGTTCGACGTGAGATCCACCCACGGGACTGAGGTACAATTGGTGGGGATGAATGGGTCGGTGGCCGTGGCCGTGGCGCCATAGCCCGGGTATGTGGATATAGAGCCTACCGCCTCGACGCAGTAACAGACATTGGCCTCAAGGTTCGTGCAGTTTTCCCAGACCTCGGAGTTGAGGAAACGGCTGCGAGCAGGCGTGTGTGCCGTCGTTAGCCAAGACCCTGTCAGCAAAGGGAAGTCGTGTCTGTTCAACGTACAAGTCGTCCAACGAGATGGAAAATTTGGTTTCGATCGTTCCGCAGTCCTGCCCTGATTCGACTTCATACCATTCGCCACAGTTGGCGTTGGAGCCGGACAATGTTGGGCTGGGGATTGGTCTATACATGAATGATCAGCGAACATGCTCTACCTCAACATGGAGAGCGAGCCACTCACGCTGCGGTTGTGGGACCGGTCACAACGGGGGACGACGAGCCAGCAGGCAGTGTGTAATTGCCTCCATTGGGGTTGCTTGCGCAGATAGTCCCGCCGTCCAAGGCTGCAAGGTTTCTTTACAGGGAGAACTGTCAATGATCTAGACCTCAGTGACGAGACTGTGGTAGGCTGCCGTCGCCACGGGGTGGGTTTTCTCACGAGCACGCTGAGTTGATATCCGAGTTCCAGGTGATGAGTTGGGCATAGGAAACGTTGTTGGCCCAGGCAATTGAAAGGCAAGTATCACCAGACTGGATAGTGTACAGAAGACAATCGGCGGCAGCGGAGTTGGCTTGGTGGGTAGTGTTGGCATTGGAGGCGGACGAGGCCAACGCCTGGCCAAGCAAGGTTAGGTAAACTGCAACGAGAGAGGCCATGCTGCCGTCAGGTACACACAGTTAGCAAGCATGCTCAACGTTCAGACTCGCGAACTCCCGCCGGGGATGCGCACACATGGGGAACGAGCCGTATTTAATAGGCATTGTGCGTTCCTGACGAGCAGCAAGACGAGCTTGATTGCTTGATGCATCGGCTGGCTGCGGACAGGGATGCCGAGGCAGGGACTGGCGGTGTTTTGGTGGTATCTCCGTCGGTATGATTTGCAACCAACACTACGGCCCAACGTCGCCCCAAAGCTTGTCGAAGCTTGTGTGCTAGTGACCTGTGGCCAAGGGGGCTAAGCTTCCTGTGCCGCAGTTCCTGGCGCCGAGGCTTTTGCCCTTCCATTCCTAGTCGACATCCATCTTCATGATCCTGGTGTTCACCTTTTTCCATGACCAACTGCCAACAGTGCCCCCCTTTTCTTACCGGTTGACCACGTTTAGTCGACCATTGTTTCGATCAGAGTATGTCCCACCACTGCGGTGTGTGAGGGGCCGCATTGCTTAGCGTGCGCGTTCCTGAGTCCAACGTTGTATAGCGCCAACATGTCGCCGCCAACAGTGCCAATGTGTTAGGTCATGTGGCCCGAAAGGCTAAACTTTGCCGCAGCCTTGCCTCGGGGATTGCGATGCAATTTTAGCCGCGGCCACTTGTCTAAAGTTTGAGGGCAGTCGATGCCGAAAATCTCCCACGGATATCCACGTATCACAAGGCAGGTCGACGCGCTTGAACGCGTTTAGCGTATGATCCTCGGGGTATATGCTCTTTAATCAGACGTTCTGTTGGCGCCATACAACGCAATGCATCAGCGGTGATATGTGCCGCCGCCGGCTTGCGTACTCGACCGCGAATTACATACCGTGGTGCGCCGAATCCTTCCATTGTCGGTAATTAAACGGCTTTGATAAACACGGCACAGCAACAGGGGAACCGCTGCGGGATGCCAACCCTAGGGTGATACCACACTCTGGACGAGTGCTACCACGATCCAGTGCACATTTTGTTGGCTTCTCAATTCAACCGACTAGCTGGCCAGGATGTGTCAAGTTGGTGTTGCGGCACGCCGTCAGCCCGTCCTGTCCGGTCCTCCATGTACTTGTATATTGGGTGCCCAGTGCCTCACATCGTCCGGATGTCTTGTAGAAAGTCCTTCTGTTGCAGCACCGGTCCCCTCCTTATTTCTTAGTAGTGTTTCGTTTCCCTGGCGGCGTTCAAGACGCTTTGGTAGACAATGCTGACTTCACTCGTTATTCTTCTTTGCCTAAGCATCCAACATGTGTCCTCCAGCACTCAGCTCGAGGCGCGGCTCGGGTCTGACTTGGGGGTGACGCCCATCGACGCTCTCTTCTCCAGGGCGGTATCTGCATCCGCGGCCGGCGACAGCAGCTATACGTGCGGTCCTGGCAGTCCCTGCTCCAATGGAGCCTGTTGCGGTTCCAGTGGGTGGTGCGGCTACGGCCCTACGTACTGCGGCGACGGCTGCCAGTCTAATTGCGATGCCGTGGCAGAGTGCGGCGAATATGCTGCCACGGCGGGCAAGACCTGCCCCTTGAACGTCTGCTGTTCCCAATACGGCTTCTGTGGGTAGGCATTGTTTCAAAATTTCTGTGCTCCTGTGACCTTTATCTGAGATTATTAACGCCTGGCTTGCTTCTTTCAAAGCACTACCGAGGCCTTCTGCGATGACAAATGTCAGTCTGGCTGTACCTTCTCCGAGCCCAGTTCATCGGGGAGCAACACACAGACCAGAATTATCGGCTACTGGGAGGCCTGGAACTCGCAACATGCCTGCGGAACCATGCCTGCTGGCTCGATTCCCGTCAGCATGCTCACGCACCTGAACGTAGCCTTTGGTTACATTGATCCAAGCTCGTACAAGATCAGTGCCATGGATGGTATCAACTCTGATATCTATCGGAACATTGGCAACGTCAAGGCCCAGAACACCAACTTGAAGATCAGCATCGCCATAGGTGGTTGGACCTTTACTGATCCTGGCGCATATCGGTCCGTCTTCACTACTATGGTTTCGTCACCGTCCCTTAGATCCACCTTTATCAACAATCTTCTTGGATTTCTCGAGGAATACGGCTATGACGGAGTCGGTAAGTGCAACCTTCAACATACCCTGCGCTTGACTAGCAGTATCACTTTGAAAATTTCCTTTCGCTGTGTCGAATTTCCATGAGTAGCACGGGGATTGTCTATTTAGGCAGATATCCCATAGGATTAGTTCGAGTACATTCAATCTGACGTTTTCTAGACTTTGATTGGGAGTATCCTGGTGCCGATGACCGTGGCGGTAACTCCGACGACGGAGTCAACTATATACCCGGCTTTTGAAGGAGCTTCAGGCTGCCATCAGCTCGTCAGGAAAGCAATACATTGTCACGTTCACGGCTCCAACCTCATACTGGTACCTACGCCACTTCGACCTGGCCAACATGGTCCAGTACGTCGACTGGGTCAATCTCATGTCCTATGACCTCCACGGCGTGTGGGACAGCAACGACCCAATCGGCAATCAGGTGTTGGCCCACACCAACCTGACAGAAATTGACGACGCTCTTGACTTGGTAAGTTTGGATGAAGCTACTCTTTTTTTTCTTTCTCCGATCCTAGTTTTCCCCTTCACAATCTCCTCAGGGGATACTCTTCTACCAGTGTAGCCGGGACAGGTTTCGACCCGTCATTATCTGATTATATACAATACTGACTCCGTGGTCTGGGTAGTTCTGGCGCGTCAACGTCGATCCAGCCAAGATTGTGCTCGGCCTCGGCTTCTACGGGCGCTCCTTTGCACTCAGTGATGCATCCTGCTGGCACCCAGGCTGCGCCTTCAGCGGCGCGGGCGCGGCCGGCGCCTGCACCGCCACTCCGGGCATCCTGTCGTACTATGAGATTCAAGACATCCTGTCCTCGACTGGTGCGTCAGCATATCTGGACGAGAAGGCTGCCGTTAAGTACATGGTGTACGGTGGCAACAACTGGATCTCGTATGATGACGCAACCACCTTCAAGCTCAAGATCGACTTTGCCAACAAGAAGGGGCTAGGCGGCTTGATGGTGTGGGCTGTCGATCAAGACGACCCAGAGCTCGACGCGCTCAGGGCCATCTCCGACTCGGCTTACATTGAGTCCAGCTCCAGCTCCCCACCCGTCGATCTTACAAAGATCTTTCCCTCACAGTTGATTCCGTCCAGCAAGGCTTCCAAGTACGGTCTCGTCAACATCGGCTCCGCAGCAAGCAGTGGTGAGACGAATCCTGGGAAAACGGGTATTGGCTTCTTTCTGATCACCAGTGATTCGTATGCAACAACGTCATTGCGGAAGCGTGCTGGCGATCCCGAACCCTTTGCCTTCATCAACTGCCCAATGCATGTCCTGGACCGGCCTGTGGATGAGCCACAGACTGCCAGAGTCATTTGTCTTAACGAAAATGTGGAAGATTGTTTCCGGATCATGGAGAGGGGTGTCGAGGGCACGATGGTAGAAATGCCAGACAATGTATGTCTTACTCCAAACCCACCTTCTCGCGAACATTGGAAAGCGGAGCCCTGACAAATCAATTGTGACAGTGTGCGCCCAACTCTATTGGCAGAGCTATTTCACTGACGCGGGCTCCTGGTGAGAAGGATACATGAACCGCTGGTTACGATTGATGGGTCGGCTGACAGTCCAATGCAGATCAATATGTGCCGGATGACATCCAGAAGCGCAAGCCAACATCTGAGGTCTACGACTTCACCTTCGACTTCAACTTTGACTTGATGCGCCGCGACACCAATCTCACAAGCGTCCGGATGGACTATAGCAACTATGGCGGTTACTGGGACCATATTGTCAACTCGGACGGAATCCAAGATACCTCTTCCAAGTCTCGCAAGCGCTATTTCGCGCCGACCATATTTGACTGGAAAGAAATGTATAAAAATATGAACTTTGAAGATGCCAAGTTCACGAGCGCTCCTCAGAAGGTTTCTGTGGACATGAGCAAAGAGATCTTTTGGGAAACGAAGGACTCGGTACGTGCCACAAGCTATGTTCTATTGTGTTGGACCTGCGTTCTAACCTTTTTTGTTTATAGTGTGATTGGGAGGGCACAGACTATGGTGACGGCATTGGCGCATGGGTACAAGGAGACGTGGATGCCCAGCTGTACTACGGATACACCATTATCGTAAGTCAAGCATCGCGCCGCGTATTGTTTGGCATGCATCTCCTGCAGCATCGACAGACTCACATGGCATCACCAGGGCGAGCGAAATTTGCGGGGTACCATCGACTGGGTCCAAACCGACGGCTTCCTCTCCGCGTCTGGCTCGATAGATCTCAACTTTGGGCTCGGCGGAATGGGAAACTTGGACATCTCGCTCGCGGGGAAGAGTAACCCGGCCATCAACAAAGGCAGCAAGATCAGCCTCGCCGGAAACACCATCACGGCCAGCGGCACGGGCTACAGCATTATTTTCAAGCCATATTACGAGCTGGACTACTCCTTCGCGACGATGAACGGCACCAGTGCCGGGGACTTCACTGTTGCTGATATTGACTATAACGGCCTTATGACAGCTCGCGTGATCTCTGACCTGGGTGAGTTCGTTGCCTACTATCCGGCAGTGGATACGGTCAACTGGGACAGCGATGCTCGAGACAAGAATAAAATCTCCATCGGGTCGAAAGATGTACTTTACAGTGTCAACAGGGGAGGTTTCGCTGCCATTAGCTCATTTCTCAGGCTCGGTGTTGACGCCACCGTTAGTGGCTGCAACGGAGACTTTTGTTTTGTTGGCAGCACGCTGCCTGGGGTGAGTACCACGTCTCTCCATTTCCGAGTAGATCTTCCTTAGCCTGGATTCTTTGCACTTACACGGTCGCTCAACAGATACAAATCACTTACGATAATATGGTTCAATTTGGGTTTCAACCGGGCGACTCCGATGACCTGTCATGTTCCAGTTACCTGGTTGCGTGAGTAGTTGCCTTTATGTTTCTCAGCGACGATCAGCGGCGAGGATATGGGGAGTTGCTACGGCTAATCATCTATCATTGATCAGGACGGACATATACTCTGATTATAATAATTAGTATGTCCCCCACGAGAGCCATGAAGAACCCAACAGTGAAAGAAGAGAGGCTAATATGGAATTTTGCGGTCCACAGTGACCGCGCGAACTGGCCAAGCAAGACTTCACACATCCAGCTGGCGTCCGATATGGTGAGCCCCCCCCCCCTTTTTCCTTGTCTTTATTTATAGAGTCTAAGTGCGTTGCTGACCGGCCCGCCTCGTGTCCCTGCTCCAGCAAGAGCCTTCTAGTGGCAAGGTTTGCTTCACCAACTCGGACGCCTCACAGAAGAGGTCAGAGACCAATGCCTCGGAGAAGGCCCTGGAGGAGCGCGCCAGTGGCAAAGGAAATCCCTGGGGCCTCGGGGCTGGCTCTGTGATGTCGATCGACACCATCATAGCGGACAAGCTCGGCGCTGGGACCCAGAATAACGTCAGGAATCTCTTCCGAACAAGCCTGGACGCCTTACGCTGCCCGAACTGCTTGACCTGCTACAATGGCGAGGAAAACAAGTCCAGCCCCTGCTGCGGCTGCGTTTCCATGAACTGGCTCTACCACCTCACAGACATGCCACCCTGCGACATCTGTGATGATGTCAACTACGACGATAGCGATGTTGAATGGCCAGGGACTGGGATCACTTCCACTAAGCGTGATGCCATTGAGAAGGACGATGAACTTGAACGGCTGAAGGGCGAGGCCAAGTGGTGGCTCGACGAGGACGAGGACCAGGAAGGAAATTTCCTCGTTGAGCGCGAGCCCGGCAAAGCTACCAGATCGTACAAGAAGGTGAACGTCTGCGGCGATACACTCAAGATTGGTCTCAACGGAAGGTATCCCGCCTTCCCAAATCTTCCAAATTGGCCTTGGGATGGCATCGAGGGCAACAAGTTTGCTGATGTGAGCGCATACTGGGGCAACACCTCGGCCGACTGCGCCGACTGGTCTGTCGGGCAGTTGACGACAGCTGATACGGAAAACACACCCGCCGGAAGGTTTCGTACACCATATGACAGTGAGACCAGTTCCCATCTTATGACAATGCCCCCTATTCCTCTTTTAGCGTGGTGCGGCATCGGGATGTCCAAGAGGTTTGCTCACTGACACCCTCTCGTTGCAGCCGAACACGTCTTCGAGGGCCAGCTGATCGGAGACTTCTTCAACCAGTGGCTTCGATTTGGGCAGGTGACAAACCAGATGCCGACCCCATCCAACCCACAGCCAATCGCGGGCTGCGATTGGACCGACAAATACATCAAGGACGCACAGGACGACGTCTGGACCAACTGGGACGGCAACGCCGTTGCGTTCATTGACCTACTTCTGCAGGAGCTCGGCAATTTGCACAACTTGGACCGCTTGACAATTATGCAGAGAAGGCCAAACCAGATGAAAGGAAGAGTGAGTGAGAGGCCTGTGCGGCCCAAGCCTGTGTCGGATGTCTCGCCTATGCTGACTCTTTGACCCCTATAGATGTTCTCGGGCATCTCGCCGTCAGATATGAACAAATATGCGGACATGAGCAACGATGCACAGCTTCAGGTTACCAAGGAGATGGGTATGTCGGCACTTTTCAACCGAAGCAAATTTTCGCGAATGATCATCAGAACCTTCCCCCCCCCCCCCCCTTCCCCCTAATCCTGGTACTCCTTTTCTTTCTCTTGGTGTCAATATTTATCTATCTGTTTTTGTGTGTCTAATTTCCGCCTGGTATTTCAACCACTTTGTCGCCGTCGACTGCAGCAGGTTGCAGGCATGCAACTAGGTAAGAGGCTGACGTGGTCCAAACACACAGGCATGGTCTTCAGCTACTTAAATAACCCAACCGTCTGGTCCAAGTTCTGCGAGTCGTACGAGGGCATCTATAGCCTTATGGCTCAGTTCGACGTGTGGTATGCCGTGAGTGATCTCTCTCCTCGCTCCCTCCTCCGAACCTGATTCAATCCACCTGCCCTCCAGGCAAATGCAGAGCGACGGCATAATCAAAATGTAACAGACAAGGCTCACCACATATTTCTCTCCAGACACAAGCCAGCGCCCCCAAGGGCATTATCATGACGCAAGAGTGGAAGAAATACATCAACGAGGTTCTGAGCTCCATGGCCGCCCGATCCGAGGAGACTTTCTGGGACATGGTCTATTGGGTCACGTAAGTCATTCAGCGCCGCTTCAGAATGGTCCCATTTTCACAAGGTGAAGGGTTGCAGCCACTAATCATGTGTGATTACTCTCTATTCTGAACAGACTCGAGAGCCAAGACGTGCAAAGCGATAACTTCTACGCGGCAAAGTGGCAAACGAACATGGATTTCAACTCGCTACGTCTCAAAGTTACCGGCACCTGCTCGAATCTGTGAAAGCCAAATGCAAAAGCTGCGGGCGCCTTCTGTGGGACATGGGCACGTCCTCGCTAAAACAACCAGACCGACCCCATGGGCCCTACGGTGGAGGGGACACCGCTGCGTGTGAAGCCACTGGCCTTACTTCGAACCCATGATTTTCCCGCGTGTAATAAAACGCTTTGTGAGGAGGCTTGTATGCATGCTGCAAGTGTTGTCATCTAGCGCAATTTGTACATTGTAATCTTTTATGTTACCAAGTCTTCGAATATGGAAAATTTAAATCAATAATTAAAAGCACTTCTAGAAAACAAAAGACCAAGTTTTTGGAACGGTTCCTACAATGATCGGTTTCCATTTTTTCCGTCACATATTCGTTAAAAAAAAATTAAAAATTGAAACGAGCAATGGTGCTTCAGGTGTGGCCAAATGGACTTATCTGTGACCTTCTCGGCGTCAAAGGTGGTGGTGCCCTCACAGCACCCGGGAATGCCTCCGTGATAGTGCTGTCATGAAAGTTGGAAAGGATAAAGACAGTCTCGGCACGTAGATATTTACATCAGAATCTCATTACTACAGGTTGAAGGAGTGCTCACGAGCCAATACCTAGGTATATCGTTGTTGTCCGATTCCACTGCACTGAAAATTCGAAGACGGATCGTTGCTGCGCCTTGCCGTTGAGTTGTGATTTCTGTGCAAACCCAAATGCGAATGGAAACAAACAAAAACAGGGAGCGCTACTCTAATCGACTGTCTGCCAGAAACGAGAGTGTCTTGCTTTTCAAGTTGTCTAACTACCGAATACTAAGACAACCCCAGAAGCCCAATGATGGCCTCTATTCCGAAGACAAAGTTGTCGCAATCTCGGTATATGTCCCGGCATCCTAAGCCCATGCCGCGAGTGTGCCAAGAACCCTCGACCCCGAGCCACGCAAGGATCGACATGCTAGCTGATCATTATTGCAAAGCCCCGGGTCGCAAGGGCAGCTTGAGTCCGCCTGGCATCCTCGTTTGGAATACACCACTTGGGTCGTACTTTTCTGATACCATGATCATCTTCCGAACGTTCTGCTGGCCATAGCTGCCTAGAACATCTTGTGAAGCATCAGCATAGTTGGAGTATCGATAAGCCACGAATGCCCCAACACTCATGCTGTACTCTTCCAGGGCAGCCTTCCATTCAAGTATCTTCTTCCGGCCCACAGCTTCTTGGTCGGCCCCGTCGACAGCAAGCGATCCAAGCAGAACGATGGCGTTATCTTCCAATTTGTCAACACCGAGGATATTGCCTCCTTTTGCTACACCGCGTATACCGATGACTGATGGGAATGGTTGAAAATAACACTGCGTCTCGAAGTTTCCATCGGGCGAGTTCTGCTTCATGTATTCTACGAGTCCATGGTGCATCTCGACGGCCTTTCTGATGACGCGCTCATCATTCTTGAAAGTGAGTGTGAACCAAATATTACTAAATACGCTGGTCAACTCAAAAGCCAATTAAGCATCAAGATATTGCACACGCTTACCTATAATTAGCTGCCTGGGTGGCTAGGGCTGAAGTGGACATGTTGGTAAGACCGACGTTTGAGACGCTATAGCCAGGTATGTCGAGGAACTCCTTCAGAAAAGCCGGCTCAATCTGACCAGCTGTATCAGACAACGCGGAGATTAAAATGGTTCGGTTCTCGGCCGGGCGGTAGGTCCACCAGATAAACGCGGACCCCGTTTCGTACGCATCTTTGTTGTCAGTCCAGCGCTTTAGTGCAACGATGTGTGAATCATCGACAGATGCACTCGCAGGGTATTCCCGATAGCACTCCCATATTGGAACCCTGTCGAAAGTCCTCATGTCGAAACGGGTAACAACACCAAAGCCGCTCCCTCCGCCTTTCAGCACCTGGTAAATATCTTGGTTCTGATGAGCGCTGGCTTCCAAAATCTTCCCGTTGGCCGTGACAATTTCCATCTTTAGAATGTCGTCGGTGGCAAGACCGCGCTTGTATAGATAGGGAGAGAGTCCGCCGCCGAGGAGAAGACCTCCGACGCCGACCGAACCGATGCCGCCTCCTTGTATGCTTGCATCCATGGCGTCGAGCGTCTTGTAAACGTCAATCCATCTCGAACCCGGGCCGAGGGACGCGACTTTGCTGGTCGAGTCATATGAGATGCCATTGAGCAGGCCTGACTATACTATTAGGGGCAAGTTACAATATGCGGATGGTTCTTTTCATACCTAAGTCGATTGTAACACCATCTTCGATGTTGTTGAACCCAGCATTGGACGAGTGTCCACCGCTTCTCACCGCAAATTTACAGTCTGTCTTCTCGACAAGCGTGCTGATCACCGTGGATACCTCTTGTGTGTTCTCTGGTTGCACGAAGCAAGCGGGTTTGAGTTGAGAAGTGACCGACCAGTAAGATTGGACACGCTCGAGGTAAATAGGGTCACTTGGGGACAAGATAGACTGTATACCAGCTTCGTCGAGGGTTCGGCACTATGCAAAGTCAGTTCCCCGACAACTGATCAGCTTGCGGTAGGCACAGCCAGAGCACGCACACAATCATAGGATTTGCCGTAAGGTCCTGCCGGAAGCGCAGACCCAGCAAGCAGAGGAACAGTGCTTGCAAGCCGCAGGAAAGTCTGCATCATGGATTGGACGAGCGAGAGCCAGGTATAACAGAGCAAATGTTCTCGCACTTAATTGAAGGGATGTAAGCCTCTGACTTCTGGGTGCTGTTCCTCGTCGTAGCACATATATATGATCACAAGGGTTTCGCGTTCTTGCTACAATGCGTAGATCCCCCAGGCGGCCAAGGCTCCTCAGGGTAATCGGCCCGTGTGCCGCTCGACCGAGGATCTGCTGTAGGCACGTCAAAAACCGGACTCGACCACACAGCAACGCATAATTGTGTACCATTATATACTACCATCGTGTTAACATTAGGTAAATAGATGCAAAATGACGATTCTTAGTAGTGTTTTCATATTTTCAATGATTACCAGAATGAGTGGAGATATTAACTGTCAGAATTAGCTCAGCGTTGACCTGCCTAGGCATGAAACAAATCGATGTATGAAGAGATTCTGGCGACAGAATATTTCCAACAGAAGCTATCGCACTTACTTACGTGAGCCTTACTCTACATCTCATATAGAATGGTCCTCAACGGCCTCACAAATATAAAATTTGATTTCATATAAAGGTTGAACAAGATGATTGAGAAATCAAAGCAGACCTTGCTGACGGCCTGTCGTGCATCGTAGGGATCAGAACAAGGCAATGCTGATGCTTTGTTGGGCCTGGAAAGCGTGTGATCTCTCGTCCGCGTCTACTTGCGTTACGTCGTTCGAGCAAAGACAGGCCTGAAAAGTTGTTCCGCTTCGTATTGAGATTTCCAGAAATGGGGGCGTTGTGGCACGCCGGTTAATCTTCGGGTGATCGGGTGGAACGTGCACATGTAAGTGCACATGCATACGACAACATGCCAGGAGTGTTCAATTGCTACGCTCATTGGTCAGTCTCTGAGTCGAAGTCCAAAGAGTTGCATGCGGTGCTCAATAGGCTTTCCATTAGCGCGTGCTCCCTGAAAAGGAAATAGTTGAAGCTATTTCCATTCAGGGTAAAGAGGGTCACTCGTGGCAGGGATTGCTCTAGCTGCAGATCAGGCTGCACACCCTGCCAAGCACCCCGCACACGTAAGCAGCTAGCTGGGACTTATACCCTGCTTGGCCTGAGGGCGGGATTGCTGTACTCGAACCCACGCCCTGTGCTTGAGGAAAGGTATCGAAGCACAAACGGAGCCACACCTACGGAGGCCGAATTTTCGTATCCAGATAGACGCAGCGAAAAATCCGAATGGCTGCGCCGGGACTCTGCGACGAGAGTGAGAAAATAGGACGGATAAACCTAGACTGCTTCTGGTGTAAGCTGCAGCCCTACATGAGCTCTACCACCCAGCTCGCGCGGTTGCTTGACTGGTAGTCCAAGCTCCACATCTCATCCGCCGCGGCCTTGTATAAAATCTCAATCAAGATCCCCAAGATATTTTTCGTAATAACCTCTCGCCAACAGTGAAGGGTCAAGTATAACCTGCAAAATTCACAATCCACTTGACGATGGGTATTGTCGCTGTTGCCGGCGGATCTGGGCCCGTGGGTAGGACCATAGTTGATGCACTTGTGGCACACGGTAAACACAAAGTCCTCGTTTTCTCTCGCATTGTAAGTTGAGCCATTGACCCATGAAATTGGGTGCGTCACTGAATAATGACATTCAGGAGCGTCTGCCCGAAGAACAAGTCACCTACATCAATGCCGACTATAATGATGTTCAGGGCACGAGTGATGCATTGGAAGGTGCCGACGTGGATACTGTAATCTGCGCAATAGGCGTGGCGACCCCAGACACCAACAAGGCTCAACTCGATCTCATCAAGGCTGCTCAGCAGTCCAAGACCACTCGTCGGTTTGTGATCAGCAGCTTTGACATGCTACAGCGACAAGAGTAGGTGCGAACAACACAGGCTTGGAGTTGAAACGTGCTGACGAGTTTGCTTGGCTAGGTACATCGACATCAGCCCGCTTGCAAAGTATACATTTGAGGCAATTGATCTGCTCGAGCAGAGCGGACTCGAATACACGCGTATAGCCTGCGGCTGGTTCCTCGATTACTTTGGCATGCCATACTGGAAGACACATCTTCATCCATGGGTCAATGTACTGAACATGGAACGGCGGTGGGCGGCTGTTCCAGGCGACGGTTCGGCCAAGGCCAACTTCGTGACCACTCAAGACATGGCCAAGTTCGTGGCCAACATGATGGACTTGGGGTCGTGGTCCAAAGTGAGCACCATCGTCGGCGACTGCCTCACGATGAACCAGCTGGTAGAGATGGCCGAAGAAGAGCGCGGTAAGTATTCGCACCACGCTGTCCAGTGTGAACACTATGTGGGCTGACAAAACTATCCCAGGCTCCAAATTCAACGTGGCGTATGACAGCCTCGAAAAGCTGAAGGCCGGGAAAATTTCTTTCGCTTCTGAATTCCCGAACATAGATTTTGTGGCCGACTCAGAGGCCTTCTATGCGATGATTCACTACCAGGCTGGTCTCGGCCAGTACGAGGTGCCGACCAACGACACGCTGAATGAGAGGTTTCCTGAGCTGAGTATCACGCACGCGAGAGAGGTCATGAGCGTATGGAGAGGAAGACAGGATTAGTGAATCACATCGGTCATATGGCGCGTTCCAACAAGTGCGGCACAGTGGCACAGGTTCTCAGCCGATCATAGATAATCGTTCATCAGTCAGATCTCTCTCCGAAGCGTTCCCATAACACGCAAGATATAAGCGTAGAGCAGCCACTATGCTCATAGTCGTCAGGCTTTCCAACAATGTCATACTCTTCTAAATCAAGCGCCATACCAACTAGTGACTTTACTGGCTTTGCCCCTCAACTGCCACTACCATTATCAAATATGTAGTCCTTGACTGATATCTTGATATGCCCGTCATTCTTTGAATTGTGTGAAGTACGATGATGCTTCCCTTTGTGCAGAGCCAGAATTCGACCCAAATATCAACAAATGACACAAACTGCACAACCTGACCGATAAGGGCCAGAACTTCTTCATCAAATCCTCTCGAGGCACTTCCCAACAGCCTTGTGGTCGAATGCGTGCGTTGCCAGAAGTGCTGGCCATTTGCCTCTGCCCCTGACCCTTGTCAAAGGCCCCTGGCCCATGTCCAAGATCTGCCGCGAGTGCAGGTGCACGCGAAAGCCCACGGTGGACCTTGAAGCCGTCAACAAGACTTTCACAACGGCAAGGTTGAAATATGATTGCCCAGTGGTCTTCAGTAAGCCTGTCAGCATGTCGTCTTTCTATATGGAACGAGCCAACTATGAAATCTACAACCTACAGGTATGTAGGTCCAAGGAAAGCTCTAAACCAGGTACGCGCCTCACGGAGAATGCAGCCGACGCTCGCGAATCAAGTGGAGAGCTGCCAGACGCGTGAGCCCGGCAGTTGGTGTTTCCCGCGGAAGCAGACCCCAATGTTGTATAGCGGCAGTCCATGCCGGCCTCTGCTCCGTCTCGCGGCGTCCGTCCTAGCCCGGCCAGGTCAATATGCCCGATCCCTGCAACAAATGGGCGACAGCGTATTTGACAGCCTCTGTCGTTGCATTCGTCGTTGCATTGGGATAAGATTCGCACTCGTACTTCAGATATCAGCCCTCGGCCGCGCTCCAGGATTCAGCCGTCCCGCTAAAGCGCGACCCTCGTGGCTTCTGCCAGTCTATGTAAATAAATCCGCCTGTAATTGCCCAGATCGATCCTCTCTGCAAATGGTGTGAAGCCCGGTGCAGCACGAGCACCCCACAACCATGATTCCGGACGACATGCTCTCCATGCGCAGCTTCAAGACCGTCCTGGTTTTGCTGGCGGGCTTCGTGGCCTGGAGGGTAAGCCTCGACGAGCTCTACAATGTACAGTGCAGACTCTGACTTGAGCATACACCAGATCATTTACGCCCTCTTCCTGTCGCCACTGCGTCGAATACCAGGCCCTCTGTTGTCCAAGGTCACCTACAAGTGGCTTCTGTTGGTCGAGCTCGCGGGCAAGAGAACCAGGACGGTAGCGGCCCTCCACGACCAATATGGCCCCGTCGTGCAGCTTTCCCCCGATGAGATCAGCTTCAACGCTATCGACGTCGTGGACCAGATTTACGGTCAGAATACCGACTTTGCCAAGGCACAATGGTATAAGCGCATGACCCGCGGGGGCGTCTTCAACGAAACCGATATTTCCATCCACAGGCACAAGCGCAGGATGCTGAACCACGTCTTTGCGCAGTCCAGCGTCAACGACATGGAGCCCACCATCCGGCACGAGATGCGCAAGCTGCTCGACCGCATCGAGGAGCGACGCCAAAAGGAGCCGATTGATATGCGCCACTGGCTGCGCATGCTAGCTTTCGACGTCTCCACCATGGTCTTCTTCGGTCAGGCCGCGGGCGGCCTTGACAGCCATCAGATTCCGCAGTACGTCAAGGATCTAGACAACGCCTTCTTGATCTGGGACCTGCGGGGCCGCTTCCCAACAATGTCCTGGCTGTTTGCCAAGCTCCCACTGAAGTCGGTCCAATTCTTCTTCCAGTCAGATGACCGCATCTACGAGTACGGCGCAGAGCGGTTCCAGCAATACATTGACAAATACGGCCGGACCTCGCAGCGCAAAGACCTATTGACCAAGCTCATCCGCAAGGAGCCGGGACAAGACGATGGTCTTACTGACGAGCAGATCTCGGGCGAAATCGCCAACCTGACCTTCGCGGCGACCGACACAGCAGCGCTTACCCTGCTCTACCTGTTCTGGGAGCTGGCACAAATGCCCGAGCTCCAGCAGCAGCTTCGAAACGAGCTCAGCGCTGTGCCCATGCACAATGGAATCCCAGAGCACAAGCACCTGTGGAATCTTCCCCTGCTCAATGCAGTCATCAACGAGACCTTGAGGAAGCACTCTCCCGTCGTTATGGGTCTTCTCCGCGAGGTGCCCCCAGGTGGAAGGGAAATGGAAGGTTACTTCATTCCCGGCAAGGTGAGGAATTACCCGGCCGCGTAATATGCTCAACTGACTTATCGAAAACTACAGACTGTCGTGTCAATGCCGTCATACACTGCGCATCGAGACCCCGAGGTATTCCCTGAACCAGAAGCCTTCAAACCATCTCGCTGGCTCGAGACAAATGGTGGCACCGAAGAGATGAGGAAGCTGTTCATGCCCTTCACCAAAGGTACTCGGCAATGCCTGGGTCAGTCGATGGCCATTTTTGAGATGCGCATCATTATCGCCACGTTCATCAAGAACTACGTCCTAGGCATTAGCAGGAAGACGAGGCCGGAGGATATGGATTTTGTGGATTACTTTTTGATGATACCCAAGGGTGAGCACATTTGGTTCGACCTTGCTTCAGCTGAGAATGCATGACAGCACATTGAAATGAGACGATGTATGCATACACACACTTAATCCAAGCTTCTTTATCCGGTAACTAACCGTTTAGACTCACTACTCCCCTCTCTGGTAGTCGGTTCTATCTGTGTTGATGTCGCATCAGTTAATCGCTTTATGTGCGTAATTGTTCCCTAGAATAAGCTTTGCAACCTGGCTATCTCAGGCTCTTAAAGAATAATGCAGAGATTCGTAGAGCAAAAAACAGAGGGTATAAAGGTACATAGTAGCACTTAACTAAGGCCAAATTGCACGCCCAAATCGCAAGCCTAGTTTACACACCCGATCCATACACCTACTTCGCATGCCTATCTATATACTCAATACCTACGCTTGAATCCGTAAACCTATATACGTAACGTACAAGTGTTTTCGGCAATGTTTGCGCTAATACTGCAGCTTAGAGTGCAGCTTGGCATTTATCTGGGTGATCACGTTTATTTAGTGGGTATCGATTTGAACAATGCTAATTTCAACCGTCTCTCGGTCGACGTTGCCATATTCTCAGCAACTAGGAAATATTCAGCGTGACATGACATGTTTCGAGATTGTTACTCAACCCAGAACCATTTTATATCCACCAGGTGGCCCACCTATGCCTCGTTTCACCTCCACATGTGGATGGATGCCAAGACCACGGGCATCCATGGACAAGCATTCCACCAATTATAGCTTCTCCGAATGTTGTTTCACGCGCGCCTAGATTTTCAACGACGAACAAGTGATCTTATTAAAGTTAGCGAGGGGAAGCTTCGAAAAGCTTGGCTTTGTGTTTGTCTCCTTGCTGAGCTCCGCTTCAGAACAGCTTCTTGCTGTGGTTGTCCGTTGATCATCTCGTAATCGCCAACATCTACCTACATAGGTTGGAAAGAAGAAAGAAGAGTGGAAGCTGGATGCTGTTCCCATACCCTACGGAGGGTCGCACAGAAATAAGCAAAGTGGAATGATCACTTCCAATTTGGAAAAAGAGCTGTCGACGGCGGGTCAAACCGCCCCTTTTCATAACCAACACGGAGTGACTCCGGGCCCGGTCCAGGATGTCTCTGCCGCCGACACGTGCATATAAGGGGCATCGTGCTAAGGAATGGTCGGAAGGTTCCCCTCAATCTATTGCTTTTCTCACTGTACAACTCAAGTGACACACTCTTTTTTGCTCTCACTATAACCTGGCTGCTGTTTGTCTGCCTATAATTCCATTCGTTTACTGTACACGCAATCGCGTTTACTTAGACATACAAGATCCACGAGACTGCTTGAAGCATTCCAAAAACACCACAATGTACTCCAAAGTCGTCCTTTCTGCTCTTGCCCTGGCCATCCACGGCGCCGCAGCCCAATACGATGATTGGTCCTTCGGCAACATGTTCACGGTCGGCCCTGTCTCGGGCAATAGCAACTGGATCAAGAAGGCCACATGGTCCCTCACCCCCCACCTCCTCCCACCGACTCCACCGCGCCCAACGGCGATGATATGTTCGCCTCTATCTGGATTGGCGTTTCCCCGACAGTTTCCTCTGGCACACTCGTGCAGCCGCTCTTGAACTGGTCCGTGAACCAGAAGTCACAGGGCTGCGACGCGGCCGACGACGAGTAGTGTGTGAATGCTAGCACGTTCACTGGTGGTATGTATTCTGTTCAAGAGCCCGAAGGTGCAGATGCATATGGCTAATAATTTCCTCTAGAGGAGCAGGTCGCTCAGCCTTACGTGCCGGTGCCGAAGGCTTCTTTGCTCAGCTTTGAGAGTAAGTTCACATGCGTTCCACAAGCCACCTGATGCTTCTTCGGCCAGGACACCTAGCTGAGACTTCGATTATAGTCGATACCACTGAGGACAAGAAGGCCTCCCAGAAGATCTGGATTGACGGCAAACTCGTGTCGTCGCAGACGGACACCATGGACGGATACCCAGCCTACCTGTACTCCAGCAACGAGTGCTACAAGAACCAGTGTGGCTCTATCAACGCTTACTGTAAGCCGCCTCCGCCGTCCCTGTGAGACACAGGGTGCTTGTCCGTCATCCGATATCCAGGTCCTTGTTTAGATTGACCACTTGACTGACCTGTGCTTTCTGCCAGCCTGGGATAACGTAACCATCACCCTTAACGAGGCCGACGAAAGCTTCGGCAAGGCATTCCAGCCTACCGGCGCCAGCGGAAGCTTCTCAACCTCGGACAATGGCAAGACTTGGACCGGAACCGTCAAGATTGATGCCGACCACTTCCCCGCCAATTAAATTGGCCATGAAGAGCATCCGATCCTGTTCCAACTTGTTGAAAGATGGGAACTCTTGATATATGAGACTCAGGACTCGAAGAGATTTTGTTCGGGAATGGTCAGGATATACTCAATATATCCCACATGGCCTGGATCAGAGTATTGTTTATGCTTGTATCTATAGCACTTGTTTGAACCGAATATATGCCAACAGATCTCAAACATTGGCTATTAAAAAAGCAACTCCACCTTTAAACAACCTATGAATTACGATGCAATGGGAGACACAAATTTGATGGGCAGCCACGCTTTCTCAAAGACTCCAGCGCGAGGCATAGTCTAGTACTGGACGCCATTTTTTGACGACTGCCAGTGCTGCTAATTCCATCAGGCTACCCGGCATGCTTCAGGAACCACTCACGAGTCCCCTGTTTGAGCTTTTCCGCTTCTTTGTGGGACACATTGAGATGGAATGCAAGTACACTATCTTTCGCTAAATGACCGGGCTCAATTTAAAATTCGTCATGCACCCACTTCCCTGCCAAGAGTATAATCGGCTAGCTCGTGTGAGCTTCAAACGTGCCGACGACCCGCCGGCTATCGCTCCTACACCTTTTGGGCCGACAACCAGAACACATGCCGCGAGATTTTATAATAATACAAGTCAAGAACTAGTTGAACATTGAAGTGTCGCTGAATCTTCCAATCGAAGGGCGTTGTTCCGGCGATCGCGTTTGCCCAGCACGGTTTGCCTCGGTCGCGATCTGCACGAAAATGGCATCACCATACTCTCATATGTCATAAACGTGGGGGGGGTTGCAGATGGAAAGACGAATGGGGGTTGGCAAACATATTCAGAGGCGTTGATACACTGGCGTTGGAAATGTAAGACGAATTTGTGTGTGTTATCTAGGTTTATCCCAGGATGCCGGAACCCGAGTTCAGTCAATCGAACCCCAGATCACGCAATCCCACCTCCGACGTCCACCAACGAGACTAGAAACATGCTTCACCTATAGAAGAGGGCAACTCTCATTCTAAAAGCAGTGCTTTACCACTGGTGCCTCAGACACCTTGGTCGGCAGACTATGGGGTGGCTGGCAGCCACAAATGGGCTTGCAAAAGATTGCGCGATCGTCCCGCCGTAGATTGGAGCATCAGGAGCAAAGGGTTCTATATGAGGTCTATATAAACAGTAGAATCCGCCGTCATACCTGAAACTTGAGCTCTTACCCTTCCTGATTGCCGAATAGAAAGCCTGATCCTTTTCCTCATCCAAGTTGTGACCAGAATACACTGCTACTACGTCCATCGCGCTCATAAGAGTTTGCAATATGGCCCCATCCGCCACCGAGACAACCATCACGGTTGTTGAGAACGTCAAAAGCGCACTGAAACCTTCCACAAAGGAGGAAAATGGAAAGAAAAATGGACAGTCAGCGGAGACCGATGCGCGGCCCAAGCTGGAAGTCAATCATCGCCAGCCACTAAAACTCAGCGGTGCCCTGGACCAGTTCAAGGCATTCGATGTGACCCCTGTCATCGGGCGCGAGTTCATCGACGTTGACCTCGCCACATGGCTTCGAGCTCCGAACTTAGACGAGCTGATCAGAGACTTGGGCATCACCAGTAGGTCGCATTCTCTCCCAAGTTGGATATCATTGTAGATCTCTGCCCTTGTAGTGGAGCTGGGGTAGTTATAAGGCATCCGGGAACCTCAGAACTGACTTGGTTCCCTCTTTGTTTCAGTCTCACAGAGGGGTGTTGTCTTCTTCCGGAAGCAGGACAACATCACCGATGATCTCCAGAAGGAGCTCGTGCAGCGTCTAGGGGAGCTGACGGGGAAGCCCGAAACTTCCAAGCTGCATATTCACCCAGTGAACAACGCAGCAAGGGAGCATGGGGGCAAGGACGATGGGATCAGCGTCATCTCGTCTGAACAGGCAAAAAGCTCTACTCTGATCGCTACAAATCGATCAACAATAACAACCGCCAATCCGCAAAGCACCTGTTGCACTTGGATATTACCTTCGAAAAGGTTCCTAGCGACTATGCCTTGCTGAGACTGACTCAGTTGCCAAAAACAGGTGGAGGTATGATAATGTCTCCCCTGACTGAAGGCCCATAACCCCGGCAAGCAAGTATCGCCAGCTGACAGGATCCTTCAGATACCCTCTGGGCCTCGGGATACGAGCTCTATGACCGCATCTCACCAACACTCAGGAGCTTTCTCGACACACTCACGGCATACTATGACCAGCCAGACTTCAACGCAGCAGCCGAGAAGAACAGCTTCAAGCTGTTCGCCTGCGCGCGCGGCGCCCCCGAGAACATCGGCGACGTCCTGGAGGCCATCCACCCCGTCGTGCGCATGAACCCGTGACGGGCTGGAAGTCCGTGTTCGCCGTGGGTCACCACGTCAAGCATATCCATGGCCTGTCTGATGACGAGTCCAAGTACTTCTTGGACTGGTTCGTCCGCCTGATTGTTGAGAACCATGACCTGCAGGTTCGCCACCGATTGAACGACGTAAATGATCTCGTCATTTGGGACAATCGCAGCGTCTATCACTCTGCTACGCCAGACTACGTCGGTGAAGAGGGTCTGGGCGAGAGAAAGGGGTCTCGGGCTGTCAGTCTGGGGGAGAAGTCTTACTTTGACCCACAAAGCAAGAGCAGGCGGGAGGCCAAAAGGACCTAGTGATTCTCCCATTTCGAGGTTGGTACCTAGTTGGTGCTTCAAAAATATGTCTATAGCGATCGCCTGGGATATGCGATCGCCAATAATTTCGTTGAGAACGGGACCCGGCAAACTTAGTGGAACTTCATGTCACGTAATATTTGAATACCTATCGTTGTTACAAATGAGACGTTCTGTTACATTTAATGAAGCATCTCATCGTTAACGCACGTAAACCGCCTGCATAATGGGTAATGTCCAAAGCCACCTCACTCTTGAGCAGCTCAATGCACCCATCGACGCGTAGAAAATGGGGTTTGGAGCCATACTCATTCCAGAACCCCAGCCGATTTATAGACCAGAGCCATGAACATGCGTTCATTATTGTTGTCTATCTCTACCATTACTACCGTTGGTTTTCATTCCTGACCGAACGAATCGCTTGGCCTTGAGCCATGTCAGAAGCACTACTCATCCTTTTCCCGGCCTTGGCCTGGCTCGCTTCCTTTCTCATCCGAATATTCAGGGTTTACCCAACGGTGGTCTGTCCACTCGATCAGATCGGCCGATTCTTTTGCGGAGATGCGACTCTCGGGCTCATATCGAAGCAGCTCTTGCATAGGATGAGGTAAGCATTTCAAGCACTCGAAGTCGTAGTCCGTATGCTCGTCCTGTTCGTACTTCCAGCTCGTTTCTTCGTCTTCGTCGGTATACGTTGACACAAGACTCTGGTGACGAGTTTCAAACGTATCCACAAACTTCTCCGAAGGTGTGATGGCTTCTATTTGTTTCGGCTGTTAGTATCACCGGAAGCAAAGAAGAGGTTGATCAATCACTCATCGGTACCGAAGTGACCACGATGGCGAACGGGAAAAGTTCACCATCGTCGTCTGCAACACGGTTCTGCTTTCGAATTTCCTCGAAAGTAGACCGCCATCCTTCAGGTAGCGGTCCTACCTTCTTGATCACTTGTTCGAGAAAAAAGTTTTTATCATTATAACGAGCCCCAAAGATAGGCTCTTGGTAAACCAGGTTGTAGATCTAGAGATGTATTTGCGTGAGTACATAATCAGAAACAAAGTCAAATAAGGTTCTGATTCATACCACACAACCAGCTCTCCACAAGTCGAGTTTATAGCTCAACGAGCCAATGAAGAAGGTTTCGGGTGCTCTAAGGTCGATAGACTGCGGCATCACTTCTTGAGGGACGGTCTGTTCGACTGGGAAAGCCGCACCCCAGTCGATGAACCTAATGTCTTCTTCAGGTCCATCATCCCATAGTCCCCATCGAGACGTTGCTACTAACTCTTTGGGGACATGCGGTGAAGGGAGAAGTCCCTTGGCCTTGGCTACATAGGGGTCGCTAAGTACAGTGAGAAGGTCGTCATCTTCATCATCATCTAGAATTGAGTTGCAGGTGAAGGCGATGTTCGAAGCTGAGATATATATATTGAGGAGAAGCCAGTTAGCGGATGACTAGGAAAAAGGCCGACTGGTGACCAAAGTTGAACAGCTTCTAACCTCCGTGTGCTAGACCAGCCTGATGACTAAAGTCCACACCATCAAGAATCTGTCTCGAGGCTCGCAAGATCGTATCTGGCCGTAGTACCTGCTCAAGATCTCGTTAAACGCTTATTACGTTGCTGAGTGAGGGACCAAGAAGTTCTGTGACGAGGCAGTTGTGCGTTGCATTGGGACCATGATGGGCAAAGCAATCGAGCAGCCTAACGTAAGGCCTAGGTTGGTCTTGCGGTCCTTGCAGATAATGATTATCGAGTGATCTCAACTTGACCACTTCTGGGTCAGAATCTAGTCCCATATCTGAAGACGAAGCCCTCTTGATCTTGATGGAAACGAAGTTTCTTCTTGGCACGCTTGACTGGCTTCCGTGATTGTCCGACGCCAACCAGACGGTGGAATATCCACCGTAGCCTAATTTTCGAATTACGGTGTAGCGAGTATCTCGGAAGGTATCTCCCAAGGCCACTGGGTGGAAAAAACCGGGGACGTAGTGTTCCAATGGTTCGTGTTGGTGTATCTGACCGGTGTCGTCATCGTACAATGTCCAATGCGCTGGTTCTGCCGGTACTGAACTTGCGATTGGAGGATGAGAGCTAGATGAGGCCATTCTATGCTCGTTGCTTCTCCCGAGACGTATCTCTTCTTAATTGTTCTCGTGGTGGGTTGTCATCATAGCCTGACGGGGGGGACTTAAGCCCAAGTACTAAGTAGGTGGATGGCAGGCTATATGCACCGTGCGAGTACCGGCTGAAGTATGGAACAAAAGAATCAGAAGCTACTACTACTCAATTCTTAGAAAATCGACGGGGACCTCATCGAGGAATATTGAAGGAAAGCATTAGAGAGAAAGAGTCTTTCACGGCGAGGATACAAACTTGCTTTTCAGTTGTGCCTCATTGACGGAGAAATGGTGGGTTCCAAGCTGAATGTCTGCTTAGTAACTCATGGATGACCATTAATCGAGATCCACTGCTAACATACCCACATTGCAACAACTCCCCGTCAAAACGAGGCGAAGCCGTGGAAATGACTGTTGTTGGCTGAGCTACTGGGATGCATTGTGGCGACTTTGACACTGTAAGGCTTGTCGCCGGGGTCAATGCAACTCTATGTCAAGTTCCACACTCAGTGAGCACCACCTCCTATCCCGGGAGTTTTACTTTGACAGCAGCAATGGTCTTTCTGTACCCATCCTTAAAGCTTTACCGGTAACTAGGAAGCATCCTCAGCGGTCCAGTGCAGAAACAACCAGTCGCCGAGGCCAAACACCTGATTCGAGCAAGCCCTGAAATGGAACTATCATTTTTCGCGCTCGTAGAACCATGTCATGAAAAAAATCGTAAACCCGATATCAAACTGTAAAGATACGTCCGGACATCCACGATGAAGGTGTGTTTGGGGGGGGGGATCCTCTGAGAATAAATATTGGAAACAACGGCACAGGGCTTAGTGTGTAGCCCGAGATAGACGACGAACGTGATGCAGGGATTCTCGACGTCCCGCGCAGTCGAGAGCCTGCCCTGCCAGGCACTCGTGGTCATGGGGGTGCTACAAGGGTGTAGGAGATCATGAGTTCGTAAGGATGTAGGGCTGGTTATTGGGCTTATGGGTCGATCATTGCACGTGCCACGCCCTTCACTGATCTCATCTAGGTAGCGTGGCAGTGATACTAGTACACAGTCACCATTCCCAGGGATTCAAAATATGGGTTAGCGCACTTGGTCAGCCTACTAGTACTTTCTGCATTCCTTCGTCCCGCAAAAGAACTTGATTCTTTCTGCTTCTACCCTCGCGCTCACAGATTGTGCGTTCCCTCACCTTACAGGCCCTTGTATTGTCTCCTGCCAGGCAATTCAAGTGAGATATCGTTGCCTCTTGAGGTTACACTCTTACTTATCAAAGCAAACGGGCGACTTCTTTAACCGTGTTGGTACTCTCGCGTTTGCGTGGAGAGAGGAGATGGGTCAATTTTTGAGGTCTCCTCACCTACTGCAACTGGATGCTATGGAGCTGGGAGATATTACGCGAGCAGAAAGCCCCACCTGCAAGGTCCTCATTGAGTCTTTTCTTGCTGAGATCGATCAATTCGATAATTAAATCATCAGATTCAACGCAATACTACATATAGATTCACTAGAACTGATCATGAAGCGCACTGTGGGACCGGACAGTGAAAGGCAGGGAGGCCACCTGCAGTCAAAACAGTGAGCCACTTCATGGAGTCTCTGTCATCATTTAAGATTGTGTCTCAACGCAACTCGATCTTGGCATTTAGTCTTTGACCGGCAGCGGTGAGCTGACTGAATCTCGACCAACACATAAATTGAAGGTGATTGATAATGTTGGTCACCGGTCTGGTGCTCTAGTCGGGGGTATACCAAAGGCTGACCCGAGGCGCAGTTTTTCAACGGAGGGTTGATCATTGTTAGCCCAGCGAAGTCGACGGTACTTTTGAGCTTTTGAGACACTATATCATTCATCTTACAGTCCACGCAGCTAATCCTGATAGTAGCGTCAACATGAAATGTCCAAGGATTACGCCGAAGTCACAACGTGATGAGGACATCAAGCAAAGGATAGCACTGGCTAACAATTGAGGGGGGTTGACTGAATACATGCTGGTACTCTAGATTAGGAATCATGATGAAGATCCCGTGCACTTAAAGAAATCCTTTTCAGTAAGCCAAAAAGATTCTTGTGATCTTCAGATGAATTCTGGGATAACGTGAGCTTACTCGAAAGCAAATGGGAAGGCACGAGGCGGCCGCATGCGAATTCCCTTTCGGGCATTGCGGATTCAGTCAGGCGTTCTTGGCAAACATTCGGTCTAGAAAAAAGCAGCAGGATTGCCAAGCAGAGTGGAAGAGTTGGTGTTATGAGGCGCAGTATATCATCACATCTATTGATTGAGAAGTAAGCAGATACTGTGAGATATATGAACCACCTGATCCGATGACGGTATGGGTTTGCGTAGGCGCGAATTCTGGGTGATCCGCACAACTATATAAACCGTCAATGACAGCCCGGTTGAGGAGACCTGATTCTACGTATTGTCCAGATTCTTAAGACAAAGACACCGATCTCTTTGAAGAATTTTCAATAACATTCTTTTTTGACCAAAATCACTCATCATGGAATCTGCAGAGCACTCATCCCAGCCAAACCTCATCAACCCAGTCACTCGCTACGAGGACTTCAAGTTTGAGTTTCCCCCGAACACCTACCCCAAACAGGTCCTTCAGACAAGCTTCAAGTACCCGCCGGACTGCGGAGAGAAGAGTTATGTTGGGAGTGGTCGTCTCAAGGGTCGCCGTGCTCTTGTCACTGGAGGTGACTCAGGCATCGGAAGAGCCGTTGTCATTGCTCTAGCTCGAGAGGGAGCTAAAGTGGCGATCAACTACCTTCCCGAGGAGGAGCCAGATGCCAAGGATCTCGCACAATTCCTGGACAAAGATCACCACGTCAAGAACGACCTGATCAGAATCCCGGGAGATCTCAGGAGCAAGTCCTTTTGCTACGAGCTCGTCCACAAAGCAAGCGAAAAGCTGGGCGGGCTTGACCTCGTCGTGAATAACGCTGGGTGAGCGAATTTTGTCGCCCAGGTCTCCCGCAACATCAATACTAGTACTGACTGTGCGACAGATTCGCCGCCAAATTTGAGGATTTTGACAAGCAGGACCCCGAAGTGTGGGACCACATCTTCAAGGTCAATGTTTACGCAGGTCTGCACATCACCCAAGCAGCTGCACCGATTCTTCCTCCAGGGTCTTCCATCATATTCACCGTGTCGTCCGTGGGCATTTCTCCCCAGCCTGGAGTGATTGCCTACTCAGCTACCAAGGGCGCGCTCCGCAACTTTGTCAACGGCGCCGCATCAGAGCTCATCAAGAAAGGCATCAGAGTCAACGGCGTCGCCCCGGGTTTCACGTACACCCCAGCGCTGGTGATGGCCGGGTTAAAGGAGGATGAGGTTGATCAGCTAACCTCTACGATAGAGCCAATAGGACGTCTTCAGCAGCCGGCTGAACTGGCTCCTGTGTACGTGACTCTGGCAGATGTTCAGGCATCTTACGTCTGTGGCAGCATTTATGGAACTCACGGGGGTATCTTGGCTGCCTATTAGAGCTTTGGAACGTGGAAGAGAATCTTAAATAATAGCGTTGGATGCTTAGTCTATTAGGCTAGCTAACGTCTATTCTACGGGAGGGAAGGCCCTTATTTATAGTTATTATCTTTCATACAGTAGCAAACATATGGGGAAAAGGATATCCCGTATTAATAATAGCCTAGATATCTAGAATATTCCAACAGAGAATCGATGGACTGTAGGAATGGCTGCAAATAGCTCGTGTTGTCGCTCTTTTAAATGTTCAGTTAGCAAGTTTGAATTATTGAGGATACGAGCAAGGGCGGTCTGGACTATGCGTTGGCAAATATAGCAAAACTGAATAAATGCTTTCCGCCTAAATTGGTCAGTGATACACATTATGGAAGATTCGACTTGCTTGCTAGCTGGAGTGCCCTGGAAACACGCCCCGTCCAAAAGCGTTGCTGTGGCGCCCTCAGAGTGGCGAACCATTTACGTTTCACAAAACAAAAAGAGGAACCTGACGCAATCCAGCCAACAGGCGGTTTCTCCAGTGGTCCTGGCAGCGTGAATTCTATTCTCAATAGTGCGGACATCATTCATACGGAGACAGATCCCAACATTGCAATATCATATCAGAGGTCAAGTTCACTTTCAATTAACTTGCGGTGAAGTCGTACCTTGGATAAGAGGGTGTAGTGAGTATCTATGTATTAAATTTCCGTTCAGTGCGGTAGTGCATGATTCATAACTCCGTTTCTGTATCGCCTTCAGGTGGAATGAAATTGAAAGCCGCCATCAGTATAACCTACAAACGAGAATATCTCTTCAACCTTCAGGAAGGGAGATGACACTGCAAGTCTCACGGGTAGGTTTGTCTCATCCAGTGAATGCTAACAGCGACAAGATCCAACTTATCACTTGGAAAAGCGACAGCCATGAACCCACAGCAGCAGCAATATCCTGTTCAGCTTGTGATCAGTGTTGGAAATCGGAAGGAGCTTTGAGAAACATACCGACCAAACCATCTCACGCTGTACAGAAACAACTTCTCTCTCAAAGGTCGGAAATTGGATCAACAGAGTCACGTGGCATGGGCCGTAGTAAGGCTCCGAAGGATTATCAAGGTCGCACGTCAACCTTTTTGACGGCACAGAGGAGATGCTGGTGAGTTGGTACTCGTAGGCAGGTTGTTTGCCGGCCATCTCCATTCGTCGAAGGTCCAGGCTAATGGACACCATGGATGAGGCGTCGATGAGTTGGAGGCGGGTATAACCATACTCGAGACTTTCCTCCAAGGAGAGCATCGGATCCCAAATGGCTAACCAGAGACTGGGTGAGAAGGACTGGAACGAGTCCCCAAAAGCCCTAGTCGTATTGTCTATACAGCGTGCATTATTGTTAGTATGTGTGAATGTATAATAGATTCTCCGTTCGGCATTGTGGGTGTTCTCTTGCAAACAAGAGTGGGGCTACTTACATTTAAAAAATGCCTGTGCCAGCACCGGCGTTGTCGGGATCACGTTTACCATACTTTCCGTCGTGATCCAGGCGAGTTTATTGTAACTTGTATTCCTCCACTGAAGTCGCGTGATTGCATCGTCCCAGTTGGCACCGCAGTTGCAGCTGTCGCCAAACTCGACCGCGTCACAGGTCGCGACGCCCTGCCTCATCCAACCAACAAAACACTTTGGTGGGCTATCCAGCGTGAGCTCTGCCTGTGATGTCCAGTTCACGTCCTGCAACACTGCAAATGAAGGGTAATACGTAGACGGCTAATCTGTGCGTTAGACAGGACCAGCCTTGGCAATAAGGGCGTGGTAAATATATGTTGATACTTACAACCTGGTCTCTTGTTGTAACAAGCACTTGCCTAAGTAAGGATGGTCTCCATGTTGTCCAGAATAAAAGTGGAAGAATGGCTCCAGTCAGGGTCGCTGTCCACACCGTGTTGAGCAAATTTGGAGTCAGCGATCGGCTCTGGGCTGTCCTCTTCCAGCCTATTGTCCCATGGCTGTACATCCCGACAATTTCTTGTCTGTACATCCCGGCAATTTCTCGCATTCCCAGCAAGATCGCCATAATCATCACCAAATCCAGAGCCCCAAAGAAAATCCAAAAGAACACTGCGTCTGAGGTTCTGGGCCAGCCCAGTATCAGAACCAGGCATGATGCCAGAAGGCAGCCAATTAAGACTTGCACAATGAACTTGTTCAAACACGAGACCAGTGCGTTCAACGACATGACCCTGGAACTCGTCTCAGTGGGAATTCGAAACAAAGTTCAATAATGGAGTATGACTGGTGTTAGCATGGAAAAGGTGTTCGGGCAACTAACACTTGCGCAATCATCCCTTTCCACCATAATGCCAATGCGTTCAACCGGAAGGCGCCGGAAGCCATCTTGTTGGAAATCCAAGTAAGGATCAGCACCTGACTATCAAGGATGCTAGCTTGGAAAGGCGTTTGGGATGAACGGGATGGGCTCAACTATGATGAGGTGAGGACGAACATCGTTCAAAGTCAATGGAACAATGCTCAGGCCCCTTCTCAGCTGAAAACTTCTCCTCGTTTTCCAGCTTGAATTAATTGCGTGGCCCACCGGTTGCCGCTGTGTTCCTTCGTATCCCTCCAGGGTGGGTGGTAGAACTACATCGGTCAGCCTATAATTGTCACGTTCAAGCGCTGTGAGGGGACACGAAACTGTGATTGGCGAATATACTCACGGGTAATAAATCAAAGCAGCCGGGCATGCACGGGTGAAGATCCATGTGAGTTATCATCGCCCACTCGAGGTCATGAGCAGCAGCCTGTCAGCCATGAAGTACCCAACGCAGTGTGGCTCGGCATTTTTTGAAGAGATAGAACAACATTCCCGTTCTTTTGTGCACTGCCTCGAATCATCGTGCAGAATTTAAAACGGAACCGGACGTTAGAGACCGGTGAAGCAGACTGGGTGTTTGCAGCGCCCCCAATTCCGTCAAATTTCGGGGGCGGGCTGTGATCGTGCTTGCAACCCAATCATCGGGGTCTGCTCGCCAATTTCAGCCCTAGGCAGCGTCAACCGAATCAGGCTTTGCTGCGGCGGGATGTGCTGAGTATATCATGGGACAGACCTCTTCTCCAAGGCAACGAGGCAGACCAGCTCGAGCACGACGATCATCAAGCTTTTGCCACCAACCTTGAGCATCGCTAACTACCCAATCACGAGATGGCTTACCACAAGACTTACCACCTTTTTTTGATTCTCATCACGTTGTCATCAGCACAACGACTGTTCATCGACACCATCCCGGCGTATTCAGAACTTCCGGTTTGTGCGAAAGACCAGCTGCGAACGGTTGTCAAAAACATGGTTAATGGTTGTGGAGATGGGAAAAAGACTACCTCCTACAGCTGCTTCTGCACCGACAGCTCGTCGCACTTCTCCCAAGTCATCAGCACCAAGGTGGCTTCGGCGTGCCTGCCCGAGACCACGACTGCTGTGGGGGCTGCCGCCGATGTCTTCTCGAGCTATTGTGCATTGGGGTCCAACGGCACTTCTAGTAAGCAACAAAAAGCTTGACCTCGTATTTCACTCCGGTAGATCTCTTGTGAAACGTATCGGGGCTATACCTCACGCTGATCGCAAACAATCAGTGGCAGTTAACTCGACAACGGCGCCGGCCACAACCACCCAAACCGCGACGTCCCACATCAGCATCACATCACCTGGGACGATGAGTCCAAGCCGCGCAAGCTTGCCACCCTTACCGACGGAGACAGCCAGCAGCGGAAGTGAGAGGAAGCAACAATCTGGGATTTACGGTGTTGTTCTGGCTTTGCATCTCGTAGCCCTGCTACTTCAGAAACTTTGATTTGCTGAATCCATCAAAGGGAGGGCTCTGATGAATTTCATTTCCGCGAAGACCACAGGAAGCATCTGACATGGAACCGATCAACGTCTGAGGATGCCGCTTGTGGTATGTTTTGTCGAACTTCGGGCATGTAGTTGAGTTTAAAGATCCAATATAAGTATTTAGTTATCCAGTGTATCCGACGGGTGAGATTGCAAGCACTTCGGGGCTTAGGCAGCTTATTCTCGGGGAACTTGTAGGATTCGGCCCCTGCAGTAGATTGCATCCCGAGCTGGAAGGAGAACATGGCTGAATTTGATGCTGTGTAGCGGTTGCATTCCAACCCCTTGCAATCTTATACTTTCTTCTTTTCATTCCAGTCCTGCGGAGATACTTGAGCAATTGGCTCCTATCGGGCACGATTGTGCCTTGTGTCGTCATTACCAGTAAGCCTTGACATTGCATGACGCGTGCAAATCACCTACGTGTGACACAGGTTGAAGGGTAGGCTCCGCTGGCTGCTGTGTATAGTATTTGATCAAATATATAAGGGTAGAAGTGGCCTCAGATAACTGCCGATGAATCAAACCCACATCACTGATCAATCAAGCCCACAACTTCCAACGCAATATTCGTGAACTACAAGATGAAGACTGCCTTCGCCCTCGCCCTCTTGGCCGCCATCGCGCGGCCAGCAACTTCTCTCACTCTTCGACGCGAGAATTCCACGACCAGCGCGAATTCTATGTCGTGGATGGGAACTAATCTGTACTATCTGCAAGGCCTCTCTGACTCGGACCAGGATGCCTACATCGGTCAGATGGCCGCGGATGGAGCAAAAGTGGTGCGGGTCTGGGTCAATGCCCAAAACGAAGGAGCCTGCCAGAAGGGAAGCCGGATCGCCGTCACCGTGCCTCCTCTTGAGTCCACCATCGGAAAATACAATGATAAGACTCTGGACGCACTCGACAAGGTGATAGTGAAGCTGAGCAAAAACGGAATCAAGGCTTTGATCTCCCCGCACGATGCCAACTCTCTTTTGGGTGACTACCGAAAGTCCGTACTACCCATCCCCCCCCCCCCGGCCGGGACCCAGGGGGTGCTATCAAGACTAACTCGGATTCTGCAGGGATGTTTACTATGATACCTGGGGTTCCGGATACTTCTACGAAAAACAGGAAGCATTCGACGCTTACGATGCTCGCTTGACCCATATACTCAATTACAAGGGCGCGACATCGGGCAAAGTATGGAAAGAGTGGAGCGAGGCCATCATGGGCTTCAACCTGCAGGTACATATTTTCCGTCTTGTCCACTACCTAGTGTCGAAGCGTCCCCCATGGCTCAAACTAACTTACACCACCTGCGCAGAACGAGCCCATGTCGCCCAAGCTGTCCGAATGCACCGGCGGCGACACGCACGGCTGGATCTGCGGCCGGGCGACGCACATGCGCAAGGAGCTCGGCCAGAACAACCCCATCATCGTCACCTCGGGCGGCATCGGCGGCGACTTCAGCCACGGCTGCACCTTCATCGAGGCCGCGACGAAGTGCGCGGCGCTCGACGCCATCGCGGTCCACCGGTACGCATCGGTCCCCGGCAACTGGGCGTCCAGCGCCAAGGACTGGGTCAAGCAGGCCGGCGGCAAGCTGGTCTACCTGGAGGAGTGGGGCATCAACGCGGCCAAGTACGACCGGAGCAAGACCTTCCCCAGTGAGGCGGCCGACATGGACTCGGTCGGCTTTCCGAGCTTGTACTGGCAGATCATCCTGCCTGATGTCAAGGGGTGCGAGTACGACCCGGCCAAGGATTCCGGTGATCATTTCGGGATCGTGTATGACTCTGGAGTTGATATCTCCGGCCCTATGCACAAGGCTGCTCAGACCCCTGCCCTTCAGGACTGGGCAGGCATCGTTTAAGCAATTAGAGAGATACTGGAGTGGAGGGCCAGCTCATTGGCTTGCCCCCCTCATTTTTTTTTTCTTTGTTTAGGAGGATGTACAGCCATAGTGGGATCCAAGCTGAGAGAACAAGATAGCAGCATAGAGTCTAGAGTCTGAAAGATGGTGAATAACAAAGTCTTTACATTGACCTTTTAGTCTGTTCTAACTCAAGATCGTACTAAACATTTTGAGGCCAGATTGCTAGTGGAGGGAACTTATGGAGCTTTACGTGGAAAGGAACGTCATATAATACGGTGTAAGTAAGCAAGCATAAGAATGCATATTGAAGCTGAACTAAGCGAATATGTTCTAGTATACTGTTTTTCTTTGCTTATCACTGTCATTCCAACATGTGATAATGAAGAGGAATACTAGTAATGTCTTCAACCTTCGTCTCAAAAGTCTATCCATTAATACCCTAATAGTACCGTTTACTATTTAAACAAGGCGAGAATCCATTTTCCCTGTGAAGATATAAGGCTTGATGACTTTCCGCCTCTTTATGGAGCTATTGTTGTGGACGAGCCTGGATACTTTAGGATCACTCTCTTGGTCCGTGACAAGCCTGGGTCGAGTGTGATCTAACAATTCGATATTCCGACATCAGTCATTTTACTCAAACCACGAAGCAAAGGCACTACAGTCGCTGTTTCAAAAGAGACCAGAGAGCCCATTTTGGGTAACGATAAGTTGAAATCTGAAGGCAAGCTTTCAGGAGTTACTGGACAACTACGAGGTATGCAAGTTGATTAGTGTGAAGCCTGCATCAGGGATGATGATTAGGGCAGCTAGAACTGAACTTGTAAGCGGTTTGCATATATGTTGCCCGCTGCAGCCCAACTGCTAGCAACACCTAGCCCCGCAGCGCCCACAACAGCTCTCTGTTCAAGGAATCAGTGTATGCATTTGGATTAGCTACACAAGCTATAGTGCTCTCGGTTCCGTGTACTGATGTTGCATAACACTCGGTCAGGAGGATATGCGTGGTTGGTCCACCAAGACTAAGATAAGATATATCTGTGGAGCGACAGAAGTCCACTCGGCAACGCATTTGGGAATCCAATTTTGCTGTCCAACATGACTCTGTTGGTGATTTGCACTTATTGTAGCCCATCTCGTTACAAAGTATGAGACCGCAAGCGAAAAGCCAAGTGCAGATGAGCTGTAAGCTGCATCCCGACATCACTTCAAGCTCTTGAATAGCAACCCCTACCTCTACCTACGATATGGGGTTGTTGTGCTCATTACGAGGGCCGTGGGATCAGCGTCAAGCAGGTGCTTGTGTACTCTGTGATCAGGAACTATGTGAGTGCACTCATCCAGGTTGGCAGTTCGATCTTGTGCCATTGAACTCAACGCTTTTCTTCCTTGCTGCCGTCGCTGCCGTCGCCGTCCTCGCCATCATCACCTGCGCCTCCTGTCTCTCCCTTATCCTTCTCTAACTTTATCGAACGATCCTCTGATTCACCATCAAGTGTTTCAAACTCATCATCGTTGTATCGATTGAACGTGTGGTCGGGCCATGGGTGGATCGCTTCCTTATGCACGATGCATTTAATGCATAGCCAATAATTATCCCAACAACTTGGGTGCTTGCAATCAAAGCACTTTCCATACATATCCTGGTTTCAGTCGTCAGTAATTTGTGCCATGACCTCTCTGCATGTTTTGCCTTGAATGAATACGCCATTCTCGACTTACACAATAGCATCCGTCGCAAGACCCTTCAAGGGAGAGCCCCTTGCGATGATTCTTGTCTTCGGTAGCGTCATTCTGCGAAAGCTCACCGAGCACCTTTTCCACGGCAGGAGGTGCATTGAAATATCTTGCAATGCGCACAGGGCTCCATTCACCGTCGTCACCCACCCGGACCTTGTCATTGATTCCTGGGCGGCCTTTATCGACCAGCAGACGAATTATGGCCACTTTGGCTTCCTCGCTCGGGGCCATGCTGGAGTCTGCATCATCCGATCCGGCAGACCGGATATAAGGCGGTTTCAGCGTCCAGTGGATCGCGCTCCATCCGTCGGCGTCTTTGGCAGTTATCAAGGACGGTTCCTTTTCAATGAGCCACTCCACCAGGCTTAGGTCGCCACCGAGTGCCGCGTAGTGCAGTATTGTCCTCCCCATCTTATCCCTGACCTCTGTTGCTAGGTCTGCGCCCCACGACAGCAACATCTGCACCAACCCCTGGCGGCTGTCGGGGCTGAGGCAAGCTGCAAATACGGGCACGCAGCCCACAATGTCGGGGGTTGTGACTACAGCACCCAGCTCGACAAGGCAGCTGACGGTGGAAATGCTTGCTCGAAAACATGCAAGCGTGAGGATGGTCTCACCGAAACTGCCTTCGGCGTTCACATCCGCTCCTTTCTCAACCAGCAAACGGATTTTCGCTTGCGGGTCCAAGTTGGAGTCGCAGCATCTCTGAAGTGGTGTACCCAGATGAAGCACGTGGAGGTTGACGTCGGCATGTGCGTCAAGAAGCACCTGCTCAAAATCGATGCTCTTGAATTCGCATGCAGAATGTAGCGGTGATCCTCTTCTGTTCGGTGAGGCTCCTTGTACGTCGGCATTCCTGCGGATCAGAAGCCGTACTGTGTCAAGGCTGCCATTGTGAATTAAGTATGCATTGGTGAGCGGAGTATCTCGTAATTCGTCCCTTGTATCGATTGCATTTGGGTCCGCCCCTGGGTTTAGGAGTCTCGTCACGAAGCCGATGGGCAGACCAGAACTTATTGCCGAGTTCAGCCCTTGGTCCAGTCCCCAAGGGTTTGGGTTGTACTCGAGCAATGCTACCAAGATTTCCTCGTCTTCGGTCCGCGCCAGCATATGCAGGTGATGGTCAGAGTCCTTCTCGGTATGGTTGACATCGGCGCCCTGCTCCAGGAGAAGCCGCGCGGCGCCGTGATGCCCGAACCCAGCAGCGGCATTGAGCGCAGTCCAGCCCTTTTCGAACTGAGAATCAGTCTCTCTCTCGAACTCCAACTCAACGTCTTGTTGGAGCAACTTCCTAACGGACTCCGCAATGCCGTTGGCCGCTACCAGGTACAGAGCAGTGACGTGACCGCCACCCAAGATTGCTCGCCTTTTGAAGTCTGGTTGAGGCGAATTATTGATAAGCATCTCTATTATGGCAGGGCTTCGGTGCGCCGCTTCTAACGCAGACCAGTCCCTTCTCGGATCTTGTGTCATCGAGAGCCTGGTGTCTGCACCATTGTTCAACAAGAATTTTGCCACGTCGGAATGCTGATTAAAGCAAGCATATATCAGCGGCGTCGCACCACGAAAGTCGGTACTGTTTATGTCAGCACCCTTTGAGAGCAGGTACTCGACGCCTTGGATGTATCCGTCCGAGGCAGCAAGGTGCAAGGGCGCGAACCCATCCAGGTCAGCATTGAGTGGCGCACCATACTCGAGAAGAAGCTGAACAATCTCGAGTCTTTCCTGGCCAAGAGCTCGTCTGAGAGCTGTCCTTGTCGTTTCGCTGTCGAGTATGTCCGGACAGGCTGGCAAGAGCTGCGTGCTTGTGCCCAACCGCGCCTTATTCAACCCTTCAAGCAGCGCTCGCCGCAGGAACTCTTCGCCTCCGGATTCAGTGGGGTTCATGAACTCAAGTATCACCCCTGTGCACTTTTCAAAGCCCCTGCTGACAGCAGTGACAAGAGCTTCGGATTGGTTGTCAGTCCAGGTATCCCATGTGAGACTATCAATTTTCTCAAGGATCTTCCGGACAGCGTTGTGATTCCCATATTCGCAAGCTGTCCCGAGTGATTTCCAGAGCTCAAGATCATTGCCTTCCCGGTGGCGGAACACGAATGAGATGATGTCGGGGCTACAATTCTTGCACGATTCGTCCAGCACTTGGTTGAAAAGCTTGTCGAGTTCGGGCTTTTTGAGTGTCTGACCCTCAACCAAGCTTTCTGCAATGCTGACAGAGCCCGGAAGCGCACATTTCTTGAACGTCAAGCCAATTTCCATCTTCGAGAGCCAATTCGGCTGATTGAATAATCTGTCGAGAATGGTCTGCAGGCCCAGGTCCATGGCTTTTTGGAGAAATGATTAAGGAACCGTGATGTCCATGCTATAAGGGATTTGAGAGAACAAAGCCTCCATGATCTCAGCATTCGCAACCAGCGATGCTTCATCCAGGACTTGCTCGATTTTCCGCGCGTCTTTCAACTGCGCGACCGGAACTTGCTCGATGAAAATCATAAATGACCCGCTGATCGCACCCAGGAAAGCTGCAAACAACAAGTCGGAATCCGCGGTCCACTCTGGGTCTTTCGTGAAGTGTTTGATGCTGTCGATCTCGATTCCACATCTCGTTAGGAGCGCCACTTTTCGGAGAAGCGCGGATTCTAGGTTCTCTCCTCGTCCTACCGAATAGCCTCTCATAGCTAGCAGATATTGGACTGCCCTATCATTCTCTAGGAATCTCCCGAGGTGGCCGTGTGCCGTCTGCCTCGTCAGCTCGGACTGGCGAGCAATTCGGTAGTGATCGGGCCAGTATTGCGTAGCATACAGTGAGAATAGCGAGGAGGTTGACAGAAGAACGGGCGAGTCTCCACAGCCTGCCTCTAGTTCCAGGAGACGAAGGAGTCGATGAAGAAGGTGCAAGTTCTCATTCTCAGCATACTGCCCTCCTCCAACCGAGAGAGTCTGTTGAACCAAAGCGTTGGCAAATGCGAGATGATTTGCGTCAAGTGTGATGATCCTCTACATAACCCATCACATTTTAATTATTAAGAAATTTCGTTATATAACTTTTATAATAAGTATTGTTAAAGCTACTTTTTTAAGTAATATAATTTATAAAAGCTTTATAAATTATTAATAAGTATTAAGAGTAAATATTATTTAATGTAAGGTTAAATCTATATATTATGTGGATAGCTTCTTTAAAGCTTACAAGAGCCATTCTTTTAAATTTTATATTTATAAAAAAGGGCTTTTTAATTATATTTTTATATAATAAATAATAATTTAAAGCATTTATTATTAATATTAATATTTAAAATTATTTTTTATATATAATATTTTTTTTAATTTTAAATTATTTACTTAATAAATAAAAAGATAAAGAAATAATTTAATAAAATATTAAAATTAAGATTTTAATTTATATAAAATATATATAAAATATAAAAAAAATAAGAAAAATATATAATATAATAAAAAATAAAATATATATTAAAATATATAATATTATAAATAATAAAATATATAAGAAAATATTAATATAAATATAAATATCTTTTTTTATTAATATTTATATTTTTTATATTTTTTTACTTTATTATTTTATTTCTTTTCTTTAATTTCTTTTTTAATTTTTATATTTATTTTTAATAATTAAAGAATATTAATTTTAACTAATAATAAATATTTTTACTTATATATATTTATATATTTAACTTTAATTTTTATTTTAATAAAATAAGTTAAATATAATTATAATTATTATTAATATAATTTATTATTTAATTAAAGAAATTACTTAAATAAATACTTTTAATTAATTTATTAACTTTTATTAACTTTAATATTTATTTAATATAAAATATTTAATAATTATTAATATTAATTAATATTAATTAATATTAATAACTTTTAAATGCTTATTTTAAATTAATTATATTAATTAAAAGTTATTAATAATATTATATTATAACTTAAAATAATTAAGTTATAATAAGAAAATTAATTTTTAATAATAATTATATCCTTATTTCTTTATATTATTTATTTATTAACATTTTTTAAAAAGATTTAATTTAATAAAAATTAAAATTTATTATATTTATTTATTTTAAAGAAAATAAAATTATTTTAAATTTTTAAATAATTAAATAATTTAAAATAAATTAAAAAAAGATTATAAATATATAAAAAGCTATATAAATCTTTTTAATTTTTTAAAATATATTATTAAATAAAGAAATTAATTAATTTTATTATAAAAAAATACATATTAATAATTATAAATTTAAGTTAATTAAAAAATAAATCCTTATTTAATAAATTATTAATTTATAAATATATAATTAAGCATAAAAAGATTATTTAATTAAATTTATAATTATTAAAAAGCTTTTTATAAAACTTTAAAAAGTAATAAAAATTAATTTAAATTATATTATAATATAATAATTAAATTTAAAGTTTTAAAAAATAATTTAAATAGTTTTAATAAATTTAATTTTATAAGACGTTTTTTAATTATATTAATAATAATTTCATATATTAATAAATATAAAATAATTAAATTAATATATATTAAAAATAAAAAGTAAATAATAATTATTAAATATAATAATATTAAGAATTAATAAATTTTAATATTTATAATTATTTAAAAAGCTATTATCTTATAATTTAAGTTATAAAATTATTTTATTTAAAAAATTAAATAATTAAGCTTATTTTAAATAAATAATTAATGAATAAAATTAATTTAAAATAAATTTAATATTTTAATAAATATAAAAAATAATAAATAATAAATTAATATTAAAAACTTATTTTTAATAAATTTAAAAATTATAAATTAATAAATTATAAAAATTATTATAAAATAAATATTATTATTATTATTATTAATATATTATTAAATTTATTATATTTTAGTTAATTATTAAATATTATATTATATTAATTTTTAATATATATATATAATAATAAAATTAAATATTTTATTTAAGCTTTAATTAATTATATTATTAAATTTAAATTCTTTTTTATATTTAAAAAAGCTTATAATAAAATTTATATAATAAAGAATATTAAATTTATATTTAAAGAAATTAAAACTTTTCTTTAAATTTAAATTTTATTATTTTTAAACTTAATATTTATTTATAAACTTTATTACCTTTTATTTTTATTTCCCTTTAAAATTAAAAATTAAAATTATTTAAGATTTAATAAATTATATAATAATTTAATTTTATTAAAAATAAAGATTTTAAATATAAAAAAAGGTTTTTTAATTTAATTATTTAAATTATTAATTAATTATTAAAATATTTATAAATAATAATATATAAAATTATAATTTTAAAACTTAAATTTATATATTTAAATATATTAATATAATATTTATTAAATATTAAAAGATTAAAAAAAGTTAATTATAATTTAAAAAAAAATTTAATATTATAAAACTTTAAATAATAATTAAAAGAAAATAAAAATAAAACAATTAATTAATAAAGTAAAAAATAAATAAAAGAATTACTTTATAATAAATTAATTAAATAATAATATAATAATTATAATAAAATTAAGTAAAATATATAATTATATAAAAAAAATAAAGAAATTTAATTAATTAAATTTTAAATAAATTATAGTTTTCTTAATCTTATTAATATTAATTAATATTAAATATATATTTTTTATTAAAAGTTATTTATTTTAAATTAATATTATATTTATATTAATTATTTTAAATTAAAATAATTAAATATAAATAAATAATTTAAAGTAATAAAAATTAATAAATATAAATTCTTTTTAATTTTTATACCTTAAATAAATATTAATTAAAATTAAAATTAATAAATATATTAAAAATATTTATTTAAATAATAAATTATATTATAATAATAATTTAAATAAGCCTTAAATAATGCTTATAAATTAAGCTTTTTATTTTAAAATATAAATTTAAAAAATAAAATAAAAGTTATATAATATTAATTATTAATTTTAAAATAAATAAATAAAATAAATAAATATTTTAAAGATTTTTAAAATTAATAAATACTTTTTAAGAAAATTAAAGCTATTTATTATAATTTTAAAAAGATTTTTAATTATATTATAAGCTTTATTAATATTTTAATAAATATTATTAAAATATTTAATATAAATTTAAATTAATTAATATAAATTTATATGAAATATATTTAATAAATAATAAATTAAAAGTAAATAAAAATAAAAAACTTATTTAAAATTTTAAGCTTATTTTTTAAATAATTAAATTAATTAAAAATTTAATTAATTAATTAATTATTTTATTAAAATATAGTTATTATTTAAATAAAAATAAAACTTTTATATTTTATATTAAATATAAATTATTTTTAATATAATTAATATAATTTATTATTAAGTAATAAATATTATTACATAATAAATCTTTTTAACTTTATTTAACTCTTATTAATTATAATATTATATTAAAGTAAATAAATTAATAAAAAATTAGCATTAATTAATATTAATTATATTTAATTCCTTATTTTTAATTATTTTTATTAATTTAAAAGTATTAATATAAGTATAATATTAATTTAAATAAATTAACTTTTATAAAAAAAATATATATTTAATATTAATTAATAATAATTATATTATTAAAAATATAATTTATTATAAATTAATAAAATAATTATATTTATATTAATTAATATTAATTAAATTAAATTTATTATAATATAATTAAAATTTAATTAATTAAATTCTTTTTTATCTTTTTATAAATTTTTATATTATATTTATTAATCTTATTATAATTATTATATTATTATTTAATTAATTTATTATAAATTACCTTTTTAATATTATTACTTATTTTATTAATTAATTATTTTCCCTTTTATTTCTTTTAAATAAAAGCTTAAAATTCCTTAATAATAAGTACTTTTTTAAGCTATATTTAAATACTTTTAACCCTTTAATATTTAATAAATATTATATTAATATCTTAAAATATATAAATTTACTTATTTATTATAATAAATAAATATATTATTACTTATATATCTTTTATTAATTAATTAATAATCTTTATAATTAATATAAAAAAGCTTTTTTAATAAATAAAAATCTTATTTTTAATAAAACTTAATTATTTAATAATTTATTAAGTATTTAATAATATTTAAGATTCTTATTTTTAAGAAATAATAAAAAGGAATTATATTAAAGTTTATAAGTATATATTAAGCTTAAAAATTATAAAATT
Source organism: Diaporthe citri (assembly GCF_014595645.1). Classification (NCBI taxonomy): domain Eukaryota; kingdom Fungi; phylum Ascomycota; class Sordariomycetes; order Diaporthales; family Diaporthaceae; genus Diaporthe; species Diaporthe citri. Next base: position 6,103,057 of record NW_025064847.1, read on the forward strand.
AAGGTTTAAAAAAGAACTTTTAACTTTTTTAAATATAAATTTAATATTTTTTATTATAAAAGTTATATTATAAATTACTTTAAATATAAAAAAAAAACTTAAATTTAATAATATAATTAATAAAAACTTAAATAAAAAGATTAATTTTATTATTATATATATACTTTAAAAGTAAATATAATATAATATTTAATAATTAAAGTAAATAAAATAAATATAATAATATATTAATAATAATAATTTTATTATTCTTATAATATTAATTAAATTTAATTAATATATAACTTTTATAATTATTTATAATTAATATTTAATAATTAATATTTCTTTTTAATTTAATATATTTATTAAAATATTAAATTTATTTTAAATTAATTTTATTATTTATTTATTTATTAAAAATAAGCTTAATAACTTAATTATTTAAAAAATTTAACTTTATTATTTAATTAATAAAGTAATAAATGCCTTAAATAATTATAAATAAAAGAATTTATAACTTATTTATACTAATATATTTAATAATTATTACTTATTTTTAATTTTTAAATTAAATTAATTTAGCTTTTTTATATTTATTAATATATATAATAATTATTATTAAGGTAATTATATTTATTATAAAGTTAATTTTATTAAAATTATAAAGATTATTATTAATAATTTAATATTTAATTATTATATTATAAAATAACTTAAATTAATTTTTAATAACTTTTAAATTTTTATAAAGGGCTTTTTAATAATTATAAAGATAATTAAACTTAATTTTAAGGTTAAATTATTAATTTATAAAGTATTAAGCTTAATATTTATTAATAAATTTAGCATTTTATAATATTAATAATAAGAATACTATATTTTTTATATTAAAAAAATATAATAAGAATTTTTAAGTATTTTATTTAATAATATATTAAATAAGTATTTATTTTTTAATTTAATTAAGTTTATATTAATTAATATATATATTTTTATAATATTATTATTATTTTATTTTATAAAGTAAAGTAATTTTAAGGATATTAAAGATTTATATATCTTAAGCTATATTAAGGGGTTTTATATAATTATTTTTAAGTTTTTTAATAACTTAAATAATTAAAAAGCCTTTATTTTTTTTTAATAAAGAATACATATTATATTTATTAATTTTTAATATATTAAATATTTAAATAAAAGAATTAAAGTAAGATTAATATAAAAAATTAAAATATAATTAATATTAAAAAAAAGCCCTTTTATTAAAACTTTAATAATTATTAATTATATTATACTTATATTAACTTTTTTAAATTAATAAATTTAATTAAAAATAAAGAATTAAATACAATTAATATTAATTAATATTAACTTTTATTAAATTAATTATATTAAATAAATATTAAAATTAATATAAGTTAATAAATATTATAAAATTAAATTATATTAATCTTTTTATATATATTAATATAATTATTATATTTATTATAAAGTTAATTTTATTAAAGTTTTATAAATTATTATTAATAATTTTATATTTAATCTTTATATTATAAATAAATTAAAATTAAATTTTAATAATTTTTAAATTTTTATAAAAAGCTTTTTAATAATTATAAAAATAATTAAATTTAATTTTTAAAATTAATTATATATTTATAAAGTATTAAACTTAATATTTATTAATAAGTTTAATATTATATAATATTAATAATAAGTTAACTATATTTTTTATATTAAAAATTTATAAAGAAAATTCTTAAATATTTTACTTAATAATTTATTAAATATATATTTATTTTTTAATTTAATTAAGTTTATATTTATTAATATATAATCTTTCATAAAATAATTATTATTTTATTTTATAATATAAAGTTTACTTTAAAATATAAGAAATTTATATTACTTAAGGAATATTTTAAGGTTTATATTTTTTTTTTTTAATTTATTACTTACTTAAATAATTAAAAAAACTTTATCTTTTTTTAAAAAAATATATATATATATTATTAAGTTTTAATATACTTATTATTTAAATAAATAAATTAAAGTAATATTAAAATATATTTTAATAGCTTTTAATTATATTATATATATATATTAATTATTTTTAATAATAAAAAGTATATATATAATTACTTTTAATATTAAAAAAGTTTTATTATAAAAAAGCTTAAATATTTATTTAATAATAAAATATATATATATAATTATTTTTAATAATAATATATAAATAATTTAATTTATTAAGTATTAAATAACCTTTATTATATAATTATATTTATATATATATATATAATATTTATTTAATTAAGTTTTATTTTTATTATTTTATTTAAGTTATAAAATAAGAAAGTAAATAAATATTATATAAGGAAGTATTATATAATATCTTAAAATAAAATTAATTATTTCTATTTATTAATATATCTTTATATAATTAACTTTAATATTATTTTAATATTAAAGGTTTTTTATTTTTAAATTATATAATACCTTAATAATATTAAATAAATTATATTACTTATATATTTTCTTTTATTTATTAAAGAAAAGTATTTTTTTACTTTTTATAAGTTATATTATTACTTTTTATTTATATAATATAAATAAAGTTAATTATTTAATTAATACGTTTTAAATAATAATTAATATTATATATTTAAAATTTTATTTTATTTTTTTATTTAACTTTTTTATTATTCTTTTTAATTATAAACTTAATTATATAAATATAAAGAAAAAATAAAAAAAAGTTATTTTTAATAAATTATTAGCTTTTATAATTAATTACCTATTTAAAAAGGAAGTTATATATAATAACTTTTAACGTTAATATTTAAACTATTTCTTTCTTTATTTTAATTTCTTTCTTTTTTTTTTCTTTATTATATAATATTTTCTTTTCCCCTTTATTTAATGTTCTTCCTTATATTATATAATCCCTTCTTTATAATATATATAATTAATTAATTAATTAATTATATAATATTTAATTATAGCTTTCCTTTATTTAACCTTTTTAATTATTATACTTTTTTATTTAATTCTTATAGTTTTCTTTTTTCTTTAATTAATTATTATAGCTTTTATAATTTTAAAATTATATAATTTACTTATTATATATAAAAATCATAAATTATATATTAATATTTTTATCTTTAATACCTTTATATAATATATATAATATATTTTATATTAATATAACTTTAATTTTATAAGTTTATATAATAGCTTATATATAATTAAAATTATACTTAAAAAAAACTTATTTTTAAGCTTTAATAATAAATATATAATAATTATATAAATAAGCTTACTTTTTACTTAAATATAAGCTTAAATAATATTTTATAATTTTATATAATATTTAAAATAATAAATATATATTAATTTTAATATAAGTAAGATTTATTAGCTTATTCTTTAAATTATTAAAGCTTATATTAATATTATATACTTTTTTTTATTATTAAAACTTTAAATTATTATTTTAAATTTTTTAATTAATTTTTATTAATTTATTTTTTATTTTTTATATTATTTTCATTTTAAAGATATAAAAATATTTATAAAGATTTTTATTATATAATATATATTTAAATATTTTTTTAATTATAAATATATTAAATTTAAAAATATTAAATTCCTTAAATAATCTTTTAAAAATTATAATTATATTATCTTTTTTTAGCTTAATTATTAAATTATATATATTTATATAACTACCTTTTTTAATTATTTATATTTTTTAAATAATGCTTATATAATAGCTTTTTTTAACTTATTTTATTTTTTAAGTATTTCTTACTTTTATATAGCTTTAAATATAAAGGCATTTATATTATTATATAATATTAAATTTATTATATAAAGATATAATTTAATATAAATTATCTTAAATTAAATTAATTTATTTATTAATTTAATTATTATTATATAGCTCTTAATAACCTTAACTTTATATAATTCTTTTTATTTTTTATTTTCTTTTTATATAAAGACTTTACTTTAAAGAAATAAAGATAATATAACTTTAATATTTAACTTATTTCTTATATTTAATATATAATTAACTTTTATCTTTACTTTAATTATATAAAAATATTTTTATTATTTTTTAAATTATTAATACTTTTTATATAATCTTTAATAATAATAATAAGTTATATAAAACTTAAAAATATATATTAAATATTAAAAGAATAAATATAAAATTATTTAACTTAATTATATTATTTAAAGCCTTAATAATTATTTAAAAAATAATTTTATTATTTATATAATTATTTAATTTTATTAATAACTTAATAAGCTTTAATAAATATTACTTTATATAAAATGCTTATAATTTTTATATTATTTTTAAACTTTTTAAATATAAAGTTTATATTTAAATTATATATAATATAATTTAAAGAATTAATATATATATAAATTTAATACTTATATAATATATTTTAAATATTCTTTATAAATAAAAAAGTTAAAAATATAATTACTTAAAAATTAATATTTAAGTTAATTATATATAAAGTATTCTTTTTATTTAATTATATAATATTAATTATTATTTTATAATTAAAGTAATTATTATTTTTAATTAAAAATTTAAATTTCCTTAAAATAAAGTTATATAATTAATAATAATAATAAAATCTTTAAATCTTTTTTAAAATTAATTCTTTTATATTATTATATTTAATATTTTTAAAAAGCTTATAAAGTTTTTTTATTTAAGAATAATTAAAGTATTTATATAATTTCTTAAGCTTTAATTTTATAATAAAGATTTTATTTTTTATATAGCTTAAATTAAAAAATATATATCTTTATTTTTATATAATAAAGATTTTTATTTTATTTTATATAATTATATTTATTATATTATTAAAATATATTTTAAGTTTATTAATATTATATAATAAAAAAAAAATAATATTAATATTTTTAAAATATAATAAGTAATTTCCTTAAATTAATTAAGTATTTTTATTATTTTTATAAAGAAAATTACCTTATTTAATTTAAACTTAACTTTTATTATATCTTTATTTTATAATATTTTTATATAAGGGTTTTTATAAATATATATTATAATTTAAAGCTTTTTAATTATAAAAACTTTTATTATTTTTATATTTTAAAGTTTTTTTTAATATATTATATTATATAAATTATATAAATAATTATTTAAAGGTTTAATTTATAAATAATATAAATTATATAAACTTTTATTATATAAATTTTCTTTTATTAAAATAAAAATAATTATATAATATTTAATAAAACTTAAAATAATTATATATTTTTTTTAATAATTATTTAAATTTAATATATATTATTTATTTATAAAGTTAATATTTATTTTATTATATATAAAGAATTAATAAGTTAAATTTCTTTTTATAATAATTTAAATTATTATATAAAGATTTATAAATAATACTTTATAAATTAATTTTTAATTTATTAAAGTATATTTTAGCTTTAATATAGCTTAATAAGCTTAAGAAATAATTATATAAAAGGTAATTTCTTTTTAATATTTTTCTTTTAATATATATAAATAAATTATAATTTATTTAAAAGTATTTTTAAGGTTTTTAATAATATTTTATTTAATTTTTTCTTTTAATATAATATAAATAAAAGTTTTTTATATAACTTAAGAAAATATTTAAGAATATAATATAATATTAATTTTTTATAATTTTTAACCTTTAATAATAATTAATAAATATTTATACCTTATTATAAAATAAGTTATATAATTTCTTTATATAATTTTAATTCTTTTTTTACTTTTTTTAAAAGCTTAAGATTAATTATAAGTTAATTAATTTATTATAAATTATTTATATTAAAGGTAAGTTATATAAAGCATTATTTATATAAATTAAATATATTATAAGCATAATATTTAATTATTATAAAAAGCTATTTATTTTATATATATATTTTATTTTTAATAATATTTATTATATAAAAATAAAATTAATTATTTATATTTAAAATTATTATATATTTTTTTAAATTAAGTTTTAATAATATTTTTAAGGTTTTTTAATTATTTCTTTAATTTATAATTATTATATATTTTATTATTTTTCTTATATATAAGGATTTAAAGATTATTATTATAATTATTAAAAGGTAAATTATATAAGTATTATTTATATATACTTTAAAATTAAAAGTATTTATTTATTAATTTTTATTTCTTTAATTAATATTTTTTAATCTTAATTATATTTAATAATTTATTTTTAAAAAACTATAAAATTTATTTTAATTAATATATAATTTATTTATTAAAGTTTAATATTAATAATATTAATAATATATTATTTTAAAATTATAGTTAAATTATTTTAATTATTATTGATATAAAATATATTATAAATTATATAAATAATAATAATATTATAAAATTAATTTCTTTTTTATTTTAAAACTTAAAATTAATAAATTATTATTATTTAGCTATTAAAATTATATTTCTTTATATTATTGTTTTATATATAATTATAATTTATTATTATTTAATAAATATTTTAAAAGAATTTATATTAAATAATATTTTATAAACTCTTTATATTATTTTATATTAATTATTAATTATTATATAATAATATATACTTTATTTATTTTAATTATATATACTTTTATTTATAATTATTCTTTAATTTTTATTAAATAATATAAATTTAATTTATATAAATAAAATAAACTTTATTTTTTAAATATTTTTTATTTTTTATTATATTATAACTTAAAAAAGAACTTTTAAGCTTTTAATATAAGTATATAAATTTAATTACCTTTATTATTTAATTTTTATTAAATAAAGCCTTTAAAGATTTATATAAATACTTATTTTTTTTATTTTTTTAATTTATAATTATGCTAAATAATTATTAATTAATATTAAATAATTTTTTATTATATAGCTATATTTATATATATATATAATATTTATTTAATTAAGTTTTATTTTTATTATTTTATTTAAATTATAAAATGAGAAATAAATAAATATTATATAAAGAAATATTATATAATATCTTAAGGTAAAATTAATTATTTTTATTTATTATATATTTTTATATAATTAACTTTAATATTATTTTTATATATTAAGTAATAATTATTATTAAATAATAATTAATTAAATACTTTTTTATAAAGAATATATTAAAGAAGATATATTAATAATATTAAAAGCTATATTATTATTTAATAATATTTTTTTATATAAAAGTATTTTTAAAAGTAATTTAAAGATATTATTAAAATATAAAAAGATATATATAAATTCTTTTATATATAAAAAAAAATTAATTATTATTTAATATTAATTATTATATAATAAATTATATTATATAAAATTAATTTTAAAAATAAAATTATATATATAATAAATAGTTTTAAAAATAAAAAAAATATGTATATAATTATATTTAATAATAAAAGATTTTTATTATTTAAAAAGCTTAAGTATTTAATTTAAAGTTAAATAATAAAAAAACCTTAACTTAAATATATTTTATAAATAGCTTTTTTATATTTATTTTTAAATACTTTTTTATATTTAATAATAATAAAATTTCTTTTTATAAAATCTTTTTTTTTCTTTATTTTTTTTTAATATATTAATATTTTTATTAAAAATTATAATAATTTTAAATAAATAAAATAATATTTATAAAAAAAAAGATAAAGAAAAATAATTATTATTACTTTTTTTTAATAAATAATAATATTAATTTTAATTTTATTAAATAAAATTATAAAAAAGTTTTATATAAATTAAAACTAATTTAAAAAAGTAAAAAAGAATTTATTTACTTTATTTATTTATAAAAATAGAAAAAGAAATTTATTTTATAAAATATCTTATTAAATAAAAATAAAAAGGCTTTATTAAAAAAAATATTTATTAATTAATAGCTTTAATAAAGAAATTATAAACTTTATTAATAAAAAGAAATATTAAATTAAAAGCTATTTTTATTTTATTTATAATTATAAAGCCTTTAAAATAAATTTTATTATATTAAAGTATTAATTATAAAGATTTATAATAATAAAAAAGTATTTTTTAATTTATAAAAAAAATAAATAATTAAAAAAAAATTAAATTTAATTAAAAAGAAATTAATTCTTTATTTATTTCTTAATTTTATTTTATTATATATTAATTATTTATTATTTAAAAATTAAATAATAAAATTAATAATAAATAATTATAAAAAAAAAGAAAAAATAATAATAAAAATATATTAATTATATTTTTATATAAAGAAATTAAAAAATATAAGTTTTAATTAATTTTAAAATAAAGCTTAAAATAAATATTATAATAATATATATATTATATATATAAATATATATATAAATAAATTATAATAAAATAAAATATTAAACTTTATTTTTAAATAACTTAATAAATAAATATTTATTATTATTAATTATTTATAAAAAACTTTTATTAAAATTTTTATTTATATAAAAAAATTAAAAAAGTTATTATAAACTTTAAATATAAATATAAAGAAATTAACTTTTTATTAATATATTTAATATATAATATAATTAAATTTATTTATATAATATTTTTTTATTTGTTTTTTTATAATTTAAGTTAAAAAATAATTATTAATTAAATTTTATATTTAAATATAATATATAATTTTAATATAATAAATATATATTTAATAATATATTAAAATAATTTTTAAACTTTATTATAAAGAAACTTAATAAATAAATTTAAATTTATTTAATAAAAATTATTATATTTTAATTATATTATAATATTATTAAATTTATATTTTATATAATTATTAAAAAACAAAATATAATAAATATTTAAATTAATATATTTTAATTATTAAAATTAATTATATATATATATATTTTATTATTAAAAATAATTAAATTTATATTTTTTTTATTATTTAAAGTAATTATATAAATATATATATATATATATTATTAATAAAATATATTTATTTTATATATATTTTATTATTAAAGTATTTATATATATATATATATATATATTTTTTTTAATATAAATATTTAATTAATAATATAATTATATATATTTATTAATATATTTTAATTATTAAAAATATTTATATATATATTTTCTTATAAATATATTTTTTATTATTAAAAGTTTTTTTCTTTTTTTTATTATTAAAAATAATTATATAAATATATATAAATATTATATAAATTATATAATAATTAAATATAAAGTTAAAAACTTTATTTATAATTCTTAATATTAATAATATTTTTAATATATTAAATCTTTAAATAAAAGTTTAAAATATATAATTTATAAAATTATTTTTTAAAATTATTTTATCTTCTTTTTTTATATAATATTAATATTATTAATATTAATTAAAAATTTAAAATTTAATATTATAATATTATTAAATAAAATTATTTTTTTTAATATTAAATTAAATAATTAATTTTAAGTTTTATTATATTTATAAAAATAATATATATAAATATTATATATAATATACTTATATAATAAATATATTATAAGTAATATATAAATTTAAAGGTATAAAGTTTAAATTAATTTTATTAATAATAATTATTAATTAATATTAATTAATATTAATTAATTATTAATTAATAATTATATACTTTATATATAAATCATTATAATTAGCTTATAATTAAATAAGAAAAGGCTATAGCTTTATTATAACTTAATCTTTATATTATAATTAAATTAATTATATACTTTATTTATTTATTATTAATTATATAAAAGCTAAATTAATATTAATTAATATTTATTTAATAAGTATAAATAATTAAATATTAAAGAAATAAATTTTATTTTTTAAAAACTTATTTACTTATAATAATTTTATTAAGGAACTTTATATTAATAATAATGTTATAAATTATTAAAAAGCTTAATTAAGCATTAAAAATTAATTTATAATAATAATATTTAATTTTTAATTATATTTATTAATATATATTATTAATAATAATAATTATAATAAGTTTTAATTAAAAAGCCTTTCTTAATATATTCTTAAATAATTATAACCTTTTTTAATTATTAAAAGCCTTTTTATAATATTTTTAATTATTAATTAAATTAATAATAAGCTTTATTTAATTTTATTTAATTTATAATACATATTTAACTTTTAATTTATTATATTTTTATACTTTTAACCCTCCTTATAATACCTTTAAAAGCTCTTTATAAGATATTTTTAATTATTAATGCCTTTATTTATAATTATTATAAAAAGCTTTTAATTAATATCTTTAAAAAGCCTTTATTTATAATTAATACCCTTTAAGGTATTTATATAATATTTTTAAGGCTTATAACTCTTTAAAAACATCTTAAGTACTTAATAATATATAAAGTATTTTAAATACTTTAAAGTATTAATAAATAATATTTCTTTTAATTAATTTATATATTTAATTAATATATTTAATTAAATACTTTAAAGAGTATTAATAAAAGTAAGCAATTAATATAATTATTTTATTTACTTAATTAACTTAAAATTATTAAAAGAAATAATTAAAATTTATTATAAGTTTAATTATATAAATAACTTAATTAAACCTTTAAAATATTTACCTTTTAATAATAATTAATATTTAATTAATAAGTATAACTTTTTCTTTTTTTAATGCCTTATTTATTAATACCTTTTAATAAGATTTTAAATATAAATTACCTTAAAGTTAATAAAAGTTAATTTATTAAGTAATAATAATATTTAAGCATTATTATTTATAATTAAATAATTTAAAAGCTAATTATTAATTTATAAATATAATATAAAAATATTCTTTTTTTTTCCTTTTATTTTATAATTAATTATTATAAAATTTCCTTAATAATAATAACCTTTATATTAATAATAACCCCTTTCTTTAATAAAGAAAACATTATTAATATAATTAAAAGCTTTAAAAATTATTTAAATTATAATAAAAATCTTTTTAATAAATTTTAATATAAGTTTTATAAATAAATAAAGAAATACTTTTAAAAAATTAATTAAAAGCTTTTTTATAAGCTTAATTAAATATTTTATTATTATAAGGTATATATAAAATATAATTATATATTAATAATAAAGGCATTAATTATTTTAGCTTAATTAAATAATTAAGAATTGCTTTAATAGCCTTAAAAAAAGTTTATAATAATAACTTTTTACTTATAATTAAAAGTATATAAATATTAATAAAAGCTTTTTAAGGAAAAGAAGCTTAAATTAATTAAAATAAAGTTAATTATTATAAAGCTAATTATTAAAAAATTAATATTTTTTTATTTTTATTAATTATAATCTTTTTATTAATTAATAATGCTTTTAATATAAGCCTTATAATAATAACTTTTTTTATAATAATAATAATTTTTTCTTTATTAAGAAATATAATAATAATAATTATTATTAACTTAAACTTAATTTATTCCTTAAGTACTTTAGCTAACTTAATAATAAAAAGAAAAAAGCTATTAAAATAATAATTAATTAATTAAAAAATAATATTTAAATACTTTAAAGCTTTAAAGTATTAATAATTAAATAATTTAAGCAATTTAAGCATTTAAAACATTTAAATATACTTATATTTAAATATTTATATTTAAATACTTATATTTAAATACTTATACTTAAATACTTATACTTAAACTCTTAAAGTAATAGCTATAAAGTACTTAGCTTTTTATAATCCCTTAAAAAAACAAAATATTTATATTAATTAAGTAATTTAATTAATTAAATAATAATTTAAAGGAAAAGCATAATTTTAAAGTATATATATATATATATATATATAAAATATTATTAATATAAAACTAATATATATAAATATTATATATAATATGCTTATATAATAAATATATTATAAATAATATATAAATTTAAAAATATAAAGTTTAAATTAATTTTTTTTAATAATATTTATTAATTAATAATTATATACTTTATGCATAAATTATTATAATTAATTTATAATTAAATAAAGAAAGGTTATAGCTTTATTATAATTTATTTTTTATATTATAATTAAATTAATTATATACTTTATTTATTTATTATTAATTATATAAAAGCTAAATTAATAATGTTAAATATTAATTATAATTATATTATTTTTTTTATATATAAAATATATTTACTTAATTATAAAGTTTTATATATATATAAAAATATAAAAAAAAATTAAATATAAATCTTTTTTTATTAAAAGTTTTTTAAAAATTATTTAATTATTTAATTATTTAATTATTTAATTATTTAATTATTTAATTATTTAATTATTTAATTATTTAATTATTTAATTATTTAATTATTTAATTATTTAATTATTTAATTATTTAATTATTTAATTATTTAATTATTTAATTATTTAATTATTTAATTATTTAATTATTTAATTATTTAATTATTTAATTATTTAATTATTTAATTATTTAATTATTTAATTATTTACTTTTATTAAAAGTTAAAATTAAATATTAAATTTATTATTTTATAAAGTAAGTAATTTAATATATATATATATAATAGTTTATTATATTTTTATAAAAATATATAAAAAAGGTTTTTAATTATAATAATTTAAACCTTTTTTAATAAAACTTTATATAAAGATATTTATATAAAATATTTATATAAAATATTTATATAAAATATTTATATAAAATATTTATATAAAGATATTTATATAATATATTATATATATTTTATTTATATATATATATTATATATTTTATATATATATATATATATATATATTATTATATTGCTTTTTTTATTTTATTATTATAAGCTTTATTTTTATAATAAAAATTAAGTTAATTTATTATATAAAACTTATTAAATATATTTTAAGATTTCTTAATTTATAAAATAAAATATATTAAGTTATAAAAATTATAATTTAATAATAAAATTTAAATATTAATAATATTAATATTTAAAGTTTTAAATTTAAATCTTATTATTTTATTTACTTTTATATATTTTTATTTCTTTATTTAAAAAGATATTATAAATAAATTAAAGTTTTTTTTTTTTTTTTATTTTATTTTTTTCTTTTTCTTTATTCTTTTTCTTTCTTTTTTCTTTTTTTTTTTCTTTCTTTTCTTTTTCTTTTCTTTCTTTTCTTTCTTTTCTTTCTTTTTTTCTTTCTTTTTTTTTTTTTTCTTTTTTCTTTTTTCTTTTTTTTCTTTCTTTTTTTTTTTTCTTTCTTTTTTTTCTTTATTTCTTTATTTATTTCTTTCTTTATTTATTTTCTTTATTTCTTTATTTATTTCTTTATTATTTCTTTATTTATTTCCCTTTCTCCCTCCCTTTATTTCCCTCCCTTTTTTTCTTATTACTTATTACTTATTGCTTATTACTTATTACTTATTACTTATTACTTATTACTTATTGCTTATTGCTTATTACTTATTACTTATTATTATCTTAGCCTACCTTATATATAAGGAAAAAGAGCTAATTAAAATCATTAAATTTAAAGATCTAAGCATTGTTAAAAGTTTATATAAAAAGCTATTTTAATTTTTAACATTTAACCTTTATATTTCTATTTATTTCTTTAGCAAATTAAGGTTTTAAATTATATAATTGAAACCATTATATAAAGAAAAACTTAGAGAATATTCTTATATAATTAGTTTTTTATAAGAGAAAAGTAATATTTTTTGGTGGGAGATGGGTATTAGAGCTTATTCCTTAGACGGGATACAAAACCATTCTAAAAGAATGGCATAAGCATAGCGCATTGCCGCTATGCTTGGGCGCACCTTAGCGCTATATATAAGCAGTTATCGGCGGATAATATACCTTAAGTAGCTGCCGCTATATATATTATAATAACTTTATAATAATGTTACTTATAGGAAATTGAAATAAATAGAATTAATAACTAAATTAAGCTTTATATGCTTATAAAGTTACACCTCTTTAAAACCCTTAAAAGTGGGTGCATCATAGGTATTTATAAGACCTATGCCTGAATGGCTATTATAAAGGTATATGCCGTTAACTGCGGGGTTAACTACCCGTTAACCACCCAAACAGACCTTCGACATATGCCAGTTATCAATGCGATGTAAGATTCCCAGCAGCACGTGCACCACTTTATGCTTTGTGCAAGGGGAGGAAACACTTTCACCCCCTCATACCTGTGCTAAGGTAACTCGGTCCATGCTTTTCACAACTGCCGGTGCGTGAAAGCTTAATACTCTGCAACGCAACGGGCCGTCCCTCAGCTTCTCGCTTTCGCGTTCGGTGTTACTCCGCGACATTAAAGCCGATAGCGTTTCCTCGGATTTAGACTGGGAGGAGAACCCGAAATCACATGAACATCTTGTCCACTTTGTATATATATTGGAAGTTTCATTCTAGTCGCAGCGTACGAACCGACATGATGCACTGGAAAATCTGAATTTACACAACATCACAACCCTACCACTATCTGCTACACTGTTGTGGAAAACTGAAGCTATGGCCGATTTACAGGTGAAAAGCTTGATCTTCAAAAAGATCCCATCCGGGCGGCTTGTTCCAGGAGAGCACCTCGAGGTTGTCTCTAGCCCGGTCGATCTCACGCTGCCCTCCACGGGCGGCCTGTCCTTCAAGCTTCTCCAAGTCGGCCTCGACCCTTTTATGCGGGACCGCATGAGTGAAAGCACCAAGGACCGCTACGTTCCTGTTTTCGACCTCGGGTCACCAATCAACAACTCTTGTATAGCAAAGGTTATCGACTCCAGTATCGATGACTTCAAGAAGGACGACCTCATCACAGCGATCTTGCCTTTCGTCGAGTACGGAGTGTTGCCGAAAGAGCTTCTCGGGCCGTTGCAGGTTGCGAAGGTGGTAGACTTGCCCCCTGGGATTGATCCCAGCCTTTTACTGGGACCACTGGGACTGGCAGGGGCTACAGCTTGGGTTTCGTACTTTGGCATCGTGAAGGAGGATCAAGAAGGGCTCAGGGCTCACCCAGGAAAGTCCTTCGACGTGAGACATCGCGCGGCGGAAACCAAGACCATCTGGGTGTCCTCCGCTGCCAGCTCGGTAGGGCAGATTGTCGGACAGCTGGCGAAGCGTGACGGATACCGGGTCATCGGCAGCGTCGGCTCTGACGAAAAGCTCGATTTCATTGTCAACACCCTGGGCTACCACGCGGGGTTTAACTACAAAACAGAGAAAGCAAAGGACGCTATTCCACGCCTGGCTCCCGATGGCCTGGACTGTTATTATGACAATGTCGGCGGAGACCATCTGCAGGCGGCGCTGGACAACATGCAACCGCATGGAACAATTTGTTGTTGTGGCAGCGTAAGCTTTTCTTGAACCATCTGAATGGCGTCAATAGGCTAACAACGACAGATCTCTACTTATAACGTGACTGAAGAGGAGCGCTTTGGTATTACCAACTACGGAGAGATCTTCAGGCGGCGTGTTACAATCCGAGGCTTTACTTTCCATGAGTTAATGCCTGAGTATGGTTCAGGATTCAAAGAAAAAATGGCAAAAATGATCTCAAACGGGTCTATAAAGGCAGAGGTCAACGTGTACGAGGGGTTCGACAATATTGGTCAGGCTTTTGTGGACATGCTTGATGGCAAAGCCACGGGGAAGGTCGTTGTCAAGGTTGCCGAGCCATAGCTTTACCAATAAGGAAGCCATCTAGGGCTCTCTTTTTGATAGACCAGCACCTAGTGATACCATATGAGTCGAAGGAGTTCATGGAAACTGCCCCATTGTTCAGGGAGCCAAAAAGTTAAGTGACATTGCAAGAGTCCACCCATGTTCACGAGCCCGGAGCTTTGTTAATTATCTTACTCTGTCTACCGGCACCATGCCACACATAGATATTGCCAGGTTTGTATGGACCATCAAGTAAAAGATCTAAAAGCTTCCAAAGACGATCAAGTTCTTCGAATCAGCGCCCATCCGCAGCACGACGTCTTCTCCCAACACCTCCTCCGCGAGAACGCCGTTGATAGTGACGTTCCCGATGCTCTCACCGGTTGGGACGCGCAACTTGCACCAAGAGAAAGCATCGGCCCTGACTGCAACTAGTCCAAATTGCAGTCGAGAGATGCCGTCTCAGGGGAAACAAGATGTGTGTCATCACCCACTGGTGGTACCGTCAGGCCCAATTCTTGTAATACACAATCTTCAAGTTGTGCATGTTACCTTTCCTGTGTAAGTTTGTGCCATTTTTTGGTTCCGCGTCACTGTCGCACGCCTTGTGGCTGGCAGTTGAGATCACAACCTATTATCAGAGTGAGTACTTCGTTTTTGTAATACCAGCAATGGACATTGACCATTATAATGCCTCGGAATGTGGGCCCAATCCAACATTCGCGTTTTGTGCTACCCGTCTTGAGCGAAGACAGCGAGCCTTTTCCCGCTGGTCATACGTGTGGAAGAGATCGCTCGGTAAGCCTCGATAGTCAGTGGTTGCAGCCTGCTGGACGAAGATGAATCGAGAGTGGGTCGAGCGCAACGTTGCTCACTGTCCCATATGAGAGTTCAGGGTAGATGTACAATCACGAATGTCGTTCTAGTAGGGGATTTCCGGCGTGAGAATCCGTATGATGACGTCCATGCGTGTCTGCATTGTCTCCGAGACAAGCCTCTGATACTACCACTTCGTTAGTTTTCTTGCCTACCTCAGGCACCCAGCTATCGAAGACTATGGCTCAGAGCAAACACACCTGGGCAGCCGCATATTTCACGGATGATGATGTGGACAACATGGAATGATGGGGACGCCCTAGAAGTACGTCTTCACGGTAAACATTCTGCCAGCTCGTCGATTTCGCAATGTCAATTGATACGACAGCGAGAACATGGTGCAGATTTATGATCCAATCCAAAACGGGCTGTGATTTCCAAGTGCTTCCTAGGTGTCAACTGTTAATGCCAGCTACGGGCGATCTCCGGTACGACTTATCACTCCTTCAAATGAACCCTTCTCTTCAATCTGAGACCTGATTCTTTCTGCACAGAAACACCTACCAACAAAAGTGTGACTCTAGTTGGAAGTTTCAACATGATCCTTTCTTCAGTATTCCTAGCAGTCATCAAGACCTGCTCCGCCGCCACGACAAATTTGAACCATCTTCCTCCAGAGATCGTAGTTCACCATGCTGCACATCTGTTTGAAGGCCATCACGGTGAGTACCTTTCCCATACTGTATTATGAGACCGTTCAATTCGTTTTCACACATTATAGTCGGTCGCCGTGGGGAGTTAGCTGTTGCTGAAGCACTGTGATGCCCAACAGATCATGTCACCTCTGAGGAGCTTGATCGATTCAGAACGTACGCATAGTATGCTGGTGCTGCCTACCGTGACCACGTGAGTGGAGGGGGTGAGGTGTTTTACAATGTCGATATTTGTCCGTCACAGGATGCGACGTACTCTGAGTAAGTAGTCACAATGCCCCGGAATGTCATGCAGGTTGTTTGCTCAGTTAAAGCACCCGCACCTTATCTGAAAACATGGCGATCCACACAAAAACATCCTCGAGAACCTCCGCGGCTTCATTGCCGTCGACCACACCCTGCAAGAAATCATCGTATCCTTCCGCGGAACCATAGGTTGGGAGTGGTGGAACAATATCTTCAAATCGCACCCAAAACGCCGGGAAGCGATGAGATGTCCCAGTAACTGTAAGGTCCACTCTGGATGGCAAGAAGCAGAAGAGAGAGTCCACGAAGATATCACGAAAGAGATCAAGAGACTTGTTGGCGAATATCCTGGACATAGCATCACGGTACGTTTTCGATCCACAACGATTCCGCTCTCCCCGGTTGGTGTAAACTCCGAGTCTATACTTCAACCACGTTCAAAAGTGCTCTATTAAGTTTTCCTGCACGGTAGTTGCTATGCAAGACTGTGTAAAAGCAATCTTCCAATTCTCTTGTCCTCAATGCACACAGAGGTTTAAATATACTGTTATGAAGTTTAATTGGAATATTTCAAAAGGTTCTGTTATCTACTAGCACTTGGGAAATACTTCGTCGTCTCCAGTTTGCAACATGTTCATCCACTTTTGCGTTAAGTCAGGTAAACACTTCCCATACATGAGAAGGTAGTAGGAACTATCGCCCTAACACAGTCATTTCAATTCAACTCCAATCATGGAGCGGACGTAAATGTCTCATCCCAAGCGCCATCGTGGATCGCTGTGGCTTTGAGACAGCAGCCAGCTTGCATTTTCAACAAGCCTCGTTGCATCTGATTGGCCTCGACTCGCCAATTACTAGTATCGGCTCTCAACGAGTGTCGCACAGCGTCAGTGCACGAAAATAAAAGCACTGTTGGCTTGCACTACCCACCTATGTATATTCGACGAGTCGATAGAACAGGCACTGTGTTCTCTAATAGCTCGGTGCCAACGAAAAGCTCATCAATTTCTATTTGTAATTCAAACTGGACTAACTCTCACTCTTCTTTTGTCCAGCAAGAGGTGGCCAGACTTACACCGTTTGTTGAATCCCATAGAACCGTTAACCATGACCATATCCAGAACCAAACCGACCCCCCGTGGCCAACGCCTGGGCAGGTGGCTGCCAAGGGACCGCAGAACCATCAAACAATGGGGTTGCCCAGAAAGCCGAAGCAGCGCGCAAGGTCCCGGACAGGAAATCGCTGGAGGGCGGCGCACCAGTTAATCCAAGTCTCGCTAGGTTCCAGAAGATTGTGGTCGAAAGCCCGTATTTGCTCAAGCTCGCGAACGACATGTTCACAGAGGCCTCGAGCAAGTATCCCGAAGACCCTGTTGGGAACTGCGCCATCAAATCGTTCCGCGAATTCATCTATGTGGTAGACCTTGTCATTCAGTCCGGCCCGGAGTTCTTCAACAAGGCAGAGCCTGAGACAGCCATGGACTACATCGGGTTCCCCATCAATGCCCTCCTCGATTGGCCGATGGGCACTGTCTCAGGATATGAGTTTTTCCTTCAGCGGACGGTCAACGACGCGCTCAGGGAAGTGCTCTGCTCCTGGGGCAAGTTCCTCGGCACCCCGGGCTCAAAGGCGTGCCTTGACGGCTGGCTGTCAGATACGGCGCAGGAGCTGATCGCGGCCGAGGCAAACATCGGCGGCACTTCGTACACTTTCAAGGATCTCTTCATCTGCCCGGACGCCTCCGGCACGCACCTCGGCTTTGACTCGTGGGACGCGTTCTTCGTGCGAGAGTTCCGCAGCGGCATCCGCCCCGTCGCGGCTCCAGACGACGGCGGCCCAAACCCGCTGTCCCATGACCCGACCCTCGTCATCACCAACGCGTGCGAGTCGGCGCCCTTGCAGGTCCGGACAGAGGTCAAGCTTCTCGACACTTTCTACCTCAAGGGCCAGCCATACTCCCTGGGCAACATGCTCAACTGCGGCGCGCGCACGGACGACTTTGTGGGCGGCACTGTCTACCAGGCCTTTCTCAGCGCACTCAGCTACCACCGCTGGCACGCCCCCGTCGGCGGCAGGGTTGTAGGAATCGAGTCCGTCCCGGGGACGTACTACAGTGAGAATTGGTATGAGGGGCTCGCCGGGGCGCAGGATCCGGATAAGGCCGATCCCCTGGCTGCGTGTAATTCGCAGCCATATCTCAGTGCCGTTGCGACGAGGACTATCATCTACATCGAGGCCAGGAACCCCAGAATCGGGCTGATGGCGGCCGTGTTCATCGGCATGGCCGAGGCTTCTAGCTGCGAGGTCACTGTGGAGGAGGGGGAGGACATCACAAAGGGCCAGGAGCTGGGCATGTTCCATTTCGGAGGTAGCTCGCACTGCTTGGTGTTCCGGCCTGGGGTTGGTATGCACTTCGTGCACCCGGGGCCTTGGGATATGGACCATGAGCAGAACTTCGCTGTGAGGAGTGCGTTGGCTGTGGCTGTCTAGCACCCTTACATGTTGCAGTCGGTTCTGCCAATAAGGACTTCCTTTTTAGAAACGGGAAGCTTCAACATTGCGAGGAGTGGACTGACATCACTTTCCAATACAAGTGAAAAATATTCGAGGGAATGCTAAGTTATCAGTAATTATCTGGTATCTGGTGTTCTAAAGTCGCCAATATGATAAGCAAATATGATGAGCAACGGACTTCATCAGGCTGGCAATATATCTGTAAAATCAATTTGGCCAAACCAGTGAGTTCCCAGATCAATCAATCTCCCGGTCGCGGTGCCCAAATGCTGCACCGCTTTGAGAAGCCTGGGCCTAGATAAGAAGCCCCGACTGCGTGGCTCATGATATTGAATGTCTTGTTACATTCTGAGGGGCTCTTTGAGGCCTTCGCTTCCTTTTGCATCCGATATGCGGTCATGAGGATCTTCTCTTTGCAGAACGAGGACCTCGCCGTTGGTGGGGCCGTTTTCGCTAATGTACTCCACAGTCACCAAGTAGTGAATTATTCCTGATATCTCCTTCTCCCTCACGCTCGCACGCATCACTTTGTTTTTATGCATTCCACAAGTTCTATGGGTTGTAGTGTTGAGACCATCAGGAGCTGGCAAATCGGCCTCATACTGCGTAATGAAGTCAGCATGAGGCCTTTCCGGCTCCAAAGACCCGATAAATTGACACCACGGCTCCGGAGTCTGACGACGGCTGCTAGCCTGGCGCCCTAGCAGCAGCTTGGCACTCGTATAAACGAATTTAATTGGGCGAGTGAGGGCAAGTTCGATATCAAGAATGCCGTCGATAATTTTGAACCGGTTGAGATTGTAGTACTTCTGGGGTATGGGAGTCGTACGCAGCTGCCTCGAGGGAAGGTCGAATCGTTCCGGTGGATAGGCATTGGGGATATGCATTTCAGGCCACCAGTCGTCGGGTTCAACGTAGCAGACGAGCCAGAAATTTGTCTGGTCCGCTTCGGCCGATGAAGCGAGAAGCAATGACCATGGAACGCGGCTCCCTTGATCACCTGAAGCATGAGATGCCAATAGCTTTCTGGAAGAGGACCTAAGGGGTCGGCTGATGATGATTTGCTCATGACGCCAGGGGACGTGGTCGGATGATTGGTCTATAGTTGACTGTCAGCTAGAGCAGACTTGTAGCAGCTAAACGAGGTGCCGGAATGCTGCCTGTGGGAAAAGAAGACCCTTGAATACTGACCCAGACTCTCCTTATATACCTCCTGATCCAGCTGGGTAGGATCTAGCCCGATCACCAGCGCGTTTTCGTCACGTAGTGCCTTCGGGGTACAGCTTTCGAATTGAGGCCTTTCGGCTGAGAAACGTGACAGGAAGCCCGAGCTAATAATGCGGTAGTAGTGTGGTCTGCGACCGGATTTCCCTCCGTAAGGTTGTCGCTTTAATCTGATGATCGGAAAGGTTCCAGGAATGCTTCCGATTTGGCAATCGAGGATCGCGTTGACCTCGCCGAAGAGTTGTCCGTCCTCAGTCGAGGCCGTTTCGTCTCGTCTGAAGGAAAGTACAATCAGTTCTAGCGATAGACCCTGGCTGGTAATCATCATCGCCTCTTTGCCTGTCCTACGATAGGGATGGGCGGCAATATCTCCGGACTCTAAGAAGTCTGCCGCTCGAGACGCCAGGAAATCGACAGGAGTCCCGTCAGACTCCTCCGTCGCATACCATGCCAGGATAGACTGGTCGTCGCTCGAGCGGATGATCTCCTCTTGAAGCCTCCGGAAAGCCTTCCTACCCTCGCCGTAGATGAGTGGCATGTTGACACCGAACAATCCCAGGAGACAATATGCCTCATCCTCGACTCGCGTTGTAACCCTGCTTGAAGCCCAGTACATACGGCGCGCGACACTCATCTCCAAGGGATCACCGCCCATGAGGACCTGCACGTCCACTCCAGACTTTGCCGCTATGGGACGCACAAGCGATCGTTTGGTGCCGAGGTACTCCCATCTTGCAGAGTAGAACTCGACAATTTCAGGAGCAATAAGCTCCTGCAGAGTCCAGCCCCGGGAGAACCACTTGCTCTCGGTGAAGGTATCGAGAGATTTCACGTCGTTGAGGTACGCGTAGCATACCTGCGCGGCCCCGTACCATTGGTACATGGAGTTGATGGCCTCTGTGAGCTCCGCACTGCTGGACTTATCGATGCAGCAAGTGTCTATCCAGATCCATTTGTACCCTTGCCTATGTGCAAGACTGCACGATCCGAGCAATTTGGCATATCCATATTTATTCTGCGTCACGAACTGCACGGCAGACGGGATCATGTCCTGATAGAGAATCTCCTCCTCGCCCCATCTGTGCGAGAGGATCGCATATGGGGGAGTGTCCTTCTCAAAGAACTCTCGTAACTCAAGTGACCCAGTATTCAATAGCCTCATATCGGATAAGTTAAGAGTTGTGTAAGGGAGAAGAGATCAAACACAAGGCGCACTTCAAACACAGTATCCGCGGTGTCTGCCTTGGACTGGTCGTCACGTTCGCCCTTTGAGGGGTCGGCGTCAGCTGCTGAAATTTTGTGTGCTTCGCAAGCGTTAGCGCAGGCAGGTGGGCACTTGGTCAAATCAGCCGTCACCGGCTTCTGACATGCATATTGTGGCGTTTCACCTTATCCCCGTTTCGGCCACAGCTGTGCCCTTGCAAATCTAGATTCATCTGGCTCTTCATTGCCAGATTCAATTGATTGCCAGCACTCAGTGCTTTGAAGCAACCAATAAAACAAGCAAACAAATAACAGAGATCAGGGAGGCCACCCATTGGACTATTTTCAAGCCCTACCACCCCAAGAAGGACTAGTATCAGACCTAACATAAATAAAAAGCTAGCACATATACTCAAAACGGTAGTGGTTTGTAAAGATACCCCTAAGAATATTGGTCGCCCTTGCACCTATTCTCTGGCCGCTCATTCAAGATTTAACCACTTGTATCCTAACACACAAGACACAAGCATACCTACTAATCAAATGACTATTAACATGTCTTCCATTTGCATTACAAAGATGCTTCACCTAAGGCAAATGGATAGAGTAGTACTTATGACGGTACGGCACTTATATTGCTGTTAGGAATTAGTCCGAGGGATTCATTATCCTGGTCTTTTGGCTAGCACACTTAATGCTAACAGCAGTCAAGTCTGTTTCAGTATTCAGAGTCAGGGGTCACAGTTACAGAAGCTTGCTGAGACTATCTAGCTAATGTAGAAAGGGACTTTCCATTCGGCTAACGACCAACTACGGAGTATACCACGGTGGAATCCAATCATTCCGGGCTAGTGTAGGCACATTTCTAGAAGGCCGCCCCACATGCGACACCACAGGTAAAATCAACTTGGCCCAACACAGCGGGCCTTTCCACAGGCCAAAGAGGTTAGAACTCGATTCCTAGCGTATGTGACTCCCACTCCCCAGTCAGGACGCCGTCCCCAGCTCCGCCGAGGGCACTGAGTTTCTGAAGATCTCCCAACAGGTCGTCCTTGCCCAACCCAGGCCAGGCCACACGGCCGCCCAGCGACCCTTCATATTGACCCTTGCCTTTCCCTGGGCCCATGTGACCTTGGGCACGAACATGTCTCGCAGCTCGACGACGCTGCTCGCGGACTCGCCGGGCCGCAGCGTCACCAGCGAGCCGGGGCCGGGGGCCATTCCGCGGCTGACCTTGATGGTCGGCATGTCGATCGGGGCCGGCGCGCCCGCGGGCGTCACGGAGACGAGCCCCAGCTGCAGCGCGAGGGGGTCCAGCGGGGAGTCCCACTTCAGCAGGGTCACCGGTGTCGACGGGTGTGTGTTCTTGACGGAGACCCAGAGGCTTGGGGTGGATGTGGCGGGCGCCCGCGAGAGCGAAACCTCGAGGTTTTTGGCTACTGAGAAGTCGGACATCGCGTAGAGATGGCAGCGCTGGCTTAGCGGTCTTGTTGGTGAGAGGCCTGGGAACAAGATGAAGCCTAGGGCGAATAGGGCCAGGAAAAAGAGCAGGAGTCGGCTGCTGTGAGAGATCATGTATGGTCTTCTTACTTCAACTAAGTCTGGGGCATTGTCGAAGCAATCGATTGTGCGTAGCTTTTGAATTCTTGGGCTTTGAGGCGATTATCTGGACATTGGGATTTGATGCGCGGATCAGAAGACAATTGCGAGTCTGCCAGAGCCACGACAGCTACAATCAAAGACGCGCATAGAGTGTGCTCAAAAAGCCTGGATATATCGCGCATGTGTAGTTCCTGTCATTTGACTGCTTACACCGTAGGAGACTGCGCATTAGTGCTGAATGTCATGTAACTGAGGAGACAACCTCCTCAGACGGGCTCATCGAAGTTGGTGGAGTAGGAGACATTCCGCCGTGACTTTGTGGTCAGTGTGCATATGCGGGCAAGGAGATATGCCGAGCCAAGCCTGCCAAGTGACCCATTTGCGGTGCTTGTCACCCCCAACCTCGGGAGTCGGGCGAGTACCGTGTTGACCTAGCTACATTTGACAGGAGGAGCGTGTCCAAGACCTTGGCGAACCTGGTCAGGGGTGGAAAGTTCAAATTGAGTCCTCTCTCGAGAGCTCAGCATCAGATAAGCTTAATTGGTGGGTTGAGTGTGCGACAAAGCCAAGCAACAAAACTCCAGCTGCCCAGCGCGCTATTACAAGATGTGGACCAAGATAGAGGCAACCTTCCTTTTTTGTACTCTCGTATTTTGGCACTTTGGGCTTCTAAGTCCGGAATGTCTGCAACGGTTGCTTCTGGGGGGCCCATGGAAGCCTCAGAATTAATGTTGTTGGATCAGCAACCGTCCCTCCTCTGGCAGTGGCTGCTCCATCGCGTATTTAGATTACCAACTGACTTACTGCCAAACTGCTTCTTTACTCGGTATCAAATTTTCTTCCTTCCTTTAGATACCTCAGTCCTGTTTATAAGGAAGGCGTACCAGCAGATCATAACATCCTTGCCCTAGGGAGACTCAAGGGAAGAGAAGGCTAGAGGGGCTAACTAACTGGATGAACAGACATCGTGGCAGCTCAACTTGAAGTACAGAGCGATCTTCGCTATAGAAAGAATTAGTACAATTCGAGGGCTCCTCGTATAGAAGTTGTCCCGACGCAAGACCTCCCTATTCGGGAGCAACAAATAAGTGACTTGTTGCCAGAGGAGGAACTGTTGCCGACCTAATCGTCAAATCTGGTCTAGAACTCTCCCCAGATCTCTGCCAAGCTCGGTACGGTATCCTTGATATGGTAGAGGTAACCTGCCTTTTTCGTCTACTCCCATCCTTGAGCTCAATGGGATTCGCGCCGTGTATTCTAAAGAAGAATCCCATATGGTGGACTTAAGCTAGCACCACGAAAATGAGTATATAACCGCTGAGCGTTTCGACTGCGGCCAGTCTTTGACAGCAGCTCGTAGTCGCAAACACTCATTGTCAAGTTAGTTTTCTGGTCAAACAGTCAGAATGAAGTTCATCGCCAGTCTCCCCTACCTCGCCGCTCTGGCCAACGCTCTTGCTGTCGACATCAGCAAGCGTGACTCTCCCATCAATGTCGAAATCGAGATGGTCAGCAACAGCGAAGTCAAGGCGAAGATCACCAATACCGGCGGCGAGGCCCTGAATGTTTTCAAGACCGGAAGCATTCTTGACAATCGCCCTATTGAGAAGACTGCCGTGTCCGTGGGTGGTAAGTCTGACCTTTGACATGACTTTTCCCACTTCCAAGTCGGACTAACGCATTCTATAGGTGAGAACGTCGCATTCAGCGGCCTGAAAATCTTCGTGGACTCCAACCTCGTCGACGCCGATGAGTTCCAGACTCTGGCCGCCGGCGAGACCGTCGAGGCCCAGTGGGACGTAGCCGAAGTGCACGACCTCAGTGCCGGTGGCGACTTCGACATCGCGACCACGGGGTCCCTGAAGTACGCCACGGCCAACAGCACCGAGATCATCGGCGAGGCCAGCATCGAGTCCGCCCCCATCAAGGTTACGGTGGACGGCGCGCAGGCCTCGAGCGTGCACGAGAACTCGCCGCTGAAGCGCACCGTGATCGCGTCCGACTGCAGCTCCTCGCAGAGGAGCACGCTGACCTCGGCGCTGTCCGGGTGCGTGCAGTACGCGCAGGGCGCGGCGTCGGCGGCCAGCTCGGCGCCCGCGGCCAAGCTCGAGGAGTACTTCAAGAGCTCGTCCTCGAGCACGCGCAGCACGGTGGCGCGGGCGTTCAACAACATGGCGACGCAGTGCGGCAGCGCCTCGAGCGGCAACACGCAGATCCGCTGCACCGACTCGGCCGGCGCGTGCCAGGGGTCCGTCGTCGCCTACACGGTGCCCAGCCAGAGCTACATGCACTACTGCCCGAGCTGGTACTCGTACCCGGCCTCGACCAGCACCTGCCACGGTACCGACAGGCCCTATGTCGTCGTCCACGAGGCTACGCACCTGACCCAGGTCAAGGGCACCGACGACTACAGCTGCTATGGGTACAGCTGTGTTCGCGGGCTGACTGCAGCCCGGAACTTGAACCATGCTGATACCTATGCTCTGTTCGCCCAAGCTATTCGGGTCAACTGTTAAGCGTGGAACCAATGTTTGCGGTTTTGCCCAAGAACTGTTGCAGTGCACTTGCACGTTTCTTTTTTTGTGTAAATAACCGTCCTGCTACGACAGACGCCACGATCCTCGCTTCTTGAAGGCTCTATCACATTAGCAGTACTTGAATATATATCCTGTCGTGCACTGCTTCAGTATATCGATGTTTACCGGTGCCTATGACCCTCGACTTTCGAATTGATGGTTACCGGTATGGTAAGTTTGGCTTAAAGACCTCGGGACGCTCTTCGCGGTGCAAGAGGCGCTTATGAACTAATAAAACTTACTCAGTGGCTGGTACCTGGCTGGAGACATCTAACCCTAACGCATGTAGATAAATTAAAAACCTGTCCGCCGCCGCTGCAACACACAGAGAGAGGGAGAGAGAGGGCGAGAGAGAAACGCATATACCATATCTATAACCTGCCCGTAGCCAACTTCCCGCTATCGGTGAGCGACCTGATCATGGGCGTCTTGATCCAAGAGGGGTGGACGACGCTTTGTTCTTCCGGTCAGCACGAACTGCGGGCCGTGGCCAACCTTGAAATAACGGCACGGGGACGGGGAAACGGCGAGCCTGGATAACACTCACGTTGCCCGCACCAGAGGCGCGTTGTAGACGAACCAGCACTCCTGCACGAGCCCCTCGTGGAACGACAGGAGCCCGTTCTTGGAGCACGCATACGGGACGTTGCACGCCTGGGTCGCGAAGGCGGCCATGCCCGAGACGTTGACGATGTGGCCGTGGTTATGCTTCACCATGGCCGGCAGGAACTGCTTGACCAGGTAGACCGGTGCAAACAGGTTGACCTCGAATACCCTGCGTGTGTCTGGCCCGGGCATCTCCAGGATCGGCGATATGATGCCGGTGCCGGCGTTATTTACGAGGACTGTTGGGTCGCCGTGGTCGTTCCTGATGGTGTCCGTGACGGAGGCGATCTCAGAGGCTACCCTGAGGTCGGCCTTGTAGAAGCTGGTGTTTTTACCTGTGGCAGTCGGTTGTTAGTCGGGTGTCAGTCGTTGTATGCCTCACTCGCGGGTCTGACACTATGTTACACTGAAGTTGTTACTAACCAGTCGGCTCTAATGGCGGGTTGAGATCGATGATGATGACTTTGACGTTGTCTCTCTCGAGCCACGAGACAATCTTGGCACCAATGCCACTGCTCCCTCCAGTCACCACCACAATCTCCTTGGAACAGTCCCACGTATCGTCAACCTCGAAGTTGTTGGCTTTTCTTTGCGACATCCAGCTATTCAGCTTTGGTAATAGAGGCAGGAGAACCAATGACGCAAGACCGGCCTGTGCTTCGGGTGTCTTTGCCATCTCAACTGCCCGAGCGAGTCGCTGATGATTCAGGAGAGACTGCATGATTGATGAGATGTACCAATTGTAGCCGCTGTGATGTTTGATACTTGCTTGATGATGGGAACAACATCACACAGCCGGTGAGACTGGGGCAGAGTGGACACCTACTTGAAGCTGTGGCCATTTTTACCTTGGTAGTTAGACGGCTTAAGGGGGTCCCGTGGTGCAGTTTACCTAGTGGTATCGTCATGATGAACTCGTTCATGGCCAGGGCTGTGTAGGCCCTGAATGCCACAGAACCGAACGATTGAATGCATCAACCTTGCAAGGCCAGGATTTCTTTAAGCCCGGGAGCCCTGGCACATGATGTGTGCCACTTCTGCAACATTGGCCTGCGGGCCGGTCCAAAACACCGAGGTGGGTTGACTGAAACTTCCCCCTCGGCTGTTTGATCAAACCTCGGGTTAACAAGAGATCTACCCACGCAATATTGGCCGAGGCGAATTTCCAAAACTGCATTCAGCACTTAGTGTCTAATTTACAGTGCATTGCAGACGCTCGAAGCGTGAGGTGCTTGAGGTATGATAGTGTGCCGTCAATGTCAATTGAGTCAACACTTGCCCATTTTCCACCAAAGCTCCCATAAATGATTGCCGAGGCCATCGCGAAAAGATCGATCCGAGCGTAGATTTTCTCTCGCACACAATTCTAGCCTCTCAGATTTGGTTGACATTCGCAGACAAAATTTCGAAATGCCGGATGACAATCGTTTCTCTCGTAATCTCATTAATAATACAAGGTACAGAGTATAAATCCAAAATCACCTCAGTTGTGGCCATCCTTCATCCTTCTTTCTTAAGCGAAACCCCAGTCTGTAGATGTGCAGTTACAACCAACCCATGACAATCACTCCGATTTCAAAATTCAAAGTAAACCTGGCAGAACACAAAGATGAATCAGCCAAGAAAGATCTCCCTTTTTTCCGGTGGCTTTCCCGGCGAGCCCTTTCAGGCCAGCATGTCCTCCCAGGTCGTTGACCTTGCGTTGGGATAGTCCGGCCCGTTCATGGCCTGGAAGAAGACACCCTCCCAGTCCTCTATGACCGACGACCCCTGCAGAAAACTGTCGAAGGTCTACGCCGCCGCGCCGCCGAATAGCTGGCGCTGCATGTTGTCCGTCTCTGGACGCTGCTGGAACGAAAACGAGTCGTACATCCCGCCCAGCACACCGGTGCCGCCAAGGTTGAGGCCCTGAACGGGCCCCTCCATCATCGCTGCCTGGCCAACTACCGTCGCCGTCGTCATCGTCGGGCTCAGAGCCCTCATCGGCGGTCCCGCTGCGGCGCTTTCCACCACCGGATGCGCAGCAGCATCAGCAGCACCTCCGCCCTCGAGCACTCCCCGAACTGCCCCCGTCTCCCCCCCCCCCCCGCAGCCAGGCCGGGAAGTGCCGCTCCTCGGGCGGCCGCCCCTGGCCGATACACACGTCGACGGTCATGGTCATGAGCAGGTACGAGCTGGTGTGGCGCGCCAGCAGGTCGGTCCAGTCGGCGGCGAACGAGGAGCCCGCCGACTCGGTCATCAGCGACTGTGCGAGGCTGGACACGTGGCGCACCGTCTCGGCGACCCACTCGGTGCCCTCGTATCGTGGCAGGAATGCCTTCATGGCCTCGGCGAAGACGGCCATGCGCTTCTGGTTGGTGGTGCTGCTGCTGCTCGCCGCCGCGGGGCCGCCCCACGCGGGCGTCCCCTGACGCTCGGCAGCGCCTCCGCCGGTGGTGGTGCCGGTGTTGGCGCCGCGTGCGCTGGCTAGCTTGGCGGTGATGGAGTGCAGGGCCAGCGGGGTCGCCACGCATGCGACGCTATTTTCGTGAAACAAACCGGTGTCAGCATTTCATGGCCCGGGAGGGGTAAGTTTGTGTGTTTGCGCTTGTGTTTGCGTTTGCGGAAGAAAAAAAGGCCGGGAACTCACGCTGTGATCGGCAGCCAATGGGCCAGGTGACGCCGGACGAGCTCGCCCAAGCACTCGGTCACGCTGAGGGCGGCGTCTTGCAGCTCCTGGCGGCTCTCGTGGATGATCTCAAAGGTCTTGTGCCGTGACGGCTCTGCTGCTTTGTTCAGTGTCATGGAGTGGTAGAGGACGCTGTAGTGGTAAAGCGCGATTCTCGCGGAGCTGAGTAGGGTTGTTTGGTCAGAGCTGCAGCCGTGCATAGGTAAAGTGAGCGGGAAACTTGCTGGTAATAGATGTACAGATTTTTCGTATTCAAAACAACAGACTTGTTGAGGCGCCTTGTCCTCGTCCAAGCTGTGATTGCCCATCGTGCCGCCAAAGACAGGAAAATAGATGCTCGTGCGTTCATGCCACCTCTCCAGGAGCACTTTGCACTCTTCAATCCCGGCCTCGTCTTCAGGCTTTGGGGTTATTCGGGACTGTTGTGCGTTTTCGAAAAGGAAAACGAGCGTCAACACGTCGGTGAGCACAATGCAGAACTGGATATAGTGGGTGAGCAGCCGGGCGAGGGAGCGCTTCGTGGCGGCGTTGTATACGCTCGACCGGTGCACTTCGTCCTCCAGGTCTGCAAACCCAAGAGGCGTCACGGCATCAAAACCGAACCGGTGCCGGGTAATGCTGATGCTGCGGCGGGTGCACAGTGAGCCGAGACGGTCGCGGATGATGCAAGACCACCACAGGCGACGCAGCATGTTCTGGAGCTTCTGTGGCTGACTGCACGTTGTCGTCCCGGCTGTCGATGTGGTCGGGGTCGACGTCGTGCAGCGGTCTGCGTTGATGCTTCGCGCGTGCTGGATGGCCAGGCTGAGCCACGTCGAGTTCGGCTTGAGCTGAAAGGCAGCCTTGCTCCCAGGGACCCAGCATGTGAGAAGCAGGGCAGCTTGTGCTAGAGAGAGCTGGGAGTCTTCCGTCTCCATGTCATACAGTAGCTGTTGTTGTATTAGCACACGACGACCATGGTCCAGGAGGTCGAAGGCATGCCAGCCAGATGGATCATACCTTGACACGTCTGTAAAAGGTGGCCTTCGCAGTGCGGATATTAGGAGGTCCCAGAGCTTTGATCGTCTCAAGTGATATGAACTGTATCTCTGTTAGTCACCTGGCCATGTAAACATGTCTTGAAGAGAGTAGAGTGGGCAACAGACATTACAGCTTGCACAAAGCATGGCCTGGAACACAAGCAGGGACATCTTCTCCCGCGAGCCTCCGGCTTGTTACTTTGAGAGGACATCTCCCAGAAATCTCCCTCGTTGAGTATCGGAAGGACGACGTGGACTTGAAGGAAACAGTGTTGAACCAAGTCGTCCAACGACAACTGGGTTGGGATGTGCAAGCACCCCTGTGACTCGAGATAGTTGACATCTTCAGCAGGGATGGCGTGGAGCCTGCCAGCTGTGAGGAAGGAGTAATGGGAATAGGAGACATCCGCACTGGCAGATGACGACCTTTTATTACCATGTCTCGTCCGTGACTCAGACCCGGTGTTAATGTGTGTCGGCGTATCCACGTAGTGCCTCTTGGTTGTGCTCGTGGTCGACGGCGGCGACGGCAGTGGCTCTGGATGTGAGCTGGAGCCAGTGCCCTTCCATTGCATCTCATCAGCATCAGGCCAGCTATCCCAGCCACCGGGTCCACCGTTGATGTCGTTCATAGCCGCGTGTGTGGCTCGCTCGACTCTTTCTTCCAGGCCCACCACATTCGCACTGCACCCAGACGGTGCCTCGAACGTGCTCGATGGCGGTGCCTTCTTTGTCTGGACTGTCGATGGCGAAACATCTTCCATCCAACCAGTCGACGATGGGATGGAACTGACATTGGCAGTACCCCGGTTCGGAGCCGGAATCTGTGACTGTGTCTGAGTGTCCCGAGTCCTGTCCTTCCTGGTCTTTCCTCGTTTGTCTCTGGGGAACTCGTCAGTAAGGCAACGGCAGTGCGAAGGATGAATAAAAACAATAATGTGGCATACAGGCGTGAGCTTCGCCCAACCACAAGACAGTTCTTGCTGTCGAGGAAACAGTTGGTGCACGGCTGACCCCGGCGTGAGACATCGCAGCGGACTTTTCGGGAGCGGCACGACACAGGCCTTTCCGGCTTTTCTCTTGTTCGCCAAGGACGGGTTGAGGTCCGAAAAGGAGCTCTCGTTCGGAGCATCGTTCGTGTCAGCCATGTTAGCAGGGTCGATAAACCTTTGAAGATAGGGATATGCTAATTAGCAGCCTGCTATCCGCGTGTGCCGTGGAGATGTGGCCGAACAGCTCGGCAAAAGACACTGGTGAAGAAACCCCGGGTTTTGGTGGCATATGGGGTGCTAGGACCCCGAGGTCCGAGGTGATTTAACGTCTTCTTCGGCTCCACTTTAGAGTTATACTACGGGAGGTGGGTGATCAACTGGAAAAGTCTTGGTTGCTCCCAACACCAAACAAGCAGTGCAACAAAATGCTGTCGGGTAGAGCCTATAACGAGCATCGTACATTCAGAGGATGATAACGCAGGAGAATCTGACTCCGACAGTCCGACAGAGGGTGGTCGAGATTACATGTATATATAGAGGAGACGCCTTTGTGTACTCACAATTAAGAACACCAAATTCCCCTAATGGCAGCTTCCTCGACACATCTGCTACACTCACCATGACTTCTTTGTTCGACGATGTGCCCACGCACTCTGTGGCCGTCTCACAGACCATTATCAATGATCCCCAAAACCGGCATCTTAAGATCATATCCCTTGGTGCAGGTGTCATGGGGATCATAATGGCATACAACCTCCAGATGCACTGCGAGAACGTCGACCTTACTATCTACGAGAAGAACGCGGATATTGGTGGCACATGGTACGAGAGTCGGTACCCAGGCTGTGCCTGTGACGTACCGAGCCACTCGTATACTTTCCAATTCGCGCCGAACGTAAGTTTTCCAGCTCCAGGTTCTTCAACAATAGCACGAGGGTTTTGTTAAAATGACATGTCAATTGTAGCCAGACTGGCCCAGATACCTGTCGAAGCGAGAGGACATCTGGAGCTACCTAGACCGCGTATGCAACGTCTTTGACCTTCGCAAACGCTTGAAGCTTAAGACGGCTATCACTGAAGCACGGTGGGACGAGGACTGCTCCCAATGGCACATCACTGCCATTCGCACAGCACCGGATGGCACAAAGGAGGAAGTCCACGACACTTGCGACGTGTTCGTCTGCGTCTCGGGGGTCTTGAATAATTGGAAGTGGCCCGAAATCGAGGGCTTGGATACGTTCAAGGGCAAGGTGATCCACACTGCCGACTGGGACCAGGATTACACCGCGGAAAAGTGGAAGGGAAAAAATGTCCTGGTTATTGGTTCGGGGCCGTCGTCTCTCCAGGTCGTGCCCAACATGCAGCCACATGTTAACCACATGGACATTTTTGTCAGGACGGTAAGTCCTCTTCTCGTTCAAGTGACAAGCTGGGTTGGTTTAAAAAAAAGACGACATTGCTGACGCTGATTCCAGGGCGTTTGGTTTGCTCCCCTGTCGGAAGGATTCGAAGAGTCCCAAGTCTACACGGAGGAAGGAAAGGCTCAGTTCCGCGACGAACCGCAGAGGCTGATCGGCTACATCAAGTCGATCGAGAGCCAGCTCAACAGGATGTGGCCTGTTCTTCTCAAGGACACTGAGGCGCAGAAGATGACCCATACCGTGATCCACGCGCGGATGGCCGAGCTGATCAAGGACCCTTATCTCATCCAAGGTAAGCAACATCCATCATCCCCCCTTGCCAGCCATCGTCTTGTTGGGTATTTCATCTGACGCATATTCTTTTTTTTTTTTTTTTAAATCGGCAGGCTTCACACCCAAGTTCTCGATCGGCCGCTGCCGCGTCACCCCCGGCGAGAACTACCTCAAGTCCATTCAGCAGCCCAACGTCAACATGCACTTCACCGGCGTCGACCGCGTGAACCCGACGGGCGTGGTCGGCGCCGACGGCGTCCACCGAGAGGGCGACACGCTCATCTGCGCCACCGTCTTCGACGACTCGTTCCGCCCACGCTTCCCCATCGTCGGGCGCAACGGCGTCGACCTGCGCGCCGCCTGGGCCGACGGAGACTGCACATCCTACCTGGGCCTGACCGTGCCCGACGTGCCCAACCTGGTGATGCTGCCGGGGCCCCCCTTGCGCGTGCAGAACGGCTCGCCCTTCGCCGCCTTGCACGCCGTGGGCGCCTTCGTGCTGCGCGTCATCGAGAAGCTGCAGGCCGACAACATCCGCAGCTTCGCGCCCAGGAGGGAGGTCGCGCGGGCCTTCATGCGGCACTGCGACAAGTTCCACGAGGCCTCCGTCTTCTCGGACGGGTGCCGCTCGTGGTACAAGAACAACGTGACGGGCAGGGTCACCGCCGTGTGGCCCGGGAGCGCGGTGCACTACGCCGAGGCGCTGAGGACGCCGCGGTGGGAGCACAACCATCTTGACTACCGGAACCCGACCAACATGTTTGCGTGGTTGGGGAACGGGTCTGTCAAGGAGCTCACGGACCCGGCGCTGGACCCGGCGCTGGATCCGGCGCTGGATCCGGCTTATTACGTCAAGGTCGAGAATATTGACCCCTTGTGGACCGAGGAAATTCAGAAGACGAGGCGGAACGGTGCGCAGAATGGTGGGAAGTTGGCTGAGACTAATATGGAGAATGGAAATGGGAGCATGCAAGTGTAGGTAGTGATTGTTAGTAGTGGAGGGTTCAGGGGAAAGAAGACTTGAACTATAAAATCAAACAAGCTTCTGAGGTTGCTGCTAAATCATGGCAAGTATGCTTGTTGATTCAGTCAAATTACTAACAGACATGTGAAGCGATCCCGAATGACGCCCCGAGGAAAAGCTCGGTCAATCCTTGCCGTGACTGGTGCGTGGTGTAGCCAGAAAATTGAAGTCTTCGTGTATATAAAACCCGTGACAACGGACCCTCATTGGTTGGGCTGGATTGACGCACGCCCAGGTATAGTTGACCAGCAGTGCTGGCAACACCTTGTCCAGCATCATGAAAGCGACAGTTTTCCCGAGGCAGCTGTACTTGCCGCTACTGAAGACCAGATCAACCGTTTTTTCCATCTCCTTCAACTTTTCCGCGCCCTCTTCCTTACACAGCCAGCGTTCGGGCCGGTAGATGTCCGCATCCTTCCCGAATATTGACTGGTTCCGCTGCGCCGAATAGACGTTAACTCCGATCTCGATTCCTGCTGGGATGAATTTCCCGTTCAGGGT
This sequence comes from Diaporthe citri, assembly GCF_014595645.1. NCBI lineage: Eukaryota > Fungi > Ascomycota > Sordariomycetes > Diaporthales > Diaporthaceae > Diaporthe > Diaporthe citri. The sequence goes on from NW_025064847.1 coordinate 6,138,139, forward strand.
GGCGCCTTCAGGCGGTGGGAGCCGCGTGCCCAGTCCGCCCAGTGGGGGACAGATGCGCAGGCCTTCCTTGATGCATGCTTGCAAGTACGACAGGGCCTTCGCGTCCGACTGCTTCATTCCCGGCTTCGAATAGCCCTCCAGCTCGGCCATCAACTTTGAATAGACCACAGGGTTGGTTATGACGTTGAGGAATATCATACGGATGGCAGTGGCCGTGGAGTCGGATCCTCCCAGAGTCTCAGTGATGGCCTCATTTTTTGCCTCCTCGGCGGAGAGACCACACCGCATCCAAGAGCCCAGCATATCCATCTTGGGCGGCGCTTTATCAGCCTCTGCGAATCGCTTCGCGACCACGCCCATGGCGATGCCCATCATCGCGCCCAGGCCGGTTTTGTCAGTTGCTCGCGGCCTCAGAGGTGCCATGATCCTGCTGGAGAGCAACGCCTGGAACCGGGGGAAGTGCGAGCCAAGCTCGCTGACCACGGCGAACTGCTTCACGCTCTCGATGAAGGAGTACATGTCCCTGTCCTGTTTGAGGTAGCCGACCGGCTGCTCGAAGCCCTGCTGGGTGAGGACGTCCAGTGTGAAGTACGAGGCGAGCTTGGCGACGTCGACCGGCTTGCCCTGGGTGGATTTGCGCTCGACTATGGCCAAGAGATTGCTGATCCTGTCCTCGATGTCCTGCTCGAGGTTGGGCAGATCCCTTCCGGAGTACTGCAGGCATGTCAGTCAAGAGTGTCAGATTGATTCCGGGCATGGCCGCATGACTTACTCCGCGCATCAACTTTGCCCTAAGCCGCATATGTTTCTTTTCATCGGGCTCGGATAGGACATTAGTTTTGTCCGGCGTCGTGTTGAACGCCTCATACCATGGACCACGGGTGAAGTTCGAGCGTGGCGAGGTCATATACTGCATGATCAAGGGATCATTCGTCACTACCTTGCTCGGAGCTATTCTGACTATGGAACCTGTGACCATGTTTCAGCAAGTGCGAGCTATCTACGGATGCTAGATGCAGGGCGCGACGTACCATATTTTGCCAAAGCTTTGGCGCAGTCAACCTGCGTCCGGCCCATGATCGTTGCTCGGAAGAGCCAGAGGCTCGAGACAGATGCCAACCATGGTCCTTTCACATGAGCACACTTGGAATAATTGACAGAGTATTTGACAATGATGAGCGAGAAGAGCAGAAGAAGGCAGAACCACAAGTGGCCTTGAGGGTGAAACGCGGCTTCCATTGCTGCAATATGTGGCTGGGCTCACGAACGGAATGAAGTTTCAGTTGCGTCGCTTAGAGGAAGAGGTCGATTTCTCGCTCTGGCGTGGGGATTCCACCACCTTGTGTCCTCGGTCTCTAGATTTGACCAATGACCACCTGCACCCAATGCAAGCGCCAACATTGGCATCGGCCCATCTACAGGCGAGACTTCCGCTGCATGGCGGTCGGCAATAAGATCTGTACGAGGCAACTATCCGATCCTGGACTCCTACAACCCCCTCAGAAAGAGAAAAGAAACGAGACAACAAGAGCTGGGCCGGAGGTATGTGCAAGCTTGGGGAATGAGGAGATTGCCTATGACAGTGTCTAGAACATACGAGAATTGATAATTGGTCCAGGTTGCTCATCACCACCGACCCAGAGACATCAAGCCTGTCAGTTTCGAGAGAATACTATATCCATAAAATCCTCCCCAGCGGCAAGTCTTCGTCTGTTTGTGGGATGTTGCTACTTCCGAGCCCTGATCAGCACCTTGAGACCGGGCGCGTGCGACGCAATGCCCCCGGTCACAACCCACTTCCCCTCCTCCAGCATTTCTAGGTCAAACCGACGGATGATCTCAGGTACGAGTTTATGCATCTCCATCAGGGCAATCTCCTTGCCCAAGCACACCCTCGCGCCCATGCCGAAAACATACATGGCAGCGTCCATCTTAGCCACCTGCTCCTCGGGGCCCAGCCACCGCTCGGGGCGGAACTCATGCACATCAGCACCGAACACGTCCGCGTCCCTCTGCACGACATACGCCTGGCTCGTCATCTCGGTGCCCGCCGGGATGAAGTTCCCATCGATCTCTATGCCGCCCCGCGGCGCAAGGCGCGGAAAGATGTTTGGGATCGGGGGGTTCACACGCAGCGACTCCCGGATACACGCACTCATGTACGGCAGGTGCGCCCGCGTCTCGTCGTACTGCACGACCGGGCTCAGCAGCCCCTTTTCATCCGCCGCCGCGATCTCGGCCCGCACGCGGGCCATGGCGTCGGGGTGCATGAGGAGCAGCCGCAGCGTGGCGCCCAGCCCGCTGCCCGTCGTGTCGACGCCCGCCTGGATCAGGAGCGTCATGTGCGCCGTCCTCTGCGTCGCGGTCAGCGGCCGCGCCGAGCCGTAGTCGTCGCCGCTGCCGCCGACCGTCGCCTCGAGCGCCAGCTGCAGCATGTCCGGCGGGTCCGGCCGGGGCTCCCCCATCTCCATGCGCCGCTCGCGCTCGGCGATCTCGCGGTTCGCCTGCGTGACCAGCCAGCCGTTGCCTGTCTCGTCCGACTCGCGGGGGAGCACGTGGGGCCCCAGCGGCGAGGGGAGTATCACCTCGCGGAGGAAGCGCCAGCGCTGCGAGAGGCCGAAGAGGGCGAGCCCGTCCCGCCAGGCGCGGATGAGGCCGCGCTCGTCGCGGTCGTTGGTGAGGAAGCCCCAGGGCGTGGTGAACACGATGGTGGTGAGCACGTCAGCGGCAAACTCGGCGACCTTGTCGCTCAGGATGACCGGCTCGCCAGTTTCAATGGGCTTCTTTTGGTTGGAGAGGAACATGCGGATGAGATTGTCCACCCGCGACTCCCAGTTCTTCTTGATCAAGCCGACGCCCCATGGCGCCCCGCCGACGGCCTTGCGCAGCTCCTTGTGCTCCTGGCTATCGGTGACTTGGAAGATTGATCTGGGTCCCAGGGCATCGTGCCCGTACATGGACGATTTGGTGTTACACTTGGAATTCCAGTAGATCTCATTAAGCGCCGAAGCCTTGTAGAAGAACAGGAGAGTGGGTGTAATGCGGATTGGCCTTCCGTCCTCTAGTTCGGGGCATTCCTATGTCAGTGACGATACCTCTAGATAAGGTGGTCTTATTTCTTCACAGTTCGGATCTCAACAACACCAGAGGAGGCTCCTGACGTACTGCCGTATTTGCGCACAAGCGACATGAGCCAGTCGGGCTCCTTTGACGTGACGGAGGCCAGGCCCAACGGCAGTGACGAGCATGCGGCATACCACGGGCCTGGGAAGTGACGCAGTGGGTGCCAGAACAGGCAGTGGATTATACGCCAACCAACAAGCGACAGAGCAACAAATCCAAATGCCAGCACGGCCTTGAGGAGTGCTGACTGGATAGCAGAAGAGTTCAACAAGTGGATTGCCATGCTGGTAATTCTTTATTTCGATATGGCACGGGACGTCGCAATGATAGAAATCCATTTGGAATGATGGGTTCTTGCATAGCAGTATTTATGTTGAATATTGCTTTCCTCCGGCCTTGGTCACGGGAATACCTGATCCGGACCTGGGCACCTGCAGTCAGCGTCACTATGTGTTGCCATGTCAGACTCGGCACCTGTTCTGTCGAATGAGGTAGCCCGGCTCTGGTGACACACGTGCACATCTGCGGGGTTGAGAACTAGAATCTAAGACAAATGCTACCTGAATTCTACAAATGCAGTGACTTGACTTGGCGTTTATGTTGATCAGGAGGAGATTTGTCATTGTGCCATCCGAGGGGAAGTTTGATGCGAGTCTTGTGTAGTAGAAAAGATTCGTCGCGAACCACACTCTCCTCAAGTGCTGGCCAAAAACATTCAGATCGCTTGAAAGAGTACACTTCTGGTTTGCGTCTCGAAATCCGTCGGCCGTATGACCCAACGATACGGCGGGCTCTGCAGTGTATTTTCAACCGCACCTATTTTGGACGTGGAAGGAAACCTTGGTACTGCCCTACGCGTTGCTGTGGCAGGTGAGTGGAGAGCTGTTCAAAGCGATAGGGACATGACTTATTCCCGTTGCTTCGACTGTATAGATTGGGCCAATGTTTTGATCCGAGAGTCAGAATCTACGGTCATCGTGGCATTTTATCTCCCCGCTTTGCTTCAACTGTTCGGCCCGACTATGGATAGACCGTCGTAGGTGTGTACAGATCTGCTTCCCTGTCCCACGTTACTGCGGTCCTACGATGGGAGTTGTTTATATGCGAGCTGCCCAGAGAAGAGCCGGGCGGGCCTTCTCAGGTCCCGGACTGGTCAGTGACAGGCACTGACTGGAGTTTAATGGGTTATCGAGGGAGTTTGCGCCAAGTTACTGCCGCTTACACCTCGAGATTCGTGATCTAAAGATCGTGGAAGTGAAGGGCGTACGGTGTGCACGAGTGTGTGCTATTGGCGAAGCAGTCATGTAAGGACAGGATCGCGTGAAGGATTTGGAGAGCGTTCGCTTCTCCGACGCCTCATACCTTACCGGCGAGGGCTTTCTGCGTGCCTACGCGGCTGCTCTACGACACAGCGGCTTTGAAGAGCGCTTCCCCAAAACCTTCATATATATAGACGACTCGTAGGCACAGGCCTGTGATCATGCTCTTTCCGGTAACTAGAGGAGCTCTAACCCCGGACTAAGCGGATGATAGCTCGACTGTTGACGATGGCCGGTACACTTTGGAGCGTCTGTACGGACATCAATTTCTATGATAGAGGAAGGCTATATCTGCTTTGCGCCCGGCGCAATGCCAGGTGAGTATTCCGCAGACACGAGCTTGGCCGTCAAGTGACCATTGCTGACCCGCTAAAAGAGACAGACGTCATCTGCGTCCTTCTCGGCTGTACTCCGTACTGTGCAGTGGATGTCTGCTCCAGACTTAACCCTAACCCTGTACACACCGTGTCGTGACAAGGAGGATCGAAATCCACCTAAACGAGGTTTCTGCCGATGTCGAGGCCATTCGGAGGGTACAAATCAAAGCCGGCGTGGTATCAGGAGAGAAAGCGACAACTCGAAAGAAAAAGAAAAAAAAAACCAGAGACACCAAATAAAAAGGGTTCTCGTATCGTGGTTGGGTCGAGTCAATACCAATTCGTCGTGCTCAAGTGGATGAACGGCTTTCGCGGAAGCCGGCCGCGTCACTTCCTGAAGAATCCACGGATGTCAACATGAACTGTGATACTTGCTTTGGAGTAGTGGGTATTATCTTTCTGCCACTCCATGGTCATTCTGACAACTCAAAAGGTGATAGCAACTCCCATGTCATCATTCAAGCAGGACGGTGAGACCCGTTGTATTCCTGTCGACCTCAAAACATTTGGGCCTTATTTTATTCTTCGGGCTCAGGAATCAGGTGCACACGCCGGTATCTTGGACGACTCGCAGCTCCTGAAAATACTCGGTCAATTCTCCCTAAGACTCGACGCTACGCTTCTCATTCCAGAGATGAAGGGGTTGGAGCAACCATTGAGGGCGAAGTCAAAAACCCACAGCTCTACAGCTTTGGTAGGAAAATACCGCCTTCGAATTGCTGTCCACGGTTTTACAATTGACAAAGAACCAATTGGTAAGCTCCTTTCCGATGCTGGTTTCTTTCTCCAGCACCCGTCTGTGGCCGAATTGCTACCTGATGTCGAATATGACAATCCCCATTACCTGCTTCGGCCCGGGGCAAAGATGCCGAGGATGGAGGACCTCAGTATGGAGATTGACGGGGACGTCCCTTCGCAGGACGAATTGGAAGATGAGGCAAGAAGTAGTAACCTCCTCCGGATATTTGAGTCAGCAGCACTTGCAGCTGATGGGGCCCGAGTGACACATTTGAAAGCGACACCAAGCCCCCGGCTTCGCACAGGACTCATGGTGTAAGACATGTTCTTCAAAATAGTCTCAAATATAACTGACGCATTTGGATAGCCACCAGATGGCATCGCTCGCCTTCATGCTGGAGAAAGAGAGCGGCTTCATAGAAGAGCCAGCGTTCCCATCGTTTTGGAGAACAGAACGTTCCGAGGGAGGCGCGACCTTGCAGTAACTGATCCCACGGCGGATTCTGAACACTGCGATTAACTTGCTGACCAACACTTGGTAGTTATCGACATACAATAACACGGTCATTAGAGCCTAGGCCTTATCCAGTCATGGGAGGAATCCTCGCAGACGTGGGTGTTTTTCTTTTCAGTCTTAAAGCTCTAAGCCAAACCACTGACATATATCTCAAACACATGGGACTCGGAAAGACTTTGAGTGTCTTGGCGCTTATATGTTCTTCTTTGGATATTCACGCCAATATTGAGGGGCTTGCCCGGAACCAGGGCTGCAGGAGAACGCTTATCGTTGCGCCAAAGTCTAGTAGACTTACCCAAACATAAAAGATGTTGTTGGCCCACTAACTCCCCGGAAAGCAATACATAGCTGGGAAACTCAAACATCGAAGCAAGTACAGCTTCAACTTTCTGTCCGCATAGTAGGCAGGCTAACAAACTTGGTGACTTTTAGACACGTTCATGAAGGGGAATTGCGACTTGGCAGAGATCACGACTCCGGAAGAAAAGAGCTTGCTAAGGAGCTCCTGGAAACGGACGTTGTCATCACCACTTACGAGACCCTTCGCTCTGATTTTACAAACCCAAACAGAAGTCCCATCTATTCGTCTCAATGGCTCCGAGTAGTCTTGGACGAAGGTAAGCATAGCCCTATGACGGTGTACTGTTCTTGTTGCTAAGCTCTCCGCAGCTCATCATATCCGGAACCGTTCCAGTCAGGCTTTTCTTTCTGTTTGCCAACTGGAGGCCCGGTATCGGTGGTGCCTGACTGGGACACCGGTCCATAATTCTCTAGATGACTATGGAGCCTTGCTCAGCTTTTTTACGCGTTTATCCATTCCGGGCAAAATCGCAGTTCATAACCTACGTTGTCAAACCGGTGGAAGAGAAGCACAAATTGGGCATCCAGACGCTTCAAGAACTTGTTCGAGCGACATGTCTTGGGGAGGCGGGCACGGCGGGCTGTGAACGCAGTGGAGGCCAGCGCCAGTCCAACCTCCTTAGGCACATATCTAGACTTTTCTGCAGCAGAGCAGCCATGTTTGTGCCCTCTAAATTCCATCTGCAAACTCTGAAATGAAGGATATCATAATTTGAGCCCAACCTCTCGTTCTATTCATTGTGTCTTTTGAAAATTTCATCCAGGCTCATTTACTATAGGAAGCTAGGCAATTTTCAAGCATGGTCTCCGCGCAAACCTCCACAGGTAGGATGTCGAACCAAGGGGCACTCCTTCGTAACATTTCCGGCTTAGATGACATGCGCTTGGCAGCCCAGCAGTATGGCCTTGGACACCTGTGGAACGAGTTTGAATCGAGAATTCCGGACCTATTTGTGGATGACGCCACTGAGAGCAAAGTTGGTAAAGCGATCGACGGGAAGAACCACATCCAATGGGCAACAAATCGTGAAGGATTTACTAGATACGTTTAGGAAAGGACTTTGCGAGGTACCGTAAGTCAGCACTTTCCATTCATCAAGAGAAACTAGACTTGCATTCATTGGCCATGTTCTCACTAGGATATTGAAAAGGTACAATTCCTGGAGCAGGATAGGCATCACCATTGAACTCTTTTCTGCCCTATGCCAGCGTGCTGAACTCACACCATACTTCTTAAATTTCATTATTGGAATGGGAAGAAAGTTTACGTCAAGGGATGAAAATTTTATGTCATGCTATAGTATATCGTCACCAAATAGGACTGGTCTGTCCGGCCTGGGTAGTGACGCGGCGACGTGCGGTGTGTCGCATTGGGGTGAACTTTTCTGCAAGAATAGATGCAAACATATTTCAACTAATACAGTGAGATCCACAGCACTTTGCTACAATATTCGGTATTTCGAAAGGCATGGTCGGGAATTGGAAGATTCTTGGTCATGTCGCCAGTCAGCCATCCACCACACCTTTTCTACAACTTCGAAGCAGTCAACTTGGGTCATTATTCAGCCCCCTGAAGCTTTCGACGTAGTCCTGCACTCAAAAAGGCATCCATTATCCTTACATACTCGATACATCACCGCCGGTCTTGCCAATTGGAGACATTACCTTGACACCTTTGCACAGAGGTTCAAGACTTCCGTTGAGTAGAACCCACACTACAAGAATCAAAACGTTAATTCTAACGATCAAGTCTACCAATACTTCAGAACCAACATATTGCGATGCCAAATCCGTATCAAAAGTTCAGGATCGACTTCTCCCATGAGCAGCAACTGCAAAATTCCAGAGGCAAACTATCTCATGCCTTAAACATCTTGACCAATATGAAAGATACTCTCAGACTCATCGATGATTATTCGAAGGCTATGGTACATTCGCAAAGCATCCCCGCAATGGAGCACACAGAATTTGAACGAGACTTGGACAATCTGTCTCGAGATATCCAATGCTACATTAGAACGTCGGAAAAGCTCCTGAGGATGTCAGATGACTTGAAGTCCATGGCAAGTCACCAAACGCTCGAAATGCTTCAAATGGTTTGGCGATGTCCAATCTGTCTGACATTACTGCTGTACAGTACGACAATATTCTCATGTTCCGCGGACAAGAGCTATAACATGAAAACAGCCTAAAGCTCACCCAACTGGCTCAGACTGATGCAGTCGAGAACAAAGATATGGCAATTTTGGCGGACCTGACATACAGAGACTCACGAACGATGCGTATCGCCACAGTGATCGCTATGTTCTACCTTCCAGCGAATCTGGTCATGGTGTGTTCCCTAGCCGCTTCTTACACCTTCCATCATGTTTCAAACTCTTAGTTGGGCAGATCGGACTTTCTCCGCGGCTACAGATTTGGTCTAAGTATGTCCTCACTAACCTCGATCTTGTGACAACCAGTCGTTCTTCAGCAGCACACTCGTCTGGTTCGGTACTTCTGGCGATGTATCAGAAAACTCTGGCTCGAAAATGCAAGTCCGTAGTGAGGTCTAGATTGCGACGGTGGCAGCGATCGTATTGGCCGCTGCCACTATTGGTTGGTCTTGGTGGTGGAACTTTCAGGAGCAGAGGAAGTCTAACAACACAATCGATCCGAGGCCCTAACAAGCAACTGAAGCAGATCTGAAGTGGTAAAGCCTGTCTATTGGCAGACACAGGTTACGCAAGCATGTCATCCCCTTCAGGTGCAGCCTGTGTTCTTGCATGGAGTGGATGTGGCAAAGATGGAAATCTGCTTGACCATGGGACGCCTGTTTGCAACCTCAGCTGGGTTTCATGTGGGGCTGTACGACACTCTTTATGAGCGCAACGTGGCTTTCGATAAAGAATCCTACACATGTCTTTTCTTCAATCCCACCACTGACGAGTTGATGAGAGAAGACACTAGGCTGGAAAAGCACCCAGACCGGGAAAGGGTCGATCAAACGAGACCGCTGTAGCAAGATAACCCGGAAGTCTGGGATTTTTCTTTTTGAATCAAGAGGACTAGCGCGGCATGGAATTAGATCCATGGATGTTGCCTGAGGCATTGGAAACACGGGAATTAAAGTTGAAGATATGCCATTCTTTTAGAATGGTTTTGTATCCCGTCCAAGGGATAAGCTCCAATACCCATCTCCTACCAAAAAATATTAATTTTCTTTCCCGTTATACAGTTTATACCAAACTACTCTTCGGAATTTCCTACATTTAATAAATATAATATATAAGTCCCATACTTCCTTAATAATATATAAATTTAATGTTTTATTAAGATTAATTCTTATTTTATTTATATTTTATATTAAAAATTTAGCATTTAATTTATAATTTAAATCTTTATATTTATATATTTTTAATTAAATAAGCATTATTGCTAAACTTTATATTATTACCTTATCTTATTATATAAGTTATTTCCTTAATTATTTTAATAATAAGCTTTTATTTTATAATGCTTAAAATTATTAACTTTAATTTCTTTTAAATATTTAATAACTTTATATTATTATAATATTAATATTTATAATTATAATATTATTAATTAAAGGTTAATATATAAATTTATTTAAATTATTTAATTTTTTATATATATTTATTAATATATTTTAATTATAAATAATTATATTTAAAATATTTTATTAAAAATTTAATATTTCTTATTTTTTAAGATAATTAAAGCATTATTATTACTATTAATATAGCATTATTTTTAATTAAATTTATTCTTAATATTATATTTTTATATTAATAAGATTTAAAACTTTATAGCTTATTTAATTTAAATATTTAATAAAAAAGTAAAAAAGCTTTATAAGTAATATAAAAATTAAAAGAATTTATAATTACTTTATATAATTAGCTTTATACTTATTATATAAGTAGTAATATATAAAGTTTATATAAATTATTATTATAATAATAAGGCTTATAATTATAAAATATATATATATTATTTTAGCTATATTATATTAAGTTTTTATTAATTTTTTATTCTTTTTATATTAAATAATTTAATAAAAAATACTTAATATAATTAAAATTAAGAAAAAATAAAAGTTTAAAAAGAGTTATTTATACTTAACTTATATAATGCTTTATATTATTTAAATTTAAATTTAAATAGTTTATAAAAATAATTTAAATAATTTAATAATATAATAACTTTAAATATATTTATTATTATTAATAATATTAAGGCTTTTATATAAAAATTTTAAGGCTATAAATAAAGATTATAATATTATAATTATTTTTAAATATAATATAATAAAAATTTATTAATTAAATATATATAATATTGGCGGGTGTAAGGAAATGCAGGGAAAAGTAGTATTGCATTAAATTTTGGCTGGCTATAAAAAGTTAGCTCTTTTACTTTTTTAAATACTTTTTTAAAGAAATTAACTCTTTTCTTTTCTTATATATTTAGTGCTTTAATTAAGCTTTTCTTATTTTTAAAAATTTTTAAAATATTTACCTTTTTCCTTCTTTAACTCCCTTTTATTTTTATATTCCCTTTTTATTATATTAAAGTTCCTCCTTAAGTTATCCTTAAGAGGATTTAGCAAAACTTATCCTTTATTATTTAGGTAGCTTATTTTTATTAATAATTTAACTTAAGCATGATTTTAGTTTTATATATTTTTAATTAATAATAAAAGGGATAAAAAGTTAGCTATAACTTAATTATCTTTTAATTCTATTTTTTCTCTTATTTTTATATTAAATATTATTAAATTATTTTATATTTTAACCTAAAGCTTTAATTAAAGCTTATATTTATCTTTAACTTATTATAAAAAAAAATTAAATATAATTAAATTTATAATAATATTATAAATATCTTAAAATTATTTTTTAATTTTAAGATATCTTTTATACTTTTAATATTTAAATAAAATATTATCTTAATCTTATATTTATATATTATTAAGCTTTAAACTTATTTTAAGTTTTTTATTAAAAATTATGCTTAAATATAGCAATAATATAAGCATAAAACCTAAAATAATAAATTTAAATTTATAAATATTATTTAATATTAATTAAAAGTACTTTTAAATTCTTAATTAATATTTATTATTATTATTATAATTTTAAGTTTAAAATAAAAAAGGTTATAATATAGAATTAAGGTGCTTATTTTGCTTATTTATAAGTTTAATAAATAGCATTATATTATATATTTTATATTAATTAAATTATATAAAAGGCTTAAATTTAAAATATAACTTTACTTAAACTTTAATTAAACTTAAATTTAAATTGCTAAGGATTTAATATAATATTAATAAATAAAATATTAAATATAAATTTAAAAGGCTTTCTTTATTATAATCTTATAATACTTATTTTTTAATAAAATATTTTTTTATTAAGTTTATTTTATTTATTATACTTATTAATACCTTTATTTTTTAAGCTTTAATTTAAATATCTTATAATAATATTAAAAATAAATTCTTTAAAAGCAGTTATTTTAATTAAAAATATTATTGCTTTTAAATTTTTTTATTTTATTATTATTTTAATAAGAATTATTATAATATATATATTATACTTTTTAACTTAAAGTCCTTTTAAATTTACTTTTATTTTAAAAATATCTTTAAACCTTAAAAACTATTTATCCTCTTTTACTTAAAGCTAAAAAAGAAATCCTAAGAAATTTATTAAAAGAAAAGGAAGATTTAATTTTATTTATTATTAATTAAAGTATTAACCTTATTTTAATTAAACCTTATAATTTACTATTAATAATAAATTAAGAATTTAAATTAATATTTTAAAAGTTTTATTTTTTATTAATATAATAATTTTATTATAAATAATTTTATTTATAATTTATAATTTAAATACCTTAAAGTTTAATAAAATTAATATTATTAAGATTTTAAATAGCCTTAAAATTATTATTTATTAATTTTCTTATTTAAATAATTAAATTTTAAAATTATTTAAATAATATTGCATTACTTTAAATTTAATTAAAGTAATTAAAAGCATTATTATTAAATAATATATTTAAAAAAATTAAAAGAAAAAACTTCTTACCTTTTATAAGTTAAATAATTAAATTTATTATATAAACTTAATAATAATTATTAAAAATATTATTTATAATAACCTTTATAATAACTTAAAAGCATAAAAAGAAAAAATTATAAAATATAATTAAGAATTTAATAATATAAATAATATTTTTTTTTTTATAACTTAGCCCTTTTATAAAATGCTTTTATTATATTTAAAAAAATAATTAATAAGGAAAAGAATTACTTATAAGTTAATAAGAAATATTTTTTAATTAAACTTTAAGCATACCTTATTAAAAATTATTAATTAAAAGCTTAAATATTTTAAGTAAAATAATTACTTATTTATATAAAATAATTTTAATTAAAATTTATTTAATATAAAAAGATTAAATTTCTTTTAAAAAAGCTAAAATAATTTTAATTCTTTAAATTATTTTTAAAATAAAAATTTATGAGCTTAATAATCTTTATTTAAATTTAATTATATTAATATTATTAAAAAATATAATTAAAATTTATAAAATATAAATAAACTTATTAAAAAATTTATAAAATTAAAGCTTAATTTAATTAAGTTTAAAAATAAATTTAAAGCATTTTAATAAAATATTAAAGCTTTTTTTTATAATAAATAATAAAGTAATCTTAAAATAATTAAATTAAGAATTATAAATTTTATTTAATAGCTCTTAATAAGACTTAATTAAAGTAACTTTAATAATAATAAAATATAAGCTATAATTTTAATACTTTTCTTTAAAAAAAATAAGTTATTTAAAGTTTATTATAATTATACTTTTTAAAATTATAATATATATTAATATAATAAACTTAAATAACTTTTATTAAATAATTTATTAATAACTTTAAAATTAAAGGAATTATTAATATTTTTTAGCTTATTTAAAAATATTTAAGTTAACTTTTTAAAGTATTTAAACCTTACTTATATTTAATTATATTATAATTAAAGTAGTTATAATTTAAAAAAATATATTTATAGCTAATTAAAGTTTTTATTTAAGAAAAAAAGATTTAATTTACCTTATATAATTAAATATTATAAATTTATTAAAGTAAATTCTTTATTTAAAGGAAAAGCTTTATTAAAAGCCTTAAAAGTAATTTAAAAACTTAATAATTAAAAGAAAGTTAGCTTAATTTTAATATTTATAAATTTTATAAATTATATAATTTATATTAAAAAAAAGCTTATAATTATAAATAATAATAAGCTTTTTTAAATAAATATTATTATAATTAAAAAAAAGTATATAATTAAAAATATTAAAAATTAAAATAAAGTTATAAAAATTATAAAGATTAATTAAACTTAACTTAAAAACTTTAAAAAGGTAAAATATAATTAATTTTAAATTATTAATAATAAATTATAATTAAAAAATAAAAAAAAAGTAAAAAAAAGGAAAAACTTATTTATTAATTAAAATTAAACTTAAAAGGGAAATGCTAAATTTTTTATAATAAAAGTAAGCTTAATAAATATAATAAACTTAAAATTAAAAAAGCATATTTAATAACTTTTATTATTTAAAAAAAAAATAGCTTAAGTAATTTTAATTATAATTATTAAAATAAATATTATAAATATTTTAATATTTAATAATATTAATTTAACCTTAATTAAGTATTTATTAATAATATAATTTAAGGCATATATTTTATTAAAAGTATCTTTTAAATTAATATATTTTAAAAAATAAGCTAAAAACTTACTTTTTAAAATTAATATAATTATACTCTTAAGAAATAATATTAAAATTAATATTTTAATTAATTTATTATAAATTATTTAATATTTAAATTAATATTATTATTATATTTATTATAAATATAATTAATTAAGGATATTTTAATTTAACTTATTTAATAATTTATATAAAAATAAATAATTACTTTTTTTAGCTTGCTTTTTTAAATATTAAAGTTAAAATAAACTTTTTACCTTTATTATATTATAAATATAATAAACTTTTATATACTTTATTTAATAATATAAACTTAATAATATATAATAAGAATTTCTTATTTTTAATTAAAGTTATAAAAAAATAAGTTTATATTAATTTAAATAAAATAAAAAATAATATTCTTTATTATTAATAATAAAGCCCTTAATACTTTATATTATATTTTAAAAAAAAATACTCTTTTTCTTAAATATAAACTTAATATTTAAATAATTTAAGAAATATCTTTATACTTATTTTATTTTTAATAATATTAAGATAATATATAGCTTAAAAAAAAAGAATTAAAAGCTTTTTAAAATAACTTTATTTAAAAAAACTTAAGTTTTTTAAAAGTATTTATTAGCTTTTAAAAGCATTTTTTTACTTTCTTTAAATTTTAATTAAAGCTTAATATTAATTAATATATTAATTATATTAATATATTTTAATATATTTTTAAAAAAAAATTAAAAGATTTTAAGTATTTTCTTAAATAAAGATATAAAAAGTTTAATTTTTATATTTATAAAAAACTTTTAAGTTAAAGTTTAAAGGATTTATTAAGCTAAAAAAGAAGATTAATAAATATTAACTTATATTTATAATGCTTATTTATAAAAAAAAATTATATATATTAAAAAATAAGTTAATAAAATTTCTTTTACTTTAATTATTATTAAATTAATTAATAAAATAATTTAACCTTTAATTAAAATTTTTTATAAATAAATAAATATTAAAGTTTATTTTATAAATAATTATTTTTTTAATAATATTATTTTTAAAAATATAATTAATTAAAAACTTATTTATAAAAAAGAAGTTAAATAAATTATAAATAAAAATTATAAAAATAAATATAATACTTAAATTTAGCTTAAGTTTTTTTTAATTAATAAAGAATTAAAATTAATGCTTAATTAATTAAATACTTTTTTATAAAAAAACTATAACTTCTTTTTAAAATAAAAAAAAATATTTATTTATTTATTCCTTAATTAAAAAAAATCTTTAGTATAAAATTAATTTTATATTGCTTAAATTAATATTAATATAATATTACTATAATTTATTTAAATAATTCCTTATAAAGCATATTAAGTAAAAATAATTTAATTTTTAAAAGCCTTAAAAGAAATAATTATTAAAATGCTTAAAAATTAATAAGTTAATAAAGTTATTAAGAAATCTTATATTATATATAAAAATTAATAATTTTTTATTAAAAAGAAAAATTTTAATTATTAACTTATTAATAATATTTTAAAAGCTAATAAAGTTATAATTAAAAATATCTTTATTTTATTATTAATAAATAAATTTATTAAAAAGTTTATAATATATAAAATATTATTTTTTTTTAACTTTTTCTTAAAATATAATTAAATTAAGCTAAATAAGAAAAATTAAAATATTATAACCTTTTTTATTTTAATTAAATTATTTTAATAATATAACTTATTTATAAAAATTATAAATTTTATTATTTAATTTATATAATATATAATTTAAATTTTTTATAATTTAATTCTTATAATATATAAACCCTTTTTTAATAATATTATAATTAAAAGTTTAAAAATAAGCTATAAAAATAAAAAAATACTTATTTTATTAAAAGTTTAAAAATATATAATTAAGTATATTAAAAATCTTAATAATATTCTTTATAATTTTAAATTAATTAAAAAAGTAATTAATATTATTAAATTAAAATAATATAAATAATAAATTAATATTATTAATTATATTTATAAAATACTTAATTAATTTTTATTAAATAAAAAGATTATTAAAATTAATAAATAAAATATTTATAAGAATATAATTAAGCTTAAATTCTTTTTAAGTTTAATAAACTTTTATAAAGCATAAATGCCTTTTTATAAGATTATTATTAAGTTATTATTTAACCTTTTAAAAAAGGGAATTTCTTATTAATAAACTTTAAAATGCTAAAAAGCTATAAATATTCTTAAAGCTATAATTACTTTAAAGCTATATTTAATTAATATTAATTATTTTAAAAATAAAATTATTTTTATAATAAATATAAGTTTTAAGAAATAAGGTATATACTTTATATAAATTAAAAATAAAATATAATACTTAATTTAATATAAAAATAATACTTAAATAAAGATTAAAAAGCTATATAATATAATAAAGTAAAAATATAAAGCTATTTTATATATAATTAAATATTTATACTTTTATATTTATAATATTTATTTTACTTTAAAAATAAATTTAAATATTTTAATTTAATAATTTAAGAAATTTATTTTAAATATATTAAGCGCTTATATTATAAGGTAATTAATAATAATTAAAATATATAATTTTATTATTTATTATATTAAAGGCTTTAAAAATATTATTATAAATATACTTTTTAAAAAGTTATTAAGGCTATTAAATAAAATAAATTAAGAATTTAAAGAAAATATTAAGAATTAATATAATATCTTTTTTAATTAATTATCTTAACTTTAATTATTTAATTAAAAATTATTATTATTTAATAATTATTTTTAATTAAAAAAATTACTTAAAATTACTTAATATCTTTATTATAAAACTTATTTTAAAAATTTAATATTATAATAATAATTATTTTTTTATAAAAAGGCTTATTATTTCTTTATTTATAAAAAAACTTTTTAAAAATAACTTAAAAAGGATTTATTATAATAATAAATTATAAATAATTTTAATTAAAAGTAAAAAATTATTAAAAACTGCTATATTTTTTTTAAGCATTATAAAAAAAATATTATTTATTTTTAAATTTAAATTATATATTATTAAAAAAAAATATATATTAATATTAAAAAGGTTATTATTAATTATTTTTATTATAATAAATAAAATATTTAAATTTATAATAATAAAGTTATTTTAATTATATTAAATTAACTATTTATTAAAATTTATATTAATATTTAATATTTACTTTTTAATTAAAAATATAATAAGTTAATTAAAGAATAATATAATTTAATAAAATGGGTTAAAGCTATGCTTTTTAAAGTAATTAATTTAAAAAGCATTAAGAAGTTCTTTATTTAAAAATTTCTTTTTAAATAAGGGCTTTTAATAAAAATAATAATAAATAAAGAATAAAAAAATATAAGTTAATTTACTTAATATCTTTTAATAATTAAAGTTAAAAAAATTATAATCTTAATATATAATCCTTATATTAATAATATTATTAAATATAAATATTTTATTATTATAATTATTATTAAAAAAATACTTAATAAAAGGATTAAAGGCTAAATATAAATCTTATCTTATGCTTTTTTTATTAATTAAACTTTACTTAGGAAATTTTATAAAAAGAGTTTTTTTTATCTTTTTTATAATTTTAAATTAATTATTTTAATTAAAATTATTATTTTTATATAATATATTTAAGCTTAAACTTTAAATATATTTACTTAAAATGCTTTTAATTCTTAGCTTTAATTACTTTTTAATTTTTTATAAAATATAAAGATAATAATTAAATTAATTTTTAATTATAAAAAGAAAGCTATATAATAAAATATATATTATAGTTTTTCTTAACTTATTTCCTTAAAAAAAAATAACTTAATTTTATTTATTAATAAGTAAAGAAAGGTTAATTATTCTTTATTTTAAAAATTAACTTATTATTAATTTAATCCTTTTATTATTTATAATATTTATTATAATAATATTTATAAACTTTAAATACTTAATAATATTTACCTTTTAAGTATATTTTTATTAAAATAATTAAAAAGATTTATTAATTATTTTAAGATATAAAAACTTAAACCTTATTTGCTTTAAAAAATTAACCTTATAAATATTATAAATAATAATTTTTTTTTAAATATTTTAATGGATTTTATTTTATTTAATTTTAACTTAAATAACTTTAACTTTAATTATTATTAATATTAATTAAATATATCTTTATTAGCTATTTAAGTATATTAATTATTTATAAGCTTAAATTTATTAAATTCTTTAAACTTTAATATTTAAAATGCTAAACCTATAATATACTTATATATAAAATAAAGAAATTTAATAAATAAGCTTTTATAATTTATTAATATTTTTTTATTTTAATTAAATAACTTTTAATATTTTTAATATAATTAGCTTAATAATACTTTAAAATCTTAGCTTAAGTATTTATTTAGCAAGAAAAGAAGTTTTCCTTTTTTATATAATTATATATATATTTATTATATTATAATATTGCATTTCTTTTTTATATATTATACTTATTTATTTTTAATTAAACCTTATTTAATTTTTAAAATAAGGATATTAAATTTTTAAAAAATGCATTATAATAAGTTATTATATATTTATTTATTATTTTACTTTATTAATTTTAAAACCTTTTTATAATTAAAAATATTTAATTATTTAATTTATTTAAATTTTCCTTTCTTTTAACTTTAATTACTTTTTATACCTTTATTAAAAACTTATTTTTATAATTAGCATAATAAAAATTTTATATTATAAAGTTATAATTATTAATTTTAAATAATGCTAGCCTTTTTATTTTAAATAATATTAAAGCTAATTATTTCTTTAAGTTATATTATTTTATTAATAATAATTTTAAAGCTAAATATATTTTTAAACTTTATTTATTTAGCTATTATTACTTTTTATACTTTTTTTATATTATTATATTTATTAAAGGTATAATTAAATTTCTTAATATAATAAATATAATTAATATAAGCATTATTATAAAAACTATATAAAAAGCGATAATTAAAAAAAAGAATTATAATAAAAATATTTTTATTTATAATTAAGAAAAATTTATAACTTATATATTTTAAGTAATACTTATAAGAAAAAGCATTTTAATAATTATAAAAGGTTATAAGTAAAGCTATTTAATAATAATAATTAAAATAATTATATATTATTATTATATACTTTTTATAAAAAGCTTTATTACTTTTTTTAATAATAATAATATTTATATAGCTTTTAATTAAATTCTTAATATTATTTAAAAATTATTTTTTTTATAACTTATTAAGAAATTTATTAAATAATTCTTTAAATACTTTTTAAAAGATAAGATTAATAAATTATTAAATAAAATATTAATTTTATTTAATATTAATAATTTTATATACTTAAATGCTTTTTATAAAAGCATTATAAAAAATAATTTTAATAAATTAATCTTTATTAAGAATGCCTTTTAATTTAAAGGAAATATAAATACTTTTAATTAAAATTTATTTAATTTATAAGTTATAATAAATAGCTTAAAAAAGAAAAGAAAAATCCTTTTATATTAAACTTTTTATTTTTAATTAAAGAAAGTTTATTAATAAAGATATTATTATAAGAAAATATTTAAAAATAAAAAGATTATAATATTTTGCTTTAATTTTAACTTAATTTAAAGGTTAATTAAAATTAAAAAAATATTAAAAAGAAAAAAAAGGAAAAAGAAACTTAAGAAAAGAAAGGAAATTTATATATATAAAGTTGCTATAATAAGAGAAAGTAAGTAATATTAATAATAAGTTATTTTATTATTAAAAGGAATAATTTATTATCTTGCTTTTAATTAAGATTAATTTATTACTTAAAAAGAGTTACTTATCTTTAATTTCTTATTTATAAAGAAGTTATTTATTTTTTTATTATAAAAAATTTTTAATTAAATAATTTATTTTAACTTATACTTAATAAATTTATAAATTAAAAAGAGTATACTTTATAATTAGCTATTATTTAAGAAAAATAAAAAATTATATACCTTATTTACTTTAATTATTAGTAAAATAATAAATTAATAGCTTTTAATAATAACTTATAAGCCTCTTTATTACTCCTTTTTTTTAATTAATGCAATTATTTAACTTAAAAATAGTAAGTTATTAACTTTTATTACTTTAAATTTATATATATTGCTATATTTATTTATTTATAGCTAAACTTTCTTCTTACCTTTTTTTCTTTTTTCTTTTTCTTACCTTTATATTATTATTAATTAAAGATTAAAGGTTAGCTATTACTTAATTATTTTAATAAAAAATATACTTTTAATATATTAATTTTTTCCCTTATTTAATTCTTATTTAAAAATAAATAATAATTATTTATAAAAGCTATTTAAAGCTATAGCTAAGCATTAAATATTTTTTTTCCTTATTTTTAATCCTTCTTACCTTAATTATTTATATAATAATCCTTAAAAATGCAAGGCTTTTCTTATTACTATACTTCCCTTCTTTATTATTTAAAATTTTACTATTTCTTTTTACTTTACCTTTTATTTTTTTTACCTTTCTTTTTTATAATTAAAAGCTAAGATATTTTTTAATTAAAAAGAAAAAGTAAAAAAGTAATTTTAATTATCTTTATATTATAAGGTATCTTAAAACTTTAATGCCTTAATTTTAATAATTAAACTTATTACTTTAAGAAAGAATAATTTTATATTAATAATTATAAAACTTTTTTATTTTAATAACTTTAAAAATTTACTTAGCAAAATATTATAATTTTTAAATATTATAAATATATAAAATTAATAAAACTTTACTTAAAAAGTAAATATTAACTTTTTTAAAGATTTTTTTAAAATAAAAATTATTATAAATAAAATTTATTTAAATAATATTTAATAAACTTAAATCCTTAATTATTTTTTATTTTTTAATATAAAATAAATAGCATTTAATAATAAACTTATAAAAATAATATAAAAGTATTTTTTAAATATTAATCTTTATTTTAAGCTAAAAAAATTAATTAAATTAATAAACTTAATAAAATAATATTAAGCCTTTTTTATTTTTAATTTCTTTAATATAAAAGGAATGCTTTATAAATATAAAAAGCTAAAAACTTAATATATTATAACTTTTATAACTTAATAACTTTTTAACTTTTAAAATATTATATTTTTATTTAAAAAGCCTTTATATTATAATTAATTCTTATTTATAAAATATTAATAAAGGAAGTTAATAAAAAATTATAAATTTATTATTATATTTATTTATATGCTTAATTATTAAATAATAATAATTTTTAATAAAATTAATAATTATTACTTATTATAAAATAATTTTATATTAAGAAATAAAAATAATAAAATAAATAAAAATATTAAAGCGCTTATTTATAAATATTTAATAATTACCTTAAAAAATAAAATATAAAATTTTAATAAAAAGTTTATACTTAAATTAAAATAAATTAAAAGAAAATTTTATAAATAATATATTATTAAATTTATTAAAAATTATTTTAAAGAAAACTAAAGAAAGAATAATTAAAAAATATAAAATTAAGCTAAGGCTATTTTAATTAAAATTATATACTTTAAAATACTTAAAGCTGCTATTAATATTACTATTTAAATATTTACTATTTAATTAAAGCTTAATAAAATTAAAGAAATTATTTAAATATTTATATTAATTTCTTTTATTAAGATTAATAATATAAAAGTAATTAAAATAAGAAATAAATTTTTATTATAAAAAGAAATTATTTAATAGCATTTATTTAAATTATAATATATTAAAATTATTATTAATTAAAAAAAAGGTATAAAGAAAATAATACCTTTAATATAAATTAATTTAATAATTTAATTTTAAATATTTAATATATAATAAGGTATAAATTTTTATATAATTTAAAATTAATTAAATATAACTTTAATTAAATAAGCCTTTAGCTTAAATATTATATTATAAAATATTTTAAAATTAATAAGAAATGCTTATTTTAATATATATAAGGATTTTTTTTATTTATTTTTCTTAATAATAAATATAAATAAAACTTAAAGTATATTAATTAATTTTAAGTAATTAAAATAATAATAAAGTTTAAAATAATAATAAAGTTTGCTTAAAAATAATTTAATAAACTTATTAATAAGTTAATTAAGTAATAAAATATAAGGCATAAAATTTAAAAGCAAAAGCTTTATAAGAAGTAAAAGTAAAAATTAATAAAGCTAATATACTATATTTAATATAATAATTAAAAGAAAAAATAAGTTTACTTTTTATTTTATAAAAATATTTAAATTTTTAATAATTATATTTATGCTAATTATTAAAATAAACTTTAATAATTAAGAAAATATAATTAATAAGTATATTATTAAATAAGTTTTAAAAATATTTAAAGCTTTTATAAAGAAATAAAAGTTATAATAAAATAAATAAGCAAGGAATTAAAAATAATAATAATAATTTAAATTATAATAAAGTAAATTTTAAAACTTAAAAACTTAATTAAAAATAATAAAATTTTATTTTAATAATTTTTATAATATTTATTATAAAGTATTTAAAAAAAGATATATTAATAAATATAAAGAAATATAAGAAAAAGTAATATTATATTAAATTTTAGCTAGCTATAAAAAACTAACTTTTTTATTTTTTTAAATACTTTTTTAAAAAAATTAACTTTTCTCTTTTTTTATATATTTAATGCTTTAATTAAGCTTTTCTTATTTTTAAGAATTTTTAAAATATTTACCTTTTCCCTTTTTTAACTTCCTTTTATTTTTATCTTTTTTCTTTATTATATTAAAGCTCCTCCTTAAATTATCCTTAAAAGGGTTTAGCAAAACCTATTCCTCATTATTTAAATAGCTTATTTTTAATAATAAGGTTTTTTATAATATTTAATTTATAATAAGCAAGGCCATTATAAATACCTTAAAATATTATCTTAAAGTTATTTTATAATTTAAGGTTAATTATACATTATTTATATTATATATATTAAATTAAAATTTATTATTTATATTAATTAATTTAAGCATATTTTATAATTATTATATTATTTATATAGCTTTAGTAATATAACTATTATTTTTTAATAAACTTATATTATATATATTTTTATTTAATATAATATAAAATAAGTTCTTAAGGTATGATTTAAGATATGGTTTATAATAAATTATAACTTAATTTATGCCTTAAGATAAACTATTTTTAATTTTATATATATTAAAATAAATATTTATTAAATAAAGCTTATATTAATATATTATAAGAAATAATATAATAATATAATTTTTATATAAAAAGTAATTATTTTATATTATTATTTATAATTACCTTTTTAATATTAATATAAATTAATATTTTAATATATTTAAAGCATTTTATAAACTTTATAAAATATTAAGTATAATTTAAATACTTAAATTAATAAACTTAAGCATTTAAATATTTAAAAATATTTTATATTTAAATAAAGTAGTATAAGTAATAATAAAATTAATATTATAAATTTTACTTAATTATGCTTTTAAGTTAATAATAATTTTTTTAAATATTCTTTCTTATAATTTATAATTTATTAAAGTAAATATTAATATATAAATAAGCTTGCATTAAATATACTTTTTTATAAGGAATTTAAACTTACTTTATATTAATTTTATTTTAATTTTATTTATAGCTAATAAAATTTACCTTTTTAATAATTTAAAAATCTTAATATCTTATATTTTTTTAAATTTAAGGAAAATAATTATTAGTAACTTAAAATAAATAATTATATTAATTTTAATTTATAATTTTATATTATATTAATCTTTTAAAATAATACCTTTAGCTTTAAACTTTATATTATTTATAAGTTTTAAATTAAAGTATTAATTTTTATTTATTAAAATTAATATATTATTTATATAAAAAAATATCTTAAGTATATTTATTTAATTATTATCTTTATAATATATAATTATTGCTTTTTATAATTAATTTATATTAATATATATAATATAAGATAAATATTTAAATAATTTAGTTTTAAGCTTTAATAAATTTAATAATTATATTTATATTTAACTGCTATTTTATAATATTAATTAATATAATTACTTAAGTTTCCTTTTAATTAATTTATTATTTTATAATAATAACTTTATTATTTAGCTTTTATTAATACTTTTTACTTAAGTTATTATTATATAATTCTTATAATATTTTTTAAAAATTTAAGTTTTTAATCTTTATTTATTTATTTAATATAACTATATCTTTAAATTTATTAAAAAGTTTAAAGCTTATTAATTATTTTATTATTATTATAATATTTTAAGGTATAATATTAATTAATAATTTATTATTATTATTATTAATAAAAAAAACTATTAATATTTTACCTTTTATTAAAAATATTATAAAAGTAATATTAATAAATAGAAATTAAATAAAGTTATTTAATATTATTATAATAAAAGTTTATTTAAATAATATATTTTTAATATTATAATAACCTTTTAAGTAATTTAATCTTTTGTTAATTTTATTAAAAAGATAGCTGGAAATTATATTAAGTTTATTAAATATTAATATTTTAATTTTCTTTTACTTATTTATTAATAAATTCTTTATTTCTTATAAGTAAAAGCCTTTTAAGCTAAAACTTATAATTAAATATATTATTTTATTATTAATATTTATTATTATAAAGCTAATATTAATTATTATATAAAGTAAATAATAATTATTTATAATTTAAAATAACTTTTTAATAGCTTAAATAAGCTAGCTCTTATTAACATTGCCGCTCTTATTAATATATAAGAAAAGTTAATTTCTTTTTATATCTTATATATTTTAACTTTTTATTACTTATAAATATTATATAATTTTTTTTATTATAAGTAATTATTAATTATTAAGGTTTTAAGTTAACTTAATATTATTAATAATAATAATTTATAAAACTATATTTAAATATTAAACTTTTATTAATAATTATATATAATAAGTTAAATCGCCTATATTATTATTAATAATGCTTAAATAAATAATATTTATATTTATAATTTATTTATTATATTATATTAAATATTAAGGTTTAGGATTTTATTTAATTATATTTTTAAATCCATACTTTTATTATTAAAGTAAAATTTAAATATATTATAGTTTGTAATATATTATATTTTTAAAAAGGCGTTTATATTAGCTTATATAAGGCTGTAATTTAATAAATTAATATTAATATTTTACTTATACCTTTAATTATTTATAAATAATATTTTGCTTAATTTATTATATAATAATTAAAGAAAGGTAAGTTTTATTTTATACTTAATTTTTATTTATAAAATATTATATAAAATTTTTAGTTATTTAATCTTTAAAGTAAGTATTTTAATTATTTTATTTATATTATTAAAATCTTAATAATTATTAATAATATAGTTTACTTATATATACTTATTTATTTAAGCTTTTGCATTAATTTATATATTTTTAGCTAATTAATAAAGTAAGTTATTGCTTTTAATATAAAAAAGTAATTTATTTTTTAAGTTTTCTTTTTATTATAATTATATTTTATTAAAATTATTAATATTATTATATTAAAACTTATATTATAATATAAAAAGATTAAAATACTATATTTTAGCTTAAGTAAAGAAGTTTAAGTTTTTATTTTTAAATTATAAGTTAATATATTTAAATAAGCATAAGATAATAAAATAAATTATTTATATTTTTTATATTTATTATAAGGATAAACTACTTTTTTAAAAAAATAATATAAAACTTATTAATAAGAATTATATATTTTTTATAACTTATTAAAATATAATTAATATTATATAATTATATAAATATAATATTTTATAAATTAAACCTTAATATAAGTAAGTAAATAAATAGCTAATCTTAATTTTACTTTAAGTTATAATAATACTCTTATTTAAGTTTAAAAGAAGGTTTTAAGTTAATATTAATTTATAAGCATATAGTTAATATTTAAGAATAAAGGTATATAAATTATATATAAAAATAATTAGCTATTAAAAGCTAGCTATTAATATTAATAATATAAATAAGTTAAAGCTAAGTAAATATAAGGCTACCTTAATTAATAATAATTCTTATTTAATATTAATATAATTAATTATATATATAAGAAACTACCTTACTTTATTAATATATTTATTATTTACTTATATTATCTTATTATCTTTTTATTTTTATTTAATTTTTTAAAATTATAAAATTTATATAATATATATAAAATGCTTTTATATTAATAAGTTAAATTTAATAAAGTAATTAATTATATAATATATTAATAATAAGCCTTTTACTTTAATATATATAAAGGCTATATTATAATTATATTAAAATGCTAAGGTTAATGCTTTATTATAAGTAATAATATATTTATAATTTTATTTAAGCTTAAATATATAATTATTTTTAATATTAACTTTATTTTTTTAAATTTAAAAATAATTAAAGTAATAATAAATTATCTTATATTTATAGCAAGTTGCTATATAATAAATAAAGCTATAAGGTATATATAATATAATTAAAATTTTTAATAAATCCTTTTTAAGTAATAATTAAATTATTACTTATTAAATTATTTAAAAAAGTATAAATATTAAGCTTTTTTATTATTATTTATATTATATCTTTTTTATTTAATATTTAATAAAATATAATATTAACTTACCCTTTTATTTATTATTTTAAATTCTTTCTTAAGTATTTAAATTTTAAGTTAAGTTTATTTTAAGAAAATATCTTTAATATTTATAAAAATTATAAATTCTTATTTAATTAAATTATATTATATAAATAAAGTATGCTATATTTATTAATCTTTATTATATTAATATAATAATTTATTTTACTTAAGCTAAACTTTATATTAATTAAAATAAAATATTAAAAGAAAATGCTAATTTCTTTATAAAAAAATAATATTAAGCTAATAAAATTCTTAATATTAAATCTTATTTTATAATAATTATTTTTAAGATTTTAAAATAAATCTTTAATTTTCTTTAATAAGGTAAATTAATATATATTAAGCTACTTTTTAATTAAACTTATAAGGTTATTAAGGTTAATTATAAATTAAATAATTAAAAGCTTAAAATATATTAAAAAGCTTTATATTTTTTTTATATTTATAACTATGCCTTTATAAATAAAGGAAATAAATAATTAAATAAAAATAATTGCCTTATAAGCTTTTATATATTTTTATTTTTTATTTCTTTAATATTTTTTATTTCTTTAGCTATATTTTTTTAATTATTTTAATATAAAAAATTGCTACTTATTTTTAAAGTAATAAAATAATATATTAATTATTTATTATATACTTACTTATTAATTATTTAATTTAATAAGTATATTAAAAATTATAAACTTAAAAATAATATAATAAGTAAATTAATTATTATAGCAAAAGAAATATATATTTAATTAATATTATAAGCTAAATTTATTTATTAAATGCTTATTTTCCTTAAAATTATCTTTATTTTAAATTCTTAACTTTAATAAGTTTTTAATTTTTATATTATTAACCTTATATAAGAAGAATATTAAAAATATCTTAAGTTAAAATTAAGTATTATTAATATTAATAAATTCTTTTTTATAATAAATATATATATATAAAACTAATATTTAAATAGTTTTAAGTTTAATTTTTATATTAAGTAAATCTCTTATTATATTTTATTTAATTAATTAGCTATTAATTAATATTAAGCTTTTAATTATTATATTTAAAGTATTTATTATAAATTAAAGCTAATTTATATTTATATTCTTTTAAAAAACCCTTAATATTACATACTTTAAAAAAATTATATTTATAAATTATATTTTTTTTTATAATTATTATCTTAATTATTATATTAATTAAGTTAAGTTTTCTTAAAATCCTATATTTTATAAAATTCCTATTTCTAACTTTTATAAATTAATATTTCCAATCTTATTTATAATATTATAATCTTTAATTATTATATAATAAATAATATTTATCTTTTTATTTATAATAAGCTTTATATATTATATATAAGCATAAATAGCCGCTATAACTTATATTTTTATTTATTTAAAGAGCTCTTTAATATTAATAATAATATTATTATATATAAAGTTATTTACTTTAAATTAAAGCAATGCTTTCTTAATTATAAATAATTAAATAATTAAATATATATAAAGATCCTTATTTATTAATTCTTTATAATTATTTTAAATAATAAGGAAGTTTTTTATTATTAATTATAAGATATATAATAAAATATTAATTATTAAATTATAAATATTATTAAGAAAAATATAAATATACCCTTAATATGCTTTTTTATACTTTATATTAATTTATTATAAATTTATATATAACTTTATTATAAATTTAAATAATATATTAATGCTAATAACCCTTTTTTTAAATAATATAAGGTTTATTAATTCCTTAAAATATTAATATATATAGCAAAGATATAATTATAAGAAAAGTACCCGCCTTATAAGCTTTATATATTATTCCTTATTTACTTATTAAAAACTTATTATTATATAATATATTTTATAAATAAAAATAAAAAGTAATAAGTAACTTTTAAAATATTTAATTATAAAATATTAATTATACTTTATAAAAATATATATTTAATTTTAAGCCTTTTATATAAAGTTTTTATAATATTTTTATTATAATTAAATATTATTAAGAAACTCTTCTTTATAATATATTATTTAATATTAATAATAATATATACATTTAATATTTATTTCCTTTAATTTCTTTATAATATTAATATTCCTTTTATAATAATAATTTATTGCCTTTACTTATATAGCTTTTAAAATAAAAAAAAAGTAATTAAAGTTTGCTAAGTTTAATTACTTTTTTATAAATTTTATATATAAAGATTAATATATTATATTAATAAAGTTTAATTTCTTAAAGTTAATTATATTTAGCTTTTTTAATAATTAAATATATAATTAAAGAGGGGTGTTATTTAAATTTCTTTTTTATTTATTTCTTAAGCTATATAAATAGCTTTAAGTTTAATATTTAAAAGGATTATAATTTAAATTTAAGTTTAATATTATAATTATTAATATAATAAAGATTAATAAAGTATAATCTTTAAATTAATTATAATCTTTTTAATCTTAAGATTTAATTTAACCCTTATTATTTTATATTTAATTATATATTTTAATTAATATAATTTTATAATATTTTTAATTAATCTTTAATAAGTCTTTGCATATTAAATTTTCCATTTTTATTATTATTTTCTTTTTAATAAAATTAATTTTAATTATATATTTATTTATTATATACCTTTTATATATATAAATTCCCTTATTTAAGCTTAATTTAAAGTTTTAAACCTTATTATTAACTTATTTATTATATATTATAGCTTTATTATTATTATATAAAATATAAAATATCTTTAATAAAAGCATATATAATAAGCTTTTATTATATTTTTTTAATATTACTTTTTATTTTTATTCTTAATATTTATTAATTTAATTAATTATTTATTATATAAAGATATTAATATTATATAATTATTGCAATATAAAGCATAAAATAATATAAATAGGAAAGTAAAGTTAATATTTAATATTATAATTCTTTTTATTCTTATATTAAGCATTATTTATTAATATATAATTTATATCTTTATATTATTTAAATTACCCTTCTTATTATATTTTTATTTTTAAAATTTTTAACTTTTTAACTTAATTTATTATAATATTAAATATTACATTAATTTTTTATAAATATCTTTAATTATATTTCTTAATTTTATTAATATTTTTATTAACTTTAATAATAATAATATTTTTATTATTAGCAATAATGTTTTTATTTATAAAAATCCTTAAAAAGCTATAATATTTAATAATAATAAGGCTAATATTTATATTAATAATAAAAACATTATTTATATTTTAAAATAAATTATTATTAAAATCTTAGTTTTTTTATTATTTAATTTAATAATCTTTAAAAAAAGTTATAAGCTTTATATAATTATATTAACTTAAATTAATAGGGTAAATAAGCTTTTTAAAATTAATAAAATTATATTTAAGTTAATAAGGTACTTTTAGCTATTATTTCCTCTTAAGCTTATTAATATTTAAAATAAAAAAATTAATATTTTACTTAATAATAATATAAATTAAAATATTAATATTCTTATTTTAACTTATGCTTTTAATACTTTAATTAAGAAATTTATATTATAAATATAAAATATTAAAGATTATTTTTATCTTAATTAAGTTATATAAAAGCATTAAATAATAAATAACTTTTTTAAGATTTTTATAAATTAAATGCATTAATTTATTATAATTACTTATTTATTTATTTTTATAAATAATAGCCTTTAAAAGTTAATCTTAATATATTACCACTTATTTAATGCTTTATATATTAATATTTTTTATATAAGGTTAAGATAATTATTAATAAAAGTTTTAAACTACTTATTAATCTTATAATTATTTATAGCTTTAATATTTATAACTTAAATAAGTATTATTAAAAAAATACTTATAGTTTTTTAAATTAACTAAATAAAATAAAAAGAATTAAAATTATAAAATTTTTAAGGATAAGCATTTAATTTAATATAAAAAAGGTTAAGCAAGGGGATGTATTAAAAATTCCGCTAAATAACAATTATTTCTTTTATATCCTTCTTTATTAATCTAAATTTATTACTTTTTTTTATTTTATAAAGTATAAGAATTTAATTAATAATAAAGGGCTTAGCTTTTTTTATATAAATAACTATATAATTTACTTTATAAAAAAGCTAATTAACCTTTTAAAAATATTATTACTTTATAATATTTCCTTAAGTATATTTATTTTAATTATTATTTTCTTTAATATAAATATTAATAAAGTTATTAAATTTAATATTAATAAAAGTTAATTTAATAATTTAAAATTAAGAATAATACTTAAAAAAAATATAAGGAGCGTTAAAAATTATACTTTTAATAAGGTTAGCATAGCATTATTTCTTATTATAATATTTCTTTTTATAGCTAAAGTTAATTAAAATTATAAGGATAATTTTAATATATAAAAGTTATAAAAAAAAAGGTTAAATACTGAAAATAAGCCACCTAAATAAATAGGGGATAGGTTTTACTAAACCCTTATAAAGATAACTTAAGAAGGAGCTTTAATATAATAAAAAGAAAAAATAAGAATAAAAGGAAATTAAAAAAGGAAAAAGGCAAGTATTTTAAAAATTCTTAAAAATAAAAAAAGCTTAATTAAAGCATTAAATATATAAAAAAAAAAAAGTTAATTTCTTTAAAAAAGTATTTAAAAAAGCGAAAAAGCTAACTTTTTATAGCTAATTAAAATTTAATATAATATTATTTTTCCTTGCATTTCCTTATATTTATTAATATACCCCTTTTTAAGTACTTTATAATAAATATTATAAAAATTATTAAAATAAAATCTTATTATCTTTAATTAAGCTTTTAAATTTTAAAATTTACTTTATTATAATTTAAATTATTATTATTATTTTTAATTCCTTACTTACTTATTTTATTATAGCTTTTACTTTTTTATAAAAGCTTTAAATATTCTTAAAACCTACTTAATAATATATTTATTAATTATATTTTCTTAATTATTAAAGTTTATTTTAATAATTAATATAAGCATAGCTATTAAAGATTTAAATATTTTTATAAAATAAAAAGTAAATTTTTTTTTTTTTTAATTATTATATTAAGTATAATATATTAGCTTTATTAATTTTTACTTTTATTTCTTATAAAGTTTCCGCTTTTAAGTTTTATATTTTATATTTTATTATTTAATTAGCTTATTAATAAGCTTATTAAATTATTTTTAAGTAAATTTTATTATTATTTTAAATTTTATTATTATTTTAATTACTTAAAATTAATTAATATGCTTTAAATTTTATTTATATTTATTATTAAAAAAAATAAATAAAAAAGATTTTTATATATATTAAGATAAGCATTTTTTATTAATTTTAAAATATTTTATAATATAATATTTAAGCTAAAGGCTTATTTAATTAAAGTTATGCTTAATTAATTTTAAATTATATAAAAGTTTATACTTTATTATATATTAAATATTTAAAATTAAATTATTAAATTAATTTATATTAAAGGTATTATTTTCTTTATACCTTTCTTTTAATTAATAGCAATCTTAATATATTATAATTTAAATAAATATTATTAAATAATCTTTCTTTATAATAAAAGCCTATTTCTTGCTTTAATTATTTTTATATTATTAATCTTAATAAGGAAAATTAATATAAATATTTAAATAGCTTCTTTAATTTTATTAAGCTTTAATTAAATAATAAATATTTAAATAATAATGTTAGCAATAATTTTAAGCATTTTAAGATATATAGTTTTAATTAAAATAGCCTTAGCTTAATTTTATATCTTTTAATTATTCTTTTCTTAATTTTTCCTAAAGTAATTTTTAATAAACTTAATAATATACTATTTATAAAATATTTTATTAATTTATTTTAATTTAAATATAAACTTTTTATTAAAATCTTATATTTTATTTTTTAAAATAGCTATTAAATATTTATAAATAAGCACTTTAATATCCTTATTTATCTTATTATTCTTATTTCTTAATATAAAAAATTATTTTATAATAAGCAATAATTATTAATCCTATTAAAAATTATTATTATTTAATAATTAAATATATAAATAAATATAATAATAAATTTATAATCCTTTATTAATTTATATTATTAATATTTTATAAATAAAGATTAATTATAATATAAAGATTTTTTAAGCAAAAATATAATTTTAAAAATTAAAAAGCTATTAAGTTATAAGGGCTATAATATACTAAGTCTTTAACTCCTTATATTTATAAAGCATTCTTTTTATATTAAAGAAATTAAGGGTAAAAAAGGCTTAATATTATTTTATTAAGTTTTTATTAATTTAATTAATTTTCTTAATTTAAAATAAAAATTAATACTTAAAAAGTATTTTTATATTATCTTTATAAGCTTATTATTAAATATTATTTATTTTATATTAAAGAATAATAAATAATTAAAAGTTTAAGTTTATTAAATATTATTTAAGTAAACTTTATTTATAATAATTTTTATTTTAAAAGAATCTTTAAAAAAATTAATACTTATTTTTTAAGTAAAATTTTATTAATTTTATATATTTATAATATTTAAGAATTATAATACTTTATTAAATAAGTTTTTAAAGTTATTAAAATAAGAAAGTTTTATAATTATTAATATAAAATTATTTTCTTTTAAAATAATAAATTTAATTATTAAAATTAAGGTATTAAAGTTTTAAGGTACCTTATAATATAAGGGTAATTAAAATTACTTCTTTATTTTTTTTTTTAATTAAAAAACATTTTAACTTTTAATTATAAGGAAAGAAGATAAAGAAAATAAAAGATAAAGTAAAAAGAGGTAATAAAATTTTAAATAATAAAAAAAAAAAGTATAATAATAAAAAAAGCTTTATATCTTTAGAAATTATTATATAAGTAATTAAAATAAAAAAGGTTAAAAATAAGAAAAAGAAGTATTTAATGCTTATTTATAGCTTTAAATAGCTTTTATAAATAATTATTATTTATTTTTAAATAAAAATTAAATAAAAAAAAAGATTAATATATTAAAAATATACTTTTTATTAAAATAATTAAATAATAATTAATTTTTAACCTTTAATTAATAATAATATAAAGGTAAAAAAAAAAAAAAAAAAAAAATAAGAAAAGAATTTAGCTATAAATAAATAAATATAATAATATATATAAATTTAAAGTAATAAAAGCTAATAACTTATTATTCTTAAGTTAAATAATTATATTAATTAAAAGAAAAAAGTAATAAAAAGGCTTATAAGTTATTATTTAAAAGTTATTAATTTATTATTTTATTAATAATTAAAGTAAATAAGGTATATAATTTTTTATTTTTTTTAAATAATAATTAATTATAAAATATACCCTTTTTAATTTATAAGTTTATTAAGTATAAACTAAAATAAATTACTTAATTAAAATTCTTTTATAATAAAAAAATAAATAACTTTTTTATAAGCAAAAAATTAAAAGTAAATAACCCTTTTTAAGTAATAAATTAATTTTAATTAAAAGCAAGATAATAAATTACTTCTTTTAATAATAAAATAGCTTATTATTAATATTACTTACTTTTTTTTATTATAATAACTTTATATATATAAATTTCCTTTTTTTTCTTAAATTTCTTTTTCTTTTTTTTTTTTTTTAATATTTTTTTAATTTTAATTAACCTTTAAATTAAATTAAAATTAAAGCAAAATATTATAATTCTTTTATTTTTAAATATTTTCTTATAATAATATCTTTATTAATAAACCCTTTTTAATTAAAAATAAAGAGTTTAATATAAAAAAATTTCTTTTCTTTTTCTTAAGCTATTTATTATAACTTATAAATTAAGTAAGTTTTAATTAAAAGTATTTATATTTCCTTTAAGCTAAAAAGCATTCTTAATAAAAATTAATTTATTAAAACTATTCTTTATAATATTTTTATAAAAAATATTTAAATATATAAAATTATTAATATTAAATAAAATTAATATCTTACTTAATAACTTATTAATTTTACCTTTTAAAAAATAATTAAGAAATTATTTAATAAATTTCTTAATAAGTTATAAAAGAAATAATTTTTAAATAATATTAAAAATTTAATTAAAAGCTATATAAATATTATTATTATTAAAAAAAATAATAAAGCTTTTTATAAAAAGTATATAATGATAATATATAATTACTTTAATTATTATTATTAAGCAGCTTTATTTATAACCTTTTATAATTATTAAAATGCTTCCTTTTATAAATATTACTTAAAATATATAAATTATAATTTTTCCTTAATTATAAATAAAAATATTTTTATTATAATCCCTTTCTTTAATTATTACTTTTTATATAATTTTTATAATAATGCTTATATTAATTATATTTATTATATTAAGAAATTTAATTATATTTTTAATAAATATAATAATATAAAGAAAATATAAAAAGTAATAATAATTAAATAAGTAAAGTTTAAAAATATACTTAGCTTTAAAATTATTATTAATAAAATAATATAGCTTAAAGAAATAATTAGCTTTAATATTATTTAAAATAAAAAGGCTAATATTATTTAAGATTAATAATTATAATCTTATAATATAAAATTTCTATTATATTAATTATAAAAATAAGTTTATAATAAGGATATAAGAGGTAATTAAGATTAAAAAAAAGGAAAACTTAAATAAATTAAATAATTAAATATTTTTAATTATAAAAAGGTTTTAAAATAAATAAAACAAAATAAAGAATAAATATATAATAACTTTTTATAATATATATTTTAAAAATTTAATATCTTTATTTTAAAAATTAAATAAGGTTTAATTAAAAATAAATAAATATAATATATAAAAAAGAAATGCAATATTATAATATAATAAATATATATATAATTATATAAAAAAGAAAAACCTTTTTCCTTATTAAATAAATACTTAAGCTAAGATTTTAAAGTATTATTAAGCTAATTATATTAAAAATATTAAAAATTATTTAATTAAAATAAAAGAATATTAATAAATTATATAAGCTTATTTATTAAACTTTTTTATTTTATATATAAGTATATTATAAATTTAATATTTTAAATATTAAAGTTTAAAGAATTTAATAAATTTAAGCTTATAAATAATTAATATACTTAAGTAATTAATAAAAATATATTTAATTAATATTAATAATAATTAAAGTTAAAATTATTTAAGTTAAAATTAAATAAAGTAAAATTTATTAAAATATTTAAAAAGGAATTATTATTTATAATACTTATAAAGTTAATTTTTTAAAGTAAATAAGGTTTAATTTCTTATATTTTAAAATAATTAATAAATCTTTTTAATTATTTTAATAAAAATATATTTAAAAAGTAAATATTATTAAATATTTAAAGTTTATAAATATTATTATAATAAATATTATAAATAATAAAAGAATTAAATTAATAATAAGTTAATTTTTAAAATAAGGAATAATTAATTTTTCTTTGCTTATTAATAAGCAAAATTAAGTTATTTTTCTTTAAAAAAATAAATTAAGGAAAATTATAATATATATCTTATTATATAGCTTTTTTTTTATAATTAAAGATTAATTTAATTATTATCTTTATATTTTATAAAAAATTAAAAAATAATTAAAGCTAAAAATTAAAAGTATTTTAAATAAATATATTTAAAGTTTAAATTTAAATATATTATATAAAAATAATAATTTTAATTAAAAATAATTAATTTAAAGCTATAAAAAAGATAAAAAGAGCTTTTTTTATAAAATTTTTAAATAAAGTTTAATTAATAAAAAAAATATAAAATAAAATTTATATTTAGCTTTTAATTTCTTTATTAAATATCTTTTTAATAATAATTATAATAATAAAGTATTTATATTTAATAATATTATTAATATAAAAGTTATATATTAAAATTATAATTTTTTTAACTTTAATTATTAAAAAATATTAAATAAATTAATTTATATTTTTTTATCTTTTATTTATTATTATTTTTATTAAAAGCCTTTATTTAAGAAAAAATTTTTAAATAAAGAACTTTTTAATACTTTTTAAGTTAGCTATTTTAAAAAATATAGCTTTAATTTATTTTATTAAGTTATATTATTTTTTAATTAATTTATTATATTTTTAATTAAAAGGTAAATATTAAATATTAATATAAATTTTAATAAATAATTAATTTAATATAATTAAAATAACTTTATTATTATAAATTTAAATATTTTACTTATTATAATAAGAGTAATTAATAATAACCTTTTTAATATTAATATATATTTCTTTTTAATAATATATAGCTTAAATTTAAAAATAAGTAATATTTTTTTTATAATGCTTAAAAAAAGCATAATAATTTTTAATAATTTTTTATTTTTAATTAAAGTTATTTATAACTTATTATTATAATAAATTCTTTTTAAGTTATTTTTAAAAAGTTCTTTTATAAATAAAGAAATAATAAGCCTTTTTATAAAAAAATAATTATTATTATAATATTAAGTTTTTAAAATAAGTTTTATAATAAAAATATTAAATAATTTTAAGTAATTCCTTTAATTAAAAATAATTATTAAATAATAATAATTTTTAATTAAATAATTAAAATTAAAATAATTAATTAAAAAAGGCATTATATTAATTTTTAATATTTTCTTTAAATTTATAATTTACTTTATTTAATAACCTTAATAGTTTTTTAAAAAATATATTTATAATAATATTTTTAAAGCTTTTAATATAATAAATAATAAAATTATATATTTTAATTATTATTAATTACCTTATAATATAAATACTTAATATATTTAAAGTAAATTTCTTAAATTATTAAATTAAAATATTTAAATTTATTTTTAAAATAAAATAAATATTATAAATATAAAAGCATAAATATTTAATTATATATAAAATAGCTTTATATTCTTATTTTATTATATTATATAGCTTTTTAACCTTTATTTAAATATTATTTTTTTATATTAAATTAAGTATTATATTTTATTTTTAATTTATATAAAATATATACTTTATTTCTTAAAACTTATATTTATTATAAAAATAATTTTATTATTAAAATAATTAATATTAATTAAATATAACTTTAAAATAATTATAATTTTAAAAATATTTATAGCTTTTTAATATTTTAAGATTTATAAATAAAATATACTTTTTTTTAAAAGGTTAAATAATAACTTAATAATAATTTTATAAAAAGGTATTTATATTTTATAAAAGTTTATTAAGCTTAAAAAGAATTTAAGCTTAATTATATTCTTATAAATATTTTATTTATTAATTTTAATAATTTTTTTATTTAATAAAAATTAATTAAATATTTTATAAATATAGCTAATAATATTAGCTTATTATTTATATTATTTTAATTTAATAATATTAATTATTTCTTTAATTAATTTAAAATTATAAAAAACATTATTAAAATTCTTAATATACTTAATTATATATTTTTAAATTTTTAATAAAATAAATATTTCTTTATTTTTATAACTTATTTTTAAACTTTTAATTATAATATTATTTAAAAAAAGTTTATATATTATAAAAATTAAATTATAAAAAATTTAAATTATATATTATATAAATTAAATAATAAAATTTATAGCTTTTATAAATAAATTATATTATTAAAATAATTTAATTAAAATAAGAAAAGTTATAATATTTTAACTTTTTTTATTTAACTTAATTTAATTATATCTTAAGAAAAAGTTAAAAAGAAATAATATTTTATATATTATAAATTCTTTAATAAACTTATTTATTAATAATAAAATAAAAATATTTTTAATTATAACTTTATTAGCTTTTAAAATATTATTAATAAGTTAATAATTAAAATTCTTTTTTTTTATAAAAAATTATTAATTTTTATATATAATATAAAATTTCTTAATAACTTTATTAATTTATTAATTTTTAAGTATTTTAATAATTATTTTCTTTAAAGCTTTTAAAAATTAAATTATCTTTATTTAATATATTTTATAAGGAATTATTTAAATAAATTATAATAATGCTATATTAATATTAATTTAAATAATATAAAATTAATTTTATATTAAAGATTTCTTTTAATTAAAAAGTAAATAAATAAATATTTCTTTTTTTTATTTTAAAAAGAAGT
Organism: Diaporthe citri; assembly: GCF_014595645.1. Lineage (NCBI taxonomy): Eukaryota > Fungi > Ascomycota > Sordariomycetes > Diaporthales > Diaporthaceae > Diaporthe > Diaporthe citri. The sequence goes on from NW_025064847.1 coordinate 6,177,319, forward strand.
TATAATTTTTTTATAAAAAAGTATTTAATTAATTAAGTATTAATTTTAATTCTTTATTAATTAAAGAAAATTTAAATTAAATTTAAGTATTATATTTACTTTTATAATTTTTATTTATAATTTATTTAATTTCTTTTTTATAAATAAGTTTTTAATTAATTATATTTTTAAAAATAATATTATTAAAAAAATAATTATTTATAAAATAAACTTTAATATTTATTTATTTATAAAAAGTTTTAATTAAAGGTTAAATTATTTTATTAATTAATTTAATAATAATTAAAGTAAAAGAAATTTTATTAATTTATTTTTTAATATATATAGCTTTTTTTAATAAATATTTATTATAAATATAAGTTAGCATTTATTAACCTTTTTCTTTAATTTAATAAATCTTTTAAATTTTAACTTAAAAGTTTTTTATAAATATAAAAATTAAAACTTTTTATATTTTTATTTAAGAAAATTTTTAAATTTTTTTTTTTTTTTTTTATAATTATATTAAAATATATTAATATAATTAATATATTAATTAATATTAAGCTTTAATTAAAGTTTAAAGAAAAAAAGAAATACTTTTAAAAAACTTAAGTTTCCTTAAGTAAAGCTATTTTAAAGGGCTTTTAATTTTTTTATTTTAAATTATATATTATCTTAATATTATTAAGAATAAAATAAATATAAAGATATTTCTTAAATTATTTAAATATTAAGTTTATATTTAAAAAAAAGGGCATTTTTAAAAAAATATAATATAAAATATTAAAAGCTTTATTATTAATAATAAAAAATATAGCTTTAATTTTATTTAAATTAATATAAACTTATTTTTTTATAACTTTAATTAAAAATAAAGAATTTTTATTATATATTATTAAGTTTATATTATTAAATAAAGTATATAAAAGTTTATTATATTTATAATATAATAAAGGTAAAAGATTTATTTTAACTTTAATATTTAAGAAAATAAATTAAAAAGAATAATTATTTACTTTTATATAAATTATTAAATAAATTAAATTAAAATATTTTTAATTAATTATATTTATAATAAATATAATAATAAAGTTAATTTAATATTAAATAATTTATAATAAATTAATTAAAATATTAACCTTAATATTATCTTTTAAGAGTATAATTATATTAATTTTAAAAAATAAATTTTTAACTTACTTTTTAAAATATATTAATTTAAAAAGTACCTTTAATAAAATATATACTTTAAATTATATTATTAATAAGTATTTAATTAAAATTAAATTAATATTATTAAGCATTAAGATATTTATAGCTTTTATTTTAATAATTATAATTAAAATTACTTAAGTTACTTTTTTTTTAAGTAATAAGAATTATTAAGTATATTTTTTTAATTTTAAGTTTATTATATTTATTAAGCTTACTTTTAATATAAAAAATTTAATATTTTTTTTTTAAGTTTAATCTTAATTAATAAATAAGTTTTTCCTTTTCTTTATTTTTTTCTTATTCTTTAGCTATAATTTATTATTAATAATTTAAAATTAATTATTTTTTACTTTTTTAAAGTTTTTAAGTTAAGCTTAATTAATTTTTATAATTTTTATAATTTTATTTTAATTTTTAATATTTTTAATTATATATTTTTTTTTAATTATAATAATATTTATTTAAAAAAGCTTATTATTATTTATAATTATAAGCTTTTTTTTAATATAAATTATATAATTTATAAGATTTATAAGTATTAAGATTAAGCTAACTTTTTTTTAATTATTAAGCTTTTAAATTACTTTTAAAGCTTTTAATAAAGCTTTTCCTTTAAATAAAGGATTTATTTTAATAAGCTTATAATATTTAATTATATAAAGTAAATTAAATCTTTTTTTTTTAAATAAAAATTTTAATTAATTATAAATATACTTTTTTAAATTATAATTACTTTAATTATAATATAATTAAATATAAATAAGGTTTAAATACTTTAAAAAGTTAGCTTAAATATCTTTAAATAAATTAAAAAATATTAATAATTTTTTTAATTTTAAAGCTATTAATAAGCTATTTAAAGAAAATTATTTAAGCTTATTATATTAATATATATTATAATCTTAAGAAATATAATTATAATAAACTTTAAGTAATTTATTTTTTTTTAAAAAAAGCATTAAAATTATAACTTATACTTTATTATTATTAAAATTACTTTAATTAAATCTTATTAAAGGCTATTAAATAAAATTTATAGCCTTTAATTTAATTATTTTAAAATTGCTTTATTATTTATTATAAAAAAAAGCTTTAATATTTTATTAAAATACCTTAAATTTATTTTTAAATTTAATTAAATTAAGGTTTAACTTTATAAATTTTTTAATAAGTTTATTTATATTTTATAAATTTTAATTATATTTTTTAATAATATTAATATAATTAAATTTAAATAAAAATTATTAAGCTTATAAATTTTTATTTTAAAGGTAATTTAAAAATTTAAAATTATTTTAACTTTTTTAAAAGAAATTTTACCTTTTTATATTAAGTAAATTTTAATTAAAATTATTTTATATAAATAAGTAATTATTTTGCTTAAAATACTTAAATTTTTAATTAATAACTTTTAATAAAATATGCTTAAAATTTAATTAAAAAATATTCCTTATTAACTTATAAATAATTCCTTTTTTTATTAATTACTTTTTTAAATATAATAAAAGTATTTTATAAAAAAGCTAAATTATAAAAAAAAAAATATTATTTATATTATTAAGTTTTTAATTATATTTTATAATCTTTTTTTTTATACTTTTAAATTATTATAAAAGTTATTATAAATAATATTTTTAATAATTATTATTAAATTTATATAATAAATTTAATTATTTAATTTATAAAAAATAAAAAGCTTTTTTTTTTTTTAATTTTTTTAAATATATTATTTCATAATAATACTTTTAATTATTTTAATTAAGTTTAAAGTAATATAATATTATTTAAGTAATTTTAAGATTTAATTATTTAAAATAAAAAATTAATAAGCAATAATTTTAAAGTTATTTAAAACTTTAATAATATTAATTTTATTAAACTTTAAGATATTTAAATTATAAATTAAAAATAAAGCTATTTATAACAAAATTATTATATTAATAAAAAATAAAACTTTTAAAATATTAATTTAAATTCTTAACTTATTATTAATAATAAATTATAAAATTTAATTAAAATAAGGTTAATGTTTTAATTAATAATAAGTAAAATTAAATTTCTTTTTTTTCTTAATAAGTTTTTTAAAATTCCTTTCTTAGCTTTAAATAAAAAAAAATAAATAATTTTTAAGATTTAAAAGTATTTTTAAAATAAAAGTAAATTTAAAAAGGCTTTAAATTAAAAAGTATAATATATATATTATAATAATTTTTATTAAAATAATAATAAAATAAAGAAACTTAAAAGTAATAATATTTTTAATTAAAGTAATTACTTTTAAGAAATTTATCTTTAATATTATTATAAAATATTTAAATTAAAGCTTAAAAAATAAAAATATTAATAAGTATAATAAATAAAATAAATTTAATAAAAGAATATTTTATTAAAAAATAAATTTTATAAAATTATAATAAAAAAAGCCTTTTAAATTTATATTTAATATTTTATTTATTAATATTATATTAAATTCTTAATAATTTAAATTTAAGTTTAATTAAAGCTTAAATAAAGTTATACTTTAAATTTAAACTTTTTATATAATTTAATTAATATAAAATATATAATATAATGCTATTTATTAAATTTATAAATAAATAAAGTAAATACCTTAATTTTATATTATAACTTTCTTTATTTTAAATTTAAAGTTATAATAATAATAATAAATATTAATTAAAAATTTAAAAGCATTTTTAATTAATATTAAGTAATATTTATAAGTTTAAATTTATTATTTTAAGTTTTATATTTATATTATTATTATATTTAAGTATAATCTTTAATAAAAAACTTAAAATAAGTTTAAAGCTTAATAATATATAAATATAAAATTAAGGTAATATTTTATTTAAATATTAAAAGCATAAAAAATATTTTAAAATTAAAAAATAATCTTAAAATATTTATAATATTATTATAAGTTTAATTATACTTCATTTTTCTTTATAATAAGTTAAAAATAAATATAAGCTTTAATTAAAGCTTTAAGCTAAAATATAAAATAATTTAATAATATTTAATATAAAAAAAAAAAAAAAAAAAATTAAAAAATAATTAGCTTATAGCTAACTTTTTATTCCTTTTATTATTAATTAAAAATATATAAAATTAAAATTATACTTAAGCTAAATTATTAATAAAAATAAGCTATTTAAATAAATAAGGAATAGGTTTTATTAAATTCTTATAAGAATAACTTAAAGAAGAGCTTTAATATAATAAAAAGGGAAGATAAAAATAAAAAAAAGTTAAAGAAGGGAAAAGGTAAGTATTTTAAAAATTCTTAAAAATAAGAAAAGCTTAATTAAAGCACTAAATATATAAGAAAAGAGAAAAGTTAATTTCTTTAAAAAAATATTTAAAAGAATGAAAGAGTTAGCTTTTTATAGCCAGCCGGAATTTAATGCAATATCATTTTTCCCTATATTTCCTTACACTCGCTAATAATACTTTATTAAGCATTAAGTTAAATGCATTTTTTAATAAATTAATTATTATTAATTAAACTTAAGATTTAATAATTATAAATATTAATAATATTAATATAGCTTTATAATTAAGTATTATAAAAAAGGATTTCTTAAGAAGAAAAGACTTATTAAATTAATTTTATAAAGCTTCTTTATTATTTTAAACTTAAAATATTATAATTAATAATAAAAAGGGTATTAATAATATTATTAATAATATTAATAATAATATTATAACTTAATTAAGTATAAAATTTAAAATATAAGGTTAAAAAAAAGTAAGGGCTAAAAAAGAAATTATAATTAAAAAACTTTTTATAAAAAAGCATATTAAAGCAAAGTATTAATTAAGAAATAATTATTATTAAATTAAAAATAAAAAGCTTAATATAATTTAAATTAAAACCTTTTTACTTAAGCATTATATTAAAAATAATTATATAAATTTATAATAATAACTTAATATTAATAATAAATATAGCTATATTAATTAAAAGCAAATATATTAAATTATTATATTAATATAATAATTTATTATAAAACATTAATATTAATTTTATAATTATATTAAATTAATATAAATATATTAAATAATATTCTTAATATTAATAATTTATAATAAATTATAAGTTTATTTATAGTAATATAAATATTAAAGGGAGTTTATAAAGTAGTTTTATTATCTTTTTAAAAAATTTATTAATTATATAAAATATAATTATTATAAAACTATTTAAGCATATAATTTATTTAATAAATATATAATTAAGCTTACTTTTAATAAATATACTTTAAATAATAATATTAAGGCTTAAAAATATATTAATATTATCTTTAAATAAAGTAACTTAATTTAAAATTATTTAAACTCCTTTTTTATAATAAAATAATATATTTATATTATTAATTTATTAAGTTATAACTTAATTAACTTAGCATTTAATTTTTTAATATAGCTATTATTATAATTTATATTATTAAATAAGGTTAATTATATATATAATCTTATTATAAGTAAATTATCTTACCCTTATATTTTCTTAATAATTACTAACCTCCTTATATATTATATTAATAATTTCCCTAGCTATAATTAAAGCACCTTTAAGCTTATAATACTTAAAAAGCTAATTTAGCTTTTCTTATAAATTTAAATTAAACTTAACTTATTATTCTTAAATTCCTATATTATTATTTATATTATTATTTTTTAAAAAGCTAAGGGCATTACTTTAATTTAAAATTAATAAAAGCTTTAATAAAAAACTTTCTTTATAATTAATTAATAATTAAATCTTTAGCTAATATTATTATATTAAAAGCTAACTTTATTATTATCTTAAGAAATTTATAAAATCCCTTCTTTATAGCAATAATAAAATTAAATAATTATAATAAATATAATTTAATATTATTAACTATATTAAAAACTTTTTATTTATTATATTTCTTAAAATTATATTATATATTTATTTATTTATTAATAATAAGCTTATTAATATTAAATAATTAATATTATTTTATTATTATATAATATTAATAATAAGTTATTAACTTTTTTTTTTTAATTAAAATTAATTAATATAGCTAAAATTTATTAACTTATAAATAAACTTATTAATTTAATTATAATATATATCTTTTTATTTACCCTTTTTAAAGATTTTAAGTTAGTTTTTAATATATAAAATGCATAATTTTATTCTTTATTAACCTTTCTTAAAACCCTTATTATTTTTCTTTTATTTCTTTATTAATATTAATAATAAAGTTAAATAATTATAATTTAATATAGCTTATTAAAAACTTAAAATAAAATATTTTAAATATAAAGAAATTTAATTATTATAATTATTTATATAAAGTAATATTAAAAATAAGAAATAATAAGGTTTAAAAAATGCAAAGGGTAAATAATATATAAGCTTTTAATATATTTATTACTTATAAAATTAATTAAGCTACTTTATAATAATTAAAATATAACCTTTAAAGTTAATTAATTTATATTTTTTATTTTTTATTTATACTTAAATAAAATAACTTTAATTAATTAATTAATTTTTTAAGCCTTATAATTAATATTTAAAATAATATTTCCTTATTATAATAATTAATTATTTATTAATATTACCTTAAATACCTTTTATAATATTATAATATATTGCTTATTATTATTCTTATTAAATAACTTATTACTTCTTATAAAGCAACTTTAATATAATTACTTAAAAACTTCCCTTTTTAAATTTTTTAAAATGCATTAAATTCTTAATTTATATTCTTAAAAGCTTAATATTTTAAAAAGTTATACCTTCCTTATAACTTTTTCTTCTTTTAAATCTTTAAAATTTTTAATATTAAGCTATTTATTTAAAGATAGCTTAAAAAAGCTCTTTAAATAATTTATAAAATTATCTTAAAAAGATAATAATATAATAAGTTTCTTTTTTATTATAAATAAATAATTAATATTTATTAAGCATAATAATTAATAATTAATAAATTATTAATAGCCTTTTAACTTAATTACTTAATTAATAATATTATCTTTAAAGGATAAGCTTATATAAAATCTCTTTCTTATTATATATAATTAGCTAATATTAATTATGTTTAATAATTAATAGCTTTTAAGTTATTTATAATATTTTATTATAATTAATTAACTTATATTTAAATTTATAAAATATATATTTATAATAAATTTCTTTTTCGCCTTAATTATATAATTAATATTAATTTAGCTTAATAATTAATAATTATTAAACTTTAATGCTATATTTTATAAATAATTATTATTAAGCAAACTTATAAGCTTAAAATTATTTTTTAAATTGCTCTTATAATAATATGCTTATTAGCTAAAATTAAACTTATTATAAGCATTGCTAAATTTAATTATAAGTATAAAGAAAGATTTTTTTTAAAACTTAAGCTATTTATTAATAAGATTTTAATATAATTTCCTCCTTATTTTAATAAGCTATTCCTTTTTAACCTTTATTAATAAGCTATTTAAAATATTAAATTATTAAAATATTTCTTATAATATTAAAAACATTAAAAAGGAAATTAATAAAAAATAATAATTTACTCTTATTAAATAAGCTTAACTTTATATTATTATTATTAATTATTAATTATTAAAATAACCTTATACTTAAAAAAGAAAATATATTTAATAATATTTTTAATATAATAATTACGGCATTATATAAGCTTAACCCTATATTATTAATATTAATTATAAATTACTTAGCTAACTATATAGCCGCGTGGCGCACTAGTTATGCATTTAGCTTTTTTTTATAAAGGGCATAAGTTTAAACCCTGCCATAGCTATTAAGACCTTTTTTAAGAATTTTCCCCTTAATTATGCTATGGCGAATCGCGGTCTGCCTATCTATAACCCCCCTTAGCTAAAAAGGGGCTCATGCTATAAGGCCCTAAAAACCTTATTAAAGCTAATAAAAAATAAGCATTTAAAAAAAGCCTTAAGCCCTTAAAACCTTAAGCTAATAGCACCCTAAAATGCGCCTTATAAAAAAGCCCCTTTATAAGGGGCCTTTAAATTAATTAGCAAATAAGCCTTATTATAAGCCTTAATTAACTTTATTAAAAGCCTTATATTAATAAAGATAGCTTTGCAACCTTATATTAAAGCCGCTGCAACCTTTAGTAAAAAAGTAATAATCCTTAGCTAGGTAATTATAAGGGATTTACTTATAAAAAGCGGCTTTTATTAAAATTAAGATTAAAGGAGAGGATTACTAAGGGAATAGGAGTAAAAAAGGCTTTATAAGTTTTAGGCAAGGCTAAGAAAAAAGCTTTTAATTAAAGGGATTAAGGTATATTAATTTTTATTTAGCTAAGGCACGGTTTTTTTAATATGGGTAAATTTGCAAAGGGATTGCATGTTAAATGGCAAGCTTTATATATATATATATATAATAGCTTTATATAAATAAAATATTATTATTATATTATTATTAGCTAACTATATGCTTAAAAAAAAAAGTATTAAATAGTTCTTTTAATTTATTAAGTATAATATTAAATAAGCTTAACTTTATATTATTAAAATAAAAATAAAATTATTAAGCTAATTTTTTGCTTAAAAAGAAGGGTATATTACTTAATTTATATAATTTAAATATTAAAGCAAAAGTAAAAAGTTAGCAAAGAGCAATATTAATATATTAACATTTATATTAAAGCATTAAAAAAGATATTAATATTAAATTAATAAAAAGAAAACTTAAAAGTTTAAATAATTTATTAAATAGTTTTAAAATAATTTATTTAAATTAAAGTTAAAGTTATAAATAATCTATAATATTTATACCTTATATTATTAAATATAAATAAGCCAAAACCTACTTATAAACTTAAAAAAATAGTTAAGATTATTAATAACTTATGATTAATTTAGCTATAAATAATTTAGCTAAACCTAGCCCTTTTATTAAATATAATTACCTTAATATTTAATTAATAGCTAAAGAATATAAATAAATATATAAGGAATTTATAATTAATTAAAAAATTAATAATTTTAATAAAGCTATCTTTCCTTGTAATATTTAACTTAAAACTTTCTTTAATAAAGAAAAGGTTTAAATATTATTATTATATATTTTATATTTTAAAATATATATTTATAATAAAAAGCTTAATTATAATAAATTATTAATATATTTATTATTTAATATATTATAACTTAACCTTAAGAATTTAAATATATTAATTAATAATTAATAATATATAAAGAAGATTATTTATTTAAAGTGTATTAAAAAGAAGAAATCTTATAATGCATTTTTAAAGTTTATAAAGAAAGATATATAATTTTTTTAACTTAATAAGCTTAAATTTACATTTAATTATAAATATATAATTAATATAATTTAATTTAAAATATTAAATATTAAATTTATTAAATATTAAAAGATAAAGGTAAAAAAATATAAAGAGTTATTTTTAATTATAAGTTAAATATTATAAGCTTTATAATATATATAAAAAGTAAATATAATTATTATAAATATACTCTTATAAAGCTTATAAATAAAGAAATATTAATTATTATAAAAATCTTATATTAAGAAATAAAAAATATAAATAAATTTAAATTTTTTTAATTTATACTTAAGGCCTTAAAATAAAATCATTATTTATACTTTTTTAATAAATTTATAGCATTAATTATAATAAATTAAGCTTAAAATAATTAATATTAATTATTACTTTAAGTAAATATTAAATAATAAAGGAAAAATAAAAACTTAAAGAATTAAAATTATAAAAATAAAATTATTATTTTATAACTTAATATTATTTATTTAAAATATTACTTAATAAATAATAAGCTTATATAATATAAATTAAACTTTTATAATTTATAAGCAAACTATTATTATTAAAATTTTATATTATATAAATTAACTTAATATAATTTATATTAAATCGCTATTATTAATATTATATAATAATTTAATATATATATTTATAATAATTAATTATAATTATAAAAATCTTAATTATTAACTTATAATAATTACTTAAATTATAATAATAAATTCTTAAATATATAAGCTTAATTATTTAAGCCTTATTAATAAGTTTATTAATTAATATTAATATTAATTTTTTATAAATATATTATTATAATATAATATTATTTATATTTTTAAATTTATTACTTATTAACTTAATATCTTTATCTTATTAAAACTTTCCCTTATTTTAAGTTATTAATATAATATTATTTTTTAATAAGTAACTTTTCTTATTAATATTAAGGCTAAAAATTAATTAATTTTTCTTATAAATACTTTAAAATTTAATACTTCTTAAATTACTTATTTTAAAGCCATTAATATTTAAGGCTTTATTTTTAATGCTATTATTATTTAAAGCTTTATTATTAAAAGTATTATTACTTAAGGCCTTATTCTTAAAGCTATTGCTATTTAAAGCTTTATTATTAAAGGCATTATTATTTAAAGCCTTATCCTTAAAGCTATTATTACTTAAGGCTTTATTATTAAAGATATTATTATTTAAGGCCTTATTCTTAAAGCTATTATTACTTAAGGCTTTATTCTTAATGCCATTATTAATTAAGACTTTATTATTAAAATTATTATTATTTAAGGCTTTATTCTTAATATTGCTATTAATTAAAACTTTATTATTAAAATTACTGCTATTTAAGGCCTTATCTTTAATATTATTATTACTTAAGGCCTTATTATTAAAGTTATTATTATTTAAAGCCTTATTTTTAATATTATTATTGCTTAAAGCTTTATTATTAAAGTTATTGCTACTTAAAAAAGTTTTTTTAAAATTTATATTATTAATATTATCTTTATTAATAATTATATTTATTAAAAAGCTACTTTTAATAAACTTTATAATATTATTACTCTTATTTTTTAATAATAAAGAAATTATATTTAAATTTATTATATCCTTATAATTCTTATTTTATACTTTAATTATTTAAAAATCTTTATAATTATATTTTTAAGTTTTATAATTAATATTTTTTATTTTATTCTTAGCATTACTTTTATTATAATCTTTTTAATTATATAATAAATTATTTTAATTTATATTTTTATAATTAAATATTTAAATAATTTTTAAATTTTACTTATAATAATTTTAAATATAATTATAGCTTTAAAAGTTTTTTAATTTTTCCTTTATTAATATTAACTTATATATTAAAGTTTTATTATTATTATTAGTAATAAAATAAGGTTGCTTAAATATCTTATTAATTATAATTAATAAAATTAATAAAAATATTCTTTAATTATATAATTTATTTACTTTAACCTTAATATTTAATGTTAATTATTAATTATCATAATATATTATTTAAATAATATTAAATACCTTTATTTATTATATTATTTTACTTTTAAAACATTAAATTAAACTTAAGTTTAAATATTAAAATTATTCTTTTAACTTATTAATAAATATTTATTAATTAAAACTAAGCTTATATTTATTATAGCTAAGTTTATAAGTAATATTTAATAAAAAATACTTATAATGCAAGCTAATTATAATTTATTTTTTTATTATTAAAATTAAATTTATTAAATTTAAATATAAAAAAGTATATTTAAAATATAAGCTTAAAATATAGTAAATTAATATAAAAATCATTATTTTAATACTTAAAGTAATAATAAATTCATAGCATAAAGCTAATATATATTTTTAAAATTATAACCCTTAAGCTTATTAAATTTCATTATATTATAATTTATATTATAATATAAGCTATAATAATTAAAATAAAGTTATAAATAAACTTTATTATTTTAAACTTACCTTTTTTTTAAATTAAAATATAATATCTTAATATTTATTATAAATGCATTATATAATATATATTAGCTGCTAAATATAATATTAAATTTATATACTTTAATATTATTAAGTATAAAGTAATAAAAATAATATAATTTTATTATTACTTAAAAAATATTAATATAAAATTTAAAACTTTAATTATTATAAAAGGCCTTAATAAATATTAATAAATAATATATACTTTTTATTTATTAAGTTATAAATTATTTTATTATTTCTTTATAATAAAGCTTAATTAATTTACCTTATAAATAAATAAGTTAATAATATAATAATTATTAATATTTTATTAATTATTATTAATTAACTTATAAAAGTTTACTTTTTTATAATATTATTATTTAAACTTTATAATATTATATATATAATTAATACCTGCTTTATTACTTTATTAATAATATAAACTTACTTTTAAATTTCTTTTAATAATATATTTAAGACTTATAAGGCATTAATAATAATAATAATAGCTAATCCTTTTATAAAAAGCATAATTATATAAGTATTTCCTTAAGTATTATATTTAATCTTTTAATTTATTACTTATAATTTAATAACTTAATACTTAATATCTTTTTATTAATTAAATTACTTTATGCTTTTTAAGGATATTATATTCTTATAAGTAAGTATTTTAATATATATATTTATAATATAATTTATTTTAATAAAAATAAATATAATTTACTTTATAAAAGTAACAAAGCATAATATATAATATACTTAATTTAAAGGCATTATTATATTAATATAATTATTAATATTTTTAATTAATTATTTATTATTTAAATAAAATAAAATTAAAACTAAATTACTTAATAAATAAACTTTATTTAAAAAATAAAATATTAAAATATTAATAAATAATATATTTTAAAACCTTAGCATTATTATTTTTTTTAATTAAGTTTAAATAAATAAATTTTAAGAAATAATACTTAATAAATTTTTTAATAAAAATAATCTTAATATTAAGCTATAACTTAAATATTTTAATTATATAAAATTTAAAGATTAAATAAAGGCATTATTATAAATTTTATTAAATAAATTAATATATTTCTTAATTATAAGCTTATTTAATACCTTAAAAAAAATAATTTTATAATTAAAAATTAACTTTATAATTATATTAATTAAACTTTAAATTAATACTTTTAAACCTTATTTTTAAGTAAATATAAGTAACTTTCTTTTTATTAAAGCTTAATTAATTATATTACTTATCTTTTAATTTACTATTTAAATTAAGCAACTTAAAACTCTTATATTAAAAAAAAAGCACTTATTAATACCTTATTTTATATTTATTATTTTTAATAATAATAATAATAATAAGTAAGAAATCTTTCTTATAAATAATTTTATTAAAGCTATTTATATAATTAAAATTGCTTATAATAGCTACCTTAAATAAGCTATAAAAAATAAATTAAATATTAATTTAAAGCTTTATAAATTTTATTTTAAAATTTTAAAAAAAGCTTTAATATTCTTTAATATTAATATTAATAAATAAAGTAAATATATTATTAAAAATATAAAGATTTTTATATATATTTAATAAATTCTTAATATATATTAAATATTTATAAATTTAATTATTATAAGTATAAATAAGTATTATATTAACTTAAATATTAAATATAATAAAATAATATTAATACTTTTATACTTTTATATAAAAGCTTGCCTTATTAATCTTAAAAAGGTAATTTAAAAAAAATAAATAATAAAAAAGCTTAATTATTATCTTTTAAAAAATTATAAAGATAATAAATATTATTACCTTATATAAGATATATAAATAATTTAATACCTTTATTTTATAAACTATAAAACTTAAGATATCTTTAATTATATAATTAACTTCCTTACCCTTATAATTAGCTTATTAAATTTAAAAAATATATAAATATAATAAATAATTATTACTTTTAAAAACTTTAAAAAGGAAAATCTATACTTATAATCTTATTATCTTTATAAAAAGTTAATACTTAAATAAAACTTTTATAACCTTAAATAAAAATAAAATATTATTAAAAATACTTAAAAAGTTTTTAATTAAAAGTTAAGTATTTTTAATATTAAAGCTAATAATATATATAATATTTTTTTTATTAGCCCCTTAATAATTTTAAAGCTATTAATTAAATTTAAATAACTTAAAAAGCTAATTTTATAAGCTATATTTAATATTATTATCTTTAATAAAGTATAAAACTTTAAAAACTTTAAAAAAAATAAAATTAAATTATTTAAAATTATATAAAAAATTATAAATATTAATAAGCATTTTATTATATTATTTATATTATATAAGATAATTATAAAAGAAAAACTTAGCATTATAAAAATAATAATAAATTACTTTAAAAATTAATAAAAAAGGTTTAATATTAATAATAATTCTTAATTTAAAGTTAAGTTTAATAACTTATTTATTATCTTATTTAAATAAAATTAATATATTATTAAACTTTATAAATAACTTATTTATAATTTTATAAATAACTTTATAAATAATATTAAAAAAAATAAAATTATTAATAAAATTTAATTATATTATTAATTATTTATTATATATTTTTAATAAAATTAAATATAGTATAAAGATTTATTAAACTGCTTATTAGCATTTAATGCTTATAATATTAATATTAACTTATTTAATAATATTAAAATTAAAGTAACTTAATTAATATTTATTATAAATATATAAACTTTAATTATTAAAAAGCTTAAGTTAATAAAAGTTAATTAAAATAAAAAAAAGAAGTTAGCTAAGAAAAAAGGTAAAGAATTTTATAATAAGGAGTTAATTAAATAAAATATAATTAAAAAATAAGCAGCTAATAATAACTATAACTTTATATAGCTTAACTTTATTTATACTTTTTTATACCCTTACTTAATAAATTTATAATAAATAAGAGTAATTAAGTATAAGATATTTAACTTTAAAAATAATTAAAATATTTTTATATAAATTTAAATTAAATTAAAATATAATTTAAAAATATATTATATAAATATTAAGAATTTTAATAAATAAAATTTTAAAAACTATATAAAGAAATTTTAAAATAATAACTTTAAATTATAATAACTTTATAAATTAATTAAAAAAATAATAAATAATAATAATAAAAATATAAAGTTAAAAAATAATTCTTATAAAAAGCAATATATTATTATCTTTTATAATTATATTATTAATATTATATTAATATACTTTTTTTTAATTATAAATAAAAAGCTATATAAAAAGGTTAAGTTAATTTTATTTACTTTTAATATTAATAATAAGAAAAAATAAAAAATAATAAAAAAGATAAATTAATATAAAAAACTAAATAATAAGTATAAGGTTTTTATTATTATAATAAATATTATAATTAAGGGTTTTAATTTTTAATATATAAATAATTTTTAATTTATAAAAATCTTCTTTATATTAATTAAATATTTATAAATAATTAAGTATATATATTAAATAAATTAAATAATAAAGGTTAATATTATTAAAATATTTAATAAAATAATTTATTAAAGAAAATAAATATTAATATATTAATAAGCAAAAAAATTATATTAAAATATATTTATAATATTAAGATTGCTAAGATTATGCTTAAGGAAGCTTAAGATTATTAATAATATATTTTAAGATAAAAGTTTAATAAATTGCTTATAAATTAAGGCTAAATAATATTAAGAAAAGATAATTTTACTTTTAATTACTTTAAATAAAGTTTATTAATATTATTAAAATAATAAATTTTAAATCTCTTCTTAATAATAATATTATTTATTCTTAAAATTAAGTAATATTTATTAAAAAATATAATAATTTATTATAATTTATTATTAATTATATTAATTTAAATTATATAATATAATGCCTTTTATTTCTTAAAATAATACTTTAATAAATATAAATTATTTTCTTTTTACCTTTACTTTTTATAAAACTTAATACCCTTTTTCTTTTTAAATACTTTCTTATATAATATTAATATTATTATACTTAACTTTTTATTATCTTAAAAATTAATTAATTAATTAATAAAATAAATAATATTAATTTAAGTATATAATTAATTTATTTATTAATTATAATAATAAATTATAAATATAAATATATTAATTAAGCATTACTTATAATATTAATATATTAATTTAACTTAACCTTAATATTAACTTATTAAATCTTATTAAATATTAATTATACTTATTTTTATTATTAAAATTATTAAATTAAAATATTTTATTAAGCATTTTAATATAAGCTTTTTTTATTACTTATATTTTATTTTTACTTAATTTATACTTATTTAAAATATATAATAACTTAAATATATTATTTTAAATATTTTTAAATAATGCTATATATTTATAATATTAATAATAATAATATTAATATAATTTATAATTATTACTTTATATATAATCTTTATTAAAGTTTTTATTAATTATTAATTTAATATAATAAAGATAAAATATATTTTTTAAAGTAAGTTTTAACTTAAGCTTTAAATTCTTTTCTTTATTTCTTTTCTTAATTACTTTATTAATATCTTAAAGCTTAATTAATATTTTTTTATATTTTAAAGTAATATTTTATATTTAATAAAAGCCTTAAGCTTTATTAAAACCTTAAGCTTTATTAAGGCCTTAAGCTTTATAAAAACCTTTTTTTTAACTTTTTTAACTTTAAATCCTATCTTTAAGTTAAATATATAAATAAAATAATTATATTTAAATATTTAAATAGTATAAAATAATCCTTATATATAAATATAATTTAAAAGAAAAACTTAAAGATATTAATAAAAACTTAATTATATATATAATTCTTATATTATATTTTTTAATAATATAATTTTAAATTTCTTATTTTATTTATATATATTATTAATAAATATAATATAAATATATATAATAAATATTAATATTAATATGCTTAAAAAAACAACTTTATTTCCTATATAAAAAATAATATCTTTAAATCTTATATAATTAATTCTTAATAATAATAAAAATTATATATATTTATTAAGTAATGTAATGTATTAATTTAAGGTTATTATTATTAAAAATAAATAAAGTTTATTTAAGCTAAATTAATTTAATAATAATAATAATAATAATTTTATAATTAAGAAACCTTTTTATTAATTTAATATAAATTATAATTAAAATTAATATAATATATATATAATATTTTAAATAAATTTTTATAAATATAATTAACTTTATAAAGTTATTTTTAATAAGTTTAAATATATTATAATATTTAATATTACTTTTAAGGGAAAAGTTATTAATATAATAAATTAAGAAAATTTAAATAAAATTAAAATTTTTCTTATAATTTTTAAAGAGTTTTAAGTTTATAAAATTATATATTAAGTATAATGCATTTAACTTTTAAATTTTTATTTAAGGTTTTAAATACTTATTACTTTATTACTTTAAAATATCTTTATAATTTTTAAATACCTTTAAAAAGTAATTTTTATAACTTTAAAAATCTTTAAAATATATAAAAACTTTATTAACTTTATAACTTTAAAGCTTTTTTAAAATATTAAATATTATATAATTATAAAATATTTATTTTAAGCTTTAAATTACTTTTATCTTTAAATATTCTTAATATTCTTTTTATTATTATAATTAATAATTTTATTATATATTTAAGATTATTATTATAATAAATTTATATTATAAACTTTTAAATTATTTTTATATTTTATAAAGTATATTAAATTTAGTTAATAATGCCTTTTTTAAAGGTATAATATTAAATTTAATTTATTTTGCTTAATAATATTATTATTATAATAAAGTTTTTACTTAATAATAAGCATAATATTATTTAAGAATTATTAATAAGGTTATAAAAAAGATATTTTTATTTAATTTCTTAAGTATTATATAAAAAGAAAATAAAGCTTTTATTTTTTAAAGTTAAAATAAGTTTAATATATTATATATAAATAATATATAAATTATATAAAAATAAACTATATATAAATTTTAAGTAATTAATAAGGGCTTTAATATTAATATTAATATTATATAATTAAAAAGTAAAATTAAGTTAAGATTTTTAATAATTAATAACTTTTTATTAAAATAATATAAGTATAGCTTAAAAAAGTAATATTTTATTAAGTAAAAAGCTTTAAAGTATTTATTAAGTTAAACTTAAGTTTATTTTAAAAAAAAAGGCCTTACCTTTAAATAAAAAGCTTTATATTAAATATTTAATTAAATAATCCTTAAAAAAAGATAATCTTTCTATAAAGTATAATATATTATAATATTATTAGCAAAGAATTTTAAATATTAATAAAGATTAGCATTATATATTTAATTTTTTTAATTTATTATAATTATATTTATAAAGGGAGCCTTTTTAAATATAAAGTGCTCCTTAAAGCTATTAATAATTATATTAATTATTATCTTTTCTTTATTAATATAATAATGCTTTATATGCTTTTTTTAAGCATTTAATTTAAATAAATTAATAAACATTGCTTAATAAAATAAATTATTAACTATATTATATAAGTGCTTAATAATAATAAGTTATATATTAAGGGATTAGCTAATTATTATTAAGTAAGTAAATATTTATTTTAAGGTTTATTTATATAGTTTTTTTAATAATTAATTAAATTAAAAAGTTATTAATAAAATTATAAGGTTTTAAATAATATACTATTAGCGTTAAAAAGGTTGTTAAATAGGCTTATAATGCCTTTTAAGTATAAAAATAGCTTATTAATTGCATTTTTTGCATTATTATATTATATAAATTAATAAAAAACCTTTAAAACTTTATAAAGATTAATAATTATAATTACTTAAATTATAATTATATTTTTTATTATATTAAGCTTAATATATTTAATATAATTATATAAGTTAAAGGTAAAGGTATTATTAAAAAATATTATATTTAAAATATAATATTAAATAAGGGTTAATAATAAATATAAAGGATTTTATTTAATACTTAATTTAAAGATATATAAAATATATATTTTTAAGAAAAATTATTTAAATTTTAAGGTTAAAAAACTTTTTTTATTTTAATAATAATAAGTTAATTAATAAATATTAATAAATAATTAATTAATTATACTTACTTTATAAAATAAGTAATAAGGAGTTGTTATAATTAACCTTAAAATAAGTAACCTTAAAAGTTAAAGGTTAATAATAAAACTTAATTTATTAAACTTATAAAGATAGCTTATTTTATTAATTTATTATAAATTATTAAAAATATATTTAAATAATATGCCTTAAAATAATTAATTTATAATAAATTATATAAATTTTTATATAACTTTATAAAATTATTATATATTTATTAATATTTAAACTTTTTAAGTTAAGAGCCTTATTTAAATAATTTAAAAACTTTTTAATTTACTTAAATATTAAGTTAATTTTTTAAGGCTTATTTAATTTAAAGCAATATCTTATTACTTTAATTAAATTTATATTAAGTTTATTATAATTTTTATTAATATTTTTTAACTTATATTTAATAGCTTAAATAAACTTTAAATTATAAAATTTTATTTTATTTTTTTATACTTACTTAAATTTAATAATACTTAATTATAATACTTAAAATTAAAAAAATAGCTTATATTTCTTAAATAAGAATTAAGTAATTTCTTTTATAATAAGTTTTTTATAATTTTTAACTTTTATCTTTATATTTATAATATAAAATATAACTTTTTATAAACTTAGCTTATATATTAAGATAATAAATTAAATTAAATTTCCTTTTAACTTTTTTATTTATATATAATTTATAATTATTAATATATACTTAAGTATTAATATTAATTAAATTATTAATATTATTATTAAGTAAGATAATTATTATTAATTAATTATTATTATATATAAGGCCCTTAATATTAAAAATATTAATTAAATATTATTAAAGATAAGTATTAATTGCAATTCCTTTTATAATATATTTATAATTATTAATTAAATCTTAACTTTAATTACTTAATATTAATAAATATTTAATAACTTATAATATTATAATAAGATAATATATATTTATTTTTATAATATTTTTATTAATATTATATTTAATATTATATATATAAGCTTATAAAATTTATATATTTTATTATTAATTATAATTAAAAGCTTAAAAACGTAAAAAATAATAATTTAATTAAGGTTTTATAGCTAAGCATTTTGCTTATTATTATTAAATAAAGAGTAAACTAAGCTATTAATAATTATATTAAGAGCCTTTATTAATTAAAAAAGGCTTTTATAACTAGCATTATTAATAATTTTTATAATATAATAATTAAATTATATAACTTTATCTTTAAAATATTTAAGAAAGAAATTATTATCCTTATAAAGAAATTAATAATTATAAGCTTTTTATATTAAATTTTATATTTAAAATATAATTAATATTTTATAATAAAATATTATAGCTATAATATATAATCAATTGCTTTTTTAACTTTAAGCTAAAGCCTTTAAAGATTACCTTTTTATATAAATAAATAATAAAAGAGTTAAATTTAAAATAACTTTTATAAATAATAATTTCTTTTTTAATTAAGATTATTTAATTAAGCTATAGCTTAAAAAGTTATATTATATAAAATAATTATATTTTTTAATAATTCATTTATCCTTAATAATAAAAAACTTATATAATATTTTAATAATATTTTAAGTTTTAATTATAAAACTAAATCTTTATATAAAAAATATAAGTATTGCTAATTATTACTTAGCTTTAATTTTAAGTTTTATTTATATATAATATATCTTTAACCTTTTATATAACTTAAAACCTTTAAGTATAAATAAATATATACTTTCTTAATCTTTAATTTAAAAAGAACTTATAAGTTTTCTTTTATTAACTTATAAAGGTTTTTTTATATAAAAATAATGTATTAAGAAAGGGAATATTAAGGCTATAAATACTTTTAATAAAAGCTAAGGATTTTAAAGATTATATAATTATTAAGAATAATAAGTTATAATATATTTATTAAGCAAAAAAAAGCATTTTTATTATTACTTTTATTATTATATTAATAATAAATAAAGAATAATAAAGTTAATATTAATGCTTATAATAATATAAGTATTTCTTTAATAAAAATTAAGTTAATATTTTATTAAGGTTATATTGCTAATAAAAATTAAGCTTAAATAATTTTAATATTAATTTTAAGCTTTATTGCTTAACTAAATAGCTTACTTATAATATAATTTAATTATTATATATAATAAGATATTCCTTTTATATTTCATTTATTATTAATAAATATATTAATTTTTACATTAATATTATAATAAGTAAAAGCTTTAAGTTAAAGGTTTTATATAATATATATTATATTTATATTTTAAAGTTAAAATTAATTAATTATTAAAGTTATAATTTATAACTTATAACTTTTTTAAAAAGTTATTTATAAGTACTTTTATTTATAAAATTAAATTATATTAAATAACTTATAAGCTTTCCTTTTTAGCTTTTTATATATAATATTAAATAAACTTTTAAATATAAAAAGAAAAAAAAAAGCAATTAAAATTTATAATATTAATATATTTATAATTTTTATATCTTAATAACCTACTTTATAATAAATAAACTTATTAATACTTTACCTTTTATAACCTTACTTTTACTTTAAACCTTAATAATATTTTATTTTAATTATATATATAAGTTATTTTTATTATTAATATTATATTTTTTTAATATAAGTTTAATAATAAGTTATATTAAATAACGCTTTTTATAAAGCTATTTTAATTATATATTAATATACCTTTATTAAAGCTTAATAATTATTTACTTTCCCTTACTTTATATTATAATTCCCTATACTTATAAATAAATACTTTATAAGAATACTTTTAAAGGTTAATTAAATAGCTATTTAGTTTCTTATTTTTAATAAGTAATTCTTAAAATTAACTAGCCTTAATAATTTCCATTTAATATAAAATACTTAAAAATAAATAATGCTAACTTATAAAGATTATAATCCCTTAAAATATAAATTAAATTCAATTAAGGTTAAAAAAGAAAAGAAAGTATATTAATAATAAGTTATTACTTATATATTTATCTTAATTTAACTTAATAATATATAAAGTAAGGGCTAATTAATTAACTTACTTAATAATAAAAATATAAAAAATAAGCTTAATATCCTTATTATTATTAATAAGGTTTTTTATTAAAGATATAAAGAAATTATAATAGTTTATATAATTATAAATATAAATAAAGTAAAATTAAATATAATTATAATTATATAAAATATATTATTATAATTAATATTATAAATAAATAAATAAAACTTAGCATTATAATTAATATTATAAATAAATTCATAATACTTATTATTATAATATATATTATATATTAATAAATAAAACTTAATATTATAGCTAATATTATAAGCTATATTAATAACTTTTAATTAAGTAATTAAAGATATATTATAAGCTTTATTTCTTAAGTAAATATTTTTATAATATATTAATAATATTTATAATTAAGATTTTAATAAATATCTTAAATAACCTTAATATATTTATATTAAATTTTATTTATAATAATACTCTTTTTATATATATAAATAACTTTTATTTTATTAAGCAATATATAATAAAGTTAAACTTTTTTATTAAAGGTAAATTTAAAAAGTTAATAAATAAAAACTATATTAATAATTATAATATTATTACCTTAAAGCATTATTTTAAATAATACCTTATTATATTAAGTTATAATATTTTTTAAACCTAAGCTATTAAATATTTTTAACTTAAATATAATATTTAATATATATTACTTAAAATTAAAATTAAATTATAGCTTAAGTATTATATAGCTATAAGGTTTTTTTATTATAATTATAATAAGATTTATAATAAAAAAGAAATAATAAACTTATATTTTATGCTTTTAAGAATTAAAACCATTAATATATGCTTAAATCCTTTTTATAAATTTTTAAATAAAAATAAAGAATTCTTAACTTAATATCTTAATATTATATAGCTTTATAATTAATATTTATTAATTATAAGGTTAAAAGGTTAGGAATTTATAAAGAAATATAAAGAAAATCTTTAAAAACTTAATAATGCCGCTATTAAGATTTAAGAAAAAATTAAAAAGCAAGGCTTTAATAAAAATATTATTATTACTTATTTTAATTAACTTAATAAAGCTATTATAAAAAAAGTAAAATATATTAAGTTTAATAATAATTTTAAATAATACTTTTTATTATTATACCTTATACTTTATTTAATTTATAAAATAATAATATTTTTTAAATATATATTATTTTTATAATAATAAATAATTTTATAAATAAAGTTTAAAAATATTTAGTTAAGGTTTTAAAATAAAATTATTAACTATATTATTATACTTTTATATATATAATATTAATAGTATAATTTCTTAAAATTACCTTAAATAATTATATAAATTTTATATTTTTTTATTATAAATTTTATGTTATTAATTAAATTTATACTTAAAAATAGCTTAAATTATTATATTATACTTCTTTATATTAAAAATTTTAATAAGCAAGCTATATTATAAAATAAGGTAAATATTAAAAAAGCTTAATAAGCTATAAATATTTTTTATATTATTAAAAATACCTTTAATATAATTATATTTATATTTATATAAAAAGCATTTAAAAATAGCTATTACTTAAATATTATAATTTATTAATAATATAAGGTTAAATATATCTTTATAATAATTATAAAACCTAAGGGTTATAATAAAATATTAAGCTTAAAATTTATTTTTAATAAGGTTAGCAAAAAGTATTAAGTTATAAAAATTAAATAATTTATTAAAAATCTTTAAAAGTTACTTTTTAGCTTATATATTAATATTAATATTTATCTTAAAAATATATAATTATTAAATATTATAATTATTATTTATAAAAATTAATTACTTAATATATATAAGTTAATAATTAAAATAATAAAATTATTAAAGGTATATTTTAAGTATATCCTTATAATATATTAATAAAAGCAATATAAGGATTAAAATACCTTGCTTTTTATTAATATCTTTAAATTTATATATAAGTATTATATATTTTTCCTTAAAGCTATATTAAGATTAATTTATAATAATAATTATTTAAATATTTAAAGATTTATTCTTAAAATTAAAAGTAAAACCTTTTAACCTTATATATTGCTTAATAAGTATAAAATAAATATTATAAAAAATATAATATATAATCTTAAAAAAAATCTTATATTTCTCTTATTTAATATTAATATTATTTTTTATTTAAAGCTAAAACTTAATTATGCTTAAATAAAAAAATATTTTAATTAATATTAAAAAGGTTTAATGCTTAATAATAATGGAAAATTACTTTTAATGCTAAAAATATATAAAGTAAATTTAATTAATAATAAATATAATATAAAAGCATTATTAATAATAATAATTAATAAATTTTCCTTAAAAGCTAATATAAATTTTAAGAAATTTATAATTAAAGCTATTAATTAAAAGCATAAAGGTTTATAAAAACTTTTAAACCTTTATTTTAAATAATTACTTAAATTATATTCTTATACTTAATACTTATTTATAAACTTTTAAGCTTTTAAGTTAGCTTTTTTATAAATTAATTTATTATTATTTTATTAATTATTGCAAATTTATTATAATTAAATTTTATAATATATAATAAATATTTATATTTTTAAGCAATTTTAAAGAAAATGTTTACTTATTATTAAGAAAAATAAGTTTTTAATAATTATTATTTAATTTATTTATATAAGTTAATAATTAAATTATTATATTTTTTATACCCTTAAGTTAAGATTTATTTTATTAAATTCTTTACTTTTTAATATATACTTATTTATTTAATTTTTAATTTACTTTTATAGCATTGCTTTTTTAAATATAATTTAATTATTTTTTTTCTTTATAATTATAATTTCCTTTTCTTAAAATTAATACTTTTAATTATTATAATTTTTTTTAAATACTTTATTTATATTATTTATTTCTTTATAATTAAATTATATTTAATTATAAATAATACTTTATAAATATTATTGCTTATTAAGATTGCTTTTATAATAATAAAAGTAAATAAAATTAATAATAAACTTTAAGTTATTAAAATAAAGAACTTAAATGGCATTATTTATATTATATACTTAAATTACCTTATTATAATTATTAATATGCTTATTAATAATGTTATTTAATATATATACTTTATTAAAATATTATTAGCTAATTTTTAAGTAGTAATAATTAAACTTAATAATATAATAACTTTATATAAATAACTTTTTAAGTTATTAAATATTTTTATAATAATAATAAGTAAATATTATATATAATATATAGGAGTTATAAGTTTATTTATAATAAATTCCAAAGCTTAAGTCCTTTTTTATTAAAGTATATAATTATAAGTAATGTATTATAGCTATTTTAATAGCTAACTTAATTAAAAGCTAATTTAAATAAAAAAAAAAGTAATAATAAATAAAGCATTTTATTTCTTTCTTATTAAAAATTATAAAGAACCTTAATATTATAATTAATATATTTATAATTAATATTTTTAAAATTACTTATATAATAATTAATAAGGTATATTTTATAATTATTTTTAAGTTTTTTTATAATTTAATTATTAAATATAATACTTAAATATTATTAAAGTTATTATAATTACTTTTATTTTATAAGATATAATATTTAAGTTTAAAGTTTTTATATAATTATTAAGCTTTAATTATAAAAAGGAAAGATAAATTTCTTAAGATAAAACTTAAGTATAATGCTAAAAAGTAATAATTTTTATATATTATATTAATAAGTATTTTAATCTTAATATATTAGCTAAGATAATATTTTAATTATAATTATTAATTATATATAATTAAATTTTAATTTTAATTAACTTATTATTTATTAATTATATTATTTTAAATTAATATTTACTTAATATATTATTTTAAAATATTAAAATTAAATTAAGCTAATATTACCTTATTTCTTTAATTTATTAAGGATTAATTATTATATATTATTATTTATATTATATGCCTTGCTTAATAATATTAATTAATATTAGCGTTAAGTTATTATAAATTAATGCTTTGCTTTTCTTTATAATAATTAACTTATATTAATATTTTATTAAGTAAACTTAAAATAATAAGCTTTTTAATTAAGATTAATTATAAACTTTTAATCTTTATATTATTTATTAAATGCCTTAATATTTTAAAGTTATAATATTTAATTAAGTTAATTATTATATTAATTATAAGATAAAGAATAAAGTAAGGAAATTAATAAGTAATTAATTTTTTATAATAGCTATAATATTAAATATATATATATTATTATAAACTTTCTTTTAGGAATTTTTATTATATTTTAATATTTTTAATTATAAAAAAATTATAATTAAATAAGTAACTTATAATTAATAAGTTTATAAATATAAGTCTTTATATTATAATCTTATAAAAAGGTAAAGAAATTTATATAATTTATTATAAATTGCTATTTTTTTTACTTAAGGTATTAATAATAATAATTTATAATAAATTATTAATTATTTTCCTTATTATATATTAATTTATTAATTATATATAAAATATTCTTATATGCTTAGCATAAATATAAAATTAAATAAAGATTAACTTAAAAGTTATTTTTAAGCTTATTAATTATTATTAATAAGTTATATTTTATTATTTAATTATATTTAAAACCTATATTTTTAAATTATATTATATTTATAATTTCTCTTAATCTTAATCTTTTACCTTTATAAATATTAATAAATTATTAAAATAAGGTTTAATATTATAATTATAAGTTTATTAAAGATTAAAAAAAGCTATAAAGGTAATATTAATATAATTTTTATTAAAATAAATAATATTTAAAAACCTTTAATTAAATAAATATACTTAATGCCTATTTTTAAGATTTTTAAAGGCATAATCTTTTATAAGAAATTATTATATTAATTAAAGGCATTAATTATATTAATAATATTATTATTAACTTTATTATAAAAGCAAATTATAAAATTAACTTTTATTATAGCAAAGAATAACTATTTTATTAATATAAGTTATTAATCTTTAAGTAATAATTTTAACTTTTATATAATAACTTTAATTCTTAAAATATTAACTTTACTTAATAAAAGACTTAATTTTATATTACTTAAAGCATTAACGCTTTATAAATATATAATACTTAATAATATACTTATATTTTAATTAAAATATAAAGTACTTATATAATTTCTTAAATTAAAAGCTAAAATATTAATATATAAAGCAAGTTTATATAATAATGGTTTTAATAAGCATAATAGCTTAATCTTAATTTATAAAATATATTAAATTATATAGTTATTAATTAATATAATAAGTTAAGTTAATTAATATTATAATGTACCTTAATAAAATAATGCTTTATTATCTTTATTATACTTTACTTTATAATTTAAGTTATTATTAATATAAAGTATAAGTATTCTTTAAAAGTTATTAATAATGAAAATATTATTAGCATTATAAAAGTATATAGCATATTAAAAACTTTAATTCTTAATTTTTAATAATGAAAGGTATATAAAATGCTTATAAAAATAATAATTATTTATTACTTCCTTTTTAAATATCTTTTTATTTATTATAATAATATAAAGCTAAGTTTTATTGCAAGTAAATTATATTAACGCCATTATATAATGTAATAATATAATTACCTTATTACTAGCTTCCCAACATTATAAATAGCAATATAATTATAAAATATAAAATTAAAAGAATGGCCCTTATAAGCTTTAATAAAGCTATCCACACAATATTTGCTATCGTGCGAGTTCGGAGCATAGTAGAGGGCTTAACGTAAACCTTGTAGTGAAGCAAAGTGTATATGTTGTGCTTCTAGGCCTCGATTTTCTCAAACCAAATCAAATCCTCCATGTCGTCCTCAAAATCAACACCAACAGCTATAACCTTACCCTCCTCATCCACCTTCACCTCGGCCTTCTTCTTGAAGTCATAGTTGTCCCACACGTCGTGCATATCAGCCACGAACCTTCTCCCCGAAAGGTGCTCAAAGGTAATCACAAACGGAAAGCATCGGTCAGAGCAGTCCGCGACCACCTTCCCCTCCCTCATCTCCAACCGAATTTCCTTGTACCCTTTGTTGAAGTACCTCCCCACCAGCCCTTCGACCGCCACCCCCAACGGCTCCGGATCCTCGGGCACCTTGTACTCAGGCTTCTCCTTCTCCTTCTTGACTGATTCCAAATATTTAGCCCTCCTATCCCTAAACACCTTCTCCCAATCTACTCGTTCCTCATCCCTCACCCCCAACACCTCATCCATAAGCCAATGCTCCAAAATCCCCTTCACATACGCCCCCGAATTCGAATTCGTACAAATGACCACCCCCCACTCCTTCGCCGGCAAGAACGCCATGGCCGCCTTAAACCCCGGCACCGCCCCGTCATGCGTGATGAGCGTCCTCCCGCGATACGTATCCCGATACAGCCCCAGGGCGTACAGCGACACATCCGAATAACCCGGCAGCGCCTCGTCGTTCACCTCGATACTCCGCGGCTCAACGAGCGCCTTGTGCGACTCGGCAGACAGCGGCGCCGCCCGCTTGATCAGGGAGCGCACGAACTTTGCATAGTCGCCCGCGGAGGTGAGGACGCACCCCGCGCCGCGGCCCTCCGGGGACGCGACGATGGGGACGGGGACGTAAGCGTTGGTGCCCTCGTCCCACCGGTAGCCCTGGGCCTCGTGCGCCGAGGGCGGCACGTCGGGCCGGTCCTGGAAGGTGTTGTTCATGGCCAGGGGCTCCCAGATGCGGGAGTGCAGGAACGACGTGTAGTCCTCCTTGGACAGGGACTCGACGAGGTGGGTGGCGACGCTGAACATGATGTTGGAGTACTGCATCTTTGTGCGCAGGGCTGCGGTGAAGGGGAGGTTGCGCAGGTTGCGGGTCAGGGAGCGGGCGTCGTCCGGGTGGGCGGCTGTCACGCCCAGGTAGGACTCGTCGTGCGTCGGAATTCCAGAGCGGTGGCTGAGGATGTCCTCGAGGGTCACCTGGTCGGTGAGGGACTGGGTGGGTAAGACGAAGTCCGAGGGGATGAGCTTGGAGACTGGGGTCTGCCATTGCATGTCTGGGTAGTTGGTGTCTTCGACGAGGAGGGCGGCCGCGGCTGCTGTGGTGCACTTGGAAACGCTCGCCAAGTCGAAGATGGTTTCTGTGGTGCATTTCTCACTAGGAAGTTTGGCGTAGCCATAGGCCTGGGCATTGGTCAGTGTCTCTTTCTGTAGGCCGATTGATACATGGCGTTTACCTTTGCGTCGATATGGTCGCCTTGGACAACTGCAATGGAAAGGCCCGGTACATGCCACTCCTCCATGAGTCTCTCCACCATTTGATCAAATTCAGCTGTCTTGTGCGCCATGTTGAAGATAGAGGCTGGTTGTCCGAGTCCTTCAATCTACTCCTAAACTTTCAGGACAGCGCTCGTTTATCTACGAGGTTGATGTGCGCCAAGCACAAAAAGAAATGCGCAGCCGTATGTGGTGTGATTACTCGTCTTAGTCAGACCAAAAGGCCTTAGTCCAAGTACCTCCAGCTTAACCAGATCTAGCACGCCGGAGAACGAAGTGCATAGCTAAACCCCGCGCCTGCGTTCAGAAACTGGAGCTGATACATTGGTACTAGACTGTATCGGTCCGAAGCACATAAGACGAGCTGAACTGTTTATGCAGACCTTCGGCGGTGACTCAACTTTGAACGACTAATTAACCATATGCTCCAGTGAGCCCTGCTTTTAGAGGTGGGGAGGAGGGGGGCGTAATTGTTTATTGATGAAATCAGATGGCGTTAAAAGGTTTTATAAAAGTACTTTGAAGAACAAAGGATTAAAAAAAGGAGGAAATATCATGTAAATATGTCAATTTAGAAAAGAACTTAGCTCATGAGAGTTAATAACTTAATATAGTAAGTAAATGTTCTGGCTCGGGACGCCCTCGCCGGCACACATCACTTGTTTTGGGAACATGTAGAGTGATCCCCTCAGTTCTGGTTTGAGGCACTGATTCGGGATGCGGCTTACCCCCAAGGATCTCGTTGCCGGCGCGGCATGATTTTGCTTCTGTATAAGCTATACACAGAGCTATACTAATAAACCGAGATGTTGAATGTACTATTTTTAAGTTTCGCCATAATCTACAATTTCCAACGTCGTCATCCGCATCGTCGGCCTGGGCTGGACGTGGTTCCGCAAGACTTCCTGGACTTATACTCACTCGCTCATCGTCGTCTCGGGCGCGTTTGCAACGTCGGCGGTCTTCCCGGGCGACAAGCTCATCAACAGGTGAATCCAACTTCACAAGGCCTTTCTGGTGGCCATCATCCAGCTGCTCATCCCTGGCGACGATGCCCTCGATCAACTGTTCAAGACGGCCGGTGCATCCCTCACGAACATTGTCAACCTGCTGGCAACGTTGGCTCGTTTTCTCCTCCTCGTCTTTGCCATTGCCTTGACGCATCTCTTCAAACTCGCTCGATTCGGCTTGGCCAGCTCAGCGCTTGATGAAGGCGACAACACGGTCTACTGCGCCTCGACCACTAACTCATCCGCCGCCACCGCCCCTTCAGTAACGAGGAACCCGGCGCCGCCGCTCTCGTAGACGTCGTCATCGTCCGCCCAAGCCACCTGGGCCACGGTGTCAGCCGTCCCCGCGCGAGCAACAAGGCCCTTCAAGTTCCGCCCATCACACAGCACACGCACGTCGTACGGGGCGTCAACCGCCCAGTCCATCGATACGTATTCTAGAACCTTCCTCTTCTCATCTCGCACCTTAACTAGTGCCACCCTTCTTCCCTTCCCAGCCTCGCCCAGGAGAAACACCAGCCCGTACCACCTGCGCAGGCCCTGCACGCGCACAATCACACCACACGGCCCGCCCGCCAACACGCGAAAGCCGCGGACTTTGGCATCATAGCGGGCCCAATCACGCGTCCCGACACTCAACAACCCCTCGCCGCGATCCTGCGCCAGCCGGAAAGTCGGCCCTGTCCGGAAGTGGAAATTGTCCACGGACCGGACAAACATGCGCTGGAAGTAGGTCAGCGGCTCCTCGGTGTGCCGCGGCAGCTTGAGGGTCAGCTGCGGCCTGCCCTCCCAGGAGAGGCGGTCGAGCCTGGCTGTGCCGGCCCCGTTGGCGGCGCTGGGCGGGGTGTCGGCGTCCAGGATGGGTGTGAGGGCCACGCCCACAGCGAAAATGGGCCGGGTGCCGTCGAGCAGTCCGGAGGTAGGGATGGTGTACTCGAGCACGAGCGGCGATTCGGAGTCCTCGCCCATCCGCGCAGGGTTGAGATCCGTGGCAGGGCCTCTGAGAGTGAGCACGGTGTCGTCGTGGTTGTAGGCCTTGATGCTAATCTGGCAGGAGACAGGAAACCGGCACTCGTCCGCGTCGGCGCGGAGGACGGCCCTGACGGTCTGGCCCGGGTACAAGAGGGGCGTGGATGTGAGGGAGTACCTTTCGCCAGACGTTGGCAGATAGAGCGGGTGGAACGTGTCGGTCATGATGGCGATGGGGTCACTTGTTGGGGTGAGGCCGGTCAGCCTGATGGCCAGGCTGGTCCTGCCACGACAGTCGTGGCTTTGGGTGACAGTGGCAGCCTTTGCAGGGTGAGCGGTGAAGCCCTGGACGCTGCCTGGCAGAGTGAAGTGGTATTGTGCTCCGTTCTTCGGGAGGGTGAGCGGTTTGTGGCCTGCGAGTCTATGCCCGAGGTTCGCGGTGTCATAGGCGAGCCGGGCTGCATTGTTGATCGAGTAGCCTCCGTTGGCACTAGAGATTAACACTCGGTCGGCAAGGGGTCCTCGCCAGTCCGGTCCGCCCTCAAAGCATGGCAAGCCGTGCATGATGGCGACGAGACATGCTAAGTTGCCAGAGTTGCAGTCTGTATCCCAGCCGCATGTGTTGACAATGTGCATGGCCTCGTGGAAGTCGTTGCCTGCGTAGAGCAGAGCCATGATCATGATGGCGTGGTTGGGGATGACGTGGACGATGCCGTCAAACTGGTCGTACCCGTATTTGTCGTCAATACGCTGCCTCGTCGCCGGCCAGGCCTTGTCGAGTGTCACCCATTCGCGCACGTCTTGGATCAGCGTCTCAATCAGGGAGCCTTTTCGTTCCTTGCGGATGATTCTCAGCCCTGTGTCAATCAGATGGTCGACGTCCTTGGAGACGAACGCCTCTGATTCCATGGCGGCCCACATCATGGCAGCGAGGACGCTCTCGCCGTCATGGCTGACCAAGGCGGCTGCCTTGGCGAGCTTTGCCGCGAGCTCAGGCTGTCCCGGGCAAAGCATGGCCCAGCCATCGATAAAGATCTGGGCGCCAATCTGCTCGGCGACCGTCTTGCCGTTTGTCTCGATACTGCCGCTATCGGGTGCTTTGATGTCATTCTTCAGGTTGAGGAAGACGGTGTGCTCCGTGGATATGCCTCTGCCTCCCCACCAAAAGACGGTCTGCTTCTCGATGACGTTGTTGAGCCAGGTCTTGCCAATCTGCTCCGAGGTGATATCGTTGGAGATGCCGTGCTCTGCGAGGGCCCGGATGAAGGTGAAGGTGCCGGAGACGTCGTCGTCAGTGACGACGGGTGGTCGCTGGGCGAAGCCGGGGAACTGGGTGTGGACGTAGTGGCGGATGCTGCCCAGCTCCGCGACGATGCCAGAGTACGTCCAGCCCTCGAACGGCCGGCCGAGGTAGACGCCGATGAGCTTGCCGAGCACACCAGCGTACACGCGCTCCAGGTAGTCGGCGGGCATATTGGTGTGGATTAGCATCTTTAGAGACTGTCTTCAAGAGCAAGGGGACAATGAAGCCAAAGTAAACAATCTCGCCCTCAAACGTCGGGCAGTCCAAGTGTCCAGCACATGGTGAGATGTCATTTACCCCGCACTATGCTGCTGTGGCATGCAAGCCAGATATGGACCTGTTCGACTTGTTCTCCAGCGTCCCCAAACATATTAGCTACAAAATGTGAGAAACCTTGCCAGAATCTCCGAAGACAGTGCATGCAAACTAGATGTTGGAAGGTCACAGATTTGGGAGGATGGACTGACGTTGAAATCGACCAGGGGTCTGACGGCCCGGAAAGCTTATCTTCCTCCACATATGGGCTTGGGCCGTTCCGTCCCCGGCGCCAAACACGCGACACGGTGCGCTAACGGAAGTTGACCCACTGTAACCGTGGTGGAAACGGAAGCGTCCGGAGCTTGACCTCTTCCGAGATCAACACCGCCAGGTGCGGGCACTAGCTCGGAGAAACCAATTATTTTGGCACTTATTCCAGCTGGGTTGACGTTGAATGGCAGGTTCGATGAGTCAGTCAGTAGCCACACAATTATGACACACAGAATCACTCTTTCAACTGATCACAACTAATCAAACGGAATTGATCAACTTGGCTACGGCCTGCCAAACTTCCAGCCCTGAGGCGTAGGGGTTAGGCGCACACTGACCGCCTTCGACAATTCCTCGATCGTAGACAGACTGCAGTCGCCTTGTGCGCTCGGCTCGATACGTGCGTCCGAACTCTGCCCAATGAGGAAGAACGGCAGGATAGAAGACTTCCAAATGACGTCCTTGCGGGTGCTGATGAGGGTAATCACAAACAGCACCAGCGATGCACACACCAGTGAAGCGTGGATGACGATCCACGGCCACAGAATAACGATGTAGACCTCTGAGCTCTGCACTTCGCCCGTGGCAACTCTGCCATTGCAGATGTCACCCGAGCTACGTGCGTTGGCGGAGAGAGTGACGGCCAAAGAATTCATAGTCTCCTCGATGTCCGCGGTCTGCCCGCTCCCGTACAGCGCCTGCAGAGTATCGGCGTTGCCCTCCCACGATACCGGGATGCCACCCACGTGAGTCCACGAGCCCTCGCCCGTCACATACTGCCCTATGCTGTAAGCCAGGGCAGCACCGTTGGCTGCTTCCACCTGCACGGCACAACCGTCGCCTTCTTCATAAGGAGGGTTCTTCACAACGCCGCCAGGCTGGTAGCAGGTTTCTGGCACGACGTAGACCTCCCGGCCGGGGACCCAATGTACATCCCCGCCGATGGGCCAGGAGTCTTCTGCCGTCTCGGAAAGCCTGTCTGAAGTGGCGATCGGCACAGATGTCAGCCGGCCTCCCTGGACTGACGTGTTGTACGCTGTGACACAGAATGACATGGAGCATTCGACGGCAGCAATGTGCGGGTTGGGGTCGTCTTGCATGTTACCGACTATGGCCGTGAGGTTCATGAATGGCGTTTTTGATGCAAATGAGGAGTGCATCAAGTTAACATCACTCCTCGCAGTGAGTACTTTTGGTAAGTCGTTGTCGGTCTCCATTCCAGATGGGAGGCTGTATTTGCAGAAGGCTCCCCGTATGCATTCTTCCGGGGGTGCGAGTGAACCGTTGATGTTTTGGAATACAGTATTTGGTTCAAATATAGAACTTCCATCGGTCTCGTTCGTACTCTCAGTCGTGGCGTCTGATGACCATACTTCGAGCATATCAGAGATGTCGGCGCATTGACTACATATCTCCAACGTCTAGTAAATGGGAAACGTGCAATTGCCCGAGTCGCAGGTGAAAGATGTGTCCTTCGCACTTGGCCTCTGAAAGATCGCTTCGAAAAGAGATCCTACGGCTGCTGAAGAAACCGTCATATTGGGATATATGCCTGAGGCATCATGGTACTGGCCACTCTCACAGACCGGAACCGATGCTGTGCCCATAGTTGATGACATTCGGTCCTGGAGTTGTACTAGCTCTTGGGCGGCTGGTCCCAATGCGAAGGAGAGCAGAAAGATAAGCGAGGCGAAAGTTGCAAGGTACCTATATGGTTTTCCAGCGTCAGAAGGCGGGTCCTTCGAGGATAAAACAGCGAGCAAAGTGGAGGAGACCTTCCTACCAAGAATGAAAAGAAATCATCAGGCGAAAGGCGCCCCATCCTCCCCGACTTGCTCCGTCAAAAATAGACATTTCACTCAGTGGCCTTGCCCGCTCCTGAAACTACTTCCATTTTAGCTGCGAAACCACTTCCGCTGTGATTATGACAATAGCCCCCTTCATGAACTCAACGACTAAAGACACGATGGTGGTCAAGTTGACGCTATATGGCCATGACGAGAGTGGGCGTTGGTCGTACACAGCTAGTACGGACACAAGAGCGGCAAGCATTCCTGTTGCGGCCACACAGCATAAGACCTCGAACACCCACAGCCGTAGAAAAGGCGTCGACTTAACCTTAGTGGACACTTTTGTAGGCCTTGGCTGTTTCGTCGACGAAGCTTGTACTCCACCAGGTCTTTGTACAGTTCTCGATGGCTGGTGGCCCTGATTTGAACACAGTGAGCTTCACACAGCGGTAAGAAACGCGAAGATGATTGCTTACATGAGATCTTTGTAAGAAGGCATCCCTCTCATGTGGCCCATGTGGGGTTCCGTTGGTGTCATTTCCAGGCATTCTGTCCATGAGTAAGCTCACAGGCTTGAGACACGTACTGAAAGAGTTTCAGCACTTCCGAAAGGGAGTTAGTTGAAGGGTTCATTTTTTTTAAAAGTGGAAATTCTTTTGGCACTTTTTGGCCCCTTAGCTTGTATCACACAGCTTTTGAGTGTGCTGAAAGCAACACCAACCAAGACACTTTGCCAAGAAACGTGTGCCTTGCTGCCTGCATAAGCTGAAATTTCCAAGGTCCTTCGTCGGCTTGTGGAACGTTACTAGGGCATACTCACCCGGAAGGATTTGGTCATACATGTTTCAGAAGATCGCAAGCTGTTCCGCCCTGTGCTGCTGGACTGGCATATTCTGACCCGGCAAAGCATATCTAGGTAGTTGACTTCCAAAGAATAGCCGCTAGGGCCGCAAACACGTTGATGGTGATGGTAACAGTCAGTATCAATCAGTTGCGTTCTGCGTCAAGCAGGTCTTCAAATTCTGGAGTGATACACTTGTGTATTTTAATATTTGAGTAGACACGCGAGAGCCTTAGAACACATGTTCACGGGGCCAAAGCTCGTCTCATACTGTTCAGACTCGGTCTTCCAACCTGTTCTGTTGAGTTACTTGGTACATAGCCTCCAGAAAGATATTAAAAAGATGAAGTGGCCCCCGTACCCACAAGAGTGCGGCGTCTTTAAACTCTGCCTCTGTCCCTCTGGGTTGGCCCTCTGAGCCCTCTGGCTGCACTTAACCCTTGTAGCTGCAAATCAGCCCTCCCGTCATAAAGATTACCAATAATACTTGCTGCCCATACCAAACTTCCTCTGCATGATATTGATCTTTGCTCATTACTTGATTAATTTCACTCCGTTTCTTTGACTTCATTTCGAAATATCAGACGATGACTCAACTTCCAGGTAAAGCAAGGCCAGCTTGCTTTCAAAAGTCCCGATTTGTTCCATGGAACAGCTTCACAATTTACGCCACTGCGACTGGGCGGGCTTGATCTTGGCCCAGGTCATGCGATGATCGCATCGTCGCCTCTCCTCCACCGATGGCATTCTCCTCCAGACATAATCCTACCTCTTCCGCCACAGCCGACTTGGGCCGATTTTGCTTCGCCGACAGCGCGTGAGGGCTTTCTGTTGCCTTGGTTCTCACCTCTGATCCGTCAACAGAGGATCTCCTCTGCAGTCTCTCATGAAGGCCAAAGCGGGTATGAACGCTCGGCACGATTGCGGACTTGATTGCTTCGGCCTCTCCCGATTCGACAAGAGACCGAAGTGCTGCGACTGCGTGGCCGGGATCTACCACTTCGTCGTCCCCCTTCTCAAATGAGAACCTCTTTCTGAGTGGCAGCCGCTCCTCCTGGCTTTGTTTCTGCCGATGCGATTCCTCACCGCGTGATGGTTGGAGGGCCAACTTGCATGGCCCCGTACCTGCATTCGATCGCATTCTGGGCTTTTCGGTGCGTTTATGCAGAGCTCGGGTGTAGTCCGCATACGGCGACTCAACCTTGGGCGCGGCAACTCTTTTTGCGGTCTGCTTAGGCTTCCCCTCCTCCTCCGCCTTCTTCTCCTCGTCGTTTCCCATAGACTCGTACCCAGAATCATCGGTCTCGTTTCGAGGAAGTCGGACAGCATCGTCCTCGAGGGAGGCAATAGCCCTCTGCAGGTCCTGGTTCACCAGCCCGTCGCAGAAGCGATTCTTGAACTGCAGCGCCATGATCTCGAGGTCGAGCTTCACGGCGTGCCGGCCTTCGGCGTCGGAGATTTCACCGAGTGAGGCTAGCACGGAGGAGATGGACTGCAAGAGCGGGTCCACTGCCTGGGTGACGACGCGGTTACACCTTTTCCTGCCGGGTGTGTGCTTTTCGGAAGCGCCTGTGGCTGCGATAGTCGTCTTGGGGCTGGTGGGACCGCGAGGCTGCTCTTCCATCATCAAGAACATCCTGGCCTCGTGTACACTGATGTCCATTTGGGCCGGGAAGAGGCTCTCATGTTGCGCGTCGCGTGCCTTGACTCCACTCGGCCTTGCACGCATAGCAGTGTCCCAGTATTCTTTGACCTCGATGTCGGTGCGGCAAAGATATGGGTCGAAGAGCATCGGCGGCTCGAGGTGTTCGACACCATCGGCGGATAGTTCCACGATGGGTTGCGGTTCTGTGGCCTCCGGGGCTGTGTTGTCTTCCTCTTCTCTTTCTTCATGTTCCTGTACGTGCTCCAGCTGTGGACGAGGACGCCTGAGCCCTTGCACATCAGCATAAGGGACACCATTCTTGAACGCAAAGTTTCCCTCTTCGGCATCATCTTTGGGCAATGCCGCTGTGGGCTTTGTCGCCCCGTCGCTGGAGTCATCATCACTGACTGCATTCATCTCCTGGGTGTTGGTATCACAACGCCCAATGCTTTCTGGTGACCAGTACTGGCGCCGGTACGTGGGATCCTTCACATCATCGGCGTTCTCGGGCGTCATGCGCTCCATGTACAGCAGCTTGAACTCTTTTGGCTTTCCCAGGCCTGTCAGTGCGCTGTCCGAGGAAACACCGTCGTGAGATGCCTTTCGCAGCAGTTTTCTGGGCTTCCTAAGCCCAAGCATCGCGTTGACCCAGCGATGTTTTGGGGCAGGTCTGGTTGGCGCCAAGGCCGAAACATCAGCACTCTCCTCTGGTGGCGGTGTTGAGACATTTGCAGCTCGAGGCTGTCGTGGCTGGGCTCTTGTCCCACCCAACATGCGGGAGAGTCGCCGCCTCACTGGTGACTTTGGCTCCGGTGACGTTGTCGGGGAAGCTTCATCGTCGGCGTCCCCGGTGGTGCTTGTCTCAGAGCTGGACGCTGGACAACTGTCCACTGTCGATGCAGGTTCCGGCAAATAAACTATCTTGCTTGTATCGGCTTCATATCTTAGCTGCTGCGTGAACTTGACCTTCAGCGGTGACGCGCCGTTGAGGGTGTGGTTCCTCCTGAGCGGTGGCGCAGACTCCGGCACGGGATAATCATTAGGTCCTGATCCATCCAGCTCGTGCAGGCCTGGCGTGGCTCTTGGTTGAGGAACAGAGAAGTCGGGGAGATTATCGCCGAGGACGGTGGATAGCAAGCTGGGATGAGCAATGATGTACTCTACCTCGTTCTTGGGGTGCTTGTAGTCGAAACAGGCCGGTATCTGTGACTGGTAGACCTCGGCGTGCATCCAGTCGCCCTTCATCTCGTATATCATGACGAGCAGGCCCTGTGTCTGAGCGTAGTCCTCGGCGTGGATCTTCTCCCTCTTCAGCAGCTTCTTCTTGGCGAGCAGTGCCTCCCGGCAGACAGTCAGGGCTCTGTCGAAACGGTAGAGCGACAGGTGGACCAGAGCCATGGAGTGAAGCAAGTTGCAGACGACAGCATCCACGGCTGCCTTATTCTTCGCCAATCCGGTGATTATAGGCTCGGCCATCTCCCAACGCCGCTGGAGGAGGTAGCACAGCGCGAGCTGCACCTGGAGGTCGCAGAAGCCCTCATTGTCAGACTTGCTGCCGACCTCGCGCTTCATAGCCTCCTGTAGGAACTCTATTGCCTTGTCAAAATCACGCTCCTTGATGCGGTCTTTGGCAAGCTCCTCGAGGCCGTCGAGAAACAGTCGCTCAAACTCGGCGTCTTCATCTTCGTCGTCCTCGACAGTGACTGCAGCAACTGATCCCGGTACCGTGACGGTCTCGACCGCCCCGGAAAAGGATAGCGACCTGGGGCTTAGTGTGGCTGCCGGGCGGCGGGGAGAACGCGACCCTCTCCGCGCCCGAGTGATATGCTCTCCCGACGGCGAGAAGCTTGGGCTTGCCAACCCCGACGATAGCGATCTGCGATGGCGGCGCCCCTCGCGGACGTATTCCTCGACGCGCTCCCTCCTGAAAGAGGGCAGATCGCCCATCAGGCTCACGTCAATGTCTGCTCCCGGGTAAGCCTGCCACGGCGCCCCGCCGCGGGAGCCGTCGCGGATGGTACTTGCCGTGGAGCTCGCGGCGCCGTGGAAGTGCCTTGCTGCCTGGGCCAGATTTCTGAGATTCCGGGCCACGCGCGCGTCTGAGTGGTCGGCGGGCCGGTGGGTGAAGCCCCCTACGGGACGGATGGATGCTCGCAGGGCCTCCTCTATGGACGACTTGAGGCGGTCTAGCTCAAACAGGATGGCTTCCTGCGAGGCATGATTCCTCAGCGACAGGGAGACGTTGATGGTCTGGAGCATAGTCTGGAGCGCCCAGTTCGACTTGTGCACTTTGTCCCTAAAGGCCGCTAGGTCGCTGCCGTACACGTTTAGGTTCACCACGGCCTTTACCCGCCACGCCCATGGCTTCACTCGCACCGTCTCCTTGATCTTCTGCACCAGGACCCCGAGTGAGTTCAAGGTGACGTGGCAGTCGTCTAGGGCGAGCTCGCACTGCTTCCATAGGTCGTCTTCAACAAGAGCCAGGTCAAGCGCGTTACGCCCCTTGAGCGTGCGGTCTATGGCCTCGAGGCCTGAAGTCAGGCTTTCTAGCTCTTCGCATAGGCTCGTGATGCGGGTCTCGGCTCCGCGGCACTGGGTGATAAAGCCGCACAGTGAGCTTGTGATCTGGTACTTGGTCAGCAATCATGCCTAGTGACGATATAGGACTACAAAATGCAGAACTGAGTATGCCTAGGCTTTTGTTTATGGGTGGTAAGATGTTCATTGCCCCGGGAAGACTTACGGAGCCGGCTGCCTGGATTAGGGTGATCGCAGAAGTGGTGATTGATAGCGGATCCATGTCGGAAATCCGCCCGTTTTAAGGACGCCCAGCTTCGAGTTCACGGGGCACAACAATAACACTGAGCTTGATCAATTGAGGCTTAAAATTTTGACGACGATTCACGGCAATCTTGGACGAGATCTTGGGATATCAGATCGGATTCGAAACGAAACAATCGAGTTGCAGTCGATGTCAGCTAGCTGGCGACTGCGAAAGCCTGATTGTCCCTGGCCCTCGCTGCGCATTCCCGCGCCGACAGGATTGCAGGCGCAGGCATTCTTCGTTGTTACATTGGGGCTTAGCAGACGCACACCGAGAAACTCGCTGGGCTCATTGCTGGGCTTATCGCTCCGTTACTGGGGCTAAGGCGCTCACAGCTGAACATCCTAACAGATCTGGGAGGGCGTGCCTGCATTAGTCGCTGTAAGTGCTGACTCCCCTACGATGCATGATTGGGGGGCTGAGCAGGAGTGGCTTGAACCACTCCTCGTCATTGGATTCACCCACGACGAATGAGCGGACCGGGTGGCAGATGTAGAAAAAAGTGAACAAAGCAATTCAGGAGGGAACCGGCCATTGAGACAAATACATGGCTGCGCCTGCTCCAGATTGGCTATTGATGATTCGTTTCTTCTCAAAATTGATAGTAAGGGTCATTTCTCCCATTTGCGCTTAGGTAAGTGGGTCATGTGTTTATAAGGTGAACATAAAAGATTTGGAGAGACTTCCGCCAGAAAGATGACAAGCGAGCTTAAATGGCAGGTTGCGTAACGCAATGTTTCATCGCCGGCAGCTCGCCGTCCCCTTCGCGCCTCAGCCAAGGCGGAAGACGTTGCTTGCGGGCAGCTCCGGGCCTCCGACCCAAGTGCGTCGGGTCGCCCCCAATGACATCGTTTCTGCCGTCCATATATCAGACCAAACCCGCTGTGCCCACTGGCAGTCAGTGAACAAGCTGGGGACGGGTAGAGGCGTGCTGATAGGCCGTAGCAATGACGGGATCGCTCTCGGCTGATACAGGTCATGTTTCTTGCGACGGTAGCGCGATCCCCTGCTGGTGTGCATGACGGGATGAAGGCTGCCGATCTCTTGGCGACACCTGGATGGTGCACTCAATAAAAAGAGGTGCCTCCGTCGCCACTCACTTACGCGAGTGCGTGTCTCGGTTTGTGAACAACAGAAGCAACAAAATACATCTAGGTCACGATGATGATCACATCCTTCAGACTCGTCGCTCTAGCCCTCGCGGTATGCCCTGGCCTGGCTATTCCGCCTCCAGAGTTTGGATTTGTGGATAGCGGCAACCACACCGAACTCAGCGTGGCTTTCACCTTCGATGGGAACACGACTGTGGTTCAAGAGGGCCAACTCTTTGGAGGAAACAGTAAGATCGACGGCCGCGACGGAATCTGCCATGAACTGATTCCACTAACGCGCTTCCACAGTCACTAGCCAACAGCCGGCGCTGGCCGTAAATCCGGCTGCATACCAGTCCGTCGCGGACTACAATGGCAACTATGTCATCCTCATGGTGGACCCAGACGCGCCCTCGCCAGATAACCCCACCAGTCGCTTCATCCTGCACTGGCTGGCCGCAAACGTGACCCAAGGCACCGAGGCGCAGGCGCCTCTAACCGGCCAACGCGCCCTCACGAACAACACACCAGCCCTGGTCCCCTACCGCCCGCCCATGCCCCCCACCAACTCCAGCGCGCACCGCTACATCATCTACGCCTTCGCGCAGCCCGACAACTTCGCCATCCCGCAGTCGTTCAGCGGCTTCAGCGACCAGAACCGCTCCATGTTCAGCCTCGACCGCTTCATCTCCGAGGCCCGGCTCGACCGCCCCGCGGCCGGCGAGTTCTGGTACGTGAGCCGCGAGCCGGAGGTCCCGGGGACCTTTGTCGCGCTCGCTGGGGGCGCGTACCCCGGTGGCAACGGCGCTGCCGTCTTCTCGTCGGGCTCGGCTAGCACGACGGCCACGGCGACTTCGTCTGCGGATGGTACCTCGAGCACGGGGGGCACAGACAGTACGGGGACGTCAGATGCGAACATGGTCGCAGTGGCTTCGTTCTCGGGTCTCCTAACTTGGGTCGTCGGTGCTGGAGGGCTTCTGGGCTTGGCTTTGCTTCTTTGATATGCTTGAGAAGTGCGACTTGTGGACCTGGGGCAAAGAGCTTTCGATCGATTCGGCTGTTGTGTCAACGTATCAGCGGGTCACAGCCTCGCTCTAATGGTTACAAATAAGCATAAATGCCTGCTTCCAGAAAGGCTTTCCGTCCCGGGCATAGTTGAGGTACTCGGCTATGATATGAGATCGGTTTGTCGAGGCGGCAATCCTGGTCGGAGCCGAGAGAGGGTAGGAAACCTCCCGCGGGTCAAGCCAACTAATGGACCTTAAGATGCTGCTTTGGAAGTACTTTCGTCTTGTATCATTTTCAATTGGATAATATCTTGTTACTTGCCTTTAGGAAAACCTTTCCACTTGCCTGGAGACTGTACATTCGACACTTCGGACTGTTGATGTATCCTCGTTCCGGTCAACCGAGGGAGCTCCATTCTCGCCTTATTCAAGCTGCGTCAAGACCTATGGAACGAAGCCTTCACAGCACGCTTTTTACAATGTGAACCATTTTCCCTGAATGTACAATGCTGAATCTGAATGTTTTGTGAAGTAGTTCTATGGTTTGGAGAACACCTGGCGCGCAGTTATAAACCTATTCCGCGCACACTTCTAAGCACGTCAGGTGATTATGGCTGACTGGGGACCTTGAGGGAATCAAGAGAATCCTTAGCGTCTGTGATAGGAAGTTTGTAGCCACGTAGTCGACATACAACAGTGATTACATTGGCGAACCCCCAAGATGTAGTTCAAGCAGCCACAATGGACGCCGCGAGAAAATATCTAGACGCTTCGAGTTTTCATGTATCTCTCTCACTTAGGAAAGACCAAACGTACAAATCCCTAGGCCTACCACGAACAGTCATTACTCAGCCATATAGTCTGTCCTCGCTACACTCGCATGCTTTGCGCTCCACCAGCTTCACTGACCTGCAGTGTGTCACATTTGCCGAGCCGTCCTGATTTCTTGTCGTTGTCGCCACCAATCTCCCAGTCTTGTTCAAGATAAGGTCGTATGTTCCTCCAATGTTCCCCTCCCAGCTGTAGTCCGTCTCCCCCTTCAGAGTTGCTCTGCACACACTGCCCTCGAACTTCACATGCTTGTGTATATCCATTTCCGAATTTCTCATCCCGTAGGTTTCCCCTATGAACGTGCACCTGGCCGACGTGGCAAGCACGCTCAGGAGACCACCTTCTGAGTGGGCTGCTATTGTGTCCGGGAAGTGTCGGTTCTCAGCTATGCTTGTAGTTGCTGGCAACCAGGACTGGTTTTTTCCTTCATTGCCGACCCCAAGTGCCATGCACTCAGCCCCTATGTGGCCTCCCTCCAACAGTAATTTCAAGCACTTGTCCAGAGACCAGTTCTTCGGCATCATCGGCACCTTGCTATTCACCAGCGCAGCCACGCCGTTCACCATGTCTCCGGGAAATTGGCATTTTCTCTTCATAGCCCGCCCAATTAGCATGGCCAATGGCATCTTCACCCCTCTCGTGTCTGCAGAGACACCACATTCATCACATCTCTCACGGATTCTTCCAAATTCACCCAATGAGTCCACCACTGCGTCCTGGCCGACTGCCCGCACCCTGTATGCTTAATCGCAGTACATCCTTCGCAAAGAAGCTGATATGGACGATGCCGCCCCCAATTCCAATACATCCCATCCTTTCGCTTCACCTCTAAAGAACACCTGGGCGTCCCCAGCTAACATAGCCTCCTGCATCGTCCACACTCTTGTGTGCCATTGGCTATGCTCCCATGCGGCAACTGCTGGTGCCCACCTCTCAATCTCTTCCTTTGCATGAATAGCCTCCGGGGATGGCCTTGACATACACCCACCGCCATGCTCTCCCACGAGCACAACCACCTGTCTTGCTCGCTCATATATTGCGTCCATTTTCGACACCCAAAATCGCACATCATCTGCACCCGATTGTCTGATGGACCACCGATCGCACCAGATCCGCCGTGAAGGAAGGGCACCGTGGCACAGCATCAACTGTTCTGTCAACTGTCCATCGTGCCACTGCTG
Source organism: Diaporthe citri (assembly GCF_014595645.1). Lineage (NCBI taxonomy): Eukaryota > Fungi > Ascomycota > Sordariomycetes > Diaporthales > Diaporthaceae > Diaporthe > Diaporthe citri. The sequence continues at coordinate 6,221,948 of NW_025064847.1, forward strand.
CCACACGTATGACAAGCATACGTAATCTCCCCCACTATACATCTCCATCCTGCCAGTGTCCATGTTCATCACTATAACTCCAACGCTAGCTCGTTCCTGCCTGTTGCAACACGTCTGCTCGGGGCTGCTGTTGAGGGCCTCTTCGAGCTTCAGTATCTCTGAGTTACTATTGTCTAGCAAGCTGCCCATGACAAGAGCTTTGGTATGCTTGTTGGGTATGCAGTCGGAAACTTGAACGCCGGCGACGTCTGCCAACATCCTGTCCACTGCTTCCCTCTGAATCCCAGGCCTAGAGCACAGCCAGTTCGTCAAACCTGTGAGCATATCTGTAGCCAGAGAGCAGGTGATGAAGCAATTAAGCAAACGATAGTTGATTGTGGTTGTTGAGGAGAGAAATCTCCCCGCTATTAAACGCTTAGAAGGAGCCTATTTATAGGTTAGCGCTAAGGTATGGGCATATAACCCTCGTACCTTTTAATACACCCTTTATCGCAAATATCATTATTTTAATAATAATAAGAAATATTTTATTTTAATAGCTAAAAATATAATTTAAATGTTTTGTTATAATTTATATTAAGACTATTATATAAACATTATTTAATGTTTATATATTTTATTTGCATTATTTTTAATTAATTATTTAAATGCCTTTTTAATAATATAAATCTTATACTTATCTTAGTTTTAATTTTATATAAGCCTTTTTAAGAGCAAGGTAAGGCAATGTTTTTATATAAATATTAATAAGATTATTTTTAAATATAATATAATAAATATTATATATTTTTTTAATTATTTTATAAATAAAGTAATAATAAATAGTGATATATTTTAATTAAGTATTAACTTTATAATTTTAAATAAAGTTTAATGTTAGCTAATTATTAATATATAAAATAGGTAAATATTTAATATGCTTAATATTTAAATCTTTTAATGCTTAAATTATTTAATAAAGATATAATAATATTAATAAATATGCTATATATTTTGCTTTATAAGTAAATTTTGCAATAATAGATTGGCGCTTTAATAATTAAGCGATTAGGCTGCCGTTAAGAAATTGCATATATTTATTAAATGCTTTTAAATTATTTAAATTGGTATTATAAGAAGCGTTAATATGTATATTAAATTAAGTATGGTAAATTAAAATAACAATATTTATTTTAAAAATTACAGGGTATAATTTAATATATGCTAAATATATTAAAGCACTTCCTTTATAATATTTAAATAATAAATTATAGGCTTTATATTAAATATTAAGAGCATTATATATGAAAATATAAAATTAAGTTTTGTTTTAATAATAAGAAAATTAATAAATTTAATAAGTAATTAATATATTATTATATTTATTGTAATATTATTAGGTTCCTTTTATTATAAAAATAAATTTAAATTTATAAGAGCTTATTTTTAATTATAATTAAATATATTAAAGCGTTTTAAAATTTATTAAGTATATTTCTTTTAAGAAATATAAATCTTATTGTTAGTTTATATAATTTTTAAGCTAAGTAGGTATTTATAAAGGTTAAAATCTTTATACTTAAAATATTATATAAGCTTATTATAAAATTTATTAATTTAAGAAGGACTTTTAATAATAAGAATATTATTAATATAAATAATAATGATAATTTAGTTTTTAATGAAAATATAAGGATTAAATATTGTTTTTATTAAATATTTAATTAATTCTTTTTTAAGAGTATTAAATTATTTATGGCTTAATTATTTAAGTTTATATAAGGTATTAAGAAGTTTTAAAATAATTTATTAATTATTAAATAATATTTAATATTTTTATAATAATTATATATAAACATTATATTTTAAATAATTATATAAGTATATTATTTTAATATTAAATTGCTAAAGCTATTAGCTTATTATAATGATAATAATAATAATTAATCTTAAATTATTATAACGTATTATAAAGTTATAAGTATTATTATAATTTATATTATGAATTTATATATATTTATAAGTAATGAGTTAAGCTTTATAATAAATAAGCTTATTAAAAGCATTAAACTTCTTTATATATACTTAGTAAGAATTAATAATATATTAATTTATAATAATAAGTATTTTAACTTATATATTTATATTTAAAAGTAATTTAAGTTTCCTTTTAATAACTTATTATTAAGCATTCTTTTTATTACTTTTTATAGCTTATATATATATATTAAGGATATTATTAATATTTATTATATTAATAAGTAATGCTTAAGTAAAGATTTAATTAAGGTAATTAGTATTAATTAATGCTAATTAAGTAAGATTTAATATAAAGTTTATATTAATTAATATTAAGTTATTAAAATTTTTAAAATATTTTATAATAATATTTATATTTTTTTTGCTTTTTATAAAGGCTAAATTTATTATTTTTATAAATTATATAATTATATAGATTTTGCCGGTTTAAGTAATTTATTAATGGATTTTATAAGTTTAAGTAATTTATTTATAGGTTTATTTATAGATTTTGCATTATTAATAAGTTTTATTAATTAAGATATTAATAATACCTTTATTTTAAGTAATATATTTTTATTTAGCTAATTAATTATTTATGCAATCTTTATTATTAAATTAAATTAAGTAATATAGCTTAATATTATAATTATAATAACTTTTTAAAGTAATATAAATAAATAAAAAATAATTTTATTTTTAATTTTAAATTTTATAAAGTATGCCTTTTTAGCTTTATTTAATAATTTTATTCTTAATTTATAAGCTTTAATAAGGATATAAAGGTATATAAGGTAAAAGTATAATTAAAAATATTTAATATTAAGCTTTTATTTATAAAGCGCTTTAAATAGCGTTATTTAATATAATAAGGTTAAGTATGATTTTTAATTTTATAAATATATTATATAAGAAATTACTTTAAGTTATAGGAATAAATAATTTTTATTATAAATTATTATATAAGCATTGATAATAATAATATATATAAACTTTTTAAGTATGCTGTTTAATTTATAATAATAAGGGGGTGATTTCTTATAAATAATTCCATGCCTTTAAAATATTATAATAATTATCTTATTTATATATTTATCCTTATTATTTAAATTAAATGTCTTAACTTTTATATGAAATTAAGTTTTAATTATATTTAAAAATTTCTTAATAATATTTAAGATATTATTTTTTTAAGTAATAAAGTAAACTTAATAAAATTAAGTATAATTATTAATAAATAAAATAAAGTATTAAGAATTTTTTAATAATTTTATTAAGAATTTGCTTAATAAATTGAATTAAATATATTTAAATAGCTATATAAATTATTATTTTAATAATAATTATAGGCGTTTTTTAATAAACTTTATAAGTTAGCATGGTTTATAATGAAAATTTATTAATTTATTTAGCATAATATCTTTATCTTTATATAAGCATTAAGTAATTAATTTTAATAAATTATTATAGCTAAAAGCTTTATGGAATTTATTATATATTATAAATATTATAAAGTTATTTTTTATTATTTAAATTTTAAAATTTTTATATTAAAACTTTATTTATAATATTTTATAAAATTTATTATTTTTTAATAATAAAAAGATATTTTTTTTATGCATTTAATTAAAACCTTTTTTAAATTATAGTTTAATTAAATAAATAAGTATTTTTTAATGCATAATTATATAAAACATTAATAAAGATGCTTTTAATAATTAATTTATTTAATAGTTATAAAAAGATTTTTATAAAGTTAATGCCTTTTATAATAAATTAATTATTACTTATAATAATAATTATACTTAAATATAATTATAAAGAGTTAAAGTCTTTTATATATTTTATTATATGCTTTAAAGTATTAAAATTAAAAATTTATAATATTAAAGTATTTATAATTATTAATAGCTTTACTATATATATTAAAATATTAATATATAATATTATTATATTTGTTTTATTATTATTAAAAATTTTAATAACTTTTTTATTTATAGCTTAGTTTATAATAGCTTATTTCTTATTCTTTTTTTATTTTTAATTAACTTTGTATTTAATAAGCTTTATATAATTAATATATAAATAGCTAATAAATATAAAATTTTATGCATAGCATTAAGTGCATTCTTTATTACTTAATGTAAAGTTAGTACTTATTAATATAGATTTTATAGCCTTTTTTATATCCTTTAATGCTAACCTTTTTTAAATAAAAGTAAAGTAGGCTTTAAATTATTTAATCTTTATATAAAAAATGATATTTATTATTTTAAGTTTAATTTTAAAAAATATTATAAGGTTTTAGCTACTTAAATTATTAATAATATTATTTATAATATTTAATAATATTATTAGGAAAAAAGAGCTTTTAACTTTATTATTTTTAAAAAGTAACTTTATTAATTTCTTAATTAATTATTTTAATATTAAAGTTTAAATATAAAGTTTTATTTAAAGGTTTTAAAAGATATTTAAATAACTTTATAAGTTAAAGCTATCTTTATATTATAAGTTTATTAATTAATAAAAAAAGTAAATAATTAAGTTATTAATATTATAGTTAAATTAATTAGCTAATATTTTTTAAGTATTAAAAGATTTTTTATATAATATAATAAATATTATAAGGCTTAAATATATTAAGCTTAAAAGTATAATAAAGGCTTAATTATTAAGCTTTTTTAATTTTATAAAAGCTATATCTTTATTTAATTATTCCTTAATATTTATAATATATTTGCTAAGGTTGGTAAATTAAAAGCTATAATTTTATATTGCCTTTTAATTTAGAAAGTTTTCCCTTTTTAAGTTTAATTTTAAAAAAAATAATAAATTAAGCTTAAAGTTAAGTATATTTAATATTTTTTAAATAATATTTATATATCTTTAAGTATATTTTAAATAATATTTACATATTTATTTATTTATAATAATTAGCATTAATTAATATGAATAAATAAATAAAAAAGAGTAAGTAGTTAAAATATTAAATAGGGTAAGAGTATTAAATTATTATAAGTTATTATTAACTATGGTAATTATTATAGGGTATAATGATAATATATAAGTAGAGGCTAATAATGTTAAAATCTTAATGATTTAGGTATAAAAATAATTATAAAAATAAGGGTATTAATATTTCCTAATATTTTAAGATATTTTAAGTAATGCTAGGCTTATAACTTAATAAAGTAATTAAGTAAATAATAATTAATTATAATTATTAAGGAGAGAAATCTCCCCGCTATTAAATGCTTAAAAGGAGCCTATTTGTAGGCTAGCGCTAGCGTATGGGCATACGACCCTCGCACCTTCCAACAGCAGGTTCCGACAGTCGTGGCTTCAAAATAATGTAGAAGGTAAATGAGGGATGTAATACTCTCCTGGTTGCACGGCTTGAATGTGACCACCACTCCTCTCGCTCCCACGAATTGCCTTGCCGTGGGCGAGTGCACAAGCAGTTTCAGAAACGTGATTCCTTGCCCATTGCGGGCACACTCTGCCGCGACTTGCAGGAGCACACTGGCATCACAATTGGCGGTATCCCATTTCATCACGCCTTCCTCAGGCGGTTCGCCTAGACTCGAACTGTAGATTTGTCTCATCCGTCTGGCCCGGCCTCTGCCGCTGATAAGCCGGCGCCATGCCACTGTGTTGCTGTCCGCACTGCGGTGCTTCGGCCGCGGCACCGTAGCCCCGTTATGTCCATTTGTGCACACGAAAATCTTTGCCACCAACATGTAGTTCTCAGCTGGACCCGGCAGCAGCGATTGTGCATCAAGTCTCGGCTCCTCGATTTCCAATGTGTTTGTCCCACTTGCAGCCATGGTTGCCTGATTGGTGCCAATGCCCCTGTCAAACCTGACTGACTCTTTACTGTCCGTGATGTGCTTCCTGCTCAGCATCGGAGGTACGAATATTGGATTAGACCATTGGACGTTCGTCGTGTGCTTGTTGTCTTGTGTTGTGGGGCAACCTCTTCCAGCGTTCGCCCTATGTTGGGTTCTCTCTCTTTCTCGCCTGCGACCATTAGAATCTTAACGGCTCCACCTCCGGCCGCTGTCTGTGGAAAACGAAGTGCAGCCCCCCCCCCTGTCGCTTTGGTTAGCTGTCCCCCCCCGCACCAAAATTTAGCTATAAACGCGGAATACGTACCAAAATTCTTAACAACCCCTTTATTAATATTAATCATATACTTAATTTAATAAAAAAAGGTTATTATAATAAATAGCTACCGCTTAATAAATATAAAGTTATAAATATTATAATTTTATTTATAATTAAACTTATTATTATTAAATAAATAGCTATAAGCTAAATTTTAATATAATTAAGCAATAATTTAATAATATTAAAAAAGAATTATAATTATAAATATTATAATGCTAAGCATATCCTTATTATTATTATTAAATATTATTAAATTAAAGTAATAAGCTTTAAAGGTATATAATATTTTTTAATATAATAAGCCCTTTAAGCATTATTAATGCTTAACCATTATTATATAAAAGCTTAAAGATTTTCTCCTTAATAAGCTAAATATATACCTTAATAAAATATAATACTTTCTTATTAAAATATATTAAATTAATATTATTATATTAATTATTATAAAAGCCCTTAAAATATATAATTAAATTAATAAATAAATATATATATTAGCTTAACAATATAATAAAAACCTTTAAAGCTATTATCTTTTTAAAATCTTTAAGCTATAATATATTATTAAGATATTTATCTTTTATAATAAATTAAGATTTAATAAACATAATAATATAAAAAAATAAGCTAAGTATTATTAAAATATACTTCTTAAATTAAGAATCTTTTTAAGCAAGGCGCTTACTTTTATTTATTATTAATAATTATAATTAGCAATCTTTTTAATATTATAATATATAAGGAGTATATAATAAAGAAGTTCTTTTTAATATAGCTTTTTAAAAAGGTTTTCCCTTAAATAAATACCTATTTAAGCCCTTAATTAATCCTTATAATAAATAATACCTTATAGCATTATAATTATATTATTTATATAATTATTAAAACAAGAAATATTTAATTAATATATTTATTGCTATACTTTCTTAATTTTAACTTAATTAAGGTATATTTTAAGAATTTAAAAAAGTATATTTAATATTAATATTAATATAAAATAAATAATTATAATAATAATAAGAAATTTATAAATTTTTAATATTTAAGTACTTTAAAGATTAGCTAGCATATAAAAGTAATTAAAAGATATTTTTATTATATATATATATTAAAGAAGAAATTTAAGGGTAATAATAATAATAAAGGATAATAAAAATATTATATAATTAAAAAAAGGGTAAAAAAAGTAATATTAATAAAAAGGAAAGAGTATTATAATAAGGTTATTTATAATAAGTTTTTTAATAATAAGGAAGTTAATAAAAAAAAGTGTTATTAAAGTAATTAAAAAAGGATAGCTAATAATTTATTATAAGAAATATACTTAATTTTCTTAATTAACTTTTTAAATACTTAAATAAATACTCTTTTTTTATATATAATTACTTTATTAACTTTTTTATTAATTATATTACTCTTTTTCTTATAAATAATGTTAATTAAATGCTTAAAATTTATTAAAAAACGCCTTAAATTTACTTTTTAATGTTAATATATTATTAATTAATATTAAAGGGCTTTTTATTTATTAAAAATTATAATTCTTATTCTATATTAGCGTTAATAACGATAGCAAGCTTTCCTTCTTTTTATTACTTTTAAAAAGCTTAAAGAAATCCTTCCTTTTCTTTAAATATAGCTTTATAAGCCTTTTAATTAATTTAACATTATTTAAGCCCTTTTTATTAAATTAAATATCCTTCTTTTAATATAAAACTTAAAGATTAATACCTTTATGCTTTATAACCTTTTATAACTTTATTAATTATCTTTTCTTTATTAATATATAAAAAGGCTTTTATAAAGCCTTAAATATAAAGTCTTTGCTAAGAACCTTTTAATTATTAAGTACTTATAATAATAATAATAAAAGCATAAGCAATTAATAATAATATATAAGATTGCTTAAAATATTATTAATGCTAATAATGTTAATAGCTTTTTAAAGCCTTTTAATAAGTATATTAATAAAGGCATTAATAATATTAACGGCGGCATTATTAAATACCTATACTTAAAGCTATAATAATATAAATAATACATAATACATAATATATAATACATAATACATAATACATAATACATAATACAAATATAAATATAAATATATAGATTTTTAATAATATAAATATAAATATAAATATATAAATTTCTAATAATATAAATATAAATATAAATACATTAATATAAATATAAATACATAATACAGTATTATAATATAAATAATATAAATATATAATATATAATATACTTTAAAATAAAAAAAGCTTAATAATTTAATAAAAAGTTAATAAATAAATTTATTAAAATTTAAATATTACTTTTATAATATTAAAATATTTTATTTATTATAATTATTAATATATATATAAATTATTTATAATATTAATATTTAAATATAATAAGTTTATAACTTTATATAACGTGGTTTACTAATAAGTGGGCAGTATTAGTGAGTGGGTACTTTTTATAATATCTGCCAACTTTTATTAATGCTAGCACTTACTTAATACATTTAATTTATTAAAAATTAATATTAATTAATGCTAATTATATTTAATTCCCTAATTTTAATTAATTTTATTAATTTAAAAAGGTTGGCATAAATGCAATATAATTAAAAGTTATTAAGGTTTATATAAGTTAACTTTTTTTTAATGCTAATTATATCTTAGTTTTTTACATTAATCTTATTTTAATCTACCTATTTAAATATTTAATGCGCTAAAAATTAATAATTATAATATATATCCTTTATTTAAAGAAGATAAAATCCTTTTAGCTATTTAAGCTATTTATAACTTTAAAAAAGCTAATTAAAAACCCTTAAAAATAATAACAGCTATATTGTAATGGGCTTAGGTTATTGCCTAAGCCTTATATAGTGTGGCTAGATAATCCAAGGGAGCTTGGATTATTATATACCTTTTGGCTTAGTTAAAAGGTTGCTGCTTTTGCAGCTTATGGGAGAAGGCGCTAGTTAGCTTGCAGCCCCTCTAGGGCTAGCTCATAACATATATATATCTTTAATATCCCTTAAACAACCCTTTAATGCAAAATAAATTAACAATGCTTTTGCAAAAAATTACGCATTAATATATATAAACTTAACTAAATTAAAAAGCAAATATTTATTTAATATATTATTAAGCAAAATGCTAAAGGATTTCTCTTATAACTCTTTAATATAAAAAATATAGCCAACCTTTTATTAACATTATATAATATTAAACTTATTAATAAGCATTAAGCTTAATATTTTATAAATATATAATTAAGCCTTAAAACTAAGTTTAATTATCCTTATAATTATTAAAGGGCCCTTTGCAAAGATTTAAAGATTATTAAGAATTAATTTAAACTTTTTTGCAATATAATAGCTAAATACTAAATTATTAATAATAACTTTTATAACTTTAATAAAACCAACTTTATAATAAGTATAATTACCTTATTAATAATTATTATATATATTAATAAGCATAAAAAAACTAAATTAATTTAGCTTAATAATTAAAAATAAATAATTATTATTAAATGCATTAATATAAGTAAATTATAAATTTTATTATTTATAATTATTTAAGGTGCTTATTACCTTATTAATTAAGCAATAAAATTAGGTTTTTTAAATAACTAAGTTATTAAGCTTATTCTTAATAAATAAATAAATAATAAAATTAATTTAAAATAAATTTAATACTTTAATAAGTATATTAAGTTAAAAAGAAATGCTAATTATTAAATATTAATTATAAATAATTATAAAAGCTATATATTAATTAAATTTAATTAATATTATAAGAATAATAAAATTATTATTATTAATATACTGCTATATTTATTTTACTTACTTTAGCCATTAAATATTATATTATATTTACTTTTAAAGCATGCATATAGCAATGAAATTAACTTCTTTATTCAAGCCTTTATTAATCACATTACTAAATTTAAGTTCTTTCTTATATTTAAGGCAGCCTATAATAAAACTTTTATAGCAAAAAACATTAAATTTATATTTAAAGAAGCTAAAATTTCTCCTTAAAACCTTAATTTTATAATTTTTAAGCTTAATATCTACCTATAAATTTTAATATAATCCCTCTTTATTTCTCTTTAAAAATAAAAATCTTAAATACCATTAAATGCTTAATAAATTATTTAATAATTAAGTTTTATTAAAAATAAAATCTTTGCTTATTAAAAAAGCTCCTTTATATTAATTATAAAGGCTATTAATTAATTAGCAAAGAGTGCATAAGTAATAACGCACTTACTTATTATAATAAGCAAGTAAATCCATATGCTTTAAGATGTTAATATAATACTTATTAAATGCCAAAGAATTAAAAGAACCTAAGTATAACTTAAAAAAGCACTTATAATTAAGGAATCTTAAGCTTTTATTTAAGAAAAATAAAAGGGAAAGCGGCTAGCTAATAAAATAAGTAATAATACTAAAGAAGCAATCCACAGCAAACTAATTAAAAAACGCTATGGCAACTATAGTAAGACTAAATATAATACAAGAACTTATAAGAAAAATAAAGAAGGGTTTAATTAATTAAATTCCAATTATATTATAATAAATCTAGCTTAATTAATATTAATTAATGTAAATATATTTATTTTAGCGGTTTATAGTAAACCGCGTTTTTAATAATATAATTAACATTATTTAATATAAAGTATAGTTTTCCCATTAAAAGTTAGCCTATTTAAACCAGCATTATATTTATGCCAACCCCTTTAAATTAACGAAATTAATTAAAAATAAGGAATTAAATACAGTTAGCACTAATTAATGCTAATTTTTAATAAATTAAATGCATTAAGCAGGTGCTAGCATTAATAAAAGTTAATAAATATTGCAAAAAGTGCCCACTTACTAATACTGCCCACTTATTAATAAACCACGTTATATATAATAAAAGCAGTTAAAATTTATATTATAATAAAAAGTATAATTTTAATAATATTTAAAATATTACTTAAATTTAAATATTTATTTTTAAGGAATATATAAAGAATATATAGTTTCTTTCCGTATAATAAAGGTTTTTTTTATATTTAAAATAGCCGGGAATATAATAATTATTTTATTCCTTTCTTATATATTATCGAAAATATTTAAATAACCGTATTTAATAAAATAAGCTGTATTATATAAAGTAATAATATAATTAAGGTTATTATATAATATTATAACTTAAAATTAATTATTAAGTATAATATTATTAAGTATAATTTTATTAAGTAATATAATAATATAAATAATAAAGTTTATAATTAAATAAAATTAAATAAGTTTAATATTATAATTAAAAAGGAAATTTAATAATATAGGGATTTTAAGGAATCTTAAGCTTTTTATATTAAAGTTATATATATATATATATATATTATAATAAAAAGTATATAAATAATAAAAAGTATATAAATAATAAAAAGTATATAAATAATAAAAAGTATATTTATAATAAAAAGTATATTATAATAAGTATAGGAATAGTATATATGGGCATTACGTACAGCATGCCCATGTAGTAAGTGCGTTACAGGCAATGCATAAATTTAAAGGTGCAAGGTTTAAACTAATCTTATTAATAATAGCTGCTAGCCAATGCTAGTTAGCTGCTAGCTAGCAGTTACATGCCTTGCATATAAATCACTATAGTTAGCTTATAGTTAAATAAGGGAAGGCTGCAGCTTTACTACAACCTATTCTTTATATCATAGCTAAATTAATATTAATTAATGCTTGCTTAGTAAGTATAAATAATTAGGTATTAAAGAAATAAATCTTATCCCTTAAAAGCTTATTTATTTGCAATGATTTTATTAAAGGATTTTATGTTAATAATAATATTATAAGCTGTTAAAAAGCCTAACTAAGCATTAAAAACTAATTTATAATAATAATATTTAATCTTTAATTGCATTTATTAATATAAATTATTAATAATAATAATTATAAAAAGCCTTAGTTAAAAAGCCTTCCTTAATATATTCTTAAGTAATTATAATCTTCCTTAAATATTAAAAGCTTTTTTATAATATCCTTAATTATTAAATAAATTAGCGATAAGCTTTACTTAATTTTATTTTAATTTATAGTAAATGCTTAACTTTTAAGTAAGATTAATTAATTTATGGTAAACGCTTAACTTTTGATTATATTGCCTTTACATTCTTAGCCTTCCTTATAATACCCTTAAAAGCCCTTCACGAGGCACCCTTAATTGCCAATGCCCTTGCTTATAACTGCTATAAGAAGCCCTTGATCGGCACCCTTAAGAAGCCCTTGCTTAGCACCCTTAAGAAGCCCTTGCTTAGCACCCTTAAGAAGCCTTCTTTTGCAATCAATGCCCCTTAAGGCACTTACTTAACGCCCTAAGCCCTTTAACCCTTTAAAAGACCCCTAAATACTTAATAAAGCATAAGGCGCTTAAATACTTTAAAGTATTGGTAAATAACGTTTCTTTTGGGCGATTTATGCATTTAATTAGCATGCTTAATTAAAATACTTTAAAGTGTTAGCAAAAGAAGCAATTCTTTTAGCTAGTTTAAAACCATTAAGGGGGATAATTAAGATTTACTACAGGTTTAATTATCTAAATAACTTAATTAAATCTTTAAGATATTTACCTTTTAATAATAGTTAATATTTAATTAATAAGCATAATCTTCCCTTTTTCTAATACTCTCCTTATTAACACCCTTTAATAAGATCTTAAGCATAAATTGCTTTAAAGCTAGTAAAGGTTAATTTACTAAGTAGTAATAGCATTTAAGCGCCACTACTTATAAGTAAATGATTTAAGAGCTGATTATTAATTTATAAGCGTAGCGTAAGAATATTCTTTCCCTTTTTTTTGCCTTATAATTAATTATTATAAGATTTACTTAATGGTAATAACCTTTGTATTAATAATAGCTCCTTTTTTTAATAAAGAAGAGGTTATTAATATATTAAATAATTATAAGAAGTACTTAGCTTATAATTAAAATCTTTTTAAAAACTTTTAATATAAGTTTAATAAATAAATAAAGGAATGCTTTTAAAAAATTAATTAATAGCTTTTCCATAAGCTTAAATAAATACTTTGCTATTATAAAGTTTATATAGGATATAATTGCATATTAATAGCCAAGACATTAATTGCTTTATTAATTAATAATAAAGGTAATTAACTAGAAATGCTTAAATGGCCTTAAGAAGAGTTTATGGCAATAACCTTTTACTTATAATTAAAAGCATATAAACATTAACAGGAGCTTTTTAAAGAAAAAAAGCCTAAGCTAATTAAAATAAAGCTAACTATTATAAAGCAACCACCTTCTCTTTTTTATTAATTACAACCTCTTTATTAGCCGGTAATGCCCTTAGCACAAGCCTTATAATAATAACCTTTTTTGCAATAATAACCTTCTTTTTACTAGGAAACATAATAGCAATAATAATTATTAATTTAGGCTTAATTTATCCCTTAAGCACCTTAGCTAACTTAATAATAAAAAGAAAGAAGCTGCTAAAATAATAATTAATTAATTAAAGCATAGTATTTAAATATTTTAGAGTTTTAAAGTATTGGCAATTAAATAATTTAATTAAGCGATTTAAGTACTTAAAGCGTTTAGGCATATTTATACTTAAACACTCGCACTTAATTCATTAAAGCAATGGCTATAAGGTATTTAGCCCCTTATAGCCCCTTAAAGAATAAGATATTTATATTAACTAAGCGATTTAATTAGCTAAGCAATGATTTAAAGGAAAAGCATGATTTTAAAGCATTTATATATATATATATATAAAAGACTATTAATATGGGAATAGTATGTATGGGCATTATATATAGCGTGCCTATGTAATAAGTGCGCTATAGGCAATGCATAAATTTAAAGGTATAAGATTTAAATTAATCTTATTAATAGTAGCTATTAATTAGTGTTAGCTAATTGCCAGCTAGTAGTTATATACCCCGCGTATAAACCACTATAGCTAGCCTATAGCTAAACAAGGGAAGGCTATAGCTTTGCTGCAACCTACCCTCCATACCATAACTAAATTAATTACACACTTTATTTATCTATCACTAACCATATAAAAGCCAAATCAACAATAAGAAATATATTATAATTTATAATAAAAACTAATAATATATAACTTATTATATACTTATTATTATAAATAATAAAAAGTATATTATAATAAAAATTAATAATATATAACTTATTATATATTTATTATTATAAATAATAAAAAGAATATTTATAATAAAAAGTATATTATAAATTATAATATATAACTTATTATATATATATTAATAATTATTATTATAAATAAAATAAAGTTTATTTATAATAAGAAATATATTTTAATATAAATTAATAATATATAAGTTATATAACTTATTATTTATTTATTATTATAAATAATAAAAAGTATATTATAAAAACTAATAATATAAAATAAGTTTTACTTTTATAAACTTTATAAAAATTAAAAATACTTTATAAGCTTTATAAACTTATTTATTTTATAAAGATTATAAAGAAAATAATTATATAATAATATAAAAATAATTATTTTTTAATTACTTATTTAAATCTTTAAAAAAATAAAAAAGTAGCAACTCTTAAGCTTATTAAGAATTTTACTAAGAATTAAATTTAAGCTTTTAACTTTAAATAATTAATATTTTAATTATTAAATTATAAGATCATTAATAATAAGCTTAAATATTGTTACTTTAAAAAATCTTAATTTTAAGGAGTATATATACTTTATTTAAAGAGTTAAAGTATTATTTTTATTAAAGATTTACTTATAAATAAGGTTAAAAGTATATATAATTTAATAATATAAAAGGAAAGAGTTATAATAATATTTATTATATATTTATGTTTAAATATATAAAAATAAAAACTTATATTTAAATATATAAAGTTTTATTATTAATATATATACCTTTATAACCCTTATAAAATAAGTAGTATTATAAGGCTTTTAGGGCGTTTTTAAACCTTATAAGGCTTATAAAAGTAAAGGTTGTTTAATAAGCTTAAAAATATTAATTATAAATTATAAAAATAATATTATATATTATTTAACTTAAAATATTTAAAAGTATTTATTATTAAAGTTTTACTTAATATAATATTATTATATAATAATTATAATTAAATATAATATAAGTATAAAAATAATATATATTATTTAATAAGATTATATATATATTAATTATAATAATATTTATTTATAAACAATATTTAATTAAAACTTTAAATATTTAATTAATTATTATATTATATTTAACTTTATTATATAAAATATAAATATATATATATATATTATATTAAATATTAATAATATAATTATAAAGTTTAATATTATTAATTTAAATAAATAAATTTTCTTTTCTCTTTATATAAAAAACCCTTATTAGTTTTTCATTTTTTTATATATATATTAAATTAATTAAATAATCTTCCTTTATATCATTTTATAGAGAAACAAATTAGTAAAATTTTAATATAACTAAATAATAAGAATATATATTAAATATAAAGTTATATATCTGCCCGTATTTTTAAAAACAAGGTTTTATACTTCATTTTATTATAACTTATTATTATATATTAATATATATTATATATATATATATCATCATAATCCTTAAATTCTGGAAAATATAATGATATAATAAAATAAATAATTAAATAAGTATTAAAATAGTTAAATAAGTAGTTAAATAATTAATTAAATAAGTAGTTAAATAAGTAGTTAAATAAGGAATTAAATAAATAGTTAAATAATATTATTTTTATATTATTATATAAAGCTTTTTATATAATTATTTATTTATTTATTTATAATTTTTTTTTCTTTTTTTCTTTTTTTCTTTTTTTTTTTTTTTTTTTTTTTTTTTTTTTTTTTTTTTTTTTTTTTTTTTTTTTTTTTTTTTTTTTTTTTTTTTTTTTTTTTCTTTTTTTCTTTTTTTTTTTTTTCTTTTTTTTTTTTTTTTTTTTTTTTTTTTTTTTTTTTTTTTTTTTTTTTTTTTTTTTTTTCTTTTTTTTTTTTTTTTTTTTTTTTTTTTTTTTTTTTTTTTTTTTTTTTTTTTTTTTTTTTTTTCTTTTTTTTTTTTTTTTTTTTTTCTTTTTTTTTTTTTTTTTTTTTTTTTTTTTTTTTTTTTTTTTTTTTTTTTTTTTTTTTTTTTTTTTTTTTTTTTTTTTTTTTTTTTTTTTTTTTTTTTTTTTTTTTTTTTTCTTTTTTTTTTTTTTTCTTTTTTTCTTTTTTTCTTTTTTTCTTTTTTTCTTTTTTTCTTTTTTTCTTTTTTTCTTTTTTTCTTTTTTTCTTTTTTTCTTTTATTTCTTTTAATTCTTTAACTATTAAATTTTCTTTATTTTTAAATAATAATTATTTAAAAATAAAGAAAAAGTTATGTATTAAAAAAAAATATATATTTATAATTCTTAAATTTAACTGTATTTTCTTAAATTTATTATAACTTTAATTAAACTTTATAATTTTAAAAAAGTGTATTATGTATTAATACTGTATTAATATTAATACAAATTAATACAAAGGTTAATAATATAAATATAAATACAAATATACATACATAATACAAAGCCTTTAATAATATAAATACAAATATAAATACATTAATATAAATACAAATACAAATACAGTATTATGTATTAATATAAATATAAATACATAATGCACTAATACTGTCACAGCTCTGCCTATACTTAAAGTTAAGGGTATAAAGATTAATTAATAAGTTAATTATTATATTAATGCTACTTTCTTTTTATTTATTACCTTTCTTAAGCTTCTTTTATTTATATATAAAGTTAATATTATTATTATTAAGTTCCTTATTATTTTTATTAACTTTAATAATATTTATTTACTTAATAAAAACTTTTTTAAAAGCCTTTAAATAATAGTTTTATTATTAATTATTACTTATACTTATATATTTAAATTAGCATTAATAATATTTATATATATACTATTCGTTTTAATGTAATATTATTATTATAAAAAGTTTCCTTTATTATAATAATAATAATTAATTTTATAATAAGGACCCTTAAAGCATTGCTATATTTATATTAGCTTTTTATAAGCCTTAAAGATAAGTAATTAATTATTATTCATTATAATTATTATATAAATAGTAATTAACCCTTTTTAAGGGCTTTATAATAATAATAACGTTTTAATTAAAAGAATACTTTTTAAGTACTTAGCTGTTAATAAATTATTTGCTAAGCTAAGCATTAACTTTATTAATAAGGGGGGCTTAAAACTCTTAATATTTAATTATCTAAGCATTATAATGCTATAAAGCGTTATTTATATTATTAAGAGTATTACTTTATAAATATATATAATTATGAAATAATAAGAACCCTTATTTAATAAAAGCATCTTTATAATTTTATTATTAAAAAGTTTTCTCTTTAAATGCCTTTTAATTCTCTTTATTATACCTAATTAAATTAAAAATATTCTTATTTAAAGCTAATAACCTACCTTAAATAAAACTTATAATAGCTTAATTATTATATTCTTTATATTAATAAGCTTAGCCTTAATTTAATCCTTTATTTTAAAGAAAAAATCTTCAAGTAATAAATTAATATTAAAAACTTTGTACCTATTATTATTAAATATAAAGCTTTATTACTTTATTAATAATATTAAAAAAGCTTTTATGCTAATAACTTTTATATATAATATTAAAAATGCTTTTCTTAATAACTTTCTTAATAGGAAATAGCTTTTTAGCTCCTTAATATTACTACCTTTAATATTATTAATTAATAATAATAATTTAAATATACCTAATATTTCTTAGCTAGCATAAGCATTCTTAGCTTTATTTAAGTTACTTAAAGCATTATTTTTATTAAAAATAACTTTAAAGGCAACCTTCTTAATATTCTTAATAATATATTAAGTAATATATTAAATAGCTATTTATTTATCTTATAAGGGCTTTAATTAAGCTGCTAGCTTTTATTTTATAATAATAATAGCCTTTATCTTTATTATTAACTTCTTTATATATAATAATATTATTAATTAATTAATATATGCCTTATTAATAAAGTAAATAACTTAGCGTTATAAATAAATATATAGTTATAATAACTAAGCTTTTGCTTTTTAAGAGCTATTAAAATAAGTTTTTAATTAATTTAAATAAGCTATAATTACTTTAAGCTAGGGTTAATAAAGCATATGCTTCCTTATATAATAAGCTTAAGTTAATTCTATTATTCTTAACCATTTTAAAGATAAATGCAAAATAGGGTTATAATAACTTCTCTTTTATTAAATTAAGTACGTAATAATGTTAATAAGGGTGTTTATGAGAATCTTAATGCATATTCCGCATTCACAGCCAAATTTTAGTGCGGGGGGGGACAGCTGACCAAAGCGACAGGGGGGGCTGCACTTCGTTTTCCACAGACAGCGGCAGAACCTGCCGGAATCTGAGGACCCACATAGATCATACATAGTCTATCCTACACTAGTGTACAGAGTTCAGTGGATACAGTTCGGTTGGCAAGATGACTGACACGCTGGATCTGCAAGCAAAAGGGGCAATTCGTAGGTAAGGACGGCTGAAAAGGAACCAAGATGATCCTTCGCGCGACAGGCGCGTAAAATTCTCAGCCGCATACTAGGGATGCAACAGTCCAGTCACATTGCCTGATCAAAGACATGTTTAAAACAGGGAGCAAGCAAGGTTTTTAATAGGCACTTGGGGGCGCAGCTTCAGCTGGGAAATATCATATGAAGGCCTGAAGTCTCTCACAGCCATGCAGACATTCCCTCCAGGCTGCCAGGCATATCAAACATCCATCTCCACTGCACCTCACCTCCTTCGCAGTCTTAACTCAATCCAAAAGCTTGTGCGCTTTTTTCTTCTTGTTTCTTGCCAATGACTGTAAGAGCAGACCGGAGAGGCATGCGAAACTGTTGGCACAGCCACCTTGTCAGCCTGAAGATCATCAGCAGTTCAGTGGTGAAACAAGTGTGTGGTCTTTTGTTCAGGTCGTGGACGAACGCCCTTCTGCTCTTTGTTCCAACAGGTATTGCCGTTAACGCCGTATCTGCACCAGCAGTTGTAGTTCTCGTTGTCAATTTCTTGGCCGCTATGGGACTACTAGGCCTAGGAGATGCCATTCTCAGAGGTATCACGTCGAGAATCGGCACAAAATATGGGTTCCTACTCTACATATCCGCCAGGTACGCGAGCGTCAGATCTCGCGTGTCGGTTATACTGACACGTTGGAACAGCAACTTGATGCAAGCGATATCGGGCATCGTTTTGATTCGCAACGGCGAGATTGTGATGATGCAAATGTCCTTGATAGGGACCCTGCAAGCCAACCTATTGCTCCTCCCTGCTCTATCTGTGTTTTACGCCACCCTTCGACAGAAGAGTATGGTCCATGAGTATAGGGTTACAAAGAAATACACTCTTCTGCTATTCTTGGCGACTGGCGGATTGGTCGCACCAACGGTATTCGACCTAGAAACGACCTTGCCCACAGCTTCCACGGCGGGCTTGTCCCGGGGCACTTCTGTTTTGCTGATGATCGCATACGGAGGATATCTATTCTTTCAGTTATCAACACATAAGGCATTCTTCGCGAGTGATCAGTCGTTTAATCAATGCCCCAACCGGAGAGGTAACGCCCACGTCGTGGAGAATGCAACGCTCGAGCACAGTCCCGCACCAGAAGGACAAGTGACAGAGGCAGGGGAGCTCTCAATCTGGACAGCATTCTTCATGTTCGTCGCAACAACGGCTCTTCTCTATTTCTGCGTCGACTACGTTGTTAACAGTGTTCTGGAGCTAAGGGAGATACACGATTCCCCAAGTCTCGGCTTCAGTGGCTACATCCTGATACCCATCCTCAATTGCGACTTAGCCGCGGTTGAGCAGGTGGAATGGTCAATGGATTCGGTCTTGACATTCACATTTGACAAATCATTACAGTTGGCTTTGTTTTTCTCTCCGTTCCTGGTCATGGTGGCTTGGGGCGCAGGTTTCGAGGACGCAAGCCTATCTTTCGACATAGTAGCAGTGACCACGCTGTTCACGTCTGTCTACTTGGTAAATGCTCTCTCTGCCTCAGGGGAGTTCAACTGGTCAGTGAATTTTCTGAATTTACTTATTGAACTATACACCCCTTTTCATGCTTGGGAGAGATGCTGACAGAATAAAATGCCAGGCTACATGGAATTACGATGATGGCATTGTACGCTGTTTTGTGTCTTACTGTGTCATTTTATCCAGTTCGACTGGACAACTGGAAGGGTCCTGGACCGAGTTCAGCTGGTATGGTCTAGATACCGTGTGCCTCAGAGGTACTTAACGGCTAAACACCGCGTTATTACATTCTGTCTAGATTTCATCATTTCCATCTCCTCATGAAGTTCTCTACTTGTAAATATAGAATGCCAGATCGGCCCCAGGCATACTCTCCATAGCAGCCCTTCCATTCCCCATGAACTTGAACCTGTTTCTTGATCTGTATTCAATATCGAAGTCTTCGGGCCGCAGCTCTTTTATCATCTCGTGGTATGTAATCGCGCTTCCACCCCAGACAGCCGTGACACGCCCGTCAACGCGATGATTCTTATACCACGACCTACATCCGCCCGACCAAACCAATGTCTGCATAATCTCATCAGCATAAGAGTTAAACTCCTCCACCGCCTCTGGCTTTGGATCAATGAATCTTTGGATCAGGCCAGTCAGTAATTCGGTCTTGTCTTACCGCATTTGGTCGAAAACCATTTTCACAGTGGGTATCGGGCACTTACTTGATATCCTCGTACGCTATCTTCTTCACCCATTTACACATCCACTCGGCGCTCCATTGCAACTGGCTCATCAAACTTCCATGTCCCACTGGACTATTGGGCCCACCAAACACGAAGAAGTTTGGAAACCCAGCCGCCATCAGACTCAAGTACGAATACGGCTCTTCCTCCCAGTACTGAGCCAAGCTGACACCCGTCCGTCCAATAAGCGGCCACGGCGGCCGGTGGCTCACGTCAAACCCCGTCGCGCACACAATGGCGTCCAGATCAAACTCCTCCCCACCGTGCGTGCGGATACCAGACGCCGTGACGCGCTCGATGCCGTCGGTGACGAGCGAGACATTATCCCTCGTGAACGCCTCCAGGTACCCCGGCCCTGGCGTTGCGCGGCGGCAGCCCACCTCCCAGTCCGGGATCAGCTTGCCTGCGAGCTCATCGTCGCCCCCGAGGCGCTCCCGCATGGCCTGGGCCGTCGCCCCGAACGCCTCCTCCTGCGCGCGGCTGCCCTTCACGTACAGCTCGAAGCCCGTGTTGGTCGCCTGCTGCAGGCGCCTCCGGTACTGCTTCAGGCTGTCGGGGTTTTCCGCGAACGCCCGCTTCTCGGCGTCCGTGTAGGTGTAGTTCGCGGCGCCGTCGATGGCCGCCGAGCCCAGCCCGGCGGTGATCCACGTCGGGTGGCGCATGAAGCTGAACAGATGCGCCGCCCCGGGGGCGAGTTGGGGCAGAATTTGTATCGCGGAGCTGCCGTTCCCTATGATACCGATGCTCTTTCCGTTATAGTCATACTCGCCCTGTGAGTCCCACCCCGCGCTGTGCGCGAGGTGGCCTTGGAAATCGTGCAGGCCCGGTATTGAAGGCCAGCGCCAGTGCGAGAGGAAGCCCGTGGCGGAGACGAGGACGTCGCACGTGTCGACGACCATCTCGTCCGTGTCCACACGCCGGACTCTGAGATGCCACCTCCCATCTGCCTCGTCGAATCTGGCATGCTCGACCCTGTGGTTCAGCTTCACATCCCGGTCGAGACTGTATTTGGCCACCGTCCGCTTGAAATAAGCCAGAACCTCTGCGCCGCTGGCGTAAAACGAGCTCCAATTAGGATTGGGCTGAAGGGATTGTGAGTCTTACCACACACTTTCTTGCGTACGAGGTAAGCCGGCTTTCGGCCAAGCACCTCTGAGATGGGAGACAAGATGATACGCAGACACACCTCGAAAGGGAAGGCGTACAAGTGTGCCGGGATGTCACACGCCACCCCCGGATAAGTGTTAACAAGCCACGTGCCACCAATATCCTCGTTCGCTTCGTAGATCGTATGCTCCACCAGTGGCTCCTCCCTCCCATCGATCCCTTCCGCAGTCATCTTGTGCTCGTGTTGTATCTTGTAAGCGAATCCCATTCCGGCCACAGCGGCGCCGATGGTGACGACTTGGAGGCGACGCGTGGGCGTGCCTAGGGGTTTTTGGTAGAGGGGGACCCATGAAGGAGGCAGTGGCTTGCCATATCGGGTCTTGGTGCCCGGGACTGTTCCGTTGGCGGTATTAGGAGCGTTCGATGAATCCATTGGTTGGAATTGATGCGATACACCGTCTATTCTTCGCACATGTAAGATATTAGAGCTGGCTGCGACTTTAACAAACACGGTAACAGTGCATCCTTAGCAATGGCCAACTGAGACGGTTGCCGCACACAGGAATACCTGTCTATCGAATTGAAACAGCTGCCCTGGCTTTCGGCTTAAGAGGCATAGGTTCGCCAAGGGAGTTCAGGCCAGAGGCTTGTGAGATGTTTCACTAATGTACAGAGAAGTGTCGAGCGAAAAGCGGGGATCGACTACACATGTAATCATACACGAGAGCTTTGCTTGTCCTCCACATCGACAGCTGGACAGCTTGGATTGAGTGTCGTCATCGACCTTTCCGAAGAAAGATATATGTCGTACATCTGTACCCGCAGCGCAAACAGCATCTAGCCGAATACGGATCCCGGGACAATGTCATGGGAACGGGGATGCGGGGCCCCGCACGCCGCGCCACGATGTTTCCATCAGCTTAGTCCTGCTCCTCTATTTTCTTCCTCCATGTTCTCTGTTGTCAGTAATTCTACTTCCCGTCTCGGCTGAGTCGGCATACAGTAAAAATTCCCTGTGCATTTTCCGTTGGTTCATGTCTACGAACCAAACTTCTCACACGAGCGATATCATCTCACAAGCCAGTCTCACATCATGCGTGCTCTCCGATACTACGGCATTAAGGATATCCGCTTGGACGATATCCCCGAGCCAGATTGTCGGCCGGGCTGTGTCAAGATCAAGCCAGGCTTTGTTGGCATCTGCGGCAGCGACATGTCTGTAAGCCCACCTGTGCCCAGAATTCATAAGCTAACTCAGTCCGCCGGCCAGCCATCTATACTTCGATGAAGCCGTAGCTACCAAGTCCGATTTTAAGCACCCGCTGGCCAAGGAGGGGATGCCCATCGTCTTCGGCCACGAGTTCGGCGGGGTGGTGACGGAGGTTGGGGACGGCGTCACGCGCGCCCGCGTCGGCGACCTCGTGGCCGTCCGCCCGTCGCTGTACGACGGGACCTGCGACTCCTGCGTCGCGGGGCACACCAACGTGTGCCAGTACTGGGGCTGGCTTGGAATCCACGCCAACGGGGGCCTGGCCGAGGCGGCCGTCGTCGAGGAGAAGACGGTGTTCCGCCTCCCCCAGGGGACGAGCCCCGAGGTCTCGGCCTTGGTCGAGCCACTTGCCGTGGGCTGGCACGCGACGCGCCTGGCGCGGGACTTGACCCCCGCGTCGACGGCGCTCATAGTGGGCGGGGGCCCGATCGGCTTTGCCGTGTACTTCGCCCTCCGCGCCCAGGGCCTGACGAGGATCGTGGTCAGTGAGGTCTCGCAGGCGCGGCGTGACATGCTGGCGGCGCTCGGCGCCGAGCACGTCGTCTCCCCCGCCGAAACAGATGTTCCGGCCATGGTCCGGCAGCTATCCGGACCAGGCGGCCGGGGCGCCCACGCGGTTTTCGACTGTGCTGGGCTACCAGTCACCCTCAGCACGGCCCTGGAGGCGCTGCGGCCGCGGGGTACTATTGTCAACATCGCCCTTCGTGCCGAGCCCGTGCCACAGGTGGACCTCAACCTTTATCTGCATAAAGAGGCGACCCTGGTGAGCTCGATGGCTTATCAGGAGAGTGACTGGGAAGAGGTTATCGAGGCCCTCGGAGATGGGAGGATAAAGCCGGAGGCATTGATTACTGGCAAGATTGAGATGAAAGATCTGGTTGAGAAGGGGATTAAGGTTTTAAATAAGCCCGGACAGCAGCATTGTAAGATTTTAATTAGCGTGCAAGACTAGATAACCTTGTGATTGTACTTGAATCACTGCGATATTCTCAACCCCTAGAACCTGTGTAGTGTGAACCCCTGCCCTGGCAATATTAATAGTGCCGATCTCTTCAATGTAGTCTACGGCAAAGAGTTCTAGATGATGCTTCAGCATCGCTGGACAGGTAGGTCTCTTTTCTACAACGAATATCGAGCACCAGATAATCCAAGCCAAAAAGTGACCATAGATCCATCCCTCTTGGGTTCACTACTCTCTCAATCTGACGTGCACCGGCATGCCGTCTTTGGGGTGGACAATGCCAGTACCGACCTCATACAAGCGACGCCCATTTACCGTATGCGAAGGTGTAGCCTTTGAGCCCCTGAAGGTCTGTCAGTTTCTGCACTACAAGAATGTCACAGGCGATTCTCGGAATCTGGTCCCTCACCTTTCCTCGTCCCACTCGGTCCATGCTTCTTCGATATCAAACGTACGAGCTGTGAGAACCAGCACAAGCCTGAGTTCTATCATGGCCAGCTCCATTCCGATGCAGTTTCGCGGTCCAAGAGAAAAGGGCGCCCAGGAATTGGCGGTAGGATGCAGTGAGGCGTCAGGTGATGTCCATCGTTCGGGCAGAAAGTCATGGGGTCTCTGCCAGTACTGCGGGTGGCGCTGAAGTCCGGGGGGTGACAACCACAGTCCGAAGCCTTCCATCGGATACCTGACCGACGAGTTCGTCGCCGTCAGGTAGAATCCAGGCAGCGGTTCACGCACGGTTGCTGCTATAGGGTATAGCCGCAACGTCTCTTTGATAACGGCCTGCGTGTACGGAAGTGACTGTAAGAGATGAGGAGACGTGGTCAAGATCTCGGCAGCCTTGTCCACCTCCGGGCCAAGTACCGCATCGTGCTCGGCTCGAACCTTCTCCAGGTAGCTAGGATTGTCCTGTAGCAGTTTGAACATAAAGCAGATCGTCGAGGCGGTCGTGTCGTGACCAGCAAAGAGAAAGATTTTCAGGTTGGCGATGAGCCTGTCCACGAACTCGGCAGTGGGTTTATTCTTCGACGCGTTCGGCTCATCGGTACCGACGTGTTTGATGGCCAGGTCAACAATGGTCTTCTTCTGCGTGTTTTCTGCGGTCGACTCCAGCTTTCTCTGTATCTGTGGGAGCAGGAACTCGCGCATAGTTCTGTTGTTGCGAGCCACTGATGCACGATGCCATGGCATGCGACCCAGCATCAGTGCTTGCGCGGGGTTCGACATCATCCCCATCAAGCGCACCTGATCCAGGAGGGCGCTTTTCAAATTGCTGTCCGATTCACGGGTTTGTTCGTGCAGGCGGACGTCGCTAAGGATGGTCAGCATATGATTGCGGGCTTGGTGGAACGGTGGAATGATCATGTGCCCGTGCTTAGGAAGGTAACTGCGTGGGAGAGTAGAGGACCTTCATATATGGTGCTCACGACCCTCGATGCGAGGCCCTCTGGCGAGTGACTTACAGTGCTGCCCGGCAGATGATATCAAACGTCAGATTTGTCGTTCTCTTCTCGAGTTGGAACACCGAACCCCAAGCTCCACCCTTGCCTGCCATTTCCTTGAGTCCTTCGACAAACACATTCGCCTCTTCGATTACTTCAGGCAAGATCGCAGTCAAGTTCCTCTGACTGAACCCGGGACTGAACCGGGAACGCCAAGTTTTCCATATCTGTCCCTCTGTGCAGAGAATGTCAATGCACGAGGTCAGAGGTCCGACAAAATCATGTAAACTGCTGTTCTTCGGCAGGCTCTGAACCGTCGTAAACTGGGATGCAGCAACTGGGTCGGTTACCAGGGCCAAAGAGTGGGTAATTGGCCAGAGGTCCAAATACACCACTGGGGGCGGGTAGTCCAAGTCGGGGAAATAATTCTTGCAATTTTCGATGATCCAAGTATGGAACCTGTAGATGTTGACATCTAGAGGATGACTCTTTCGGAAGTCGGAAAAAATAGGCAAATGACCGAACAATAACGAGTGAGGCAATACTGGCTATTCACTAGTCAGTTTTAGGATACCCGGTCAAGTAGGCCGCACACCACGTTCGCATGAGACAGCACTTACAAGTCCCTGCGCCTGTAGTGACCTCACTCTTGTCCTATTGACATAGCCTCGGTGAAGAAATCTTGCCACTGCAATCGCAATTATGGCTATGAGCCCCTTGGTGAGAAGTGGCATCATCGCAGTAAACGCCATACCGCCTCGTAGTTTCTGGCAATCGATGTTACAAGAGTGAGCTTTTCACCGGTTGCTTACTTAGAATTATTGAAGTCATGCATGGTGTGGGTGTGCTCTTTATTTAGTCTCAATAGCTGGCTTTAAGTCATGCGGTGATCCAACGGGATGGCCCACACAAATTCGGCGCGCAACCTTGGTGAAGCAAGAAGGATCGTAAATTTCCACAGAGCAGGGGACCAGAGGTGGGGTACCAAACTTCGAAGTAATATGGCGACTCGACGGGGAACTCGGGCAGGATTCAGGACTCGGCGGTGTAGAAGCCAACAGGCGCGCGTTGGAGCCAACTACGCCGTACACTAAAAGGCGTTGGCGCCACCGTTCACATTCATTGGCCAGTTTGTTTCTTGGTCGGCTCCTGTATCCACCTAAAGAACTAAGAAGAAAGGCCCGCATGATAAACGTTCAGCCCTCAAGGATATAGCGCTGCACAGATCCATCCAACTGACATGGATTACAAACCAAATTCCAGAGACCCACTGGCTGGCCTCACATACGTTGGAGGCACAAAGGCCGTGTCACTTTGGGAGATTGGTGAAGGGGCCAATATTTCAGTTTAATTTCACATCGTCAAAGTCTGAGCAGAGAGAACAAAGTCAAATGTGAATATTAAGTTGACCACATGCTGGCCTGCCATTGGAGACTGCCGCTGCATGTACGGAGTACCATTTACGACGAATGTCCCGGAACCTCCGAGCCGAGGAATTGAGGCTGATGCAGTCAACAGAATACGAGAAAACGGCAGGCTCGCACTGGCAGCTGTAGTGACGATGTGATCGAACAAAATGAAAGAAGAAAACGAAAAAGTAAAAAGGCGGAATTCCCAACTCCAGAGAATTGAGCGTTGGCGGGACTCCAGATTATTGTTGCTAACTCGCGCCTTAGCAACCAAAGCAGGGTACAAACAGTGTTCCCAACCCTTCACGTAACCCAGACCGACAGCATCCAGAACCAACTGACAAAAGACCACAGGGGCAAATATACTATGGGCAGTCGCTCGTGAGACAATTGACTCGAATGACGGAAACAGAATCGTGTGCTCGATGCCGCAGAACAATTAAGAGGCCAATATATGGAGGCGATAGAGCATGCTCTCTGTCCCTGGGGTTGGGTAATGTTAGCCGAGACATTTCCTAGTCACGGTGTCAACCCGCTTTTCAAAAGTAAAGACTTTCAGCAGGCTTGTGAGAACACAGCTACAATTGTGCTATGTTCCAGAAGCGTTATCCTCTTAGTAGGAAGAAGTCATCTTGTTAGTGCGAAGAGGCACGATGCTACACTATAGTGATTATTGATGCTGTCTCACAGATACGGAAATGAATAGTTGTTCGATAATGAGCAGCAAAGTGCTAATTCAGCTTCAGCTTACATGTGTAAAAGTATCAACACTTTTAATCGATCCAGTCCAAAGTTCAGAAGAATCAAGCCAAGATAGAAATGGTTGCTTCTTTACTATTATGCGTCTAGCATGCCTCAGCCAGCACAGCAGTAGCTATTCTACCCAAAATAAGCATCGAAACAGGTCTACTTTGGGGAGGTCGAAGTTGGAGTGAGTAGCTAGTTAGTCAGCGGACTAGAAACCAGTTCTTATCGCACTCTAGCTCATCAATCTATCACGCCCTAAGCGCTACGCTGATGCTAGCTACCTAGGTACACAAGCCTCTGCTAGATCGTTACCTTTGGGAACAATTTGTCGATTCCTCACATGACATTATGAATTTGACGTTTACATACAATCCACCTTCGTCTCCAGTCATTCACGGCAAAGTTTGATCCACCTCAACTTGCGATCATTTCTGCTCCAGCACAAGCGGATGCCATATACACAAACCATCAGCATTGCTCACAGAGTCCATACCGCCTTGACCAACATCTCAACGGCATACAACTAGCAATGACGGAACCCAGACGGATCCAATACGGTACGCCGTGCGAATTCCGAACTGTCACACACGGAAAACTCGAACATTTCGACAACAAGCCTCCGCCACGTTCTCTAGAAGAGCCCGAACCAGCTATCAAGACGACAGGGACTACTCAATCCGCGGCCAAAGCCGAATCCGAGGCTAAGAATACACGCCAAGCAGAAGGTGACGCATCAGCCGCTACGGGAGAGTCAACAGCGACACAGGCAGCCGAGGAGGACAACACATGGAAGCCCGACCGAGGGGGAGGCTGGGATGGGAAGGTTACCGAGTTTGATGCGAGGACGATGTACTTGGGATAGATATAGATCCTCGAAGGCAATTACAGGATGCGTATTAGAGACTGTCTTATCTGAAATCTCTTTGCTTAGAAGCTCACTAGGTAAGGACCCGCCGCTGCACAGGATTGGATTCTAGAAATCTCCCTGACGGTACTGTAGTACGGATATCAACACAATAGCGCCTTTACCAGCACCTTCACGTCACCCGAACCTCAAATACACCCCGCGCTTCAAGCAAGTCCGACAGGATCTTCTTAGTAGTGGTCAAGCAGCTCTCAAACCGAAGCGTCAGGGAGTTAATGACGGAGTCGGCTTGCCAGCCCCAGAACGTGTCAAGGACGGCTTTAACGAGGCTGAGTCAGTGTGAAGCTCCATTCACTTTGTTGAGCTTGGTTATGCAAACATATCCTCTCTGCGGCATGTCGGGTCAAGAGTCTGGATAGGTTTACGAGCTTCATGTACAAGCGATTGGGATCTCTAGATCTATGAGTTCCGAAGTCACAAACAATACACATCCGAAAGTGCCAAAAGTTACCGAAAATATGACTACTTTAGTTTACATACGAATCTACACACATGACGTATTTGAAGAAGCAATCTCCAATGGCATCACTTGACCAAAGAAAACGGTGTTATGTCTTCGGTGAAACTAGGGGTGTTTTACAAAGCTTTGTCGTTGGACTCGGAGAACGATAGCAACATCTTGTCCGAGTAAATGTTGAATATCTGCTAAAGAGCCAAAGCCCATTATAGTTTACATAGACGACCATCAGCCGCAATATCCCATCCCTCACTTCCCACAGCTGTCTTACCCCACAGGATACCATATGGGTCATATTTCCGCTTGATCGACAAAAGGCGTGGGTAGTTGGAGCCGTAGAATGTTTCCTGCCAGTTCGGCTCGTTGTAATCAGCCTCGTTGAGGTAGGCAGCTCCGTCCGGTGCCAACTCTGCCAAAGCCGGCACCAAAACGTTGGTCACGGTTTGTCGGGCTACATAATTTGCTGTGAGGTTGTACTCATCGTACATACTAGAAGAAAAGAGAGATTAATTAACGATGGAAGTTTTCAGTAGTTTCTGAGACCATTTTGGTTCTACACGACCCACGGGCTCACACCGCCAATTATCAAAGGTGGTTTGACCAGAGGCTTCAGAGGGCATGATCTGGGTAGAGATAGAGGATGAATCCACAAATGGGGTGGGGAAAACATACATGCCAAAGAATGCCAGGAACACCGATTCGCGCCAATATGGATGGACCGAATTGCGGGATGTCGGCGATGTGCCAACATTCTCAGAAACGCCTGCGAGTATGCCGTTGTTGCGGAGAATGTAGTCGATAGCCTTACTTAGACGGGCAGCCGAACTGTTGGATGAGACGAGGGAACGCGGGATGAGACGGCCGCCGACATTCATTTCGGTGATGTTCATCTCCGGATTCATTGTATAAAATGCGTCTTGGTAAGTAGGGTAGTTCTTCGAAGAGAAAGCTG
The DNA here is from genome assembly GCF_014595645.1 of Diaporthe citri. Taxonomy (NCBI): domain Eukaryota; kingdom Fungi; phylum Ascomycota; class Sordariomycetes; order Diaporthales; family Diaporthaceae; genus Diaporthe; species Diaporthe citri. Next base: position 6,252,273 of record NW_025064847.1, read on the forward strand.
CATTGTCCGGTGTCAGTGCCACCGTCCGTCCCACTCAGCTCCGAGAACAGGAGAAAGGACAGGCCGATTACCTTAAGTGATACCGCTCTGGTCGAGGGCATTTAGTGTGGGCTTCAATAACCGTTCCAGATCCTGTGCCGTCCCATTCGGCAGGTATGACTGCGGCATCGCGAACTTGTTACCCGGGACGACCCACCAGTACACGGTAGCGCCGGCGTCCACGACCGCAGGAAGATTCATCATGAACATTTGAACGGCATCTCAGAACTTGTCTGATGACTCTGTGAAGGAAAGCGTGGCGCCGCCGGTTGGCATATCCTGATGCAATTTCACCGTCATCGAGAGCACGATGCCGTACGTGCCGCCGCCTCCGCCGCTCAGAGCCCAATACAGGTCCGAGTTCTGATCCGGTGTGGCCGTAAGGGTCTTGCCAGTAGGAGTGACTACCTCCCACTCCAGTACTTGATCGGCCGCAAGTCCGAATTTGGATCCGAGCGGGCCGGTCCCGCCTCCTTGGGTGTAGCCGCCAGCGAGACCCACGGTTGGGCAGTCTCCTTCGACCACGACGAGACCCGCTGCGTTGGCTACAGCCTGGGCCTCAGCCGCCTGTACACCTGCACCCATTTTCACGGCCTTCCCTGTGTATGCAGTGGAGCTATAGTCAAGCACAGCGATGTCTTTCAGGTGGTGAGTCCACAGAGCTATGGCACCTGCCCCGGTCGATTTACCTAGATAATCATGTCCCGTATTCCGAATAATCAGGCGTATGTTCCGCTTTCTTGCGAAATCCAGCGTCGCGATGTAATCAGAGGCGCCAGTTGCATTGACGATATACTGCACATACGATCCTATGATGCACTGGGCTTCACGGCCCGTGAAGGGGTCACAGCTCTCGTTGGCGAAGATTGGCGCCATTGGCGAGTGGCTGGTCACATCGTGAAGGGTCGGGCGCACCCAGTTCGCCTGAATGTCGGCGCAAGTAAGAGCATCGTAGCTGACTCCAGGAAAGGTGTCATGGCAGGGGCTGGCAATGGGCACCGTCCGTATAAGCTTTCCGCCCAGGGTTTGGTTGAATGAATCCCAGTCGGTGGCAGACGGCCAGCACTGGTCGCCTGGATAACAGCGACAAGACCGCGATTGGGGTCAAAATGGTTGAGACACTGCGATTCATGCTGCTCCGAGGAGAGCGATGACAGAGGTGCAAGTGACCATTTGGGCCTGGGTCCCGGTCAGCGCTTGGTGGAACATGATTCTTCCGTCCAGATGCAAACCAGGGGTGAAGCAAGCCTGCCGACCACTAAGCAATAAATATACTAGACAGTGCACCCCGTGTGAAGTTCAATTGATGATGCACAGGAAAGGGCAGTTGAGAGGAACCAAGCACCAACTGGTATCAATGTAGTACGCCAGTGCATATGGCTATGAGAGCGGTGTACGTAATTTACGCGGCCATCAAAGAGCTTGCGTGATGTAAAGGTACCGGAGGGGTGTTGGCTGCAATGAACGGTGATCACTTCCACAAATCAAAACCCAACCTAGCCCCTCCGGCAAATCCTGCGTGACCAAACGTCCAGTGACTGCAAGACCGTATGCATGGGCGGAGAAGTACCTTGTTTCTGCCACGCCAAGATCGGCATCCAACACAAGCATGTGACGAACCAAGGTGTCATGGAATCTGCTCTGTTGCTTTACAGCACTTACAAGGCTTGTGTGTTGGCTCCCTATCAGCCTGTCTGGGTCAGGATGGGCGAGAATCTGACCGGTCGCCGATCCCGTCTGACGCTGCATATGCAGGCCCAGAAGTGGCCAGGACATGCACAGCAGAGGAAGGTGATGGGCGAATTTTTTTTCCTGTGCGGAAAGCGCTGTAGAAAGACCGGGCACCCACCGTTCGAGGTGTCTCATACCAGTCGGCTTTCATAGACGTGCAAGCCTCCTCCTGTTCCATACATATAAGGGCTAGACACAAGAGAGAAAATCCTCCATCAAGTCCGCCCATCTCTGTAGAGAGACACAACGGCACTTCCCCTAGCAAAGAAACCTCACAAGGGGGCAACTGGCGAGTATTTGGGGAATCTGACCAAAGGAGCAACCGCATTAAGAAGTATATATTTGTAAATGAGACGGCAGCATCGACAGAGCCATGGCCGAAGTCTAGCAAAGGCAATGGTAGTGGGGTATGATTGCCGTCAGAGAGCCGTAGAATCCCGGCGTGATGGAGTAGTGGCAGTGACATGAGTGAGCTGCTAGAATCAAGACGAGGACAAATGGGTCGTTTTGCTCAGACGGTTTAGTAGTCTGCTTATATGAATTCTACCACGGTGAATCAGGTAACAAAGGCGCAACCAGATTACGTCCCCGTCCGCGTCCCCGTCCCGCGCCGGCGGTCGCTGCTCGTTGCGCATCCTGTTGCTGTTGCCGCCACATGCTCCTACTCTCCTCACATATCTGTCTCGGTGTTTTCCCGGCTTGATTAGCTTGATCTAGCAAGGACTGTTCGCTATCATCTTCTCCGTGTGCTCGACTTTCTGGCGTGAGCGCCCTCATCATCTCGTCTTGCGATCGGATGCGCTCTTCGACAGACTGGTCTCGTGCGAAGTGGTTCTGTGCCGCCGCCATATGCAGTGGCGCGTCCCCCTGTGCATTGACAGCACGGATAAGGAGATCCTGGGCTCCTTTTTCGTCCCCGGTGCCTGCCTCGTCGAGAAAGAAGCGCACCGTCTCGAGGTGCTGCGCCGACCGCGCCGCAAGGTGCAGCACCGTGTTGCCGTCGGCGTCCGCATCCCCGACGTCGGCGCTGTGCGCGAGGAGAAGCTTGCACAAGGCCATCATGCTGCTGCTAGGCCGCTCCGCGTGCGCGGAGACCAAGCAGTGCAGCGGGGTCTGGCGCTTTGTGCCGCGAGTGCCCGCGCGTGCGCCCTTCCCACAGAGGAACCTGGCCACCTGGTAGCTTATCTCGGGCGCGCCGCCGACGCTGCTGCGCACGGCATAGTGCAGTGGTGTGTCGCCCTGCGCGTCGGGGGCACTGACCGTCTCGGCGGCGTTGTCGCCCAGAAGGAGCCCCATGGTGCGCAGGATGTCGTCTGGAGTGACCTTGGCCTCGAGGCCACCGGCCGCCCAGTGGAGGGGCATGCGGCCGTGACTGTCGCTGTACGATACCATGTCTCTCCATTCGACTCCATCCGCTCGGCGGTCACGCATTGCCTGGATTCCGTTAGCGTTGGCGAACATGCTTGCAATGTGGAGTGGTGTGACGTCTCACGCAACATCGCACTTCCCTCCGAAGAGACCATTGGTATCGACATAGATGGTTTTGGCGTGGACATCAGCACCCCCCATCAACCAGGCGTCTGATCATGTCATCACTGGCACCCGAGACTGCAAGACTCAGGACTGTGTCTAACGGTTGGTCTTCCGTAGGGAGGCTGGCGACCATAGTGAGCGGCTGCAGCGGCTCGGTGTTGCCAGGGGGGAAGACGGTAGTATCGGTAGCACACGCGCCCTTGGAGAGAAGCAGACGCATCACCTCCTCCGAGTCATTGTTCTCGAGCTGTTGGCCATGACGATACCATGATGCAGCCGAGAGAATGGCTGTTTGGCCATGAGCATCACGCTCTACAGCGATGGCGGTCGCGTCTCCGAACCGACTCGCCCAGGGAGGGCGGTCGTCAATTATGAAACGCACCGTAGGCAGCTGAGCATGTGCGCAGGCGACATGAAGAAGCCTGAAGCCTCGTGCATCAGGGGCCAGGACTGCATCGGGGTTGGCAGCCCAATGCTGCAGCATCGCATCGAGGGCATCGGTGCTTCCACGGGCGGCGGCGGTCCAGAAGGGATCCTCCAGCGGTATCTCGGCAGGCCCAAGCGACGACGGGTGTATTGCCAGTTACCTTCTCAAGAGGATGACATCGTTGCGCTTGATGATGGAGCGAGGCAGGCTGGAATATTCTGTTTCGTATAGAACTGCGCCGTCGTGGCCATGCAGTGCACCCTCGCCGTCGGAAGCCCAATTCGGAAGGATTTGCGGCCCTCGCCTCTGAAATTCGTAATATAGCGCCGCTGATGGGGTGGAAGTGGATGGTGATGCCATGTGTAGGAGGAAGTCAGTTGACTTTGCTGTCTACTAACCGGTAGCCTCACAAGGACATCGGTTGATAGCAGGGCGGAGGGTTTATGTAAACGGTCAAACTGGCTTACAGGCAGAGGCCCCGATAGTCCGATAGCGGCTTGGTTACACTGCATAAGTGGGTATGTTGATACCGCGGGTGGGTACGGCCGCAATGCAATATCGAGAAACAATTATGATATTAAGCAGACCTCGACCGAGATGAACGCTTTACCAACAGCAAAACTTCCTCGACAGCATCCACGTCCCCAGTCTCACACTCCGACGCAGACATAGTAGTTAAGCCACAAGTCGCTGCAATCATCACCAACCTCCGTATTCCAAGCATAAAAATCATCCAGCGCGATGCCCGCGGTCTGCGCGATATCATAGCACGTATCCCCGCTGACGGTACAATGCCACACGGTGCAGCTATCAATGGCGCCCGGCTCCGTCGGGGTCGGCACGGCCCCGCTGACTGTCGCTGTGGCGTTCGCAGAGGCCGACGCCGTGCCCGTCCAGTCCCAGCCGGTGATGGGGTCCAAGCAGTAGGCATCGCCCAGCACCAGGTCGTCGTCGCACGTCGTCTTGTTCAACGCCGGGTTGGCCGCCGTGAACAGGTTGATGGCGACGCCGTAGTTGAGGCAGATCTGCGTGCACGTCAGGGTGCCGTCGTGGACGTACCACGCCGCGCAGTCCGTCGACGCGTCGTGGTGCCCATCGCCACCGTGGCACCAGCAGGCGGATCTACGACGGCAGCGGCGGCGGAATCATCCCCTGCCCCCGTCGCCGCCGTCGCGCCGCTGCTGTTGTACGTGCCGCCCGGCGTCGACACGCATAGCGTGGCGCCCCAGTAGGGGTTGGTCGCGTGCAGGTTCGTGCAGTTCCAGTCCAGCAGCGTGTTGAAGGCGCGCACGTCGGACGTGTACAGGCCCGCGTCGACGGCGATGCCGGTGCATGTGTCGTCGGCCTGCACCGTGTATGTCGTCGCGCAGGCGAGCGGCAGGCACAGCGTGGTCCCGGCCGCCACGGCGGAGCAGTTGTGGATGTTGGAGTTGATGTGGTACAGGGACGCGGCCGAGACGCTGTGGGCCAGGGCGATGGCGTCGCATGTGTCTCCGGCTTGGGCTGTGTACGTGTTGCCGGACACGCAGTTGGTTTCGGTGGTGGGTACGGTCACGTTGAAGGCGCTGTCGGTGATGTTGAAGTCGGCCACTGTGACATTGCACGCAGCGGCGACCGTTTCGTAGGTGGATTGCCAGTTTTCTTCGTAGACGCCCGAGAAGGCATCCGCTTGTAGCAGGGCGAACTTTTGCAGGTAGCAGGAGGAACAGAGATCCTCGGTAGGCAGGAGGGTCACGTCGGTGACGTTGGAGAACGCAGCAATGACATCGTTGCAATTCTCTCCCGTGGCAGGGTCGTAGAAGCACGATTGGTTCCAGTTGCTCCAGAGCATATCGACGAGGCTCAGAAACGGGAGGCCGTCGATGAGCTTGGCTGCTTCGCCACAGCTCGTGGCCACATCCGCGTGCAGTTGCGCGAGCGAGCTCCCACAACCCGCTGCGCAGACGGATGCTGTCAGCGTGGCGTTGTCGAAACTACCGATGTACCCGTCGGTCATCAAGGTCGAGGTCGCGTCGTCGCAGTCGACGGTCTGGTATAGGGCACTCTCGCATGCCGAGTCCAGATCCAGGCCCAGACTGGACAGTGTCCCGTTTGGAAACATGGAGAACCCGACGAAGCTGCCGCTACTACGGCTGGTGATTACATGGCCGTTAGCAGGATAGGGCAGTAAAATGGAAGCCAAAAGAGCGAAGGGAGGCGGCGAGCGCCCGTGGACACTGAAGACAGTCACAATGGACTTCAGCTGAGGGATGCAAAAGAATGACGAGAATGAGAGTACGGCAAACTCTCAGGAGGTAGTCTCATGGCAGGGCATCGCAAAATACCAAATCCGTGTCTATATGTCTGAATCACGATATGATTACTGCGAGACGCAGATATATATCACGACGTAGGTACCTAGGTACCCTACTTACAAGCTCACATCGCCCCCATGCGCATTCGGTTTGTCCAATCCCCCTGGCTTCCCTGTATAACGATATCTTTCATCTGCAGGCTTTCCGGATCAGATATTTCTCATCCCCGGTAATGAGACCTGGACTCTGGTGGGATCTTTCGCCGCACTGCTCCAGTTTGCGTGGGTCGTCAGCAAAAACTGCGGGTCGAAGACCCGACTGTCCTCTGGGCCGCGCCTCCAAAATCGTGTATCAACAACGCCATTCTTCATGAATGGCACGATGATTGCGCGGCTATCCGACTGAAGGATTCGAAGGAAAAATCCACGATATGTCTAGACAACCTTAGAAGTGATCGAGACTGTCATTTTTGATGAATTTGAGGCTCATTGCTGACTTCAGGATCATATACCACGGCGCGTATTTGTACACCAAGAAAAAGGCCGCGCGGCCGTGGATACTTTACAGCACGGCCTCGGCCAGACCTCAGAGATCGATTGAAATGCTACCCAGTTTTTATGCTTGAGTACAAGGTATGTAAGTATAGTGGAAATAAACTTTGACAAGCACTCGCTACAATGCTTGACTCCGGGTACCTGCCTAGGTAAGTAGGTACGTACTGTATGTGTCTGTACCTACTATGCAGGTCCCTTGTGACATTCCATCTCTCCATGAGAGTCTTTGTGGCCATGTCAAGCCACAGAAAATTTGAATCATGTTGAAGCATTCATTGTTGATAGCCTTTTGATCAAGAATTGTCTCACACTGATGTCAGTCAACTGATGTGCCCAGCCCATGCATCTGTGGCCAGGCAAAGAGCGAAACTGAGAGGCCCCCGAGAAGTTTTTAAAATTATGTGAGTACATAGATAGGTATTTTGACTGGGGTTGCCCAAGTTGGGAAGTTCTACCTCTCCTCTCCAACAACATCAATCAACTATTTGCGTTGGCCTGTGTATCGTGCTCCATTGCTGCCTCCGGCTTCTGTGTTCCGATATGTATTCAAGTGCTCCATACAAACTAGATCCTTCAGCCTCGCCTGTGAAATTGGACCTGCATTTAAAATGCATAGTGGATGCATCCACATGAGCTTCCTTCTTAGCTTTTCCCCAGTTAAGTAGGTCGAGTGAAAGTTCAAGGATCTACGACATTCCTCCTTTGATGCAAGTGAGGCTCTTCACATCATATCACCATTTCTCATGCATTTAACCAGTGTTTCCACGTGTGGCAGCATCTGCCATACCCTCTGGCATGCTTGAGAGGACTCTTCCTCACATGGAATCCAAGAAGATAAATACGTCGCCATGTGCACCAGGAGGCTGGAAGGCGAAACCGAGTATCTCCAGTCCACCCTTTTGAGCAGTGTCTCTCGTCTCTCTTTCTAGGGCAAATTATTGCCCCCATATACTCTCTTTTTGATTCTGTTTGTTTTTGCGAGTCGCTCTTTGATACTTCAGATTTGGGACACCACATCGAATCGACACAGGAGGGAGCGACTTCAGTTCGTGAGAGCGACGTTCCATCCATTAGTGAGGCTTCAAAGTAGTCCTCCGATTCGTTTCCGGGTCCCCAACTAATCAACGCCACGCGCAGGAAAGAGGATGCGTGCGGTTACTGCCGTTGGCTTGCTGGCTGGCTTAGCCACACTGCCATTGTCTGTGGCAGATACTTACTGTGATGCCACCACCGCCTGCGAGGTTGGCTGCTGTGGCCTGAACAATGTCTGTGGCACAGGCCCCGACTATTGCAGCGACGAGAAATACATCAACAGCTGCACCTACAAGGCCGAGTGTATCCCAGGCGACTGAGACGAGGTGTATTTCAACGCGTCATCGTGTCCCCTGAATGTCTGCTGCAGCAAGTATGGCTTCTGCGGCACCACTGAGCAGTTTTGCGGCGATGACACCGTCACGAGGCCCTCGTGTGATGTCGACTCGCAGTCCATTACGCGGGTGATTGGCTACTGGGGCTCTGGGGGGTGCCTCGCGCACATGCGATGGCATGATACCACAGTCGTTTCCCCAGGGCGTCTATTCTCATATCAACTTTGCCTTTGGGAGCATCGACCCGGACACGTTCAAGGTTGGACCGGCAACCGATGCTGACGAGGCGCTCTATCCGGCCCTTCGGCCGCTCCAGACCCGCGACTTGGGCCAGGAGCTGTGGCTCTCCATTGGAGGCTGGGCCTCGCATTTCACGGGCGCAGCTTCACCCTGGCCAGTGCATCCTGCTCGGAGCCCGGTTGTGCTTATTTGTCGGCGGGCGATGCAGGGTCATGTAGTGGCGAGGCTGGGATCTTGCTCAGCAGTGAGATCAAGTCCATCATTAGCAACAACGACCTGACACCGACACTATATGACGACGCAGCGGTTAAGATCGTCACATGGGGTGGCGACCAGTGGGTGTCGTTTGATGACCAGGAGACATTCAAGATCAAGGCCGACTTTGCCAAGTCGCAGTGTCTCGGCGGCGTGCTGGTGGTCGGTGGACTACGACGACGGCAACAGCACGTACTCGGAGGGCCTGGCAGCGGCGCTGGGCAACGAGCTCAACGTGGGCACGGACACGGGCCTGACGCTGTCCGTGGCCGCGACAAGCAGCAAGGACACGACGCTCGAGACGCAGAACCAATACTGCCGCTGGAGCAACTGTGGCGAAACATGCGGCACTGGTTTCACCAGCATCGTGCGTGACGACAAGAAGTCGCAGCTCATGCTCGACTCGACCGAGTGTCCTCCGGGCAAGAGCCAGACGCAGACCCTGTGCTGCCCCACGTCGTCTGAGGTGCCTACGTGCCGTGCCGATGGCGCGGATTCCACAACAACGGCAAGTGTAAGGGCGGATGCAATGATGATGAGGCCGAGCTGGGCACCATCTCGGCTAGCTGCTCGTCGGGCTACCAGTCGGCCTGTTGCACCATTACGGAGTCGACGACGCCGTGGTCCAAGTGTCAGTGGACCGACAGCTGCTACGATGACGAGACCTGCCCATCCGACTATCCCAACTACGTCGCCCAGTCCCGAGACGGCTGGGGCGGCCGGCCGTCTTGCTCGAACGGCGCCAAACACAAGAATTATTGCTGCTCCGGAGACGCTGTCCCTGATGCCTTCACCAACTGCGCATGGGACGGGTTCGAGGTTGCCTTCACCAACGAGGCGTACTGCAGCGATGCGTGCCCGTCAAGCTCCATCCGTATCGCTGAGCAGTCCATTTCCACAATGTGGGGTGCAGACAAGACCGCGCATACCGACGGCTGTTTGTATGGCAACGAGGCGTACTGCTGCTCCGGGGCCAAGACTTCTTCATCCACCAGCCCACGCTCCACCAGCGGCACGATTGTCTACGCCGATGAGACAGCTGAGGAGTTTGACGCCTATCTGCAGAATTATTTTAAGTCGCCCGTGTGCCCGGCCCAGTGGGAGGCCGAATATGACGCTGATATTTCGCTGGTGGTGCGGGACCTTGCCGAACAAGACCCTGGTGCTGCCTCAAACACCCAGACGAGGAACGACACGATCACAACGATCCAACGCCGCCCGGCCAACCCGTTGAGCTTACTGACCCACCGGGCCACAGACGAAAGCATCACGCTGACGTTTTTGCTGCCCCTGATCTCGACATGGATCACGTCCCGCTACCCCCGCGAGGACTTGACCGAGATCTGGAACACGCGCATCGAAGAGGCCGGGCTGGGCTCCGACGGCGCGAATGCCTCTGTCCTTACCGACACGCTATATGGTGACAGCTGGTCTGGCTACCCGACCTACTCGCCGGACACGCTCATCGCCGACGTGCTTTGCAACATTGCCGATTCCTCCGACGCCCTTCTGAACATGCAGACGGCGACTGAGGGTCTTTGTGTAGACTACGGCGAGGGCGCCGAGGACGAAGATGACGACGGCGACACAAGCAGTGAATGGAAGCGCGAGGACACGGCGCTCTCTGTCCGGAACCTCGAGCCACTGACCATGGCGGCCCGCAGCGCCGACGGCGTATTGCCATCCATTGCGGCGGTCTTGACGGGCATCATGAACGGTGACCCTGCATTATCTGCGCTGGCTCGCCCCGGAAGGTGACCAGGTCATCCTCGAAATGGCATATTGGATCGGCAGCACAGTAGGAGTGGCGCCGGGCGGCACGGGAAACAACAGCCCTCGCTACACGTACGGCGACAACTCCCACTTTACATCGACTCCTCCCGACCGCTGGGTGGTGATGCACCTGCACATCCCCATAGACCAGTACACCTTCCGCGGAAACACCCAGGGCTGGTACCCGGGCGTCACCACCGTCACCATGTACCACAGCCAGGGCTGCGTGCGCCCCTCGGCCGTGACCCGCGGCGCCACCCCAGACCACCGCGCCGAGCACCGCTACTCGCCCGACTACGCCTCCGGGTCCATGAACACGGGCGACGCGGCCGGCTTCAACGACCGCGCGCAGGCCCTCAGCTGCGGCATGCGCAACGGCTGCAGCGGCGTGCAGGCGCGGTGGTTCATCGGCTACGACAACGCCGAGAACATCAACGCCCTCAACGCAGCCCCGGGCGTGCGCGCCCGCCCCACGCAGCTGGCCGCGCTGCTGAGCCGGTTCGGCGTCTGGTTCCGCAGCAGCCGCGCCGCCGCCGGCAGCGTTGCCCTTCTCCGAGGCAAACCTGGCCTACCTGTTTCCCAACCTGGCCGCGGTCCGGACGGCTACCGCCACGGGGCGCACGCCGCCCCGCGGCACGCATAATTACCAGGATGATTATGCTCCACAGGCCGGGGCCTTTGACTACAACCGGATGCCCGATGGCACGAGCACGCCGCCTGATTTGAGTGGTGCTGATGCTTGGCAGGTGATCATGAGCTGCTATCATCTTTTATATACATATCCCCATTCCCATACTTGAAAATGCCAGCTATATATATGTCAATTTGTGTGAAGCGCTCGCCAGCTCGAATTTGTTGTATAGTAGGTGCTACAACACCGTTTTGAGATGCTTGTCAGCGTCTTTCTACTGCCTCCAATCGACTTACACGCAGTAATACGGGATCTGCACCTTTCCATTTACGGAGGGATTATTCAAGGCTGGGTTATGCTTGCGCTACTCTTTTCGAGATGGAGCTGTGTAACTATTCCATGTGTTTAAGTCAGGATTAAATGTTAACCGAAAGAGGCGAACGGAAAGTTTCCGTAGGATTACTCTCTGTGGGATAACCTTCAGCGAGATAATCTCCTATGTGGTACTGTTCTGGGTGTGACCAAACTTCTATGGGAATTAGAATAAGTAGAGTGTCAATCACCGATGGGCGCACCGTTTCTAGAAGTAAGCTCGAGGGCAGTACACGGGCAAAGGTCGAAGTTGTTGGGGACAGACCATTGATGAAGCGATTGAAAAGTCCTTATCGATATACAAAACCCAAGGCAAAGAGCAACCTTGCGGTTCCTTGCAAGAAGATCCTTAATTGTATAACCCGCTTCTTTGTGATGCACTTGAGACAAGTACCTAAGATTTGGCCCAGAGGGCTGTCAAACACATTGAGAAGGACACAAAGTCCAAGGCTCGCATCCTTCCGAAGGAAACGTGGACTTTCATTCGAGACGTCATTCCGTACCTTTGTATTACTTGAGCCGATTTTAATGTGGTGTGGCTGCCTAGATAATTTTTGATCTCATTGTTGCAATGGTGACCTTGCTACCTTGAAATCAGAACAACTACCTAGTTAGCGAGCCTGTCACTCACCTCCACTACATTCTATTATTTAAATATGGGACTGCAACTCCTGGGCACCGCCACTGCTGCCCAGGTCTAGCATGCGACTCAACAATCCGCCATTCGCGGACCAAATTGGAGTTGTCGAAATGGCGCAAGACACTCAAGCTGTCGCCATAACCCAACTGGGTCAAGAAAAGGTTGAAAATTCACGAGCAAGCGGTGTCTTTGAATGGTTTAGCTGATAAAATCTATGATTAGACCGATTTCCCACTTCTCCGTCTCCCGGCCGAAATACGAAACCGGATCTATTCGGAGACCTTGCACGAGGACCTCGTCGTCCAGCTCCTCCTTGAACCCCAGCCAGATCTTCTTCGCACAAACAAGCAGATTAGAAGCGAGGCCCTGCCAATCTACTACGGCGTGAACCAGTTCTTCGTGACCATCCACGGGCCGGATGGTCCGTATAGTCTCTTTCGCATCCCGTCGGTAGTACGACCCTTCGTGAGAGACGTGCCCACGAGCATCAAGGCACACATTCGACACATCATAATCCACATCGACTACCACCATCGCCCTCAGAAGTATGACCATGTCCTGGAGCTCACCGACGGATCCCACCGCCCCATTCCTGCGTCGTACAGAGTCGGCGAGCCTGGGGCGGACTGGACAAACTACGTTTCAGCCAGGATGGTCTTTAACAGTAATCTAGTGGATATGCCAGTTAAGCTTCTTCCGTTTCTTGAGGCGGGCGACCACGTGTACAGCAAGGGGTGTCAGCCGCCGCTTTCGCTATCTGAAGCCACCTGGCTTCTGGCGCGGACCTTCATTGCGTCAGCAAAGTCGGTATACATCGATGCCTGGAGACACAAGGATCTGGACCTGGTCTACGAGTTGTCGAGACTCAACAGAGAAGGTCTTGATGTCTAATGGACCGGGACTATGTGATCCTGTACTTTCTCGTCAGGCTGCCACAGGGGACGTGGAAGGGGTGAGAAGTGCTGGAGGCACTTGTGTGGACATTTTATGCAGGGAGTCTCTGATGTTCAGTATCCTGCAACGGCTTTCGGAGGTGGGGTTCTGTGGGATTACGCTGTGCGACAACCGTTTACTAAGATATGGCATGGTGTCATCATGGTTTTGAAATGCAGGCAGCGTTATGCCACAGTCAAGTCCCTTGGCGAAGTCCTATAGCATCAACTTCCTCAATGTCACTTTGTAATCACCAGCGTTGCCGTATCTCCGGCCTGCTGCCCGTTTTGGAACTATTCTTGTCCCATACTTGATGCACTCACAGCAGTTGCAAGCCCCTAGTACACCCCTTCTCATCACGACCATCTTGTTGCTGTGCGAATTTGCCCGTCATCGGAATCTTCAAACAAACTGGACTGCAATTTGTGATTTTCGCCTGTACCTTCTTGCGAGGTGGTTGCGATTTAAGCACCTAGGTAGTGGCCACGGACACGGTAGCGAAAGCTCAACCACAAAATGATTTCCAGGGTTAAAGGCTATGCCACTTTTTGGTACGAAACTCCTCATTTTTACCCTCTTGGCCTCTCGTTACTTTCATGCATCAGCAGCAAGTCCGCCTCCTCAGTGCGTCGTCAGCAAGAATATACCGATCACAAACAGGCCTCAAACTCGCTGTTGGAAGTTCGAACAGCCACCCGTTTGAAGACGACAGAAGAATGGAAATTTCCACAATGACGCTACCCCCATGTCCTCCAACGGGGGCCAAGAGATCGTATTCCCGTTGCTCCTTATGCCTATAGAGGTTCAAAACACAATCTACTACGAAACTCTGGATGGGCCTGATTGTGGCTGTGTGCTACCTTTTCGAAAAAGATGACTGCCTCTCTGCACCGTGGCCTAGCCATCATTAACCCGTGTTGATAGATAGCTGTGCAAGTACTGTTTCTAGGTGTACCATGCTTATAACAACTTTTCGATCTTTACATAATTCTAATGACCACCAGCATTAGCAGTACACCAAAGGACCTCCGGAAGCAACATAGGGACTTACCGCAGAAGCCCTTGTGCACAACCCACTCCTCTTAACAGAAAGAATCCATAATTCATACTGACGGAAAGGATATCTAGTTCAAAGCGGCATTTTAGATGTTATGACTTTGACTATAACACCCTTAATTACATATTCCATTTCTCCTTCTGTCTTGTGAGCAAACCTCAGAAATATAAGAAGCTGACTTCAATCTGTTAATTCGAATTAGGTCGGCTTTATGGACTATTGAGCCTTTATTAGGTCGGCGCTATTGTCCAGGAATCAGGAAGTAATTTGGAGGGAGCGACAGGCGAAAGTTTCCAAAAGCTTGACATGCGGGTGATTTTCGCCGGGTGCTCTGCACTTAGACGAAAACATGCGCACTCTTTCAATAATAGTACTCAGTAATGAGTTCCTCAATCGGAATTGTCATTCTAAACTATAGCTCAAAGGGGAGTATTAACGTATAGGAATACGGCAATTACATAACGGGGAAATTATAGGCCATGTATTGCGGAGTCGCAGGTTCCGGGTGGAGGAGGCTACACGCCCGCCCCTTTACCAATAAGAGCGGTTTCGAATAAACGTCTGTGGCCCGTTCAACACGAGCTTGGTCCAACCCTGTATCTAGTACTTGCCAAGGTATGCGCAGTAGTCTGAATTCATTTAACTGATCCTCTTCAGCTTTCCCACTTGCTCTTCTCAATAGTATTGCACCATACTAGGAAACACTTTGCAAAACTGATACTACTATTCAAAATGTACATCATGAAAGGAGGCCAAGCAACCGTTGGCGGCGTCCTTGCCGCGCTCGCTGGTCTTGCCCAAGCCAACTCAGACATCGTCAGTCTCTACACCAGTGGCAGCGCCTATATCCAGGAAGCCAGCGCGACCCTCGTGCTCCCTAAAGTCCCGAGCTCTGTGTCTGGAGATGTTGCCATCTGGAGTGCAATCATGATGGAGAATCAGGCGTCATTCCTCCAGGGAGTCACCTCGAATTCCCCGTCAGGGTAGAGCACCCCGAATCACCCAAAATCCACGCCAAAATCCATGTCTAATACGCTTTGCACAGATCTTATTGCAACGACCAGGGCAAGAACTGGTGCAACTTTGCATACACTTTGGTCGGTTAGTAGTGGCCTCGGTACTGTTATAAAATTACTAGTTGAACTATCGCTGATTTGTTTCCCTGATGGCAGGCTCGAACCCCACCGTGGGCAAGGCTGTGACTGCTTCTCCCGGATCTACAGTTAAGACGACCTGTGAGCCATGCTTAGAACCCTTCCCAGTAATACTTGGACTGAAAAGCTTCTGCAGATAAGCTTAACTCATCGACCCAACTCTGGGACCAAAACGTCTACATCGATGGCAAACTCCTCTCCACCGTCTCAACCAGTACGTCCATCGGAGAACGATTCCACCACGGAGCCAAATTTAAACCTAACCACTTGTGTGCAGGCAAGGGCCAACATGGAGACATTTTCTACATTTCAATCGAGTGCGCCTCCGGCTCATGCGCCGAGCACCCAGCCCACAGTACGTTGCCATGACAATCCCTGATGGCACGACGAGAAACCAACTAACATGATGAAACAGGCTGGCAGGACGTCTCTGTCGTGCTCAGCGAGGCTGACCAGAGCTTCAAGCACACCGGAAGTTGGGCGCATGGTGCTACTGGTGGAGCCATGTCGTCCCCTGATGGCGGCAAGACCTGGAACTTTACTGCCATCAGCATCCCGGCCCAGAAGGCTCAGTGAACGGCTGACATGCGTAGGACGTCCCTTCTCGCATAGCACAGATTCTCTGTATATATTGCCTCAGTAATAGTTCACTCATTAATGGCTCACTATCACATATCTTTGACCGTCGAGCTTTTATCCCATGCCAAATCCAATGAATGCATACCAAACGTCACCCATATGAGCCCAAAGCTTTAACTTTGCTATTAAAGGCACGTGTTATCCTATTCTTGAGCTTTATCCCTTTTCGTAACCCGAATGAAAGAGTCGCCTGCTGCGCCCTCTAGGGACACGTCCAACCTACTCCACTCCTCAGGATTCATCCCATCTATCACATCAACCTCACCGTCGACACCATTGGCCGCAATCACTCCACCTCTAAACCCACCAACGGCCAACCACTCCACATCCATGTAGTCAAACAACACCAGGCCCCTCCACCCCCTGGTCCGCAAGCACTCGACAAGCACCGCCAAGATAACAACGACATTAAGGACAAACACAGCGTAGACATACGCGTCCTCGCCCACGCGCATGGCCTGCCTCCGGACGACAGCCGGCGCGCCCGCCGCAAAGCCCCCGATCATGAGCTGCGCCTGCGCGTACGCCACCAACATGTCGTCCGTCATGACCGCCACGGCGCTGGCCAGCCCCGGCGGCGTCGCCTCCTCCAGGCCCGCGCCCCCGGACGCGGTCACGTAGTCGGCGATGCTGGCGTTGAACGAGCTGCCCACGAGCGAGACGTACAGGTTCGTCTGCGCGTTGGCGATGAGCTCGAACTGCCGCGTCAGCACGTACCTCAGGCTGCCCGTGTCCCAGTCCAGGGCCGGCTGCGCTGCCGCTGCGTCGCTGCTGTTGTTGTTGGTACTGCCAGCCCGGGTGACGGTGATGTTGCGGCCCGTGAGGCTGACGGTGACGTCGAACAGCGCCGGGGCGAAGGAGATGTCGCACTGCGCCGCGTTGAGGTGCGCGTAGGCCTCGCCGGCCGCGATGCCCAGCGTGTGCCTCGCCGAGTTCGCGTCGCGGCCCACGCCGATGGCCACGACCGACCTCGCGCCCCAGCCGACGTAGGTCGAGTACTCAGGGTCGCCCGGCGCGCTGTTGGGGAGCACGCCCCTGGCCGCGAAGGCGTCGATGTAGCCGCTGCCCAGCTTCTCGAGCACGAAGCCCGTGCTGGCGTTGTACGCGCAGCTGACGGAGGCGTCGTACCCGACCTCCTGGTACGTGAGCCCCAGGGCGAGGGTGTCCGAGGGGGTGGTGTCGTCTAGGAGGCCAACTGAGGAGCCGACGCCATACGAGCGGCCGATGTATGTGAATTGGGTGTTGTCGTTCTTCTGGTGCTTCCTGGGCTCGTCGCCTGTCGGGGTCGCGGATGCCGCCGCCCTGAGCAGCTCGCCCGTCAGGCCCACGCCCACCTTGTACGTGAAGAAGCCCTTTGTGCCGCGCACGTCTGGGGGCGCGTCGGCATCGCCGACCTCGGAGGCGTACTCGGCGATCAGCGAGGCGTTGTGATAGCTCGGCACGGTGACGTTCGTCTCTCGCACTACCGTCGTGGCCACGGGCGTCAGAGCGCCGGCCCACAACGCCGACTGCACCGATGTGAGTCCTATGAAGCCCACGAGGAGGGCCATTAGCGATACGGGGATGTCAAAGTCCATTCGCAGGGCGCACATGTCCCTCCAGAACCGCAACATGTCCATCCGCACCGGGCCGTTCCTGTCCCAGTACATCCGGCTCGCGTAGTTGATGAGCGTGCAGAGGGCGCTGCTGTAAACAAGGGCCAGGGCGTTGGAGACAATCTGAACCACCAGCTGGATCGAGGCCCGGTGGGCGATGTTGAACCAGTATATGTTGTCCGGCACAGTCCAGCCGCTACAGCTGGCGATCAGCAGTAGGACGCTTAAGACCGTCGTGATGAAGAGGCCGACGCATATCCCAACCATCTGCCAGGATATTGGGCCCGGCCTTCGCTTCGTGGTAGACGTGAAATCATGGCTCAGAGGTTCAGACTGAGTCTCCGCTTCTGCCCTCGCTGTGCTGTAGGACTGCCTGGTCTGAAGTAAGTCATCCAGCTCGAGTGCTGTTACTGTGGATCGGTCTTTTTGGAACATGGATTTTATACGGCCGACGCCTTTAGGTAAAGAGGATGACCTGACTGGAAGCCAGCACAATTGGTTGCAACAAGTTACTATAAGAATATGCCTGAAGGAAAAGGTTGAGAAGATCGAGGAAAAAGAAAACATCGAAGAATTGCGGCTGACAGTCAGAGGCTGGGAGGGGGGAGGCGGTTTGAAACCCACCAAAGAAGTAATTCGCCTTTGCCTGGTCCTGCGTAACACTGACTGTCCAGCTGAACGGGGGCACCTGCATATTCACGAACGAGGCTCGCAACTTCGTTAGCGACGACCACTCCGGTATTGTAACCACCATAACGAGGGTTGGTCAAGACGGTATACCATACGGTCCTTGTGAGCAATTGACCGTCTAGAGTTTACAGCGCTCAATGGTATAAATTTCACAGAGGAGGTCTTCACTACGCTCATTCCCATTTGAACACAATCCACCTTGACAAGAGCGAACCCACTAAAAGACCATCGGTCATCTGGAAGAACGTTCCTTAGACCGTCATTCTGAGGAAGGAATGTGTTGCATGCCGTTTGACTCAACCTAAGCTGTGCGGTACGGCACGTTTCAATGGCAAGACGACACTTCCGCATGTGAGGCGTGGATAGACACAGCCTTGCAACCGGACAACCTGGGCTCGTGCTGCGTGGACTTCAGTTCTGCTCAGCATCTCAATAATTTCACATACTTGTTGTGTTTCATCGAATAAACATGTCTTCAGGGTTGCCTGTCACCAGGAGAAAGCCCGCAATCTAGCCATAAAAGTGTCCCATGGATTATGAGAAGGAAAGATAGTAGCGACCATACTACAAATTCAAACCAGCCCTCAACGCCGCGCAGAAAGACATCAGGTTCTTCTCTTGCCTCCCGCCGCCAACATATATACACGCCAAGGATCAGATCAGTCTCTCTCTGCCTCTGTCTCTACATCCTTGATCGACCTGTCAGAAAGGAAGACCTCATCACCACGTCGACCATGCCCCACAGCTATCCCAGCTCCGCCAGCCCGAGGCCCACTGCCACTCGCTCAGGCGGTCGACGAGCACGGGGTCGATGTCGCGGTTCGTCTTTGCAAAGACGGTCTCGTACGGGTGCACGTTGGTGCCGTAGTACTTGCCGTTCCACAGCATGTCGCCGTGCTGCTGCGGGTCGCAGGTGGCCGAGTAGTTGGCGATGCCGTGGTAGGCGCTCATGAGCAGGTCGACGCGGTGGCCCGCGTCGAGCATGATGCGCGTGGCGCCCAGCTCGGCGTGCAGCGCCTTGTTGAGGTCCGGGTAGCACCCGGCCAGCCCGACGGGCTCCTCGCGCGCCGCGAAGGCGTCGACGTTGGTGGCGTTGGCGTCGGGCGGCGGCGGGTGCATGAGGAGCTCCATGCCCACGAAGTCGGTCGCCCACACCTCGGACTGCACGTGGAAGGCCGGCCAGCAGTTGGCCGTCATGCCCACCAGCTTCGTCTCGATGTTGACCTTGGCCAGGAAGATGTCGCTCCAGCAGGCGCCCTGGCCCCAGTGCGGCAGGAAGGGGCCCCTCACGCTCGAGTTGAGCATCAGGAACCGCTTGTACCGCTTGTACAGCTCTAGCCGACCCGGGCTCATGCCGAGCTTGATCTTATCCCCCCTGAGCACCTCGCCGTATGCGCCCAGGTCGTAGCACGTGTTGGGCCGGTAGACGGTGCGGATGTTGGACGCGCCCTGCGGGATGAGCAGCTCCTGGGCCGTCTCGTTGTTCATGCCGTTGAGGATGAAGATGAAGTCGGCTGCGGCATGCAGGCCGTGGTGGAGGAAGAAGCGCAGGTTGTCGCGCGACACGGGCGAGTCGGAGAAGGCATATAGGATCAGGGGCCGCCATGGGTCGTCGGCGGGGGGAGACAGTGGTCCCTTGGTCGAGCGGCCGGAGGGGTTGAGCTGCCCTTCTGTTATGTAGGGGTTGATGGGCTTGACTGGCTTGGTCGGCATGGGAAGCTCTGGTTGTCCCTCGGGACGGGACCCGTCGAGTTCAAGGGCCCCGTCAAGTTCGAGGGGGCCATCATGCTGTGATGAGTCGACCTGCAGTGTGTCCGTCTTGCTCTAGAAATATCGACTGGTTAGTCTGGCTGGTGGGCCTGTGGTGGGCGAGTCGGGGCTGGGCCGAGGATGAGAGACACCCGAGACAATCTGACTTACAACACTCCCTGCTGGGTTCGCTTGGCTGTTGAA
This sequence comes from Diaporthe citri, assembly GCF_014595645.1. Taxonomy (NCBI): domain Eukaryota; kingdom Fungi; phylum Ascomycota; class Sordariomycetes; order Diaporthales; family Diaporthaceae; genus Diaporthe; species Diaporthe citri. Next base: position 6,272,150 of record NW_025064847.1, read on the forward strand.
GGTCAGGTACCAGACGAACATGAACAGGACGGCGCCGATGACGATGTTCTGTTTGGACGCATATGAGCCGCCTAAAGCCATGGCATCCCCGACCTCGCGAGTATCCTAAAGGAGTTATGATGAACAAAGGGGCGCCGCGTGCGGGTCTGCGGCATGCGGGCTCCAGACAGCACCTCACGTCACCGGCCGAGCTTCGAGGTGCAGGTTGTCGCAAGTCGGCAGGTCGTGCAAACCGTCGGTGCGGCGGGCACAGGGACGGGTTCTCGGAACGAGGGCAGGATGCGCGAGCACCAGCTTGCATGCGCTGCGCTGGAATGGTTCCGAGACGCAGCTTGGGCTGACCAGTCAGTGTCGAAGACAGGGGGTAAGGTCGAAGCTGCACTGCTGCTTGCTCTGAAGGCTACTCAGGTAGCCGTCGTACCCTGGATGATGATACGCTGCCAGGCTCGGAGTTGACGACTGAATCGAGGTTTGGAGGCGCTTCTCCCGACTGCTTGGAAGTTGTAGGGGTGAGAGCTAGGGCTGTGAGCATTTCGCCTCCATGGGGGAGTGGTGAAACAATGGGGGCGCATCTTCCACTGAAGTCTATCTCGGACAAGACACGCGTCGGCCGGGGCCAGAAAGGAGCGTCGAGACGGTCGCAGTAGTCTGGAGACGGCCCGCGGGTGGGCCGCGGCTTAATTTTGGCCACCCATCCCTGCACGGCGTCCTTAGTCAGCAGACCGTGTGTACTCCCAATCCGTTCTGTCACGGCACGAATGTTAGCAGACGGCTGTAGAAGAGACGAACCGACGCACGATGATGACAGAAGCTTCATGATGTTGTGCCGATGTGGAGATTCATGCTGTTTGAGGTTCTTCCAAGCAGCCTGTTGGGGCTGACATTGGTTGCGTACATAGAAACAGTACAGCACGTAGGGGGAAACAGCATATCAGAGCACGGCATGCGCAGGGTACAATGCACAGGGGACTCGACCACTCCTCCAGCATCCCAGAGCTCATCGGCCGTGGCAGGGTAGATCACCAACTCTATCCGGGCATATTTACCTACTTGGGGCCTCGCTGCGGATTCTGGACGTTTGGCCAGGCAGCATGTACAGTGCCCAGGTAGCATCCCACAGCTGTCATCCAACAGAAGAGAGCCGTGGGCCTTTTTCTGAGTCCCGCCCCCGTTGCTTCCGCCATCACATCACGATTGCGAGGATTGTTCGAGGCCCGGCCAACCTCTGACAAGGCGAGTCAGCGTGTTTGTTTGATCAGACGTCAAGCTCAAGGCATGGGGATAGACCTGTTACACCGCTGCGCTGGGTCTGATGGGCCCTCGTGGAAAGTGCATTATGTACCATGCAGTTGGGATGCAAGCACCGAGTTCAGTGCCTCAGTGGGCTGCATGGGAGGGTGTTGCAGGGCCTGTTGAGCCGGAGATGGGGCGTTGTAGGACAGGGAGGTGCGCCCGTATATGCTATGCCCTGCTCTATAGCTGACAACGTGCCGCGCCGAGGCGGGAGGCTCAAAGTCTGTAGACTGCACAGACCTCGGCGTTGGACTTCGACACACCTTGCATGTAATGGAGACTGGCCACTTGCGCAGAATGTCGAAATCTCCGGGCTAGCCCTCGCCGTGTCGATCCAGCGAGAGAAAACAAATACATAGGTATCTTGGCCAGTCACCCGGCCAGTGCTGGCTATACCCGGGCGGTAGCCAGTGCACATCTGTCTGATATCCACATGGCCCAGAAATCACGGACACATACCAGCCCACGACATCATCGATGGTGGCTTGGCCAAGCGCCGCCGGGCGCCCCCAGACACGTGCGTGGCTGAGAGGCGCTACAGACAAGAGCCGGCGGCCGAGCATGTTCCCCATCGGAGGTTTCCACCACCGTCCACAGCTCGTTTCAACAAGTACTCGGCAACGAAACGACGTTGCTTCTAGAAACCTGCGTTGTTTGGAGGTTTGGCTTGTCCCGCTCTTGACTTGTGTGTGTCGTTTTGGTCTGGGGTGAGGAACTCATCCTGATGCGACACCCCGCAGTACCACAAGCTTATTCCGGGTCTATGAATATACCCATTCCCCAGAGCCGCCTAGTATCACCCCCGGTCAGGTACCGTGGACAAGAGGCCTGAAGCCGAGACGACTGGATCTTGTTATGATGGGATGATCTTGCAAAATGGGGGTGTCGGTGAGATGGTACCTCCTCTACACGGTCTTGCAAGCCTCGTCGGTGATGGGTTGACTTGATATGAACAGTGTTGACGAGTATTATTGGCTGACGAAGCTGCCTCGGAAACTAGATGTGACAACCCTCTTCGATACCGAAGAGTGTCGATCTCGGTGTGCTGAGATCTCTCGGGAGGCGAGCAAACGCCTGCGACGTATCGGTGCGGTGCTCCGGGATCTGCGTCTGTCGGGGAATGTTACAAAAAGGTTCAAGGCAGTGTAAAAATAGAAGCGGCCATGGGTTGTCTGACAGCTGGGTGGGAAAAAAGGGGTCTGGACTGACAATGTATTACCTAAGCCGGACAAAGAGACCAAGATAATGAGCGAAGAGCGCGCACGTCGTCGACGGGAATAGAGCACTATGCGACTGGAGGTCCGAAGGCAGTCGACTTTTCAGGGGAGCGAAGACGCAGGAAAATGCGCAATTGTTGAGACGCGGCCACTGCAGCGGCTGAGATTCTGCAAAGCGGCGCCCAGGGTTACACGCCACCGCACGTAAATGGATTCTCGCAACTCCTATTCATGCCACACGCCCAGACTGAGCCTGCGCCCCACGTCATGCCATTGCGTACGAGGACTTCTGCCAACTTTGAAGTTATGCGCTTCCGGGCGAAAGCATCCTGGACGGAAAAGTGTGACGGGACAAAGTCGCTCGTCTTCTGAGCTATCTAGACCCACCAGCTCCTCATGGTGGAAGCTCACCGCGATTACCCAAAGCTGCAGCGTGCATATGCGGCCAGTCGGGGCTGGGAGCCGCCGCCAGACCACAGACAGCCACCATTTGGGCTCACAGGTGAGGTTGCAGCTGTTACTTTGTTTCAGATCTCTTAGCTGCAGGGCGGACAAGGCTTGGACGACTGGTGGCCCACTAGTCTACCAGAGTGGCCGCACCGTGATATCTCGTGCCTGGGAGCGCGAATCCGAAAGGACAGACATATCACGAGTAGAGCGGCTTGAGAGGCGACCCGAGCATGCAACCAAGGAGCTTTTCCCTCGAAGCAGCTTGGCCCATGAGCGAAAAGGACCTGTTTGCGCGGTGGTGGGACGCTTGGGCTGGCTCAGTCCCTGATGCACGCGTACACACACATTGACCCGGGAAGAGTTCGGATGCCCTGCGCCTGAACCACGGGCGCTGCTTGGTTGGTGATCACGCTTGCATTGACTGCTCCATAGTACGGCATTGGCCTGTGTTCAATTAAGGTTGCGCGGTTGTGGGCTGTGTGACTGGTTTCGGTCGTCACGATGGAATCGCCGACCTACCCCCTGAGCCTGCCTCGCGGCCAGCTGGGCTCGTTGACGAGTGAGCTGACCTGTACGCAGCACCGAGACGTCCAGATGATACTCCGGATGCACGTGTGTGCCGTCGGTCGGTCGGTCGGTCGGCCAGACGCCATCCGGGACCGTGATGCCGATGCGCTGCGACTGCTGGCAGCAGCGGTGAGCCAGCGGGAAGTGGGATGGTTCGTCAAAGCAATCCGAGATGTTGAGGTTTGACGTTGAACTGGTCCGATGTTATGGAGGGCACGGCGCCGGGAGGACAGGCAGATAGAGTCGCACTCGACTCCCGAGACCTGTCATCTTGGGGGCTTTTAGCTTTGGGGTGGGGGAGGTGGCAGCCGGGTTGAACCAGGTAGACACGACCTTTGAGGTTACCCAGGTGTGTCGGGGAGGCCGAATCTGCTTGGTTGATCAGGCTGTGGCTGTCAATAACACACTCCGTACAGTCCCTGACTTTACGGTAGGCTTTTGCCTGCCCTCTTGAAGCGACGAACAAGAGATCAGCGCCGACCCGGGAGTGATCATAACAGGGCTGCTAAGACAGGTTTGCGTTTGTGCCGCAGCCCCAGGGATGAGCAGGTTACTCCTGGGGCTAGAGAACGTGGTGGTTTACGCCAGCCTGTTCAAGGCATAATAATAGAGTCGTGTACAGTCCCTTGACAGCCTGGCAGCTTCGTCGGTGTTGGGAGCAAGGCCTGCAGATCACGGCGACTCTCTTTTTGGGCGGCTGAGAGGAGGGGAAGTGAGGGCGATCCCTAGTCCCAGCAATGTGGGGAAGGTGTTTGGGGATGGCCCAGACAAGAGCTCGCTGCCAACGGCCGACTGGTCAAACGCAGGCACCCCGAGCATCAGATAGATTGAGCTTGACGCTGCAACGTCTTTAGACCAGCCTGCTGGCAAGCTGCGTGAGCTTCAAGCTGGAATGCCCCCCCCCCTTTTTTTTTCTTCTTTCCGTCGTGCACATCTGGCGTGGGCGTTGAATATGCTGCAGACGTTGTAGGTTGACATGACCACCTAGATACCTGGAGTTATTGAATAGGCAAGTCAGTCTGCATTGGTTGGTGGCGGCACGTTGGTGAGTCGGCCCATGGTGGATCTGCGCCTGCGCACAGAGTCGCACTAGGGAACGAGAAACCGACGACGCCCCGACGTCAGATCTCATGATCCCCTGGATCTACAGCCCAGCACCTCGCTGCACCCAAAAATCCAAATTGAGAAGAGGTCGGACTGTGCTGCCGCCAGGTGTGGTTGGTGTGTAGATACACGTATCTGTACCTGGTCCCTTTCCCCCTTCACCATCCGACTCACTCACGTACTGCTCAAGGTAGGAGCCAAGTAGGGAAGTCGCAACGCAGTGGAGTGCATCGCGACGGCGACGGCGACGGTAAGTAACGGACCCCAGGGGCGATAAACGGCAAGGGCAACGTCAGTTGGCCATTCCACTTCCATCTCGACACCAGCTCAGCTGGAAACCTTGCCCACCTTCTTACCTGGGTACCTTGGTCTGTTATAAATACAGTGACCGCCCGCCCTCATGGAAAGTAGTTCTCAATGCTTCTAGATGGCGCATACGCCATGACTGCGCGGGATAGATGAGCCAAAGTACCATCAGCCCGCCGCTCCCGAAGGACTTGATGTAAGCCACCTAGGTACCGCGGTAGCGGTATACGTATACACTCGCTGACACGGTACTCCCGTGCATGTACCTTCTTGGGGGACCTGCTACCCCTTATTCCTGGGTGTTTCATCCGTCCTGGCTTGGCCAACTGACACTGCCCTGACCCTTGCTGCTTGACGCCCGCCCCCCTGCCGCCCTCCTGCCCTGCTGGATCTCCTCGCCCTCCCCTCCTCCTGGAATCAGCCGTCACAGCCAATGGCTTGCGTTTGTGCTCTGGTGGCAGCAGGTTGGCAGGACATGCACGACTCTCTCTTTCTCTGCTCCAGCAGCCAGCCATCGTCAGGTTCAGGCCATCGAGCCATCCACCATCCCACCCTCCCCCCGGCAGCGATCCATCAATGTGTGCGTGTCCCTTGGGAGCTGGTCCGACTTTAGTACAGCCCTGGACGTGGTCTACCTGTAGATAGTTCCCAGCACACCTGGGCAATCGTAGGACGAGACTACCTGGCTTGACATGCTCCAAGCCTGCCTCTACCCCCTTACGTACCATACCGTGCCTTACCTAGATCACCTCTTCCCACCTCGACCTCCTTCGCAACCTCATCCTCGACTTCTTCCACCGTTGGTCATCTCTACCAGCATAGTTCCTCCCCCTTCCTCCTCTTCTCCAGGCTTCGTCGTCACAAAGCCGTCTAATGAAGCCTGTGTATTGAGTTGATTCGTTGATTGCCTCTTGTCTTTTCGACCTTGTGTGTTTCTCCGGTCAATCCCTTGCCCCGCGCACCCGGCCCCCATCGCACTCCCTCTCCGTGTCTGCCACAGTGCTTTGGTGATATTCAACAAACACCGAACCACGCCCGCGAGAACTGCCCCCAAGGTCCTCGCGCTGCATTTCGCCGGTCAACAGCACTCAGGCGATCCCAGGAGCAGGAACGAACGCATGGAGGTTGGAGGCCAGTCCGGACTTAGACCATCAAAACCCACGACAAGAGACACGACTCTCCTTTTTGCTGCAGCACAGCTCGCGCCGCTGCCAAGTTTCACTTCTAGACCCCACAACTGCGTCCCCTTCCCAGCCTACGAGCAACTTTTTCTCCGTTCAAGCACTTGACTCGACAAGACCCGGACGCTTCTGCGACTGCACCTCTTGCCCGAATCCGCCTTCGCCTGCAGCCAGCCTGTCGACCTTTGTAATCCTTCGCCCTCTGGCACAGCTCACCGCCTCAACCAGCGACTTTCCCTGCTTGTCACGCCCCGGGCCAAAGCTTCACCAGCGCCAAACCCGACAACCCTCTTTGCGGCAAGATCTCTGTCCTTCTCTTCACCTCTTCTCTGCCGACCCTTCAGTGGGTCCTTGATTGAGGTGCGGCAGCAACAATCCGATTTTCCCTGCATTGGCGCCGCTATCCTTGGAGCTTCTGACGGCCTGATTTGCCCGGCCGCCGAGAATTCTCAGTATCCTCCAGTATCCGAGTTGATCGAGGTAGCTTGGGCCATCGGGGATCTGTGATCTTGAACGGTTGCAGTGGTGTTGTCGTCATTCTCCACGACTCGAGTTACCCACTCATCTCGACCGAGAACCGCAGACGCATTTGTCGTGCTGTGCAGTCCAGTCCATCGTCATCCGACTCCTCGATCCGAGACTTTTCGCACACCCCACGGAACATACGGCTTTCCTAATATTAGCTTCCAACCGGCGGAGCCCTATTGAAACAGCTTACGAACGAACGAACACCCGTCTGATGAGGTTCGGATTGAGTTTAATCCATAATGTCCACTTCTAGACCAGAACACTTGACAATTGGCAAGTTTGCGCCGCCGCCTGGCCTTGGCCAGTCGCTGTCAAACCCCGCCAGCGCCAGCACCTCTCCGAACGAGCCATCGTCTGGAGGAAGTGCACCAATTCGCTCGCCCTTTGGTCTCCCAACAACATCAGGCCTTAATCCAGGAGCAAAGATGACTTCGGCCACGCGATCAGGGGCCGGCTCTCCTTCGCACGATCCGCTAGCTGCTCCTGGTAGCGGACGTTTCCTGTCCAGCAAGAGGTGCGTACTCGACAGCGGAACTCCTGCCCGGCATCCTGATGGTGCCGGAGCGGCTCCAAATCTGTCGCGGAAAAGGTTGCTAACAGTCCATCGTTGGTATTTAGGGCCCGGGAAATCCAAGCCCAGGAGGGTGTGACCAGTCTGCCCCTGAATCCCTGGGGCGGCCCGCCGACCAGCGGGAACTCGACCCCTCTGCGCGAGAACATCCCAGAATCGCCCACAGATGGCTTCCCCGACTTCACCCAACTTTCCTCCCAAGATTCTCCCATTTCGACACGCCGTGCACGGGCAGGCACCTTGCCCTCTCGACTGTCCACCACCGGCCCTGCCAACGGCTTGCTAAGCATACCGGCGTTGGCATTCAAGACGTCAAGGCCCTCACCGTCACACAGTCCTTTCAAGTCGCCGTCGCCTGGCCTCGAGCCAACCGAGCCCTCGAACAATCCATCTGCCTTGCTATCGCGCCTCCGAGCTGGTTCCATGCCCCAGCGCAGCCCGTTCGCGCCGCACCCGTCGGGAGCGAGCTCGCCTTTTGGCCCGAACATCTTCAGCAGCAGCTGGAACGCAGTGGGTCGCGAGAGGGGCTCAACGTTGGCGAGCATAGCTAGCGTCTCAACCAACGGGCCTAGCTCGCCTACGCAGTCCCAAATTTCGAGGGAAGGAGGCGCAGAAAACGATGTCCCCGCGAGGACTTTGGATTATCTTGGCCTGATGGGTACGCCCCAGCCCCAGCCATCACAGATGGACCCCCCGTATCTTCAAACGATGATGCCGGACTTCGCACGACAGGCGAGTGCGAGCCGTTTCCGGTCCTACTCGGTGAACAACAAGGATACGTACGAGGACGAGTATGACAACGAAGACGACGGCTACGAGCAGGAGAGTCTGGAGAGTCAATACGAGTTGATCCAACAACGACTTGCCGCGACCCAAGCTGCCATTCGCGACCACAACCTGGCTGTTCAGGCATACGCCAACCAGGCGGCTATCAGCCGGCCCCGCGCGAGAACGGCTGGTGTCCTGGACACGCCTAATCCCTCTCGGCTTCTTCGCAGCTACTATCCGACACCCTCCCGGCTTGACAGCTCTATCACCGCCGCGGAGCTCGGATTGGCAGATGACAAGGCGTCGACTGCCGACGACCTCGCACCTGCCATCGCCGGAATCAACCTTGGTCGATCGAGCAGCCGAAACAATGGTCTTTTGACCGCCGACGAACCGGAACTTGGTCCCACCAGCGCCCTCTGGCTCGGCAGCATCCCCACGTCGACCACGACCACGACACTGACGGAGATGTTCAAGCAGTTCGGCCCTATTCTCTTCACAAGAGTCCTGACACATAAGAACTGCGGATTCGTGAACTTTGAGAGGATCGACAGTGCGATGGCCGCCAAGAACGCCTTGAATGGCAAAGAGATCTTCCCTGGGGCTGGCCCTGTTCGAATCAACTTCGCAAAGCCACCATCTGCGTCGAACACGCCTGGACACGATGGAGCGCAGCCCTCCCCGAGCCCGATTCCATTCACTCAAGGACAGAACGGTACCCAAACTCCTGCAGCCGTCGGTATTGAAGCTGCTGGACCAGGCACACCATCAGTGCCGCCACTGTCGGAGATGAGCGCAGATATTCTGAACATAGTGAAGGATTTCGGTGCCAATGAGGAGGACGTTGGTCGCATCAGTGTCAATCTGCAAGAGGCCATCACGTACGGTAAATTGACCGAGGAAATTCCTCCGATCGGGGAGCCCACGCACACCAGGATGTACGACGCACCCAAGCTTCGTGACATTCGCAAGAGGATCGACAACGCAGCTCTGTCTCAGGCCGAGATCGAGAACATTGCCCACGACATGTTGCCCGAGATTGCCGAGCTGTCCTCGGACTACCTTGGCAACACGGTCGTGCAGAAGCTGTTCGAGCAGTGCTCTGACCCAACTCGTGATGCGATGTTGGAGTTCATCGCGCCGCACCTTGCTGAAATCGGCGTGCACAAGAACGGCACCTGGGCTGCCCAGAAGATCATCAGCGTCTGCAAGACTGAACATCAAATGGGCGTCATCAGAGACCATCTGCGTCCGTACACGGTCTGCCTGTTCTTGGACCAATACGGAAACTATGTCCTGCAAGGCTGTCTCCGATTCGGTGCCCCGTACACTGATTTCATCTTTGAGGCCATGATGAGTCGCATGTGGCAGATTGCCCAGGGTCGATTTGGATCTCGCGGTATGCGGGCTTGCTTGGAGAGCCACCACGCCACCAAGGACCAGCAGAGACTGTTAGCTGCAGCAATCGCACTCCACAGCGTGCAACTAGCTACTAACCACAACGCGGCCTTGCTTCTCACATGGTTCCTGGACACCTGCACCTTCCCTCACCGTAGGACGGTGTTGGCGCCTCAACTCGTCCCGTACCTGGTCACCCTCTGCACCCAAAAGGTCGCATACTTGACCGTCCTTAAGGTCATCAACCAGAAGACGGAACCAGAAGCCCGCGACAAAATTGTGCAGGCCATGTTCTTCAGCCCCAACGACCAGACGCTTGAGGCGATTCTCAGCGACTCCCAGTGTGGTGCAACTTTGATCTTCAAGGTCATCACGACGCCGTTCTTTGACGAGAACGTCCGGGGCAAGGTCGTAGAGAACGTCAAGTCTGTGCTGTCGCGCATCAAGGCTCAGCCGGACAAGGGCTACAAGCGCTTGATGGACGAAGTTGGCTTGTCAACTCGCAACGGCAATGGGGCTTCCCGTGGTGATGGAGGCAACCACCAGGAACGACACCGTGGAACTCCCAGAGCCAACAGCTCGAACAACCAGCAGCAGCGCGAGCAGCAGCAGCAGACACAGCAAGCTCAACAGCAACAAAAGCAAGCTCAGCAAGCTCAACAGCAGCAGCAACAACAAGCGCAGCAAGCTGCCGCCGCTCAGTACAACGCCGCCGCTAACAGCGGTCAGTTCTACAACCCACTCAATGCCGCTTCCGCTGGTGCCAACGCAGGCTACGACGCAGGCTTTGCTATCCCGCGAAGCGATAACGTTGATCCGTCTGTCCAACAGTACAACTCGTTCCCGTCCCAGGGCCCAATGGCGCCTGCCATGAACTTCCAGCAGATGCAGTACCAGCAGAGCATGATGCGCGGGACTCCACCTATGGGTGGCTATTACCCCATGCAGACTGGCATTCCTTTCCCCAGCGCTAGCCCTTCCATCGATCAGTACCGCGGCAGCCCTGTGCCTCAGCCCGGCATGCCTGCTCCTAACCAGAGCCCGTATGCCGCCCCAGGATTCCCGATGCCCATGTCTATGGGAGCAGGAGGCTACGGCTACGGAATGCCCGGCCCGGGTTATAACTTGCCCGATGGCGGCATGAACGGAGGTGCACCTGGGCGCCGAGGGGGGCGTGTCGGCCGTCAGGGCCGGAATAACACTGCCAGCCCCCGGCCTTATTGATGAGTGAGCGTGATATCTCACCGACTTGCGACTGTGCAGGCCAATGGGGAAAATTGCTCAGATAAAGACGTTTGCTTCCTTCAGCTCACGAAGGCGGCGAGCCTTCGACTGCATGGGAGGCGCACGTGAATAGCGCAGAGCAAAATAAAATGTGACGTGGAGACTTTCATGAGGTGCTTGTATGGATAAGGAGTTCTGGTTCTGACACGGCGTTTCCATTTTTTACGCTTCCATCATGCCGGCGACAACAGCCGCCGAGTTTGGGTCCTTGAGAGAGAGAAGGACAGTCCCCTTCCTTGTTCATGATTTTCGACACGCTCGCTTATCAGAACGAACTTTCGCACGCTTGGGGGTGGCGGGAGAGGTATATAGAGCATTCTCGCGGCTGGACCCACAAAGAGGAAATCGACAATAGGAACGAAACGCTGTTTTTGATTTTTATTTTCGGTGCTTCTTCACAATTTCGTGTATGGGGGGGAATTTTACTCTCGTCCAACGGGGGTGCTTGGAGGGGAAAGGAATGTGCTTTTCATGACCCCGGCGTTCCATCTGATCTCGACGAATCGAAAAGAGAAAGTAAAAAGTTTTCTTTCCGGCTTTGCCATCCTGTGAACACACACATACTCACACGCGCCAGCCGCACGCGCACCATCGACTGGACTGCTGGGTACATGCCCATTCAGCGAAGGATGGGTTGGGGTTTTGGGAGGCACTTGGCATTTGAGCAGCTTCGTTTCTTGTAGAGAATCTGTTGTTTTTCCTTCTCCCTTTACTACTCTTCTGACTAAGAACCTACCTGTATTGTCCGATTCTTCACTCACGAGGGAAGGCTGGTTGACCAATATGAGGAAAGGGACGGGGATCGTGAGAGGTCTCGAGGCTTCGGCATTGGGAATGAACGTGCCTACTTACACTCTTGGGCCAAGAAGCTGCAGTCGATGGCAGAATGAGCGAGACGAAACCGTTGGCCCTGATCCAGCCAGCAAAGGGGTATGCTATGGAAGATAGACGCAAGTGGGAGGAGGGAAAGGGGGAGGTGGTCTGGGGGCAGTAGAAGAGTAGCGTTCTGAGCATCATTGTGTTTATTGTGTTATCTTTGTATGTCTTATTGTAGAAAAGGTTCCTGGGCCGTCTGAATTCAGAGAGAGCAGCATCATATTCGTTCTTCCTTCATCGTCAATCATCGTCATCGCTCGTGGTCGTTGTTGAATGCGCATGTCAGCCACTCGCTGTTCGTGTATACATCTCTGCAGGTGCAAGTGTGCGCATGCGCAACGCACGCGCACGCATTGTCATGTCTCCTTTGCTTCTGTCGCCATGCGAGGTGGTTGCTTTTGGTGCGTGAAACACCACGCAGGCTATATCTACCGTGTGTCGTCGACGACCCTCCTTCCCCCTGTCCCCGTCACACCACAGACGCCCCTTCCCCGAGTCGATCGAATTTGGGTCGGGCCACGGGAAACGGAAACCCGGAAAATGATTGCTGGCCCTTTTCGCTTGTGCCTGGTTCCGACCGACCAGCCCGGCCCGGACCGTACCATTCATTAGCTTGTGTGCTATAATCCCCCTAGCAGTTGTTCTTTAGGACGGTCCCTCTCCTGTCAGGCATGGCCTCTTCGCAAGCCGATGACGAAGGTAGTTTCCCAAGGATGAATGGGTCTGAGTCTGAACATCCATGGCTGTAACTGCCTTACCCGAACGGTGGCACCTCCGGTATTAATGGCTCATCCGTAAGAGAAGATGATTGCAGCGACGGGCCCAGCTCGACCTGGGCATGGGCCCCATGAGCTGAGCCAAACTCACGAAGCCGGGGATACTGAACACAGAGCTAAGGCGGGAGGGAGGTTGGGCACGCCCGCGGGCCATCTCAAAACTTCACGAGTTCGCTGGTGATGCACTTGCCTTGGAATTCAGCCGGACGCCAATGCCCACAAGGGCGTCCGCTGCAGCAGTCATTAGCAAGCATCGACTTTTACACACAATATCATCATCTGGTATATCCTCAGAAGCCCCTACTAATCTACACTGCCTTTCATAGTCCTAGAAAAAAGAGCAATAGACACCAATAAAACACATTGTATAAATGAGGCAAGGCCCCCCGGCTTGGATCACTCGCCTCGCCCGATACGCCTTTTCCCCCCTACTCCTCAAGAGTGTGTGCCCATTCCTCCTCCCCACTTGCGAACCTCGTTCGGTCTTGAACTTCCGGGATCGCGCGGGGCTCTCTCTTCGTTTGAACAGGAACCCACCGGTTCTCCCCACTGGTATACCCTGGCCCGACTGCTGCCCGTCGTGACCCCCTCGCATTAGACCTCGTGCTGATCCTGGGCGCAGTCCGCCACTGATTGTAGCTAACTGAGATGGTGGGGAGGTGTGAAGACCGACGCCAGATTTGTTTTCCCCTGTCACAGTCGTTGTTGACCGTCGGGTTAATTACTTCCCTCCCGGACGCCTCTGGCCCAATCGTGACTCCGCCTGCCGTGCCTTCACATCTAGGACGGGGCGCCCGCAGAGGAGCCCGCCTTGGCCGGGTCAGTCTCGAAGCCCACACGCTTGTTCACCTTGTCGCGGTGCTGCTTGTTACGCAGGTGCACCTCGAAATTGGCCGCCGTCGTGTCTGGGCCAGGCGTGTAGAGCTTGCCGGGGCAGTCCGGACACCTGATCCTGGGGAGGAACATGTACTTCACATTTTCAGGAAGGGGCTGGCCTCGCGGGATCTGTGGCGCCGGGATGATGGTGGTCTCCGTGTCGGCGTGTACGGCGCAATGCCGCATTGTGGCCTCGAAGTTGTCATGGGGCCAGGATTTGCGCAGATCATTGAGTGACTTTTCTAGCCATTCTGGTGGTGGAGGCTGCGAGATGGTCAGCTGAGAACATGATGCGCATGGAGTGACCAGCCATAGAGGCCGGACAGTGGGAGTTTCGGGGACAGCTGATGACTCACTAATTCGAGGGGGGGTTGGCCTTCCCCAGGGGGCGGAGGGGCGGGTACGCGACCGACTTGAGGCACAGGTGCAGAGCCAGGCTGCGACATGCTGCTTGCGTTCTTGAGAAGAGGTGGTTTAGGTGGTGCGGAAGGAGTCGACGGTGGGCCCATACTGCCTGGCGGGAGCGATGCGCTAGGAGCTCGGGGTTGGCGGGGAGTGTGAGAAGCATCAGGGCGCGTGATGGGCCTCCCCATTTTCATATCCAAAAGCATCTTTCTCGCTCTCTCGAATGTTCGTGGCACCTTGATTGCTACCCAGTGGTTACGAGGCTCGTCAGGTGTTTCGTCCAAGGCACGACCAAAGCGCCTTGACGTCCTGGTTTCGTGATGATGGGATGTGATGACCTCGGGCGTCTCGGAACGGCCCAGGTGCGCCATCTTCTGTTGCGCAACAGTGGCTGCACCGCGCATGCCTCGGGTTCGCGCGGTGCCTGCGAGCTGTGACATAGCCGGGGAGTCTGGTGCTGATTCTTCACTCTCGTCCGAATCCGAGAATGTGCCGTCATGTTGGCCACGTCCCCTGCCTCTCCCAGTGGTAGTACCTGCCACCCTCTTGAACAGCCCCGTCTTCTCGATTGAGTCAGCAGCTCCGGGGATGGTCGAGGATACGACCATCGTTCGTATCGTCCTCTGTCGCTCCTTCAGGTCGGGCAGCTGTGGACCGCCACGCCTGTTCACCGATCTCTTCTGCTTACGCTGCTCCCTCGCGAATATGACCTCGTTCCTCTCCAGGTCAGCATCACCCAGCTCGTAAAGATAGGGAGCATAGTCCTTGGCTTGCTGTTGAGGCCGGAAGACTGTGGGCAAAGGCGAAGGTAAGAAGGAGGCAGCAAGATCCGGCTCTTCAATTGGCCTGCCATCAAAAGGATGTCCAATGCCATACAAAGTTCTTGTGAACAGCTGCGTCTGCTCGCGGATACAGTGCGCTATTGCCGTAGTGAACTCTCCTGATAGTGACAGGTCCTTAGCCATGATCCGAGCGAACTCCTCGGGGGAGTTATCTGGCTCGTTCATCTCCCATTCGAACTGGTCAATCAGTGTGACTGCGCCAATCGTGATGTTGAGCTTTATCAGTATCCTCATTTCGTCGTTCTTGTATGCCGAGTAGGGCAGTTCGGGGTCGAGCGCATCCTCTTGAGAAAAGACCATGGGGTAGAAGTCGAGCAGCTGTTCGCGGATTTGGTGTTGGATCTGCTCATAGACAGGCCGGTCATGCGGCGCCTTTAGGCCCATGTCTTCGACGAGTTGTGCGGAAAAAAGGTCGACCGGTACCAGGCGGTCGTGAAGGTTCCATGTCAGCGTGTCGCGTAGCTTAAGCTTGTCCCAGTCGACGTCGAGCCGCACCGGTACTAATTCTTCATACTGATCAGCCTGTTCCTTCAGGTCCTTCCGGCTGGGCTTCGGCAAGGCTGGCGTGGTTCGCTTGCCAGCGCGAGGCTTGTCTTTGGGGTAGATCAAACGTGGTGGGCCGCGATTCTCTGTGTGCCCGTTGCCGAATCCTTTGTAGCCTTCACCGTATAACCTGGAGGGGGGAAACGATAGCGAAGCGGGCTGGGTCTGGATGAGCTTGTACTCGTCGATTTCTTGTTTCCATCGTTTCGTATTGTCCTCGAGGCGTGCTTGTTTCTCCTTCAGGGCGGCAGTGGCGATTTTGTCCCGAGCAATAATGCGCTCCAGCTGATAGGCCTTGAATGATTCCTCGGTTCGCACAGGTATCTTGGTCTCCGGCGTGGCCTCTTTGGAGGCGTGGTTCTTGGAGGCTGGGGGGTCGTCCGCGGCGCCATTCTCGGCTGTTGGCGTAGAGGAAGAGGGTGCAGGTGGAGCAGGACCCGACGAGAGGGGGGATGAGGGCTCGCCAGAGGTCGTAGGAGGTATCGGGGCAGACGCTGATGCAGACGCTGATGCGGATGCGGATGCAGAGGCAGAGGAATCAGATGAAGATGCCATCGCGACAAGACTGTCGCAACGGGGCGACGTGCCGCTTTGGTTCACGGCAACCGGCCACACGGTACCGAGAGGAGTTTCAATGATCCAGCCCTGCCACTTAGAGGATCGGTTGAAGGCAAGGAGGGAGAACAATGGAGCTCAAGGTCGATGTGTCTCGATCGCGTTGTCGCGCTTTCTGGGATCGGTCGCGACTGGAGAGAGCCCTGGAGACGCTTGGGGCCTGGCGAACCTTGTATGGCGCTCGGACCATCCGGCTCTGAGTGAGAGAGAGGCACGTACAGCGGTACCACGGGCTCGCATTCCCTGAATAAACTTAAATCGACACCACGGTTTTGTCACCCGAACATCTCCTCTTAGAAAATTGAGCAGGGAAATAAGTCCCAGCCAGGGCTGTTAGGACATGCAGACAGCCAGAGAGGATCATCCAAATCAGCGACTTCTCCAGCAATGTCCCAGAATAGGGTCTGGGGGGACGGTGGACGGAGGCATGGGATTCAACGGAATCGCAATAATCACGGGTAGTATACTTGCTGTGGTGTGGGAAATCAAGTGGCGGGACAGGTTCCCGGGGGGCCCGCGTGTGGTCTGTTGTCCGCACGGAGGAGGCTGGTCTGGTGCACGCCTCTTGCGACTCGAGCTTCTGCTGCTGGACCTGCGGAAAGCGGGCCACGGGCCAGGGCAGGGCAGATCAGAGCAAAGCGAAGCAAAGCAGAGCAGCCAAAGGCCCAGAGCTTAACAATGCTGGGCTTGGCAGCTACCTACCTGGGTTCCTAGGTACCTGGGTACTGCATTGGATGCTGTCACACGTGGATGAACCCGACGAACCTTACGTACTGTGCCTGTGCCATACCTTGCTTGGAACGGCACGAATTCCCACAGAATGCCCCCTCCCCCACCTTGAAATGCTGTGGAGGGGTAAAAAATCACCTGCGCCTGGCCACAACGGGAACCTTACGTTCGCAGCTGCTACCCAAGACATCACGAGCCCACCTTCCTACCTCCCTCCTCGAGTCCCCCAGCTTTGTTCCCAACCCCTCTCTCCTTCTTACACCAGGTACGAAGCACTTGGGAGACTCTTCTAGGCCTTCCTTACCTCCGTTCCTTCCACTCTCTCCGTTCCATCACCACTGTCCACCACTCCGATCCCAATCGGAACTACCTGCAAACATGGCGACCGAAGAGAAGGAGATCGGTCAGTTAGCTCTCCCTCCTCTCCTGACGGGACCCCCTCTCCCCGTCCCTCTCCTCCAGCTGCAGCTCGCTCGCCTCCCTGCTACCATGAGCTTGACTGCACCCGAGCTCTACCATCGAACATTGACTGTGCCTTGGAATTCGAGACACAGCTCCTGGCCCCCTCCGGACCGCCTGCCAAGCTCCATCGTTGCCGTGCCGATGCTCAGTGGCTCGCTCGAGTCTGGTTCACGGCCTGCATGGACCGCATGCTGATCGTAGGTTGCAGATTACTCTCTCAACAACCCGGACACCTTGACCAAGTATAAGACCGCGGCCGA
Source organism: Diaporthe citri (assembly GCF_014595645.1). Taxonomy (NCBI): domain Eukaryota; kingdom Fungi; phylum Ascomycota; class Sordariomycetes; order Diaporthales; family Diaporthaceae; genus Diaporthe; species Diaporthe citri. Next base: position 6,289,201 of record NW_025064847.1, read on the forward strand.
GATCTCCGAGAAGGTCCTCGCTGCTGTCAAGGATCTCTGCGTCGCTGGCGAGAAGATCTCCGACATCTGCGGCAAGGGCGACCAGCTGCTCGAGGAGGAGATCTCCAAGGTCTGGCGTGGAAAGAAGGTCTCCAAGGGTAACCAATCGCCCCCGTGAAGCTCTCGAGGCTCTACTTCTGCAAGATGGCCCTGCTGACACCGGCGTCGCGCAGGTTTTGCTCACCCTACCACCGTCTCCCCCAGCTCCTATGTCACTCCATACACCCCCCTGAAGACGGACGAGAAGGAGGCTGCCATTGAGCTTCAGGAGGGCGAGCCTGTCAAGATCCAGCTTGGTGCCCAGATCGATGGGTTCCCCTCGATTCTCTGCGACACCATCATCGTCCCGGCCAAGGACAAGAAGACCGACGTCATCGAGGGCAAGAATGCCGACCTGATGCTGGCCACCCACTACGCCAATGAGCTGCTGCTCAGACTGATGATCCCCCCTGGAACGCTGGCCTCTGGCACCGACGAGGAGAAGGCCAAGGCTGCGGCTGCCAAGCCCAAGACCCAAGCCCAGATCAACGACCTGGTCCAGAAGATTGCCAAGAGCTACGATGTCAACATTGTCGAGAGCACCACCTCCTGGCTCTTTGGTCGTAACGAGATCGAGGACAAGAAGAAGATTGTACTTGCGCCGGGCGAGGGTTCCAAGGGAGATGGCACCCCCGAAGTCGGCGAGGTCTGGGGCGTCGAAATTGGCATGAGCTCGGGTTCAGGCAAGGTCAAGCAGATCGACCAGCGGTCCACCCTGCACCGTCGCACTGCCCAGCAGTATGGCTTGAAGCGACCCACCTCTCGCAAGATCTACTCCGAGGCCCAGAAGAAGTTTGGCTTCTTCCCATTCAGCTTGAGGCAGCTCGAGGACGAGAAGGACGCCAAGACCGGCGTTGTCGAGTGCGTCCGCAGCGGTGTCTTCCGGCAGTACGAGCTCGTCGGCGACAAGGACAATTCCCCGGTCGTCAGGACATGGACCACTATCGGTAAGGAACCGTCTACGCGCAACATTCGTGCCCCCATGATTACTGACCAAGCCATGCAGCCATCACCAAGAACGGTATTACGAGGCTCGGAGGGCCCTCCGCCTGGGACTTGACCAAGTTCAAGACCGACAACAAGATCACGGATGAGGAAATTCTGAAAATCCTCGAGCTTCCCCTTGCCAAGAACAAGGGCAAGAAGAAGAAGAAGACGACCACCGAGTCGTAAGTTGGCCTCGAAGCTTTTGTCCCTCGCCGCGAATGGAAGGCTTCAAGTTGGCAGTTTCGCTGGTTGGACACAAGGCTGCATTGCGCGAGTTTTGGTCGAGTCTAGCACCTGAGGTGCTCAGACGTCAGTTGAGGTACGCGCAGCACATTCCATGGGAAGGCTGCGGACTCCAGGAAAATCCCAATCCCGTGGAGGGGAGAAAAATGGTGTGGCGGTTGTCCTGCAGGTGATCGGACTTGCGACGCGGACGCACCGGCACATTGTGGGAACCTTTTGAGACCCGAGGGGTCAAGAGGGAGGAGGGACGGTACCGCCAAAATCGCATGCAAGTAGGAAAATCCCAAGAAAAGAAAAAAAATAGACCAACATTGGATGCGACAACCCGGAACAGGTTAAATGATACGGTTGAAATTGTGAGCCCACTGGCAGGAAGCCCTGGTATCAAGCCCACATGAATTGGGCCGGTTTCTTTCTCGTCCATGCCAGATGGGAAGCCGTCCATTGCAGCCCTTCCCGTGAGCGCCAGTCAGTCAGTGAGGGAGCGAGCCATCTCCACGGAGTTTCGACCCTTCAAGCTTCACGCCACCAAGGCATCCGCTGCAGCGCCTGGCTATGCTGTTCTTGTTGCCGTCTTTTCCATTTTTCTTCCCTCTATCTTTCCTCGGATGTCCTAGCCAGTCTTGGGTGCTGGTTCCAAGCAGATAAATTCGTTAGGGATCAGGGGAGGCATGTATCAGAGTGGACTTCTTTGAACTCGTCCGGCAAAAGTTAACAGATCCGCCGTCTACGCCTGAGCACACATACGGGCATCACAATATTTCCGCCCGGAAATGTCTGCATAGGAAAACATAGTGTTGACTTCAACTGAATTGTCATCAAGCCACCGGGCTACCTTCATAGGCTTCCAGAGGGGTTCGAGCTGTGAGAGGGCACCCATGACAGCGGGCGGTCGCGGGAAGAAGCAGATGCTGCCCTGGACGGTTTTGGTAGCACTGAAGAGGATCTCGGCCGCCTGTGCAGCCCCTGACAGAGGAGGATCGGCTCGCCAACCCGCACCTCCGAAACCTGTCAAGACCCCCTAGCTCGAGCCCGTTGGCACCTTGTCAGCAGCCCGGCCCAGCCTAGCTCAGAGCTCTTTTTTTGGAGAAGGCAGTCCGTTCTCAAATTTCGAGCCTCCTTTCCAAACATTCCGTTCCCAGAGCTGCACCTCCGCCTCCGGGAACGCGTTGCAGCACCAAGCCCCCCACCCAAACAGTGCGGCTTTGCGCCCGGACTGAACAGCACACCGAGAAGTAAACCATGTCCTCTCCCGGATTTTCACCAAAAATAATTGCTAATAATGCACATAGGTTGGTGTTCGCAGGCGCAAACCCCCAAGGTCGTGAGCAGGAGCGCGGCCGGGCCACGAGGCAGCACGTCGAAGAAGAAGGGGGGGCGAACCCACGCCCGGCACCCCCGGGGCGGCAGCTATGAGTGCACCACCGACGACGAGAGCCACGCGCTCGCGATACTCGAGTCCGGCTGTGGGTGGGACAGGAGCAGGGCGGCGGGGATCCAACGACAGCAGCAGGGCCAAGGACAAGGAGAGCAGAGATGCTGCGTCGCTGGACCGGTCGAGGCAGTTCATGGAGGCGTGGATAGAGCCCGAGCGTGCCAGGCTCGCGAGCTTCCAGGAGGATGGCCTCATCCGGCAGGGGGTTCTGGAGACGATGGAGCCGCTTGGGACGAGGCCCAAGCCGGCCATGTTCAGGAAGCTGCTTGGCGCGAGCAGTCCATTTCACGGCGGCGGCGCGTCGGGGGCTCGTGACGGCTCCTCAGGGCAGGATGGGAGTGCATCGACGACGGGGCCACGCAAGAATGGGGGCAAGCGTATTGTTCTTAAGCGGAAGAATGAGTTGCTGCTGGGGACAATAGCTCGAATGGCCGACTCGACCTGTCGGGCACCCAGTCGCCCACCCCCTCCACGGCCGTGGCCACCCCTCAGCCTTCGTCAACACCTGCACCTGAAGCGGTACCTGGATCTGGAGCAGAACCTGAACTCGAACCTCCAGAAGCAGCAGCAGCAGCAGCAGCAGACACGAGAGCAGATGCAGACTCAGAAACTGAACCTGAGCATGAGCCAGACCTTGAACTTGAACCTGCACTCCCACTTCTCGAGAATAACAACTCGCCAACCCTCACTGCTTCTGCTGCAGCAACCAAACACCAAGCTTCAGCCTCAATCCCCCCGACTTCAGACATCGTTCAACCTGAGCCTGAAGACCAGCCCACGTCAGAATTGACACCAACCCCTCTGCTGCACAGTGAATCTGTCTTGCGCAGCTCACCCACCCCGCGACGACGCGTATCTCAGAGCTCACCGTCGCCCTCTCACTCGCAATCAATCCCACCTTCACTGCCCCCATTAACACAGCCTGCACTGGCGAAACGCTCTGCGTTATTCCCACCTACGTACTCTTCAAATCCATTTCTGCCTGACCCGGTCAAGCAATCAATCGAAGAACTACCCTCATTCTCCTCATCTCACCAACCTACGACGCCGCGATCTGTCGCGTCTTTCAACGACATTGACGACACTTTCTTCAAGCGCGAATCATCAGCGCAAAGCGCGTCAATTCTCGACATGGCACCCAGGACGCGCGCGCAGTCGGCCGCGCCGCAGCAGACTACTAGTCCTGCCGCCCAGCCTGATCAGCCATCTTCCCCTCAGTCGCCAGCCCAGCCACAGCTGCGCGACGGGCCTCACTATACTGAGTCTGAACTCGAGCGCATTGTTGCGCAGAAGGAAGTCGTGGAGAAAGCATTTGACGCCGCCGTGGAAGAAGGCCTCCAGCAACACAGATACGACGTGGCGTACGCGTACCGGGCCCTATACGAGGAGTACCAGGACAATGCGCGCTTTCTGTTGCTGGCGGAGTCTATGTTCCGCCAAACGGCCAGCCCAAATTCTGTCTTTAGTTTTGGCCTCTATCTAAAGCCCAAACTGGCCGAGGGAAACAAAGACGGGACTGCCATCAGATACTTTGAGGCAGAGACGCGCGAAAACAAAGAATACGTGCCCCACCCGCCGCAGCCTGGCCCATACAGGGATCTCGTCAGCCTGGACCTGTCAAGGCTGCAAGAACTTGCGGACAACAAGAAACGCAAGCGGGATGAGGACAACAGCGCCGATGAAACCACTGACGAGAACGACCTCCAGCACCAAAAGGAGCTGCAGGGTCCAGAGCAGGCAGAGGCCGAGCCAGAAACAGCTGAGGTCGAGCCCGAGGCGGTCGCCACTCCGCCCCACCCTTCCAAGAGGCAGAAATTGCAGACTCGCGAGCCATCCGCCGGCCGCTCCGCCGGCCGCAAGACTGCATCTGCATCTGCATCGCGCGGAATGAATGGCCGCGCAAACGCGTCGCCTTCGCGGCGCAAGACTCGCTCGGGCTCAGTGGCTAGTGACTCCTCGCTGTCGACGGCCAAATCCCTGTCACCACCGCTCCCCACCGCAGGAGGCCGACGAGGACAAGCCGGTGCAAGACATCGGCGATGAGCCCGCTGCTGCTGCTGCCGCTGCCGCTGCCGCTGCCGCGTCCGCCGCCGACGCCGACGCCGTTGCTGCCGACGAGACGGGCGCCCCCAATCCCAACGGGGCAGGGCCAGGACCTGGTCCTGAGCTCCAGCCAATAGCGGCGCGCCCAAGGCGGGCACCCGCTAGAGGGCGACGAAACGCAAATGCGTCTTCCGAACCCAACGCCAACAACAACGCCGGCCAGCAGACTGCTGCATCGACCATCCCCGTCGGCGATGCACCAGGCCCGGGACCACAGCGTTCCAGAAACCCTCGTCGCGGCGCTCCGGATTTCACGCCCACCCAGAAGCTGAGCGAGGACGACTTGGCAACCACGCGCAGACGCGCGGCGAGGGAGACCACCCATCGCCTGACCAACGACGCTCGCTCCAAGGACGACAGCCACGCCAGAGCCGAGCCGATGCCAGGCTCACGTGTTCGTGAGCTGTCCGCACAGTCGGACTTATCGTCACTACCAGACGTGGAGGAGCCGGAGCCGGAGCCACAGCCGGAGCCAACTGCTGCGACTGGTCGCGGTGCCAGAGCAACCCGCGCCGCAAAGCGGCAGCACGAAGACGGTGACGGCGACGATGCTGCATCGACGTCGCCCGACTTTGCTCCCCACGCAGAGCCCAGCACCGGCGTGACCTCTCGGGCTGCAACACCTGTCCGCCCTGCCAAACGGGCCCGTACTGGTCCGCGACTTAAGGTGTCGTAAGTACATGTCCTTCTCCTAAAGCCCGACTTACCTCCCCATTCCTGCATCGCACTCACGTGTCTCCTACCTGGCCTTGAGTTTACTACGGGAAATCGCCAGAGCATCACAGATCTGCGCCGCTATTGGTGGATGGAAGCGGTCTCACGCGATTGATACTGCCTGCGTCGGCTACGAAAGGCCGTTGTTGAACATCTCCGTCTTGACTCCGAGCACCACCGCACACCGATGCAACTGGTGGAACGAGTACTGACACATCCTCACTCACAGGCCGATGAAGAACAAGGCAGGAACTGCGGCTGGAAATCCTCGTGCCCGCGCCGACCGTGCCAGCCCTACCATGAATGGAAACCCGAACGCTCAGGTATGTCCGATCTGCTTTGATGTTCACGTTCATTGTGGTCTTCGGCATAATTGCACCCACCTTACCCTTTTCCTTTACTTCATCCTGTATGCCATTCCTCGCCCCGCCAGCCAGATTCAATTTTTTCCGTCATCGTTGCACCGGCTGTGTGTTTTTCTGCACTTTTTGGTTGCGCGCGCTGGTGCTGGTGCCAGTTGCCGGGGTCGTCAGCCAAGTTTTGGGTTTTGGCCCTCAGGCCCGGGCCCTGGCCCTGCCCAGGTGCAACTGCAGTGGCAGGGCCCCCAGCGGCTCATCCGACAGTGCCGCCCACCTTTAGTGAGGTGTGGGCGGGTCATCCCTGCTCATCTCATCACTGGACACAACGCCACGCCTTCCCTGCCTCGGTGTCTCACAACTGCCTCTGATCGGACCGTCCCAAATGACCACCTCTATCAACACCCAACTAACATGTTGATACAGGTGGACAATGACGATTTCTGCTCAGCCTGCGGCGGCAACGGCGAGATCGTCTGCTGTGATGGATGCACACGCGCCTTCCACCAGCTGTGTCACGATCCTTTCATCCCCTACAGCGTCCTGAGCGACGAGGACGAGGAGTGGTATTGTTGGGACTGCAGCATTAAGCGCGATCCAGGTCTCGTCAAGCAGCACAAGGGCCCATGGGGAGCTTTGATGACTGCGCTCGACAAGAAGCACGCAGTGAGCTACCGCCTGCCCAAGAAGACCCGGGAGTATTTCGAGGGCGTCAGGACAGGCCCCGACGGAGAATACGAGGACTTCGTCCCCCAGCCCAAGGGAGCAAAGTAAGTCCCGCTATTCTTCAGCATCACCGCCCCAGCTCGATCTGTCTCCGTTTTGCGTACTGTCGACAACCTGCTCCCTCACTCTCATCCCCAGCCATCCTCCATCTGTGTGCTTCTGTTATTGTTGTGCGCCACGTCAGCTGACAAGCAATCGCAGGAAGCAAAAGACCATCGACAAGAAGGAGTTTGACTTTCACCAGATTGTCGATAAGGACAACAACCCCGTTCTGTGTCACTCCTGCAAGGAGGCCACCAGAGATGACCGCCCTATTCTCCCGTGCTCCGCGTGTGGCCTATGGTGGCACACTGACTGCCTGGATCCACCTCGGGCTACTACCCCGAATCCAAGCGTGTTCAGGTGCCCATGCCACGTTGACAACCTCCAACAAGCTGTCGGCCCCTTGGGCCCTGCCCACAAGTTTCGGAAGATCAGAGGCCAGTCCGAGATCCACTACGCCTTCCGCCGTGGCAACGTCAACAATGGTTACATTGAGATTGACGATGATCCGGAGCCAGCAGGCCACAGCGGTTTCCGTGATCCTAGCTTCGGACACGTCTACCGACTATCTGCAGGGGGTGTTCAGGCAGACTTCATGCACAAGTAAGTTAAACACCTATGTATGCTGTTGGCTCAGTCACTAACATTATTCCCCAGAGCTCTTCGTGACCCCAGGGTTCCTATGAAGCCAGTCACACTGCCGCGGAGGCTTCGTGAAGGCGAAAATAGGGAGAAGATGAAAGCCGCTTTAAACCTCCTGCAACTCAGAGAAGCTCGAGTATCGCATAACGTCTTCCCTGCCGATTCTCAGCAGAGGTACGGCCCCGTGACTTCTGGCGACAAGGTGCACGCCACCGATGAGTCCTTGGATTCCGCCAGCGTCGAAGAGCTGGCGGCAATGGAGGAGGCGACTCGCAAACAGTACGACAGAATCGTCTCCGAGCTGAAGAAACGTGACGAGCGTAAACACCCACAGGGCGGTGTTGGCGACTCTGCTTCCAACGTGGCAGTGGCTCCCAGTCCTACGATTACCAAAACGCCTCGCAGAAGCGGCCGCCTCACTACCTCCACCACAATTGACGGTCAACGGGGCGCAGTAACAGCGAACCAAGACAATCCTGACATGAACGGTGCGGACCCTCGGCGGGAGCCCACTGTGAAGTCTGGAGTTCAGCCGGCTACAACCGCCGATGGTCGCGCTCCCGCTCCCGTCACGAACGAGAAGACAGCCAAATACGACGATGACTCCAGTGTCACTCAAGTCGTTTCAAATATTGTCGACGCTGCCGTGGCATCTGTCGTTGGCAAAGATGCCACATCTACTACTGACACGATTGCCGACATGGCCACGAACGTCGAGCAAAAAATCGATCAAGACCCTACTCAGGCCGCCATTGACTCGGCCCTCACCCCGGTCTCCGAAGCAAATAAGGACGGCGACGACCAGACTTCGGCGGTGACCAATATCAAGCCTGCCATGAGCGGCGTCGAGACTCCCGAGACGGAGCCCAACGTACCCGACCAGGCTACCTCTCCAGCAGACGCGATGGAGTTGGACTAAGACCATACGGTACATCTTACAGCACATCTTACAGTGGCCTGGAGTGATTGTCCCAGAGCCATACCCACATCCATCCGACTGCTACCTACATCCATCACCCACCTGCCACATTTTATCATACTCCACGACAGAGCCGACTCTGGGCAACCTCATGACATCAGCCTAGACACGGGGCCTGGTGTCATCTTGTAGGAATAGCTGGGCCTTCTTCATCAATGTGTTATGATTGCACAGGGCGTACCAACCAGCATGTATCACCAATCCCCGACCGAATAAAACGGTACCAAGGGGGGCTTCATTGATTCGGTCTGTTCTTTTTCTGCAGGGTTTCAGAAATGCGCAAATTCGCGTGCGGCATTGCATCAAAGGGGCAGCTTGTTGTTTAATGTGTTTTCGTGCATTTCGTTTTCATGCATCAATTGGCTGCACTTTGCCACCCCTCAGCTATGCGACTGCCTGAGAAAGGGTCCGGCGACAAGTGCCGCAGACAGAGACGGGAATAGGGGAGATAAGAGGGAGGATGTCCACGATGATGATGATGATGCATCTGCTCCATTTGCAGCAGTGGCAGACGGGAAAACTGAGAGACAGTACCAGGTTTCAGGGTGATGAGAGTCTGGACGCCAGAGGATCTGGCTGTACAGACACAAAACAATGGCAAATAGAATTATGCAGGCTCCAGGTACAGCAGGAGGCAGACAGAACCACGGAGCAGAGTCTGCTTGTGGTGTCACCATGCAATGAAAAATTAATATTGGACCTGTGGCTGCAAGGCTTAAATCTCTCACACCACGTGCATTACAATGAGCATGTAGACAATGTCTTCGGATGATTTCAGATGAGAAAGACACCCAATAAACCTCTTGTGCCCAGGCCAGCATGGTGATGGTCGGTCCTCACCCAGCCATCGGCCAAAGAAGAGGGATCCACTGTGAGGAAGGTACAGTACCTACCTAGGTAGGTCGGCTGGACATCCTGCTGCAGGATGGAATATGGTCCGTGCGTCCTCAGCTTCGTCATTGCTTGCTTGCTCACGGCTCACCAAGTAGACTAGACTAGCTCTGAGCCAAGGTTAGCGCCCGAGCTTCCTCTCAACATCATCCTCACCTTCATATGACAACTCCCTCCCAGCATTGCCGACCACTTCTCGGACCAGCAGCGCTCTCACATTATTGAATGACTTGGTTGCTGGCACATTTCTGTTAATCAAGCGCCTGCCAAAAGTTACACATGTGAAGTGGACAGGCCCCCAGAGCTCCGTCTGTCGTACCCCACCCCCGCCTCCTGTGCTGTGTACCTTCGGGCGCCTGCGCCAGGACCAGCAACAGCACCTCGGTGACGGCCTCTCATCACCACTGATATCAGAGATATCCTGTCTCAGGGCAAGCTCAGACAGCTGCCTGCGCCGGCAGAGCTAGCAGGCAATTGAAGCACGGGCAGAATGTGGAACGACGAAGACAATAATCCCTACGGGGACAGCTTTGACAGGAGGGATTCGTTTTCCTCGTCCATAGCTAATCCCACCTCCCCAACATCACACGAGTGTGCGTACCGCTTTATGCGCCTTGTTTCATTTGCACCATGTCCAACCGTTCAACATGTTCCAGGACATTCCCCTTGACTCGTCTGAGGACGATGCTGACTGCGACTGGGACATCATAGATCCCCAGTATGACATCCCTCAGCCTCCAGAGGAGGCCCACCAGTCCAGCTACAGCGCACCAGCGACTTCTGCCCCGGAAAGCGACGAGGACGACGAAGCGCAAGAGCAGCTGGCACCGCGCCGGAAGCCCGGTGGCTACGACAGCCGCATTGAGCAGATCCTCTACGAGAACCCAGAGCTTCCCATCCTGATCACAGATGCTGGCAAGAGCTTGGAGAGTGGGGGAAGATACATTGTTTACACCATCAGGACAGGAGTAAGCATTTACAAGGGTTTCCGGAGTTTCCAGTGGCTGACAGGACCATCAGGATCTCGAGGTTCGCAGACGTTATTCCGAGTTCGCTTCGCTTCGCGAGGCGCTCATACGACTTCATCCCACCATTATCATCCCTCCGATCCCAGAGAAACACACCATGGCAGACTATGCGGCCAACCCGACGAACGCGAAGCAGGACCAGCAGATTATCGACCTGCGGAAGCGCATGCTGGCAGTGTTTCTGAATCGCTGTCGGAGAAACCAGCAAATTCGGACGGACGGGGTGTGGTGGCGTTTCTTGGATCCGAATGCGAGCTGGGTATGGATTCCTCCTGGAGCAGAATACGTGAGGAGTGAAAGCTGACTTGACAAAACTGCAGAACGAGGTTCTGCATTCTCACCCGATCGCTTCCATACCGAAGTCTATTTTCAAAGCCCCCCCACTGGACCCTGCAAACCCAACACCTGCTCACAGCTACCTTCCCATCCCGACATCTTCCAACAAGCTCAAGTCGCAACAGACCATTGGGCCCGGCGTGGATGGAGCTTTCGGAACTGGCAACAACGCAGGGCTGTCCCGGTTTCCGCCTGAAAATGCAAACCTGAGCGAGCAGGAGCTGGACCCTTATTTCACATCTTTTGAGTCTTCTATTAAAGAGCTCGAGCAGCTCCTGACTGGGCCCATGGAGAAGGTCAACCGGCGGACGCTCAGCCACTATTCCTTGCTGGCGACTGATCTGTCTGAGCTTGGTGCGAAATACAACGCGTTTGCGTTATCTGAGCAGGACCCCACACTCGGCCCCGTCATAGAGCGGATCGGACAAGCCGCAGACATGTCATACGTTGCCACAGAGGAGCTTTCAACCTCGTTGGGTGCCAGCTTCGCGGAGCCCATGAGGGAGAACGCGCAATTTGCCGGAGTCGTGAGAAGCGTCCTGCGGTATCGGATCATGAAACGAATACAACAGGAGGTCACCAACGATGAGCTCAACAAGAAAAGGCTGCTGCTGGACCAGCTTGAAAGGAGCGAGGCAGAAGCCCGCAGGATTGACCAGTATCTGAGCGGAAGCCAACAGATCCAGCCCCGAAGGTCTACAAGCGTGCAAGAATCTTCGAATCGCCATCGTAGGGAAGGCAGCCAGGAAGACACGGCTTCAATTGATTCCGACTTTCCACCCACCCACGGCGACATCTCGTCAGCTCCGTCAGCCAAGATTGGCTCCCCTGAACGATCCAACAGCAACCCCGGGCCATAAGAAGGCTGCGAGTGGCAACTCGATCACCAACAAGATCTTTGGCCCTTTACGCCACGCGGTGCAAGGGGTTGTCGATGTCGACCCCGAGAAGACTCGACGAGACACCATAGGCAGGACTCGAGAATCGATTGCGCAGCTCGAGCAGGCACAGGTTGCTGTTGCCAAGGACGTCAAAGATGCAAGTGCCAGCGTTCTCAAAGACATGAAGCGGTTCCAGAAGGAGAAAGAAGATGACCTGAGGCGCTACATGGTGAGTCCTCAATATTCTAGCAGCAGATTCCCTTACTCTGCCCCACTCCCATCACCATCAGCTGACTAACACGGCCACAGCTCGCATATGCCAAAAGCCAGATCGAATGGGCTAAGAAGAACAAGGAGACATGGGAAGAGGCGAGGGCCGAGGTCGATAAGATCGATGAGTCTTAGAGAAGGCCGGCAGAGAAGGCACCTCGAGCCGTTCCTGACGATGAGATGACGAGGATGAGGGATGATTGCGTTCAGCCAGGCCTAGGCCCCAACATGGCTTATGGAACTCTGGGTCACGGCATGGGGCTGTAATTGTATAATGTAAGCTGCACATAAGTTGCTGCATGGTCAGAGAACCCGAAGGTCCACACAGGCGGGAAAGTCGCTGAAGCGTTTGAGTGGCTGTTCCTTCTCCGCAGCCTTCCCTGCTGGGTTGGGCTGGGCATGCATTCTTGACAGCAAAACAATGAATTCTCCAGATTAGAGATATCAGTCGGCGGGGAGTGCTGGCTTTGGAGATATCTGCAGAGCCAGCCAACCGTACTGCCAAATTGCAAGCATCCACGACGAGGGGCTCCTTCTCTCAATGTGAGTAGCCCCAGTCAGGGGCCAGAGGTTCGAGAGGCCAAAGCGGTCCCTGGTCCTGGACGGCAGCTAAGCTACGATAACAGATAAGCAGGCGGCAGGCAGGCACCGCTGTAGCTCTCTCTAATTGCTCTAATTGACTGCTCATTGTCACAGCTGCGCCGGACATCCTCTTGACCAACCCAACTTCACTCCGTCCCTTTCAATTCACTTTCCATTCAAGTTCCTCTTAATCCAACCACATTCAACACAGGATATGTTACGTCGAATGCGATCAAAACCCCATATCGAACTTATGTGTCTGAAGTAGCCGACTCCATCAGTGGTCGGAGCGCATCATTGTCGCAATAGTTTTGTCACGGAACGTTTGGTCACAGGACCGGTGTTGGAAGCCCAAAATGGACGCGAGCGCAACGCCCATCACTAAGATTGATGAGCCCGGCGTCCGAGCAGAGGGACAGCTGCTCCAGCAGTTGCGGCAAGAAGTAGCCCAGCTGCTCGGGCGGTCCCAAATCGGCTTCCCAGGCGCTCAGCCGGTGAGCTTCTCGAGAAGGCACCTGAAGGAGCTCATGAACAAGGAGTAAGTCAAGCGAGCGGAGCACCGCAGACAGAAAGAGGTCCTCCTCCCAGCGACTTGCTAACATTCTCTCCTGCGACACAGCTACTTTGTTTGCGAAAAGACCGACGGGATCCGCTACCTCCTCTACCTGACCTCAGACGAGAACGGCGACGAGATCGCCTACCTGATCGACCGCAAGAACGACTTCTGGTTCATGCAGTACCGCAACCTGCACTTCCCGACACCGGAGCACGAGGGCGGGCAGCACGACAAGTCCATCATCGATGGCGAGCTGATCATGAGCCGGCAGCCGAACGGCAGCGAGAAGCCCCAGTTCCTCGTCTTCGACTGCCTCACACTGGACGGAATGTCCCTTCTGGAGCGGCCCCTCGACAAGAGGCTCGCATACTTCAACCAGAAGATATACGCCCCGTACCGCCAAATCTTCAAGAAGTACCCCGACGAGGCCAAGTTCCAGGCGTTCCAGCTGGTCATGAAGGAGATGCAGCTCGCCTACGGCATGGTCAAGATGTTCCGCGAGGTGCTGCCGAACCTGACGCACGGCAACGACGGGCTCATCTTCACCTGCCGCGAGACGCCGTACAAGTGCGGCACCGACGAGCACATCCTCAAGTGGAAGCCGGCGGACGAGAACACGGTCGACTTCAAGCTGCAGCTCAACTTCCCGATGGTGGAGCCGGACGAGCAGGACCGCGCCGAGGGCGTGAACGAGCCCTACATAGACTACGAGAGCGTCCCGCCCGCGAAGCTGCTCATCTTCGCGCAGGGCCAGGTGGAGCGCGGCGCCGACCCGTACGTCGACTACGGAGACCTCTTCCTGACCGAGGACGAGTGGGCGACGCTCAAGTCGCTCGGGGACCCGCTGACGGGCCGCATCATCGAGTGCTACTTCGACGAGCACGACCGCTGGCGCATGTACCGCTTCCGCGACGACAAGCACCATGCTAACCACATCACCGTCGTTGAGAAGGTCATCGAGAGCATACGCAACCCCGTCACGCAGCAGATGCTCGAGGAGGCGGGGCCGGGTATCCGCGACAGGTGGAAGGCCCGTGAGGCTGCGCGCAGGCATTGAGTGGATGTTTGCGAACCGCGCTGGACGGCGGCCTATACCGGGTGTTGTGGGGTACCCACAGGATGATGCCTTCATCAAGCAGATGCGCTGGCCCCGCTCAGCTAGAATCACAGACGGCGTGGTAGCTTGCGCCGGCCATGCTGTTTCCCACCCCCTACCTCACGACCACGACGACGGAGTAGCTCGTCCTGGCCTGGTCTACATATGAGGTGCGATGACTGCAGACGGCCTATCTGTGTCTACCCCCTCCTGGTCGGGATCGAACGGAAATAATAAATCGGCGGGACATAAAACGACGGAGAAGTAAAGAAGGGGTGTGCGATGCGAGGTGTCCAATACTTCGTGTGGACTCCAAGGTGGCCTTGCAAAGGGCGACGACGATAAGAGGGATGGACCAGGAGCCAAGGAGTCTCTTGAGCTTTTTCTTTTCAGTTGATGAATAATGGTCGAGCTATTTGAGGCGTTCGGGAAGGTGTTATCCAAGGAAGAAGAAGGTGATACCGATCGGGGTCAAGGGGGCCACCTCTTGATTATTGATGTGCTATGTATAGTTTGTGATAGTAATTTTCATACATTCTAAACTCTCGCCCTGTCTTTTCATCGAGTTCGAGTGTCTGCTTAAATCTTGGAACCTGTATATATGCTGTCATGAACCTGGGGGTATCTCGCGAAGGATGAGATGAAAACCTTGGCGAGTCGTAGAGCCGGATTGAAGGGATCAATGTTCGCCCTGAGTTGTTTTTGCTCTTGGTTTCCTCCTGCTGAATGATTCTATGCTTATATGACAGCTCAATACTGATTTAGAACACGACCAGAGCTTAAGATAAAATATAGAGTGGGGGGAGGGGCGGGGAAGAGGTTTCGTGTGTGCATGTGTCCATGCATGGCTTCTCCGCGTGACAATATTTCCGTAGACCTATGGCACTCTGCCGGCAGATACGGACATGTACATCACAAACTGAACCTATCCAGTAGCCTGTAACAGCGAGTTGATCGCTATACACAAAGTACGAGGCCAACATTCTGCCTACATCATGAACAAGGCAGTTGTAGCCAAACTAACACCCATCAGCGAAAGGAATAGAGAATAGACGAAGACATGATATGATGAGAAATTCATACGTTCCAGACTGTTGACTTGGGCGTGGACTCACAGTTCTATAGTTTTGCAGACCAAGACACCAAAATCTCTTCGACCGTGGTGGCCCGGAAACCCCGATGAGAACACAATTGTTACCACGGTAGAGACTTCACAGCAAGACCGCTTATGATCGTAGGGAACTCGACTGTAGACCCCTGGATGAGGACCTCTGACCCTTTGGACCGCTGCATGGCCACCAAGTTCGCCAGTCCGCCTCTCATAAACACCTGCATCTATCGTCACAATGTCCGACAAGGGACAAAATCAGCGTCACGCATGAGTATCTACGTGGGCTGAGGCCATTTCGAGATGTGGGTGATGAAGTATGAGGGGCTCATCCAATGATGGAAAGTTGTTCAATCTTCTCCCCGGGGCTTTCAGTCATCACGAAATTTTAGGAGCCCGCAGTTTCAGGAATGCATACACCACAAGTTCTTCGGAGTCCTGGTGAGCCATCGCCTATTGTGAAGCGTGCTGGATGGTGAGACATGGTTCGCCATGACATGGGCTCCTCGGTGAATGATGCGTACCTGTGAGCCCTGTGTTATCATGAGCTGTAGTTCCTTGTGACGGATGCTTAATTATGAGCCACGGCTCATGATGAGCGATGATAACTGTGAGCCGCCATCTCGTGTGAGCCACCATCGGATGTGAACCACGGTTCAAGGTGAGCAATGGTCCTGGAGAATGTGATTCACATGTACAGAGCCCGTGTATCTCGTCATGACTGCCAACTTCTTCATGTGGACAGCCAATGTTTACATCCAGAATTGTTATATGATGATCATGGTCCGCTGCCTATTAGGATCCGCCCGGTTTAGCTACTACTCAGAGACTAGCAAGACACTAATGGAAAGTCAATCATACTATATTTGTAAGTTTGTTTATGAAGTGAAGTGATATTCAGCGAATAGTCTCCGCGAAACCACATATACAGAGCTGATTACTTATTGATGAAGCAATTAAGCAAACGATAGTTATTTGTTATTATTAAGGAGAGAAATCTCCCCGTTATTAAATGCTTAAAAGGAGCCTATTTATAGGCTAGCGTTAATGTATAAGCATATAACCCTCATACCTTCCAACATACCCCTTATTGCAAATATCATTATATTAATAATAATAAGAAATATTCCGTTTTAATAGCTAAAAATATAATTTAAATGTTCCGTTATAATTTATATTAAGACTACTATATAAATGTTGTTTAATGTTTATATGTTTTGCTTGCATTATTTTTAATTAATTATTTAAATGCCCCCCTTAGTAATACAAACCTTATATTTATCTTAATCTTAATTTCCTATAAGCCTTTTTAAGAGTAAGGCAAAGCAACGCTTTTATATAAATATTAACGAGATTATCTTTAAATATAATATAATAAATATTATATATCTCTTTAATTCCTTTATAAATAAAGTAATAATAAATAGCGATATATTTTAATTAAATATTAACTTTATAATTTTAAATAAGGTTTAATATTAGCTAATTATTAATATATAAAATAAGCAAACATTTAACATACTTAATATTTAAATCTTTTAATGCTTAAATTATTTAATAAAAATATAATAATGCTGTTGGCGGGTGTAGGGAATTACGTGAGAAATGGTACTGCGCTGAATTCCGGCTGGTTATAAAAAGCTAGCTTTTACGCTTATTTTAAACATTCTTTTAAGAAATTAATTCTTTTCTTTTTATATATATTTAGTGCTTTAATTAAGCTTTTTTTATTTTTAAGAATTTTTAAAATATTTATTTTTTCCCTTTTTTTAGTTTCCTTTTATTCTTATCTTTTCTTTTTATTGTATTAAAGCTCTTTTTTAAGTTACCCTTAAGAGGATTTAGTAAAATCTATTTCTTATTATTTAAGTAGCTTATTTTTATTAATAATTTAACTTAGGCTAATTTTAATTTTATATATCTTTAATTAATAATAAGAAAAATAAAAAGTTAGCTATAAGTTAATTATTTACTAATTCTTTCTTTTTTCTTATTTTTATATTAAATATTATTAAATTATTTTATATTTTAGCTTAAAGCTTTAATTAAAGCTTATATTTATCTTTAACTTATTATAAAAAAGAATTAAGTATAATTAAACTTATAAAAATATTATAAGTACTTTAAGATTATTTTTTAATTTTAAGATACCTTTTATGCTTTTAATATTTAAATAAAATATTATCTTAATCTTATATTAATATATTATTAAGCTTTAAACTTATTTTAAATTTTTTATTAAAGATTATGCTTAAAATATAATAATAATATAAACTTAAAATTAAAATAATAAATTTAAACTTTATAAATATTATTTAATATTAATTAAAGATACTTTAAATTCTTAATTAATATTTATTATTATTATTATAACCTTAAGTTTAAAGTAAAGAAAGTTATAATATAAAATTAAAATACTTACTTTGCTTATTTATAAATTTAATAAGTAATATTATATTATACATTTTTATATTAATTAAATTATATAAAAGATTTAAATTTAAAGTATAACCTTGCTTAGGCTTTAATTAAATTTAAATTTAGTTTATTAAAGGTTTAATATAATATTAATAAATAAGACATTAAATATAAATTTAAGAGGCTTTTTTTATTATAACTTTATAATTCTTATTTTTTAATAAAATATTTTTTATTAAGTTTATTTTATTTATTATATTTATTAATACCTTTATTTTTTAAATTTTAATTTAAGTATTTTATAGTAATATTAAAGATAAATTCCTTAAAAATAATTACTTTAATTAAAGATATTACTGCTTTTAAGTTTTTTTATTTTATTATTATTTTAATAAAAATTATTATAATATATATATTATACTTTTAGGCTTAAAGTTTTTTTAAATTTATTTTTATTTTAAGAGTACTTTTAAATCTTAAAAATTATTTATTTTCTTTTACTTAAAGCTAAGAAAGGAATTTTAAAAAACTTATTAAGGAAAAAGGGAAATTTAATTTTATTTATTATTAATTAAAGTATTAATCTTGCTTTAATTAAATCTTATAATTTATTGCTAATAATAAGTTAAGAACTTAAATTAATATTTTAAAAGTTTTATTTTTTATTAATATAATAATTTTACTATAAATAGCTTTATTTATAATTTATAATTTAAATATTTTAAAGTTTAATAAAATTAATATTATTAAGGTTTTAAATAGCCTTAAAATTATTACTTATTAATTTTCTTATTTAAATAATTAAATCTTAAAATTATTTAAGTAATATTATATTACTTTAAACTTAATAAAAGTAATTAAAAATATTATTATTAAATAATTTATTTAAAAAAATTAAAAAAAAAAAAAGCTTTTTACTTTTTATAAATTTAATAATTAAACTTATTATATAAACTTAATTATAATTATTAAAGATATTATTTATAATAATTCTTATAATGATTTAAAAATATAAAAAGAAAAGATTATAGAATATAATTAAGAACTTAATAATATAAATAATATCTTTTTTATTATAACTTAGCTCTTTTATAAAGTATTTTTATTATATTTAAAAAAGTAGTTAATAAGGAAAGAAATTATTTATAAGTTAATAAAAAATATTCTTTAGCTAAACTTTAAGTATATTTTATTAAAAGTTATTAATTAAGAATTTAAGTATTTTAAGTAAAATAAGTATTTATTTATATAAAATAATTTTAATTAAAATTTATTTAATTTAAAAAGGCTAAATTTCCTTTAAAAAAGCTAAAATAATTTTAATTTTTTAAATTATCTTTAAAATAAAAATTTATAAGCTTAATGATTTTTATTTAAATTTAATTATATTAATATTATTAAAAGATATAATTAAAATTTATAAAATATAAATAAATTTATTAAAAGGTTTATAAAATTAAAACTTAACTTAATTAAGTTTAAAAATAAATTTAAGTTATTTTAATAAAATATTAAAGCTTTTTCTTATAATAAATAGCAAAGTAATTTTAAAATAATTAAGTTAAGGGCTATAAATTTTATTTAATAGCCTTTAATAAAACTTAATTAAAATAATTTTAATAATAATAAGATATAAATTATAATTTTAATGCTTTTCTTTAAAAAGAATGGATTATTTAAAGTTTATTATAGTTATACTTTTTAAAATTATAATATATATTAATATAATAAGCTTAAGCAACTTTTTTTAAATAGCTTATTAATAGCTTTTAAGTTAAAGGAATTATTAATATTTTTTAGCTTATTTAAAAATACTTAAGTTAGCCTTTTAAAGTATTTAAATCTTATTTATATTTAATTATATTATAATTAAAATAGCTATAATTTAAAAAGATATATTTATAGCTAATTAAAGTTTTTATTTAAGAAAGGAAGATTTAATTTACTTTATATAATTAAATATTATAAGCTTATTAAGGTAAATTCTTTATTTAAAGAAAAAGTTTTATTAAGAGCTTTAAAAGTAATTTAAAAGCTTAATAATTAAAAGAAAGTTAGCTTAATCTTAGTAATTATAAATTTTATAAATTATATAATTTATATTAAAGAAAAGCTTATAATTATAAGTAATAATAAGCTTTTTTAAATAAATATTATTATAATTAAAAAAAGTATATAATTAAAAATATTAAAGATTAAGATAAAGTTATTAAAATTATAAAGGCTAATTATATTTAATTTAAAGACTTTAAAAAGATAAAAAATAATTAATCTTAAATTATTAATAATAAGTTATAGCTAAGAAATAAAAAAAAGGTAAGGAAAAGGAAAAACTTATTTATTAATTAAAATTAAACTTAAAAAAAAAATATTAAATTTCTTATAATAAGAGTAAGCTTAATAAGTATAATAAATTTAAAATTAAAAAAGCATATTATATAACTCTTATTACTTAAAGAAAAAGCAGCTTAAGTAATTTTAACTATAATTATTAAAATAAGTATTATAAATATCTTAGTACTTAATAATATTAATTTAATTTTAATTAAATACTTATTAATAATATAATTTAAAGCATATACCTTATTAAAGGTACTTTTTAAATTAATATATTTTAAAAATTATATTAAAAACTTATTTCTTAAAGTTAACGTAATTATTTTCTTAAAAAATAATATTAAGGCTAATACTTTAATTAATTTATTATAAATTATTTAATATTAAGTTAACTTTATTATTATATTTATTATAAATATAGTTAATTAAGAATATTTTAATTTAGCTTACTTAATAATTTATATAAGAATAAATAGTTATTTTTTATAGCTTGCTTTTTTAAATATTAAAGTTAAAATAAATCTTTTATCTTTATTATATTATAAATATAATAAACTTTTATATGTTTTATTTAATAATATAAACTTAATAATATATAATGGAAATTCCTTATTTTTAATTAAAGTTATAGAAAAGTAAATTTATATTAATTTAAATAAAATTAAAGCTATGTTTTTTATTATTAATAATAAAACCCTTAATACCTTATATTATATTTTTTTAAAAATGCCCTTTTTCTTAAATATAAACTTAATATTTAAATAATTAAAGGAATACCTTTATACTTATCTTATTCTTAATAATATTAAGATAATATATAATTTAAAATAAAAGAATTAAAAACCTTTTAAAGTAGCTTTACTTAAGGAAGCTTAGGTTTTTTAAAAGTATTTATTGGCTTTTAAAAGCATTTCTTTATTTTCTTTAAGCCTTAATTAAAACTTAGTATTAATTAATATATTAATTATATTAACTTATTTTAATATTAAAATAAAAGAAAATAAAAAGGTTTTAAGTATTTTTTTAAATAAGGATATAAAAAGTTTAGTTTTTACATTTATAAAAAATTTTTAAGCTAAGGTTTAAAAGATTTATTAAGTTAAAAAGGAAGGTTAATAAATATTAACTTATATTTATAATGCTTATTTATAAAAAAAAGCTATATATATTAAAAAATAAGTTAATAAAATTCTTTTTACTTTAATTATTGCTAAATTAATTAATAAAACTATTTAACCTTTAATTAAAACTTTTTATAAATAAATAAGCATTAAAGTTTATCTTATAAATAATTATTCTTTTAATAATATTATTCTTAAGGGCATAATTAATTAAAAACTTATTTATAAAAAAAAAGTAAAATTAGCTATAAATAAGAATTATAAAAGTAAATATAATACTTAAATTTAGCTTAAGTTTTCTTTAATTAATAAGGGATTAAAATTAATGCTTAATTAATTAAATACTTTTTTATAAAAAAACTATAACTTTTTTTTAAAGTAAGAAAAAGAAATATTTACTTATTTGCTCTTTAATTAAGAAAAATCTTTAATATAAAATTAATTTTATATTGCTTAAATTAATATTAATATAGCGCTATTATAATTTATTTAAATAATTCCTTATAAAGCATATTAAATAAAGATAATTTAGCTTTTAAAAGCCTTAAGAAAAATAATTATTAAAATATTTAAGAATTAATAAATTAATAAAGTTATTAAGGAATTTCATGCTATTTATAAAAATTAATAATTTCTTATAAAAAAGAAAAACTTTAATTATTAACTTATTAATAATATCTTAAAAGCTAATAAAATTATAATTAAAAATGCTTTTATTTTATTATTAATAAATAAGTTTGCTAAGAAATTTATAATATATAAAATATTATCTCTTTTTAATTTTTTCTTAAGATATAATTAAATTAAATTAAATAAAAAAAGCTAAAATATTATAACCTTTTTTATTTTAATTAAATTATTTTAATAATATAACTTATTTATAAAAGCTATAAATTTCATTACTTAATTTATGCAATATATAATTTAAATCTTTTATAATTTAATTCCCATAATATATAAATCCTTTTTTAATAATATTATAATTAAGAATTTAAAGATAAACTATAAAAATAAAGAAATACTTACCTTACTAAGGGTTTAAAAATATATAGCTAAATATATTAAGAATTTTAATAATATTCTTTATAATTTTAAATTAATTAAAAAAGTAATTAATGCTATTAAATTAAAATAATATAAGTAGCAAGCTAATATTATTAGCTATATTTATAAAATACTTAATTAATCTTTATTAAATAAGAAAATTATTAAAATTAATAAATAAAATACTTATAAAAATATAATTAAGCTTAAATCCTTTTTAAGCTTATTAAACTTTTATAAAGCATAAATACCTTTTTATAAGATTATTATTAAGCTATTATTTAACTTTTTAAAAAAGAATATACTTTATTAATAAACTTTAAATTATTAAAAAGCTATAAATACTTTTAAAGCTATAATTACTTTAAAATTATACTTAATTAATATTAATTATTTTAATAATAAAATTATTTTTATAATAAATATAAGTTTTAAGGAATAAGGTATATGCTTTATATAAATTAAAAATAAATTATAATACTTAATTTAATATAAAAGTAATACTTAAATAAAAGCTAAAAAGCTATATAATATAATAAAATAAAAATATAAAGCTATTTTATATATAATTAAGCGCTTATACTTTTATATTTATAATATTTACTTTATTTTAAAAATAAATTTAAATATCTTAATTTAATAATTAAAGGGATTTACCTTAAATATATTAAGCGCCTATATTATAAGGTAGCTAGTTATAATTAAAATATATAATTTTATTATTTATTATATTAAAAATTTTAAAAATATTATTATAAATATACTTTTTAAAAAGCTATTAAAGCTATTAAATAAGGTAAATTATAAATTTAAAAGAAATATTAAGAATTAATATAATGCTTTCTTTAATTAATTATCTTAACTTTAATTATTTAATTAAGAATTATTATTACTTAATAATTATTTTTAATTAAAAAAATTACTTAAAATTGCTTAATACCTTTACTATAAAACTTATCTTAAAAACTTAATATTATAGCAATAATTATTTTTTTATAAAAAGGCTTATTATTTCTTTATTTATAAAAAAACTTTTTAAAGATAACTTAAAAAGAATTTATTATAATAGTAAGTTATTAATAATTTTAATTAAAAGTAAGAAATTATTAAGAATTATTATGCTCCTTTTAAGCATTATAAAAGGAATATTACTTATTTTTAAATTTAAGCTATATATTATTAAAAAAGAATATATATTAATATTAAAAAGGTTATTATTAATTATTTTTATTATAATAAGTAAGATACTTAAATTTATAATAATAAAATTATTTTAATTATGCTAAATTAATTATTTATTAAGATTTATATTAATATTTAATATTTACTTTTTAATTAAGGATATAATAAGCTAATTAAAGGATAATATAACTTAATAAGATAAATTAAAGCTATATTTCTTAAGGTAGCTAACTTAAAAAATATTAAAAAGTTCTTTATTTAAAAATTCTTTCTTAAATAAAGGCTTTTAATAAAGATATTAATAAATAAGGAATGAAAAAATATAAATTAATTTGCTTAATATTTCTTAATAATTAAAGTTAAAAAAATTATAATCTTAATATATAACCCTTATGCTAATAATATTATTAAATATAGATATTTTATTATTATTATTATTATTAAGAAAATGCTTAATAAAGAGATTAAAAACTAGGTATGGATTTTACCTTATGCTCTTTTTATTAATTAAACTTTATTTAAAAGATTTTATAAAAAAAATTCCTTTTATCTTTTTTATAGCTTTAAATTAATTATTTTAATTAAAATTATTATTTTTATATAATATATTTAAACTTAAACTTTAAATATATTTACTTAAAATGCTTTTAATTTTTAGCTTTAATTACTTTTTAATCTTTTATAAAATATAAAGGCAGTAATTAAATTAATTTTAAATTATAAAAAGAAAGTTATATAATAAGATATATATTATAGTTTCCCTTAATTTATTTTTTTAAAAAAGGATAATTTAATTTTGCTTATTAATAAGTAAAGGAAAGTTAATTATTTTTTATTTTAAAAATTAACCTATTATTAATTTAGTTCTTTTATTATTTATAAGATTTATTATAATAATATTTATAAACTTTAAATACTTAATAATATTTATTTTTTAAGTATATTTTTATTAAAATAATTAAAAAGATTTATTAACTATTTTAAGATATAAGAATTTAAACCTTATTTACTTTAAGAAATTAACCTTATAAATATTATAAATAATAACTTCTTTTTAAATATTTTAATGGATTTTAATTTATTTAACCTTATTTTAAATAATTTTAACTTTAATTATTATTAAGATTAATTAAATATATCTTTATTTATTACCTAAGCATATTAATTATTTATAATCTTAAACTTATTAAATTCTTTAAACTTTAATATTTAAGATGCTAAATTTATAATATGCTTATATATAAAATAAAGAAATTTAAGAAATAAGCCTTTATAATTTATTAATATTCCTTTGCTTTAATTAAATAACCCTTAATGTTTTTAATATAACTAGCTTAGTAATACTTTTAAATCTTAGCTTAAGTATTTATTTAAGGGGGGGGTTGTCTTTTCTTATATATATATATATATATATTTATTATAATATAGAATTTCTTTTTTTTTTTTTTTTTTTTTTGCATGTATTTATTTACTTAATTAAATTTAGCCTTAGGTTTAAATATAAAATATTATATTTTTAAAAAATATATTGCAAAATTTATTATATACTTATTTATTATTTTCTTATTAAGATTAAAAACTTTCTTTTTCTTTTAATAACTTAATTTACTTTTCCTTTTTTCTTTTTACTTTAATTACTATTTATACCTTATTAAAAGCTTATTTTTATAATTAATATAATAAGAATTCTACATTATAAGGTTATAATTATTAACCTTAAATAATGCTAGCCTTTTTATTTTAAATAATATTAAAGCTAATTATTTCTTTAAGCTATATTATTTTATTAATAATAATTATAAAATTAAGCATATCCTTAAATTTTACTTACTTAGTTATTATAATCTTTTATACTTTCTTTATATTATTATATTTATTAAAAATATAATTAAATCTTTTAATATAATAAATATAATTAATATAAATATTATTATAAAAATTATATAAAGAGCGGTAATTAAAAAGGGAATTATAATAAGAATGTTTTTATTTATAATTAAGGAAAAGTTGCAATTTATATACTTTAAGCAATACTTATAAGGGAAAGCATTTTAATAGCTATAAAAGGCTATAAGTAAAGCTATTTAATAATAATAATTAAAGTAATTATATATTATTATTATATACTTTTTATAAAAAGCTTTATTACTTTCCTTAATAATAATAATATTTATATAGCTTTTAATTAAATTCTTAATATTATTTAAAAATTATTCTTTTTATAACTTATTAAGAAATTTATTAAATAATTCCTTAATTACCTTTTAAAGGTAAAATTAATAAGTTGCTAAGCAAGGTATTAATTTTATTTAATATTAATAATTTTATATATATAAATACTTTTTATAAAAGCATTATAAAAGATAGTTTTAATAAATTAATTTTTATTAAGGATGCTTTTTAGCTTAAAGAAAGTATAAATACCCTTAATTAAAATTTACTTAGCTTATAAGTTATAATAAATAGCTTAAAAAGAAAAAAGGGAATCTTTTTATATTAAACTTCCTAACCTTAATTAAGAAGAGTTTAATAATAAAGATATTATTATAAAAAAATATTTAAAAATAAAAAGATTATAATATTTTATTTTAATTTTAGCTTAACTTAAAGATTAATTAAAATTAAAAAGATATTAAAAAAAAAGAAAAAAAAAGAAACTTAAGGAAGGAAAGGAAATTTATATATATAAAGTTATTATAATAAGAAAAAATAGGTAATGCTAATAATAAGCTACTTTATTATTAAAAGGAATAATTTATTACTTTACTTTTAATTAAGGTTAATTTATTACTAAAAAGAAGTTACTTATTTTTAATTTTCTACTTATAAAAAAGTTATTTATTTTTTCGTTATAAAGAAATTTTAGCTAAATAACTTATTTTAATTTATGCTTAATAAATTTATAAATTAAAAGAAAAGTACTTTATAATTAGCTATTATTTAAGAAAAATAAGAAATTATATACCCTTTTACTTTAATTATTAATAAAATAATAAATTAATAGCTTTTAATAATAACTTATAAGCTTCCTTATTACTCCTTTCTTTTAATTAATATAATTATTTAACTTAAGAATAATAAGTTATTAGCTTTTATTACTTTAGCCTATATATATTATTATATTTATTTATTTATAGTTAAGCCCTTTTCCTCTTTCTTTTTTTTTCTTTTTCTTTCTATCTTTATATTATTATTAATTAAAGGTTAAAGATTAGCTATTACTTAATTATTTTAATAATAATATACTTTTAATATATTAATCTTTTTCCTTATTTAATTCTTATTTAAAGATAGGTAATAATTATTTATAAAAGCTACCTTAAGTTATGATTAAACATTAATTATATTTCTTTTTTATTTTTAACTTTCTTTATCTTAATTATTTATATAGCAATCCTTAAAAATATAAGGCTTTTTTTATTATTATACTTCCTTTTTTTATTACTTAATTTTTATTACTTATTCTTTATTTTATTATTTATTTTCTTTACCTTCTTTCTTTATAATTAAAAGTTAAAATATTTTTTAATTAAAAAGATAAGGTAAAAAAGTGCTTTTAATTGCTTTTATATTATAAAATACTTTAAAACTTTAATGCCTTAATTTTAATAATTAAGCTTATTAATTTAAGAAAGAATAATTTAATATTAATAATTTTAAAACTTCCTTACTTTAATAACTTTAAAAACTTATTTAATAAAGCATTGCAATTTTTAAATATTATAAATATTTAAAATTAATAAAACTTTACTTAAGAAGTAAGTATTAACTTTTTTAAAGATCCTTTTAAAATAAGAATTATTATAAATAGGGTTTACTTAAATAATATTTAGCAATTTTAAACTCTTAATTAACTATTATTCTTTAATATAAAATAAATAGCGTTTAATAATAAGCTTATAAAGATAATATAAGAATATTTCTTAGGCATTAATTTTTACCTTAAGCTAAGAAAATTAATTAAGTTAATAAATTTAATAAAATAATATTAAGCCTTTTTTGCCCTTAATTTCTTTAATATAAAAGGAATGCTTTATAAATGCAAAGAATTAAAAATTTAATATATTATAGCTTTTATAATTTAATAGCTTTTTAACTTTTAAGATATTATATTCTTACTTAAAAAATCTTTATATTATAATTATACTTTACTTAAAAAATATTAATAATATAAATTAATAAAGGATTATAAATTTATTATTATGCCTATTTATATGCTTAATTATTAAATAATAGCAATTTTTAATAAAATAAAGAATTATTACTTGCTATGAAATAATTTTGCATTAAGAAATAGGAAAAGTAAGATAAATAAGGATGCTAAAGTATTTATTTATAAATATTTAATAGCTATTTTAAAAAATAAAATATAAGATTTTAGTAAGAAGTTTATATTAAGATTAAAATAAATTAATAAAGTGTTTTATAAATAATATATTATTAAGTTTATTAAAAACTACTTTAAGGAGAATTAAGGAAAGAATAATTAAGAAGTATAAGATTAGGTTAAGATTTCTTTAATTAAAACTATATATTATAAGATACTTAAAGCTATTACTAGCATTATTATTTAAATATTTATTATTTAATTAAAGCTTAATAAAATTAATAAAGTTATTTAAATATTTATATTAATTCTTTTTATTAAGATTAATAATATAAAAGTAATTAAAGTAAGAAATAAGCTTTTATTATAAAGAAATATTATTTAATAGCAGCTATTTAAATTATAATATACTAAGATTGCTATTAATTATAAAAAGGGTATAAGGGAAATAATACCTTTAATATAAATTAATTTAATAACTTAATTTTAAGTATTTAATATATAATAAAATATAAACTTTTAAATAGCTTAAAATTAGCTAAATATAACTTTAATTAAATAAGCCTTTAACTTAAGTATTATATTATAAGATATTTTAAAGCTAATAAAGAATGCTTACCTTAATATATATAAGGATTTTTTTTATTTATTTATTTTAATAATAAATATAAATAAAATTTAAAGTATATTAATTAATTTAAAATAGTTAAAATAATAATAAAGTTTGCTTAAAGATAATTTAAAAGGCTTATAAGTAAGCTAGCTAAGTAATTAAATGCAGAATATAAATATTAAAAGTAAAAGTATTATAAAAAGTAAAAGTAAAAGTAAAAGCTTTATAAAAAATAAGAGCGAAAGTTAGCAAAGCTAATATATTATGCTTAATATAATAATTAAAAAAAAGAATAAATTTACTTCCTATTTTATAAAAGTATTTAAATCTTTAATAGCTATATTAATATTAGCTATTAAAGTAAATTTTAATAATTAGGAAAATATAATTAATAAATATATTATTAAGTAAATCTTAAGAATATTTAAAGCTTTTATAAAAAAGTAAAAGCTATAATAAGATAAATAAGTAAGGGATTAAAAATAGCAATAATAATTAAGATTAAAGCAAAGTAAATTTTAAAATTTATAAGCTTAATTAAAAATAATAAAGTTTTATTTTAATAATCTTTATAATATTTATTATAAAGTGCTTAAAAAGAAGTATATTAATAAATGCAAGGAATTATATAAGAAATAATACCGCGCTAAATTTTAGCTAATTATAAAAAGCTAACTTTTATACTTATTTTAAATATTCTTTTAAAAAATTAACTTTTCTCTTTTTATATATATTTAATGCTTTAATTAAGCTTTTCTTATTTTTAAGAATTTTTAAAATATTTATCTTTTCCCTTTTTTTAATTCCCTTTTATTTTTATCTTCTCTCTTTATTACGTTAAAGCTCCTTCTTAAGTTACCCTTAAGAGGGTTTAGCAAAACCTATTCCCTATTGTTTGGGTGGCTTGTTTTCAATGCTAATAAATATATTATATATTTTACCTTGTAAGTAAATTTTGCAATAATAAATTAGCGCTTTAATAACTAAGCAATTAAGTTGCCGTTAAGAAATTACATATATCCGCTAAATGCTTTTAAATTATTTAAATTAATATTATAGGAAATATTAGCATATATATTAAGTATAGCGAATTAAAATAATAATATTTATTTTAAAAATTATAAAGCATAATTCAATATATGCTAAATATATTAAAGCACTTCCTTTATAATGTTTAAATAATAAATTATAAGCTTTGCATTAAATATTAAGAGCATTATATATAAAAATGCAAAATTAAGTTTTATTTTAATAATAAGAAAATTAATGAATTTAATAAGTAATTAATATATTATTACATTTATTATAATATTATTAAGTTCCTTTTATTATAAAAATAAATTTAAATTTATAAAAATTTATCTTTAATTATAATTAAATATATTAAAGCATTTTAAAATCCATTAAGCATATCCCTTTTAAGAAATATAAATTTCATTATTAATTTATATAATTTCCAATTTAAGCAAGTATTTACAAAGATTAAAATCCTTATACTTAAAACATTGCATAAGCTTAATGCAAAATTTATTAACTTAAAAAGAACTTTTAATAATAAAAATATCGTTAATATAAATAGTAATAATAATTTAATTTCTAATAAAAACGCAAGAATTAAATATCGTTTTCATTAAATATTTAATTAATTCCTCTTTAAGAATATTAAATTATTTATAGCTTAATTATTTAAGTTTATATAAAGCATTAAAAAGTTTTAAAATAACTTATTAATTATTAAATAATGTTTAATATCCTTATAATAATTATATATAAACATTATATTTTAAATAACTATATAAGTATATTATTTTAATATTAAATTATTAAAGCTACTAACTTATTATAATGATAATGATAATAATTAATCTTAAACTATTATAACGCGCCATAAGGCTATAAATATTATTATAATTTATACTATAGATTTATATATATTTGCAAGTAATAAGTTAAGCTTTATAATAAATAAGCTTACTAAAAGCATTAAACTTCTTTATATATACTTAGTAAAAGTTAATAATATATTAATTTATAATAATAAGTACTTTAACCCATATACTTATATTTAAAAGTAATTTAAGTTTTCTTTTAATAGCTTATTGCTAAATATCCCTTTTACTGCTTTTTATAACCTATATATATATATTAAAAATATTATTAATATTTACTATGCTAGCAAGCAATGCTTAAGCAAAGATTTAATTAAAGTAATTAGCATTAATTAATGCTAATTAAGCAAAATTTAGTATAAAATTTATATTAATTAATGCTAAGTCATTAAAATTTTTAAAATATTTTATAATAATATTTGCATTTTCTTTTGCTTTCCGCAAAGGCTAAATCCATTATCCTTAAAAACTATATAATTATATAAATCTTGCAAATTTAAGTAGTTTATTAATAAATTTTATAAATTTAAGCGGTTTATTTATGAATTTATTTATAAGTCCTATATTATTAATAAGTTCCATTAACTAAGATGCTAATAATACCTTTATCTTAAATAATATATTTTTATTTAATTAGCTAATTATTTATATAATTTTTATTGCTAAATTAAATTAAGTAATATAACTTAATATTATAATTATAATAACTTTTTAAAGTAGCATAAATAAATAAAAAATAATCTTACCTTTAGCTTTAAATCTTATAAAATATGCCTTTTTAACTTTATTTAATAATTTTATTCCCAACTTATAAGCCTTAATAAGAATATAAAGATATATAAAGCAAAAGTATAATTAAAAATATTTAATATTAAGCTTTTATTTATAAAGCACCTTAAATAGCGTTATTTAGCATAATAAGGCTAAGTATAATTTCCAATTTCATAAATACATTATATAAGAAATTACTTTAAGCTATAAGAATAAATAATCTTTATTGCAAATTATTATATAAGTATTAATAATAATAATATATATAAACCTTTTAAGTATGCCGTTTAACTTATAATAATAAGGGGGTAATTTCTTATAAATAATTCCGCATCTTTAAAATATTATAATAATTATCTTATTTATATATTTACCCTTATTATTCAAACTAAATATCTTAACTTTTACATTAAATTAAGTTTTAATTATATTTAAGAATTCCTTAATAACGTTTAAAATATTATCCTTTTAAGTAATAAAGTAAACCTAATAAAATTAAATATAATTATTAATAAATAAAATAAAGTATTAAAAACCTTTTAATAATTTTATTAAGAATTTACTTAATATATTAAATTAAATATACTTAAATAATTATATAAATTATTATTTTAATAATAAATATAAGCATTTCTTAATAAACTTTGCAAATTAATATAATTTATAATAAAAATCTATTAATTTATTCAACATAATATCTTTATCTTTATATAAGCATTAAATAATTAGTTTTAATAAATTGCTATAGCTAAAAGCTTTATAAAATTCGCTATATATTATAAATATTATAAAGTTATTTTTTGCTATTTAAATTTTAAAATTTCTATATTAAAACTTTGCTTATAATATTCTATAAGATTCATTATCTTTTAATAATAAAAAAATATCGTTTCCTTATATATTTAATTAAAACCTTTTTTAAATTATAATTTAGCTAAATAAATAAATATTCCTTAACGCATAATTATATAAAATATTAATAAAAATGCTCTTAATAATTAATTCATTTAATAATTATAAAAAGATCTTTATAAAGCTAATACCTTTCATAATAAGTTAATTACTACCTGCAATAATAATTATACCTAAATATAATTATAAGGAGCTAAAGTCTTTTATATATCCTATTATATACTTTAAAGCATTAAAATTAAAAATCTATAATATTAAAGTACTTATAATTATTAATAGCTTTGCTATATATATTAAAATATTAATATATAATGCTATTATATCTTCCTTATTATTATTAAAAATTTTAATAACTTTTTTATTTATAACTTAATTTATAATAACTTATTTCTTACCCTTTTTTTATTTTTAATTAACTTTATATTTAATAAGCTTTGCATAATTAATATATAAATAGCTAATAAATATAAAGTTTTATATATAATATTAAATATATTTTTTATTGCTTAATATAAAGTTAATACTTATTAATGCAAACTTTATAACCTTTTTTATACCTTTTAATGCTAACCTCTTTTAAATAAAAATAAAGTAAGCTTTAAATTATTTAACCTTTGCATAAGAAATAATATTTATTATCTTAAGTTTAATTTTAAAAAATATTATAAGGTTTTAGCTACTTAAGTTATTAATAATATTATTTATAATATTTAATAATATTATTAAGAAGAAAAAGCCTTTAACCTTATTGCTTTTAAAAAATAACTTTATTAACTTTTTAACTAATTATTTTAATATTAAGGTTTTAATATAAAGTTTTATTTAAAGGTTTTAAAAGGCATTTAAATAGCCTTATAAGTTAAAGCTATCTTTATATTATAAGTTTATTAATTAATAAAAGAAATAAATAATTAAGTTATTAATATTATAATTAAATTAATTAGCTAGTATTTTTTAAGCATTAAAAGATTTTTTTATATAATATAATAAATATTATAAGGCTTAAATATATTAAACTTAAAAGTATAATAAAGGCTTAATTATTAAGCTTTTCCTATTTTATAAAGGCCGTATTCTTATTTAATTATTCCTTAACGCTTATAATATATTTACTAAGGCCAATAAATTAAAAGCCGCAACTTCATGCCGCCCTTTAATTTAGAAAGTTTTCCCCTTTTAAGTTTAACTTTAAGAAAGATAATAAGTTAAACTTAAAGTTAAATACATTTAATATCTTTTAAATAATATTTATATATTTCTAGGTGTATTTTAAATAATATTTATATATTTTTATTTATTTATAATAATTAGCATTAATTAATATGGGTAAATAAATAAAAAGGAGTGAGTAATTAAAATATTAAATAAGGCAAGAGTATTAAATTATTATAAGTTATTATTAACCATAATAGCTATTATAAGGTATAATAATAATATATAAGTAAAGGCTAGCGATATTAAAATCCTAATAATTTAGGTATAAAAATAATTATAAAAATAAGGGTATTAATATTTCCTAACATTTTAAGATATCTTAAGCGATGCTAAGCTTATAACTTAATAAAGCAATTAAGTAAATAATAGTTATTTATTATTATTAAGGAGAGAAATCTCCCCGCTATTAAATGCTTAAAAGGAGCCTATTTATAGGCTAGCGCTAACGTATAGGTATACGACCCTCGTACCTTCCAATACTTATTACTTTCATATCACCAGAGGGCAAACCAAAGAAGACGGAAGATATTCCAGAATAATCATGTACTCATAACCTGTCTCACAGACAAGGCACTATTGACCAAGTATGTCAAAGCCCCCAGCCCAAATGTGTCCCCAAGCCGGAGAAGCATGTTCAATGCTAGAAAGCATGCCCATGCCACTCAGAGAACCTGGCCTTCAAATTGGACCACAGAACGGTCCAACTGCCCTATCATACAGCAGGCCCCGAAGCCCCAGAATTTTTGATTTTGGTTCATTGATGAATTTCACACTGGCCCAGAACAGTGGAATGTAAAATGAAACCTGATTCCATACTAATGTACAAGAGACAGAGACCTTGGATGTCCCCCACCCACAGAAGAATGATGTCGAGAGTCGGATTGCCTGTATTGCAAGGCACATTATGAGATGTGGTTGAAGAGGGGTGGGGGATGAAAAGAGGATCAAAATGATCAAAAGTGAACCGTAAAACGCCATGAGACCAGAAGAAATTCCCTGCCATTCCATCCCAGATGACCCTCAAAGAGAAGAACCGGGGTGGACCCTTTCCCGCCAGCTCCTCACAAAGCCGTCCAGATTCAAAATTTAAATCTGAGAGAGAAGTCCCGGAAAAAAGGAAGGCGGAAGAATGAAGGGTAAAGGAAAAGTGGTATTAAAACAGGCTATTGAATAGAATGAAACGTGTATTTCGATTCGTTTCGGGTCCAAGAAGAGGGCACATGTCTCTGGGGCAGTGAAGGACTCAAAACGGTGCCAACGAAAAAACGGCTCACTCAGGAGCGGTCGCAAGAAACACAAGGTGCATGAGGTGTGAGAATGCATAATGCAGCCAGACGTCCCCCACGTCTAGATGAGCAGCGCGAGCAGGGTGACCAGCATGACGACGCAGTACATGCCGTTGCCCGTGCCTCCGTTTCCGCTGGCGCCCATCGGCTTTCCTCCGGCGGCCTTTTCGCCACCAGCGGTGGCGGGCAGAGTGACGACGGTCGAAGGGCCAGTGGTTGTCGGCTTGTAGGTGCCGTTACCGTGCGCCGTCAGGGTCAGGGTGATGCCCGATGCGGTGAGAAGGTGGGACGTCGTGGTGGCGCTGGAGTTGTGGACAGTCTCTGTCGCGGACGCCAGGCTCACCGTGATGGTTTGCGCCAGACTGGTGCTCGTGCTGGTCACGGTCGAGGGGCTGCTTGCGGTGGTGGTGCCGAAGGAGGCGATGGTCACGCCGCCCTCCACGCTGAGAGTGTCCGCCGACGAGCTTAGGGTGACGTAGACCGTCGTGGGAGGGCCGCAGACGCTGGTGTCCATATCGCTGATCGTGCTGCTGATAGTCGTTTCCGTGCCAGACACGGTGCTGGTGTCCACAACACTGATGATGCTGCTGGTACTGGTGGTCGTGCCAGACATGGCGCCCGTGTCCGAAGTGGTCGCGCCCAAGGTGGTCGTGTCGGAGGTGGTCGCAGAAGGGATCACGCCGCCTGGAATGGAAGGCGAGGTGGAGGGGATCACCGAGAGGCTCGGAGGCGGGTAAGAGGTTGTTGCAGATCCCACGCTGAGGGTGATGGAACTCGGCGGGGTGTTGGGCGCACCGTAGGGGCGGTTGCATGGGCCGGCACCATCACCGTACTCGAGACAGTGTGAAGGGTTGTTTGGCACAAGACCAGATGTCATGGGAGCAGTGGCTGGCACCGTGGTGGTGGCGGCCATGGAGGACTCCATGCTGGCACTGAGAGGGTCGACTGAGAAGAGACTGGTTCCAGTGGCGAGGGAACTTACGGCGGCAGCCGAGAAGACACTGGTGCCAGTAGCGTTACTAAAGACGGTAGTGGTCAACTGGGTGTGCAGAGTGGTCTGCGTCGTGTCGCTACAGAATGTCAGTTCAGTCTTGAGCGTGGATCATTGAGGCAGGAGTTCGAACTTACGAAGTTGTGGTTTCCTCCTCAGTGGCAGTTGTGCTGCTAAGAGTAGAGAGGAAGGTTGTCGTGGTCTTGAGCACGTTGACCGTGGTGTCGGTGTCGGTGGTGGTGCTGCAGGTCTCAGTAGCAGAAGTCTCGCCAACGCTGGGCGCGATGGTGGACGCGACCGTTGACATGGAAGTAGAGACGGCAGTGGAGGTGGCAGTTGAAGGGTCGCCAGAGACCATGACGTCGCGGGCAGCAAGTAAGGCAGTGTCGTCATCATTAACCATGCCACTGAAGCCTTCCAGATACGACATGCGACCGCCAATGTGATCCTCAAGAGCAGCATTGTGGGCACGAGGCGCAGTGCCCATCTCGTGGTTGAGCTTCTGGATCGCGTCCTGATCTGCTCGAGGAGCATGGATTTGGATTAGTGCCAAGATCGATCGGTCTGTGAGGATGGCAGCGTGACTTACCCTTGCTGACCTGGAGGGCCAGGACGATGATGCCAATCATGGCGAGAAGGAAGACCAAGTACTTGACGATGAGGAAGTAGTTCAGACCTTTGGCGTACTTGGTGAGACGGGCCTCCTTCTTGACTTTGTCGTCGGCGCCAACATGACTCTCATCATCAGGCATCGCGATGACGACAGGAGGGGCTGCGCCAGACTTCTCGAAGGCTTTGCCGCCGTGCTGAACAGAGGCAGACATGATGAATGATTGATGATTGATGTTGACTCTACCGAGGGACTGTGTCAAGAGAAGATCGTAAGAATGGTGATCTGCGATGGATTGCTAGGCTTGAGACGAAAGAAAGAAACGAAGGTGGAGGTGTGATGATGAGGGCGAAACCAAGGAGTGTGGTGCTGCTGTAGTGAGTTGATGGAAAAGAGCGTGGGGTGGTGGGAAAACAAAAGCTTTCGTTGAACTGCGTATCGACACGCCAAAAATGAAAGCGAGAGATTCAAGAAGGGTGTGGGGAGGTAGATGCAGGAAAGAGGATCGAAGAAGGGCCGTGTATTTGCACAAAACGGGAAGAAAAAGGGAGCAACAAGAGTGTCGTGCATGGAAGTGAGTGGACAACCTGGACGAGGGGACGGTGGACAGACAGGAGATGCTGTGTGACGCGGTTTGGGGAGGAAGTGTTTGCAGCAACGTTACTCAAGATCAACCCCAGGGGCAGCGGGCAATCGAGACCCTCGTGGGTGAGTAGTTGGATGGACAGGATGGCACATACCGAGATACTTGAGTTGAGCCTGGTCAATTGGGGTGGGCGTTGTTGAGATTGACGTGGCGATGCACAGGTTCGACACGAGATGGTGGACGAAGAGTTGTGGAGGACAAGACGACGGGTCGACGGCCTGAAGAGTTGGCCGTCGGTGGGATGGGGAAGGAGGTAGTCGTGTGATGGGTGCTCACAGGGGATGGAGCTCTCCAGTTGAGAAGGTTGGTAGCTGTGACAAGGAAATCTGAACAATTACTCTGGTCTGCAGGTGTTGATGTTGTTGACGTGTTTGTTGTCAGGGATGCAGCTCTCGACACCTTGAACTCATACAAATCAAGCACCTCAGTCTTGTGAATCACTCTCTTGGCCACCGCTGCTCCAGCTCCTCCAAACCACCAGCCGGTCAACTCCGTACCTGTGACCTTGCCACCTGGCGTACAGTCCCTTGCGCTTCAACTGTTCTGGCTCAGGAATGCACAAAAGAGTACCCATAGCTCGTTGCTTTGATCAACTTCCACCCATTATTGAATTGTCTTGGACCGGCTAGCACTGAACCATTGCCACCAGTACATCCCATCCAAGAATCCCCTCTAGAGTACAACTCACATTAATTGACTGGATACCTCGTCTAATCCAAGCAGCCCTGTTATGTTGTCAGCACCAGCGTAAGAACTTGTATCTGCTCTCCTGATCTGGTGTTGTGTGCCATATTGACCCACGGCAGCTCACTCTTCTAGGCCATCAGACCTGCCCCTGGAGAGTATGGGAATACACGGCAGCAGACGTGTTGCAATGTACACCCAACATCACACCACAGAATGGAAACATATTGGTGACTTGTATGACAGATGATGAAACAACCGCCATAATGGCAGCACCTGTAGAGCCAACTGCTTCCGTTCAGGAGCCCGCCAGATACAAGAAAGCCCTCATAAAAACATACGCCACGTCTTGTCCTACAACATGGCTGTACACGTTTCAAATCTGCTGACATGCACGTCCGTCCCGATCCGGGGGAATCAGTTACTCCATTCCATCTATTTCGGCCGATAGAAGAATAAACTGACACACCCCGAGCATAAGACAGAAAGGAGCAATCTAAATGATATAAACCCCGTTCACGGCTGCACAGCCGGCTCCAGAATGATTACACCAGTCTTCTGACCAGCTGCCTAGCAGTTGGCAACATAATGAGACATGGGAGAAATGGCTAAATCTAGAAAAGTATGGCTCCCACGAGCCCTTACCACTGTTCCCCTTTGTCCCACTGGCTGAAACGGAGCCGAGTAGAGGGCTTGGTCACTTGACCTAGGCCGACCATTGAGGTTGGATGGTAACAAAGGAGAGGACCACGAGAAGCAGATGCCATGTATTGACTCGTTGACGCATGTACTCGAGGTCAAGGTCAATGCCCAGGCCAACGACATATACCTGGAACATGAGCAAGACAGTGGCCCTGTGTAATCGAAACCGCTGATATACCGCTACCAAAAAAAAAAAAAAAAAAAAACTTCTCATATATGAACCTCGTGAGCTCACACTTCGGAAAAGCTGTCACGCAGAGCTTCGACCATGGGCGCCATGGTCTTGATGTGGGCCTCCGGGACGTTGGTCTTAGAGAGACTTCTTGTCTGCAGACTCACGTGGTGAGCTGATAGAAGAAATGGTGTATAATAGGCAACAGGACTGGTGGTCAGCAACCGGACGGTCTTCAAAAGAAATGTACCGGAAAGAAATCACGCGTTACGAGCGCTGAGATGTGTCTTGAAAGTGGACTGTCGGTGGATGGCCGTGCCTGCCTAGGTAGGGAAAGACTGCCACCTCCGTGAGATTGTACCCATGCGAGCTATCCTACAGGGCAATGGGCATTGGTGAGCTGCCAGTGTTTGAGAATAAAAGGTCTGTGTACATCGAAGTCCATCAGTATCCACGGATTGCGGTCCCGAGGCAATCAGCAGTCTGGCTGCTGCTGTTGTCAGTTGGAGAGCCGAGACAGGCATGAGGCAAGAGATGTCGTTCCCCCCTCTGTTCGCGCTATCGATTGGACCCACTTTTAATTGCCTGTGGGGAAGGAGCACGCGCCTGCCGTTGCTTGAGAGTGTCGCGTAACGGGACGGGAGAGGACAGGCTCAGGCTGGGCAGCAGCGCGGGTCTGTTGGATTTTGGGACTGCGACCACGACTACCGACTACCCACCTTTCCTTTGGCCCGCAAGCTGGCGACGCCTTCCACATCTCGATCCACATCCCGCGAAGCTCTGCACCAGCTGCCCACAGCTCCGGCCTCCATCCTGACTGTGTCTGTGTCCATTCCACCTCAAGAGCGGCCCCTTCGCGACAGGCCCTCGCCGCTCATTAGCCGCCTCACGGATTGGCGTGGGTTGTTTTGATTCCACGAGCTGGCCGATCAGTACCACCTGACCCAAACGAGCCCTCCAACCTCGGTCATTGAGCTGCAGAGAATTGCGAGCAATTCGACTCTGCCCCTATCGCGTCGCCGCGGCAATTGAGAGAGAGACCTAGCGCATCATGTCGTCCCGCCGCAGAAGAGCGGCCGAGCCCGCGCCGGAGGAGGAGCAGCAGGAGGAGGAGCGCGACAACGAGGGTCTGCGGTTCAACGAGCCATTGTCATGGCGCGCTGGCAGGCCGATACCTACAGCAGAGCTGCACAAGCGACTCGACACGCTGGCCAAGGAATTGGCAGAGCTGGATCAGGACTGGGAGCACAAGGACTCGTTGACAAAGGTCGCAAAGGAGCTCTGCTCCGCCAACATCCTGGGCCACAAGGACAAGGGCGTCAAGGCGTACGCTGCTTGCTGCATGGTGGACATCCTGAAGATCTGTGCACCCGATGCGCCGTTTACTCCATCACAGCTCAAGGTGAGCAGGTCGATTTGCGCGGCGTCACTCGCGACGGCACGCTGACACAGGTGATAGGATATCTTCGCTCTTTTCATCAACCAGACTCTACCCGCCCTACAAGATCCGTCATCTACTTGGAACAATCAACATAGATACGTTCTCATCTCCCTCTCCGACGTCCAGAGCATCCTCCTCCTCGACGAGATACCCAACAACGATGAGCTTTTTGTACGTTTGTTCACCGGCTTCTTCGACACGGTCTCCGGGACCAAAGCACCGACAGGCGAACTTGTCGGAAAGGATATCGAGCACTACATGACACAAATATTGGAAATGTTGATCGACGAGGCCACTACCATTCCCTCCAAGGTCATCGACATCATCATGGCCCAGTTCTTGCGCGCCGCAGCTCCAGGAGCTGGCAAGGACAAGAACGAACAAGCCAGCCGGGATGAGAACCAAACAACACTCCTTCTCAAGGAAGAACCCGCTGCCTACAAGATGGCGAGATCTGTTTGTGTCGAAAATCCGGAGAAGATGGCGAGATTCGTGGGACAGTACTTCAGCGACGTCATCATGGAAGCTTCGGGCTTGGCTGGCAGCAACGGCCACCGAGCGGCAGACTCGGACGACGAGGACGGCCCAGCTGGGCCATCAGAAGATGACCTCAAGGAGCTCCGGAAGGCGCACCTGCTCATTCGGGAACTCTGGAAAGCTGCGCCGGCATCTTTGCAAAATGTCATCCCCCAGCTTGATGCGGAGCTGTCGGCCGACAACATCGGTTTGCGACAGCTTGCGACAGAAGCCCTAGGAGATGTCATCTCAGGCATTGGGGCAGCTGGCCCCCCACCCCCGCCAGCGCTGGACCCTGCCGCATACCCCTTGTACAGGATGTCGGATTTCGACACAGATGATACCCCTTCAAATCCCCTAACAACTCCCTTTTCTCCAATGTCCTTCGCGCAGACATACCATCAAGCTTACCTGAACTTCTTGAGTCGCAAGAACGACAAGTCCCCCATCATTCGGGCCTCCTGGACTACAGCTGTGGGTTACATTCTGTCCACAAACGCTGGAGGGATCGGGTTCAACCGGGAGGATGAGCGAGCTCTCGTTCGTGGTCTGGGAGAAAAGCTCAATGACAGCGATGAGAAGGTCCGTTTGGCTGGCGTGAAAGCCATTGAGTCTTTTAGCTTCCGCGATCTCATTCTCAAGCTAGCATCGGATGGTGGCCTGGAGAAGGAGAGCTCGATCCTGTCTAGCCTCGCCGACCGATGCCGCGACAGGAGGCCACAGGTCCGTGTTGATGCCATGGCGCTGCTAGGGAAGCTCTGGGCTATATCAACAGGCGAAATCCTTGCCGGCAATCAAGTTGTCGTCGGTGCTCTGTCAGCCGCCCCTTCGAAGATCTACAGCTCCTTCTACGCAAATGATCTAGAAGTGAACGTACTTCTTGACAGGGTGGTCTTCGAGTGTCTAGTTCCCTTGTCTTTCCCACCTCCTAAGAAGAGTTCGAAAACCGCAAACGGAAGCTCTCAGTCGCAATCGCAACAGGGAGTAGCTGGCTACGACCAGGACGCTGTCAGGGCCGAGAGGATACTGCTTCTGGTTCGTTCACTCGATCAGAACGCCAAGAAGGCTTTCTTCGCCATTCAAGCCCGCCAGCCACAATTTGCCACCATACTCCAGACTTTCCTCAAGGCATGCGACGCGTACAATGGCGGCGTCATGGAGCAGGACGAGGAACGCAAGACGAAGAACCTGAAGAACACGATCGATTACATCACCCGGTTCTTGCCTGATGATGGAAAGGTCAAGTCAGAGCTGCTCAAATTCGCAAAGGCGAATAATTCGCGGAATTACCAGCTGGTCAAGTTTATCACTGGTCCAGAGCACGACTTCAAGACGGCCCGAAATGCTCTGAAGGAGCTCATCAAGCGCCTGCAAGGCGCACAACTCTCTGGCGTTGCTGATGTCCTGATACCCCTGCTTTACAGGTCGGGGTATTTCATGTTCAACCGCAGCCATTTGTCTACCATCTTGGATTATTCCAGGACCGACCGAGATGGCTTTGGTGCCACAGCACATGAGATTCTGAATGAGATATCCCAGCGCACACCAGACCTTTTCAAATCACATATCGGAGATCTCTGCAAAGACCTTGCGGAGAAGGCGCCGACCGCAACACAGGCGAACGAGCCCTCGGTTGTTGAAACACTCAAGGCTTGCGCTTCATACGCCCGGAAATATCCAGCGGAAATCCCCAAGGACAAGAATTTTGTGCAAATGATGATCAATTTTGCGCTCTACGGTACGCCTTGGAAGGCGGCCAAGTACGCAGTAAATATTCTTCTGGCAAAGAAGGACGAGACCGGTCTTCTAAATGCCACCAGGCTATTCAAAGAAGTCATGAAGCAGTGGAAATACGGGGCTCCCCATTTCCTCAACAAGCTGGCAATAGTCTCTCAGCTGGAAATTTTGGCTCCAAAGGTCACGTTGGACAAGGACCAGGCCATTCTCGAGATGATCCAAGACATTCTGAAGCAGGTACGCACCGATGCTAAGGACAGCGATCCGGACTGGGTCAGCGATGCGGACATGGACGAGGAATGCATTGCGAAATGCCTGGCCTTGAAGATCCTTGTCAATCGGCTGCGGGCCGAGGAGCAGGATCGTGGAGACGGCGAGGCAGACCTGAAAGAGAGGGCGAAGCCTGTGTTCAAGATGCTCAAGACCCTGATCACGAAGGACGGTGAGATGTCCAAGAACAAGGAAACGCCAAGTCACCACAAGGCGCGTTTGCGACTCCTCGCGGGCCAGTTGGTTCTCAAGCTCTGCAAGGAGAAGCAGCTTGACGACCATCTTCCACCAGAGGACTTCAACGCGCTTGCATTGGTTGCACAGGACGCCCACCCGCAGACTCGAAGAGCATTCATCGAGAAGCTCCAGAAATACTTGGTACAAGGCAAGCTCCGCACAAGGTTTTACACAATCATTTTCATTACAGCATATGAGCCCGTCACAGAGTTCAAGACCAGGGTGGAGACATGGATCCGATCAAGGGTACATCATTACGAGTCAACAGGCACCCCTGTTATGGAAGCCATCATGCCCAGGCTGCTGTCGCTGTTGGCTCACCATCCAGATCTGGGCCCTGCTGAGGATGACCTGGTTGACCACTCCCGCTACATCGTCTACTACGTCAGTACCGTGGCCAATGAATCAAATCTGGGGCTGCTAGCTCGCTATGCAGAGCGTGTCAAGCAGACAAAGGATGCCATTGAGCCGGAGAAAAGCGAAAATCTCTACATGGTGTGTGACCTGGCGCTGGCTGTGATCAGGAAATGGCAGGAGAAGCGCGCCTGGACATTCGAGGCCTACAGCAAGAAGACCGGGCTGCCGACAGGCTTGTTCCTTGCCCTTCCGAACCACGAGGCTGCGCAGAAGCTTTCTGAGCAGCAGTTTATCCCCGAGGGCATTGAGCAGCGGCTGGACAAAGTTTTGCAGTCGATGGACCGCAAAAAGGTATTTTCCGCACGACAATCACCCGACCCTGATGAGGCTGAAATATTTACTGACCCCAAACAGAAGCGCAAATCGATGGACGACGGGGGACAACCCCCTGCCAAGAAGGCGAGATCGCAAAGCAAGACCGCTCAACCAAGATCTATCAAGTCAAAGAAACAGACCACCCTCAAGAAGACAGCCGCAAAGTCGAAGACGTCGAGCAAGCCCAAGAAAGTCCGCGCCTCGCCAGAAATCCCCGAGTCGGAACGCCGTCGTAGTGGGCGCGCCGTTCCCAGGAAGAGCTCAAATTACGCGGAGCGAGATGATGACGAGGATGACGAGGAGATGCTGGAAGGTGTCGCCGAGTGGGACTACGAAGACGGCGAGGAGGGGGAGGAGGGAAGCGATGACGATGAGATCGAGGAAGAAGACGAGGTCGAGGTCGAAGCAGAGCCCATGGACGAAGACGACCAGGGGCAGGAACCTGCAGCCGAGGATCAGGATGGCAGCGAGCTGTCCGAAGCTCCAGAAGAGGAACCAGAAGCAGAAGACGAGGCCGAGGTGGAGTCAGAAGAGGCAGAGGAAGCAGAGCCTCCTGCCACGAACGGCCGACGCAGTGGCAGGAATTCTGCGGCGAAGGCGAAACCGGAACCGCCCAAGAAGCAGGCGCCGAAGGGCAAGGCCGCTGCCGCTGCAGCTCTCCCGACCAGAGGCAGGGCAGCGGCCGCGGCCGCGACAGCCAAGGCACCGACGAGAGCCAGCGGCCGGTCGAGGAGGGCGAAGGATGTATTTGATTCGGAGTGATGATATTTCTTGTTCGGCCGAGATACTGAATTGCACTTGGTTTGTTGCCTTTTTTTTTTTTGGAGATGAATAATGGATAATGCCCAGGTTTACGAGCCGGAGGGAGTGCGTGGTTTTGTCTCTTGTTCATAGGAGGGAGAGGGCTCAGTCTGGTTGACTCGCTCAGGTATTCTGAATCCAACAAAAGCACGTTGTCTGTATATTGTTTCTGCTTTTTGCGGGTGTATGTTTTGCGCTTATACCCCTTGTTCCTCGCGTGTTTGTCATGCAATGCTCTCTACGGGGTCGGTGGATCTGGGTTCTTGTGCGGTGTTTACATTGAGGGTAGTTGAAGGCGTACATCTGCCGCTGGCCAAGGACTGTCTCTAGCCTGGTTGGGTCGTCATTTGTTTGTGGTTGCGTCCGTACTGAGAGGAATGTCCTGTTATTCTGAATGAACCTAGCCTGTATGTGTCTATGTGCTGCTTGCACCGTTTGCCACCCTCCCCCCGGGCCCTTGGGCGTGCTCGACCTCCTCCGACCCATGCTGCTCGGCCCTTTATGGCGAGGCTTTTCTTCGTTTGCACCATCATGCGCTTCCATCTTGCCTGTTGAACCTGGACTTTTGTACGATGTGGATATGTCCCATGCCG
Organism: Diaporthe citri; assembly: GCF_014595645.1. NCBI lineage: Eukaryota > Fungi > Ascomycota > Sordariomycetes > Diaporthales > Diaporthaceae > Diaporthe > Diaporthe citri. The sequence goes on from NW_025064847.1 coordinate 6,333,501, forward strand.
CACCGGTGGCGCGCTGCAACTCAGAGCTGGTGGTGTTCCGTGCCAAGATCCCCCCCCCCCTCCGCCCCAGGGAGCCGCCCACATGAGCAGCTGCCTGCAGCACTCGGGCGTCCCCCCAGCAGGGTGCCCGTCGGACGAGAATCCGGCTGGGCTTCCTGCCGCCGCGGGGTGTTCCATTCTTGATGATTTCAGTAGTAGTGTGAACACGGAGACCGAGGGAAATATGCATGATATTACTCAGCGAGATATCGGGGCAAATACTTTTATCATGGTGAGCAGTGCACTGAAGTTGGTAATGAGCTTCGGCATGGTGGGGACCATAAATTCTGGCTGGTCTTGGAACATGGGCCACTGGGGGATCTGGTGGAGGAGGAGGATGGGAAGTGTAGAGGTCGCAGAAAGGCGGGTGAGGCCGAGGCTGCGATGACATGAACAGAATGCGTGATTCCTCATGATGATAGAAGCGGTATTGCATTCCAAGCTATCATTCAACAAACCCTCTTTTCCCAAATTTCAACGCCGTCTCAGTTTATTTCCAGGCGACGCTGAAGAAGCATTGTGAGTTGTACTCGTACAGACAACAGTGGCGACTGCCAGCCGTAAGTACTGATCACGGGTACAGTGCCAGAGCCTTCTGGACAGGTGGTGGTCCAAGATTATGCAAGGAGTGCCACGCCAACGAAAAGAGCACATTCACTGCGGGCACTGTGGCCCTGCCCCGTCTTCTCTCTGCATATTATGATACGGCCGGACCACCCGTCTTACCCCGCCCATCGTCACCTTTGTCATGCAGCCAGTCCGAGCGTGATGTGTGAAAGGAAGTGTCACGAGGAAGTCGATTCCGGATGGACGGCTTCAGGGAGTTGAGACATAACAACGGAACGGATGGACAGCTTCCCTCGATATTTGGTTGAAATATCCGGGTTGCTCCAAACTGGCTCTACGACACTGCCTACCAGTAGGCCGAGTCGGAAGAGGATTTTGTCCAGGATGGGATTGCAACGCGCCAGAATTTGTCGGGGTAGGCCAGATTCTGTCAAGCTGGGCAGATTCTGTCAAGCCACAGATTCAGCAGGGATCACGCGCGAGGTCAACACCGCATGTGTCCATTGGAGAATCGGCAAAGCAGGGATATTCACAGGCTTCGCCTACCTTGACTGTGCTGTGTCGACTTTGACAGATTATGAACCCAAGGATGGTATTAAAAGTGAGGCTCGCCTGATCAATTCTTTATTCTCACAAGTCATGACAAACGCTCCAGACAACACTTCTCCTCGGAGATTTTGCTCCAATGTTGTGTATTGAGAGGAAAGACCACCTCTCCCACAGACGGAAATTGCGGCAGTGGTCGGTCAATTTCGGATGGCACTCTCCAGTGAGACCATCGTCAGTCTCTTAGCTCTCTTCGTTGCTTTTGCAACTCTTTTGATCGAGATTCTTCGCTCGCTCAGAGGTCGGCGTCGTGGCACTGGGCCCTGCCTGCTGACCACCGATGGTAAGCAGCCCCTCACTAGACCCGTCACAAATGCTGTGATACATTGAGAGCCTGCATACTAACAAGGCGCGGTCAAAAGCCCTGGGTCTTGGATATGATCTGGAGGCCGCAACGAGATCGATCTCTGAACCAGCACAACCACCCAGAAAATATTGGCCGGGTCGCAATTTCACCCTCGTTACAAGGACATTTGTAAGTTTGCTCGTTCTGAGTTGTAAACCCCGTCACTGACGATCACGTCCCAGGTGTTAGAAGAGCAGGTAGCCTCCATCCGCGAACCCTAGCCTGTTGAAGCGGCTCAGGTCCTACTGCCATCTCCCTGGTCTCCCTCGACGAAATTGAGACCTGAAGGATTCAGCTGATGCCCAAGGCTTGAGGCTGGTCCCAATATCGAAGCGAACAAGCAGACATAAGTTGTTCCTACTTGTGTGCACTTGGCGCGGTGGCATATTATCTTTGGACGTAACGGGTCCACGATTCAAGATGAGTTCCACGGCGAGAAAGATCACACCACCGGAGTGGGACCGCCACAAGGACACCATCGTGGAACTGTACCGCCACAAGACCCTCAAAGATGTTCGAGCAGAGATGCGCGACCAACACGGCTTCAACGCCAGGTACGATGGTCCCTTTACCTCTTCTTATGGTCTTCAATACCATCGTTTCACTTGCTAAGCTTCTGCTCAACCAGCCCTTGGCAATACGAGATGCAGTTGAAACGTTGGAACATCCGCAAAAATGCAACCCAGAAAGAATGGCAACAATACTTCTCAAACAACGAACACCATTCTATACCCGCCTCGATTGATGCATCAGGTACAACTTTACCTTCCGTCCTTCTGAACAAGTCAAATGCGAGCAAGAAGCGAGCCAGCCGATGGGTGTCAGGGAGCCTTGTGGAACCAAGTACTTGTCAGGCCTCTGGTTCAACACTGCCTGGTAACGCGGCACAGCCTATTGCCGCATCGAGTTCGGATGGGCCCTTTGCGCTCGAAGGAGGCATGCAACCAGATATACAAGACTTGGTCATGAATGTGGCCGACGCCTTGGATGGATTCGGAAGTGTTCCGGTGTACACGGACTCTTCATTCAACAGCATGGTCACCACTTATGAACGTCATGCGGGATCCTCACAGACATTCTTCGACACTGTGGGTGGACCTGCACAGTCCTTGAACCTCAACCCCACGTCTTTCCATGTCTTGTCATCTCCAGCGGCAACGAACTGCCAGTCCCCGTTCCTCGGGCAAGACTGTTCTATTGGGCCCGTGTTTACATCTTTGGGAATACCGGCAGAGAGCAACTTGCTCTTCTTCAGCATGCTGAAAGATACCGTTTTCAAGCGGGAATTGCCATCCGCACAACTCGAACACAATTTACGATCCAAGGGGATCGTCCTGGACGAGGCAGCCGCACATACCATCTTTGGTGGATTCGCGCCCAGATTGATTGCCGGCATCCTATCATCGATAGACCAGTCCTTGGTTCGAAAACCTCCGAATCTACAGCACTTCCTGCGCAAGCTTGGCTCCCAGGTTCCCGGGGAGAGTTCAGTTCTCATCACCAACGATCAGGCATTCGAGACCAAGTTCGCCCGTGTGCTGCTTTTCTCCATGCTCAACGGGTTCGCCGGTCTCGATGGCGTGCCCATGGAGAATATTCTAAGGTTTCTCAACCGTTTCGTCGTCAATAAGCTACTTCTCGACATCTTGGAGCAATGCCCGCGGCATGTGTCGAGGACCCTTGCAGACAACATTTTCCGGGCCGCCATTGAGGCTACTGATACCACTGTTGTGAAACTATTACTCGGCCGCAAACTTGTTGACGCCAATGAAACTGTGTGCTTTCACGAACAGGGAAAGTGGACCCCAATTCAACGAGCAAGCGAGCTGAGATCATTGAGACTCATGAAAGCACTCATCGAGGCAGGCGCCGACGTCAACAAGCGTCATGTCAACGAACTTTTCTCATATTGCGGCGCACTGTACTCACTCACACGTGGAATTCATGTCCATCTAGCTAATAGTTCTCCGTCAACAATACCACCGGAGTCAGTCGAAGCTTTCAATATACTCGTCGCTGCCGGCGGCCGAGTCCATCCGAAATTGATGATTTGGGATGAATTTGGTCGAACGGCGGACTTTGATCTCCTTATCTCTCAGAATGTCCCCTCTGAGAGTCATCGGGGCTTTATCAATAAGGAATTTGGAAGACTCGCGGATGTGTTCGATGAACGCAGTGCCGCAATATTGGTTCGAACTGTGATGAGCCTATGTCATAAAGCCAGTTGCAACGAATGTCTTGTTGGTTTTGGTGGCCCTGTGAGAAGGACCGTACTTTCTGCGGCGAAGACTGGTAAAATTGAGCTTGTCCGGCTCCTCCTTGACAAAGCTGACTTGGAACCTGAACTACCCGAGATCTTGACAGCCGCGATCAAGTCCCAAAATCAGACTCTGATCGACTTCATTCTCAGCAAGGCGCCCGAGCTTGACCCGCCAGCTCTCAGTTTTGAGTATCAAATGCGTGGCGACAAGTCCACACCAATCGCCGAGGCCGTGAGGTACGGCAATGAGGATCTTATTCGAAGATTAGAAGCAGGAGGCTGTCTTGGTCAACTTTTTGAAGGGGGCCGTTTTGAAGCTCTGGTCAAAGCAGCTGCTGAAGTAGGAAATACTGTCTATATGCGGAAGCTACTCACTTATGCAGTCACTTCAAAGCAGGCAGACCGAATATGGGGAGATGTGTTGTATTCGGCAATTCATGGGGGGCATCGAGACATCTTGCAAATGCTTCTCGAAGCAGGTGCCTCAACATTCTCAGAGGAGGCAGCTAAGTTTGACCTTGTGCTCCAGGCCTTGAGACTCAGCAAAGCGCAGATGGTGCGTGATCTTATCACTGCCGGAGCCTCAATATCAAGGATTGAATTATCATATGAAGAATCAGAGGCCATCTTTGCAACGGCAGACTGCTCAATAGTCTATGACTTGGTTCACGAGTTTCCTGGCTTGATAGTCAACCGACATTTTCTACAGTCTGTTGTTCGTGTCTGCATCGAACTGGGCACAGTGGACTTCTTCAAAGGGATTTCACCGAACGTGAATTTTGACAGGACTGGGCTTGACGATTGCCTCAAAACGGCAGTCAAATTTGGCTACGCTGATCTGATCGAATACCTCATAGATATGGGCGCCAACCCGTTCAATAACGATGTTCTTCGGGCCGTGATTCCTGACCAACCGGATATACTGCGACTTCTATTCCAGAAAGAGAGGCTGCGACAGACCATGCCGAAGTGCATCGGGGCGAGTATTTTGGTGACTGTCATGGGCAACGGGGCAGGGAATGCTGAGGCTCTAGACGAGTTGATAAGGACGGAAGCTATAAATCTCGCGAGATTGGAGATGCTATACCACCCTGACAGACAAGTGGACTCTCAGCTTCCACCCGAGATCTGGTTGATGGAGTTCACACCCCTAGGACTGGCCATACAAGGCCTACCGGATAAATTTGGTACGAACATGGTCGCCATGAAGAAATTCCTCGAGGCCGGCGCCGATCCTAATGGGATTTCAAAACAAAATGAGCATTGGACTAAAGGCTCCCCTTTGATGACTGCACTCATGGTCGCCGTCGAAACGGGCCGGGAGGACGCCGTCAACATGTTGCTGGAATACGGCGCCGACGTGAACGCCCGGCCACGCATACGCACTACGCGCACCGCCCTCCAATATGCCGCAGAGCTCGGCAACATGGACATGGTACGCCTGCTTCTCAGCCGCGGTGCGGACGTTAACGGCGATGCACCCTTCCACGGCGGGGCAACGGCGCTCCAGTTTGCCGCCATGTCAGGAAATTGCAACATGGTGGCATGCCTGCTAGATCACGGCGCGAAGCTCGACGCCCTGCCATCCAAGATCGACGGCATGTGGCCCCTAGAAGGGGCTGCTGCGAATGGGCGGCTTGATGTGATCCGCTATCTATGGGAGTTGAACGTCAGGGCGGTCGCTGGGGGCGAATTCCCGGATGGCTTCTCGAAACGACAGTGTTTGAGGGCTATGAACTTTGCTCGTGAGAACGGGCACATCGGATGCAGGGACCTGATTTCGGAGTTGTCTGGGATTTCCGTGCAGAGGCTAGAAATGGAGGAGTATGGAGCCCCATGGATGAGTATGGAGCCCTCTTGGATTGCTCACGAATAATGATTAAGCATTGCTTTTGGGGAGGGGTTGGGGCGTTCTTTCTATACTCATTCTCTCAATTGTGGTCTGTTCTTCTGATGTGGTGGCTGTGAAAATGCACACTGGAGGCTCAGGATGTATCTTGATGGGATTAACTATGTGTCTTTCTTCACGTGCGAGGTGTATAAATCGAAACACAGTCCTTCACCCGCGATTATTCAGCTCTGAAACGAGAGCGGTGCACGACCTGGGGCACTTGGTAGTGGCTATCGGCGAGATGAGCGAAATTTATCCCACCACCGTCTGTATTAGTAAGACAGCAGGAGACGCCTGGATTCGAGCTCAACTATGTCATGTGTATGAAACTGGAGGAAAATTCGCCTACATGAGAAGCCTTGGTCCTGTACTGAAGTCCATGTGAGGCACTCGATTTTGGAAGGCTTGGTCTTGGGTTGTTGAAAGTGTGACAGGAACAATCACCGATATTTCGATGATGACCTGCTGTTAACGACGTGGATATTTTCTAAAAGCGGGATCAAACGAGATCGTCTTGAGCAAAATTCAGCTACTATTCACCAAGCCAGGCCCTCAGCTGCTTCAGATTGCTTTCAGACACAAGGACCTCCTCAGACGGTGACCCATCAGCGTTGCGCCGGAATGCCATCCGGAGGACCGCCCAAATCTTGCCCGCAGCTTCGGCCGATGGCCGAAGTGTCTCCCGGCGGCCCGCCCCTTCAATGCCTGAAGCAGCCCAGAACTCCTCCCAGAAGATGTCTTTTAGTCGTAGTTTACACGCATAGTCGTTCCAGCCCTCGAGTGTCATGAACCCAGTGGTCAGGAAGAGGATGTCCAGATCCATCCCGAACGGCGCGATAGCTGCTAGGGACCAGTCGACGATGCCCGTGATTTCGAAGGTTTCGTCGTCGACTAGGATGTTCGTTATTGAGAAGTCGCCGTGAGTGAGGACTTGTGGGTGGTTTTGGTCGAAGAGTGAGGTGAGGCTGTCGATGAGGCTAGACAATATTGATCTCGACAGGGTGAACATTGACGATTGTTCCACAAGCTTAATGAATTGATTATGGATCCTGTCGCGCTGCGTTATTTGTATTTGGGAATCAGCCGACCGCGGGTTTGACCAACACCGTGCAAAGTAACTTAATGATGGTCAGTATTGAAGCAGTCGACACTTCTTGGATCGTATTGAATTTTACCGAGCCAGGTGCCTAATGAGGTTTTCTTGCTTCTCCTCCTCGTCACGACTCATCTCGAACTCTACAAACTGGACCTCAACCAAGGCAGAGCCTCGCAGGTAAGGCATAGAATAGATGGGCAGCGGCGGGTTGGATCCCTCAACATTCCCCTGCCACACCGACTCCGGAACAAGGTCACCATGGATCTCCTTGGCCAATCCCATCCGCCCGGTTCTCTGAATGATACGATGAGGTCCTTGCGTGGCCCGGGGCAGTCGTTGCAGACGACAGTATAGCTCAATGAGCCTGGATTGTCCACGGGGCTTACCCTTGCCGGGCCAGATATGGACAGCGCAAGTTTGTCACGTTGCACCTGTGACGGCGATATGCGGTCCTCAAAGAAGCGCTTGGCCTGCTCTTGCGCCCAGGAATCTTGACCCATAACAGAAGTTTCGGACCTTTCCAGTGGCAGAAATATCAATGGAAAAGTGCAGCTGTGTCGTCGGCGGAGGCTTAGACATGGGCAAAGTTTGATGCAATGTTGGAGAGTGTGGTTTTCATCTTGTATATCACCAATGTCTCAACCAAACTTGGCAATAATTAACATAAGCATGCCCCTGCCGGCTGGAATCAGTCTGGGGCGCGGGCAAGCAAATAGCCATGTGCTTGAATTTGCCTGCGTAACCTCGGGAATCCAAGCAACCTTTTCCAAGGATCTTCTAATTGCTGTGCCACTAAATGGCTATGTCAGAGTCCGACTACTGGGCCCAAATCATTCTATAAAATACGATCTTCGGCCGTGTCTGGGATCAAAGGGATGGAAGTATATCGTTTACAATTCCATGCCTCTGTTCTGTCAGCCACATGTTGTGCAGGGCGTGTTACTCGACATGCCAGACAGAAGCTACGGCCATCTCAGCAGGCGGTAGAAAGTCTGGGTGCCAAGTACTGCAGCAAATGCTTGTGTGCTGCAGCTGAGCAGGGCCTGGCTGGACTGGCGCTGACGGGCTGGCCTGGTCAGCTGCGGCCTCCGATGGGTTGTCTGGGCTTGTTGTGCAGCTGAGTGGCTGCAGGATCCTCAGGGGTGGTGTGTGTGGTGGCCGCAGCATAAGTTCCCGAGGCTTTCGGAATTGTGCATGAGGGATCTGCGTCATATTTATTTCTGGACGGTCCGAGGCTGTCCACTGAGACGTTGATGTATTCTTTGCTTGAAATGATTAGAGTATATCTGCATGACAGAGAGGTGTGCTGGGTTAGATGTCGTCCAAGTCGAGAGACAAGAGACACCTAGCCCCCCTGTCGGTCCAGTATTCGGCCCGCCGGCCCCAGATCTTTGGAGCAAGAGCTGGGCTTTGGCTGGGGGAGGTGACCTCATGGCCGTCGTCATCCCACATCCCTGTTTCGTTTCAAGCCCAGGCCGATCCCATCTCACCACTCACCACTCACCGCACCGCACCGCACCGCATTAAGCCACTTTCCGCAGGATTCAAGGAGACTGAAAGAGAGTAAAATGAGGTGTGGCGTGGCTGTTGTTGGCTTGTTATTCCACAACGGCCACAGGTGAGAGGCAGCTCAAGGTAGGTTGGCCATCTTCATGTCCCGATGTCATCATCATCAGCCTTTTTTCCATTTTGTCCCCCTCATTCTTCTGGCCACAAGCTTTCTGTTCTCCACCTCTTGTCTGACCGTCCCAAGGTTGGGTCCTGATTGATTCGACGTGCGTGCCTGCTGTCTGTCTGTCCATCGCCACGGCCCGCCGCGCACGAATTTGTCTCGGCAGGACGGCAGCTAGGGAAAGCTTGCCTCGACGGCCTGTCGCGTCGCAGGGAGTGCCTTGCAGCATTGGGCCGGGCCAGCAGCAAAACAGCTGGTGTTTCCAACAACCCCCAATCTGTCTACCGACTGCCACCTACCTATCTCGCACTTATCTTTCCAACTTTTGCTTTTTTCCATTTTCTCCCTCCCTGCTTCAGGCCCCCTTACGTGCTTTGTCTCTTGTCAGCCATGTCATGACCCCTCCCGGGTCTTCTATTCCCCCATCCGGATTGCTTCAGCTAGAGTCCACCTTCTCATAAGGCTGAGACACATCTCATCCCCGGACGGCGGGACCAGCACACCGCTTCTTGGACCGTTTCTGACGATCCCCTCAATTCCGTTCTTTCTCCAGTTTCAATCATCCCCAGCCCAACATGCCTCGCTACCGCTCTCCCTCCCGCACCCCGTCCCCGTCCCGCTCGCCCTCGCGGGGCAGGACACCCTCCAGGGCGCGCTCGTCGTACTCGCGCAGCCGGAGCACCTACTCAGACGGTATACAGCACCACCTCGTACTCATCCCGGTCCCGGTCCAGGTCCAGGTCATACTCCCGCTCGCCCACGCGGTCGACGCGCTCCCGCCGCACGGACGCCAGCACCACCACGTCGTCGCGGCGCCGGGGAGGGGGAGGCGGGGGAGGCCCGCTGTCGCACATCCTCGACACGTCGGCGAGCACCAAGTCCGAGAAGGCCGAGAACATCGCCAAGACGTCGCTGGTCATGCTGGGCGCCATCGGGGCCGCCACCCTCGCCGCGCACAAGTTCTGGCCCAAGGGCGTCACGTACGGCGACAAGGAGGACTGGGAGCACGAGGACAAGGAGAAGGGGAAGAAGGAGAAGGTCAAGGATAAGGCCAAGGACGTCAAGGCTGCTATTACGGGGGAGCCGAGGAGGGACGAGCGGGGTGGGAATGGGAACGGCAGCGGGAGTGGAAGTGGGAGCGGTGCTAGGGACGACGAGAGGCGGGACGGAGGGCGAGGTGGCGGCTCGGGTGGCAGGGGAGGACGCGACAGGGACAACGACCGCGACCGGAGCCGTGAGCGCCGCGAGCGCTACCTCGAAGAAAGGGAACGCTACGGCCGGCCCAACCTAGCGAAAGACCGCAGCGACCCACGACGTCTCGCCCTGCCAGCCGCCGCAGCAGCAGGAGCAGCATACCAGGAGGACCGGAGGAGGAGAAGGAGGGACGAGGACGACGCGCCGCCACTCCACCGCCGCCGCCCGGCCCTGGCCCTGGCCCTGGACCCCGCGACCGGGACCGGGACCGTGATCGCTACGACGACTACGACCCGCGCGAGTGGCGCGACCGCTACGCCGAGGGCGTCCCACAACAACAACAACAACCACCGCCACCGCCACCACCCCAGACTTACCCGGCGACGATGCGCCGCGTCGAGCAGCAGTACACGTCCAACGCGCCGCCTCCCCCGCCCCCGCCGGCGCCGGCACCGCCGTCCGTGGTCAGCTACTCGAGGACCGACGCCGCGGCGCCCGTGATAGTCTCGACGGGCGGGGTCAGGGCGCCGCGGGACCCGGTGGATGTTGGGCGGGAGCGGTACTACGTCGACCGGGACATGATTGTGATCCCATCCCGCGGCGAGACCGAATATGTAGTCAACAGGGCGGCGCCGCCGGGGAGGAGGCTGACTGTCGAGAAGGATGGGCGGATCTACCGGTGAACGAATCTCTTCCCTGGGAGGTTTGACCTTTCGCGTTTATTTTGATGGGATTATGGGGGTACGTGACGATGAATGGACAAACACGATACCTGGAAAAAATATGAACATACCACAGTGGTGGCAAAGCGATTCTGTACTGCTGGGCTGGAGATATGTGGGGGATTCAAGCGTGTCGGCGTTTCAAGGCAAAACAAAACAACACACGGAGCGGCCTTTTTCTGCTTTCTAGAAATTCTTGGATTCTGATTTATGTTCAACCCCCGCCCTGGCAAGCAAACATCTAAATGTTCACCTGCATCTACCAAAAATTTCAGAGTTGCCCTCTTGTGATGCGATAATATGCCCCCCATGCTGGCCAAATAGCAATGCAGCAAACGCCCCCATTGCCCAGCTCGTCGAATGCAGCCCGGCAGACCAGCCTCCGTAAGCTCGTGCTGGCCAGCCCGACCTCTCCAGAGCGAATATTCCGATGCGAATCGTGCATCGCTGGCCAACTCTTTACGGGCCCCAGACAGAGTCCGGGGCGCGACTCGCATGGAAGTGCGCCAGTTGCATCGCTCGTATGCCAGTCCCAATATTTTCCTCCGTTCTCGTCGAAGTCGAAAGATGTTGTCAACCACTTCGAGCAATCAGGCCTCAACCCAGGGCACTCGGATTGGAGACGCCGCCAGGACTTCCCCCAAGCTCGTCACTCGACTCATCATCGTCAAGGACGACCTTTCGTCCTCTCTCCTTGGCCCGGCTGGCCGTCGATTCTCCCGCTTCGCTGCCCTCCGCCATGACCTCCCTTAGAGCATCAGTCCACCCCTCGCCCGCCGTCCTCATCACGAGCACTCCGTTAAGGTCCGCCTTGAACCACCGCTCCGGGCGCGTGTGCGTCCTGGAGCCGCCCTCGAGCGCCGCGTGCGAGGCCCGCGTGTTGCGCATCCTCTTGGTGCCGCCCTTGCTGAGCAGGTTGCTCATCTTGAGGCGCTGCTTCTGAAGCTCGTTGTCGTACGCCACGATCCCGCGCACGTACGGCGCCACGTCCTCCACGATGGGCGCCAGTGTGTTATCAAAGACGGAAGCCTCAAGGGAGGTCGACGAGTTACTACCCTTGTCGGATGCGGCCAGAGTGTCAAACGCGAGGCTGAGGTCGTCGCGCGTGAGGACTTCTGCCGTAGCGGCTTGGGACATATGCCGCCGTATTTGGGAGGTGAGGCTGGCCTCGTCGAGTGCTTCGAGTCCGGATGATGAATAGCTCGCGCTCAGGTTTCTGCGCGCTAGAATTTTCAAGCTTATCGGTAGTGTAGTTTCGAGGGGGTCGTATGTCGCCAGAATGGGCGCGTCGAGGAGTTGACGGCCAAGTATGTAGTCTTCGCGGGCCTTTGTCGTGATTTCAGGGAGTGCACAGTCGATTACTTCATCGTGTGATTCGGCAAGGACCATGGCAGAAGAACTCAGGTCCGCCAAGCTCATTGCATCGGCGAAATCATCGTATCTTGCCAGCGCAGCAAACCGCTCGCCCTGGGCTGGTGTTCCCAGCTGCGAGGCCCAAGACGACATATCCAGTGTATCTTGCCAGTCGCCCACGTCCATCTGCCAGTTGTTCCATGCTTCCTGCAGCAGCTCATCTTCGACCGATGCCGCGTGGCCCATCTCAGCCAGGACGTCATGCGCGAGCCAGCCCATGCCCTCGAGATACGTATCCTGGCTAACAACTCGAATCACGTTTCCTTCCTCATCAATATCACAGCCTTGTGGGTAGCGTGGATAATACCAATCGACTCCACTGCGTCGGTCGCCCACAGCGATCTGACACCAATAGTTCAGCTCTGTCAAGCAAGCACGCAGATCCTGTTGGCGGGCCTCAAACAAGGCCGAGACGGCACTCCGTCGCAAAGCATGACCTTCGCAGGCGGCTATCATGAGCAACCGGTCGACAGCCAAATCTGTTGGTGGTTCGCTGAAGCGGAAGATTCCATGTAGACTCAGGGTCTGGAATGGGACAAGCTTTTCGTCATTGCAGGTCAAAATGAAAGGCCGCTTCGACTGTGCAATGAGTCCGATTACAGTGCTCCAGAAATTCTTGTCCTCCTCGTACAAAACGTCGATCTCATCCAGGAGGATCAGCGACTGTTTCTGGTTCTTGGGAGGCGATTTCTTGGCTTCCGGCTTCTCGGCCTCTACCTTTGGCGCTGGCTTCTTGATTTTTGGAGGTTGTTTTGGAGCCTGTTTTGGCTTGAAGAACGAAGCCATCGTAGCTTGTTTCCCTGACTTGATGTCTTCCGCGACTTCTTCATCGTTGATAATGGATCCACCTGCAGCTTCGGTCTGCTGATGCTGGACTAAGTGGTTCCGGGTCATGTCTCCGATCTTGTCCAGAACGTCTTTGCCGCTTCTGCGGCTGCCTGGGTTGATCTCGAAAACTTCAAAGTCCAGCTCCTTTGCGATCGCATACACCGCAGCTGTCTTGCCACAACCATGTGGGCCGCTGATGACGACCGTGTTCGTCAAACGCGATGCGCCCTTGGAATCTTTCGCTTGGGCATCACCGGCGCGAATCACTGTCCTCTTGGCTCCCCGTCTATCGGGAGACCAGTCTTCCTCTTCGGGGTCGGAGACTTCGTCCATTTCGTTCGCTTCCTCGTCGCTGTCAACAATGAAACCGTCGGACTTGTTCTTCTTCCGTTTCTTTTTGGGCGGTCCGCTTTTCGCCGGCTTTGATTTCAGATCTCCAGTGTCTACTGCTTGGACTTTGAGGGCCTCTAACCATTCCCGCAACAACAAGACCTCCCTCCCATGCTGCAAAACTTCAACGGCAGCTTTGGGTGCATATTTCTGGGCCCAACTCATCGACTCACACTGGTATTTGTCAAAGGCTGAAAGGGATGTAGCCAGTGATGCGCGAAGTCCTGCCAGGGCGTCGTGTTTGACGTTCTTCAGCTCGGGCAGAATGCGCTTCTGAAGCTTGAGTCCGCTTTCGAAGTGTTTCTGTGGAAGTCGAAGTTCGCGTGGCGGCGGGAGGAAGCTTTCTGTGTCGATATTCTTTATATCATCGATGATTTCAGGAATGCAGAGCCTAGCTGCGAAGTTTTCCAGTGCCATCTCATGCGGAGGAATGTGAATTGTATTGCCTTTGGACTTCCGAGCAGGTAACGGCCCAGAAGAAAAGGCCCGATCATGGCGACTGAAGGCGGAATCGTCTCCCCTAACATGAAGCATGTCTTTCCAAGGCCATGCTGGCGCGCGTGCTCCTGGAGTCTTCAGACCCAAAGACCTGACACCGAATTGGGGCAGCGGCTTGCTAGGTCCTGGAGCTCGTTGCTTCTTTGGGGAGCAAGGCGTAGAAGAGAAGATTCTTGGGCGCTTTGGTGAGGGCGGAGGTTTCGTTTCCGTCACCGCCCCAGTATTAGTTGTTGCCCCGGAAGTTGTTGCCGCCTTCTGGGTCTTTCCTGAGAAAAATGGGTGTGTCTCTTTCTGGGAGGACTCGCTCTTTGCCTCTGTACTGGCCCGCGACACTCGCTTCGCTTCCCTAAGGACTGTTCGTTTCTTCAGCTTTGGGGTGGGAGAGACCGCACTGCTCAGGATTTCGTCAATTTTGGTACCAATCTGCTTCCTAGACTCGTCATCGGTCCCATAGCTGACTTTGACAATTCTGGTTGAGCGTCTGCTGCCCCTTGGTGTTGAGCCCTTCTTCTCTTCAACTGCCCTTTCACTTTGTTCCTGCTGTGTGGCTAGCTTTGGTTCCTTGGGTTTTGGCGGTGATCCAAGGGTGCCCGTAGCGGGATTGAATCGCAAGACTTTCTTCGGCAGAATACTGAGCTCATTTCCTTTGGACTCTGTATCCGGTCTCGCCTGTCTCGTGACTGCGTCGCTCACGGCACTTGAAGGGGGTTCGTTTGGTGGGTTGGTCGCGTTCGTGGGTGAAGGGGTGTCGTTCTTGGGCGTAGCGGTTTGGTTGGACGTGGTCGCGTGGTCCTCGCCGTCTATTCGGGAGAAATGGTTCATTATGGATGCGCTCTGGGGGTTGGCCTTCTTCCTGCCACGCCGAGGTTTCTTGTTGTCCGCCCCATCCTCGTCAGCGTCCTCTGCGGGCTTGCGGCGTTTGCGTTGACGGGTCTTGCTCTCTGGGGATTCTGTGTCGCTGTCCTTTTCGAGGGAATCGTTCGCTTCGCGAGAATTGGCAGAGTTGGTGGGGGCAGAGGCTGGATCTGGGTCCGTGGCAGTCGCATCTTGCTGCAGAGCTCTGGGCGCGGTGAAGAAGGGGTGGAGCTTTTTGGGCTCTGCGGCAAGTGTGCTGCTTGCCATGGCTTCGACGGCGACAGAGCCCATCGAATCTGTAGAGTTGAAACGATCACCTTGGATCGTCAGCGTCAAGACATGTGTGACAGAAGAGTTCCAGTGCGCACCGAGCCGTGCTGCAGCATTGCATGCGCCTAGGATAAGCAGCAAAGCGAGAGCATGCTGGGGACTGGTTGCTGACGGACGCAGAGATCGGGGTGCAGTTAAAAGATCAGATCACATAAAAGTGAGGGAAGAGACTCCAAGTCCACGCTTGTACGCAGACAGTCTATGAAGAAGTACAGAAAACCCACTCCGAACGACGGGCCGTGAAAGTTAGGACAGTGAGCTGGGTTGAGAAAGGCCTCGGTTTCGGTGGTAGAGGCGCGTTCAGAAAGCGCGTCTCACTCAATGGGTGCGGCGCGACTTCCTTATGACGCCCTGTCCAGTTCAGTCCAATCACAAGCAGCAGAGGCAACAGCTGCCCCACCTCCTGCGAGGATCAGCTCTAGACCCCAACCCCTGCTTGAGTTTACCGTCTGGACTTGCTTGTCACGGCAGACAAACCTACCTGAGCTTCATGGCAATATTCCCTTTGGTAAAATAAGCACCCCAAAATTCCCCCAAGGTGACGCTGTTCATCATTCTCGTGAACCTCATACCTCTGGCTCTACGGAATCGGGGCCTGACTTAGCTTGGGAGAGCATGGGCGACCTCAAGCTTTCGTGTATGGCGAGTGTGACTCAGGCACCTCAAGAAAATAAATGAAAAACATGAGACTCGAACAATCTATCCAAACTCATCTTGATTCTCAGTTAGGCTAGGCGGCTTATCACGGAATATGTTCACGCAGTGAAAGATGCCAGGTAAGTGAGCAAGCGTCTCCCGGGACTGGACATCACCGAACTCCCATTCAAGTAACAAGCGCCCATGGAGCACAGCATGTTGACCTCCCTTCACCTGTGGCCCATATGATACATCGTTTTCCCCATGTTTTTGTTGTTTTTGGACATCATCGGATCCAGAGTGAGACAAGCAGTCTCCTGGAGCGCTGGTACAAGAAAACTCCTTTATATGCTGTGGCTTTCATGGAACGAACTGTCGTTTACTTGCCCCGACAATATGCTCCGCCGATCACACTTCCTCAGGGGCCTGCGTCGTCCGGTCCATCTCCACGCTATACCGCGCAAACGGGCTCGCCAGCCTCAACTTCTTGCTGTACCGGAAGAAGACCCACGGCGTGACGCAAAATAAGACCGACACGCCCGCCAAGATGGAGCCCGCGGTGTTGGCGCTGAGGTTGCCGTACATCGGCTGCGCCAGGAGCGTCATGAGGCCGGAGGCGATTGCCCTGACGAAGGCGAGGCCGGAGAATGCCGAGGCGCTGTACAGCAGATACGAGTCGGCCAGGAAGCCGCTGAGCGTGTAGGCAATCTCGTTGACGGCGAAGCCGATGGGGACCAGCGCGAGCGTGGGGACGATCCAGGGCAGGCCCGGCGCTGCTGGCGGGACTGTCCATGCGAACCAGAAGAGGCCGATGGTCAGGGCCGGGGCCGCGAAGGCAAAGCCCATGATTTTGTCTTCGCTGTGGGAAGTTAGATTCCATTTAGCTCCTTCTTGCATGCAGTTTGACGGTGCGTTTGTGAAGTGTGGCGTGGACTTACGGCTCGACTGGCTCTTTGGCAGCATGACGACGAGAGACAACTTTCATGTCCCAGAGACGAGGGAGGAACGTCAAGCATACCCCGCACGCAAGCGCCACGAACGGCAGCGAGGCCGTTTTCTTGTTGAAGCCCATGGACTGGTAGATCCCTCTCGTGGACTCTGTGAAGAGGTAAATCATACCCCACGAGATGCCCGAGATGAAGGCAATGAGGATCACAAGCGGCTCCGTGAGAAGAATGTACGCCGGCCTGACAACCACTATGTTTGCGAACGTCTTCCAGCCCCCGGACCTTGGGTCAGCATTTTTCCATCTGAAATCGTCAATGCTGTCGCTCTGCTCCCGTGCAAGCTTAGCCACCCTGCGGCCAAGCAAGACACTAGGCCGGCTTTCCCTCACTCCCAGGAGCGCCACGGTCAGCACACCGGTAACGATGGAGGCGCTGTAGTAAACCCATCTCCAACCAGCCGGAGAGGCGATGATGTACGATGCATAAATAGGTCCGATGCAGAGAGCAATCGTGGTTGCCGCATTCCAGAGCACGACCACCCACACGCGGGCGCGGGTATCGAACAGATCCTCGACACTACCTGCGATGACAACTGAGGGCACGGCGGACGCGATACCGGTGAGCAAGCGGCCGACAAAGATGGCCGCGGGCGTCGATGTGCTCCCGAGTGGTATTACCGCGCAGAAGATGCTGAAGACGGCCGACGAGACGAGATATGGGTATCTCCGGCCCGCAAGTTCAGACAGGGGAGGGATGAGGTAGCCTCCTAATGCCTGACCCAGCTGGTACCTATGGAGAGGCGCTCAGAGATCGAGTGATGCCAGGTAATATGGCCAGCACGACGAAATTCTTGATCGTGGTGGCATCAGGAGGGCAAGGCGCTAGAAATCGATGGCACTCACATGAAGGTGAAAGCAACCAGTGCTGTGATCCTACTCATGCCATACTCTGGTCCCGCAACATCAGCAACCGCTGCCTAGGTCGGTCAATGACGGGATCTATTGCAACATAACTCGCTGCACAGTAACCACTGGGTGGGATCTCAAGAAACATCACAGTGGGTTGGACTTACTCCAGTGGTACTGATGACAGTCCTGATACATGTCGTGGTCAGTATGGAAATCAGGAGAGTTGATCACGTGAAGTCCAAGGAACTCACGTGTAAAGCTCCAGCAGAATGATCAGGGCCGTATCATAGACCTTTCGACCAACTGGCCAGTATCGAGGGTGGAATGGACTACATGGAGCCCAACTGATGACCCCGCCGGAGTCTCTCTCGAGTCCATAAGGAGCAAGAATTGCACCATCGTCAAGGACTGTGGCTGCACTGACAACAATGGGAATGCTGCCAGGGACATCCAGTTTAGCAACCATGGTGCTGTTGGCAGGACGGCAGGAAGCGGGACTACCTAGGTATCCCTAGCGTAACATTGGGTTCCTCACAAGTAATGAATTTGTATTCATACAGGCCTGACAGTCAAAATCAGTCACTCAGGGGCATATATGCTTATCTGATTCAAATAGACAGATGTACTGGACTACACAACTCATCGCTGCCTGGCTCCATTGGCAGACCCAAACTCGGCTGGCTCGCCGAGGTCTGCAAGTGTGTTTGATCTGATCGTCGTCCTGCAGTGTCCCTTCTCAGCAATGCGACCATCTCTCATGGATTTAGGGTCATTGGATTGGTCCACATATGCAGTTCAATAATGCTTTGCGAGGGATGATATTTACAGTAATATTTTGGCACCGGGCACTACCGAATTGCCTGCTCTTATTTGTCCACATAAACCTTGCTAAAGGTCCAGACTCCGAGCCTAGTTCGGCACTTACCTAGTCCGACGGCAGGACTTACACCAGAGTGGCGAACGAGTTCGTGCTGACATCCATCCTGTACACCGCTGGGCCTTATTAAGTCACTAACTCGTCTGGGGTACATGTGACGAAATTTCAAACACGTACCTGTTCTCGCAATTTCATAATTTCATGGTCCTCCGTGTCCATTCACGGGTATACCGAAGAATCCGAAAGAAGCACGAACAGTTCGGACTCCCAGCTTGGCATGCAATCCGCATATGCGAGAAGGGTGTACTGAGTTCACACAGTACTAGGCCTGTCACAAGGGGAAGGAACGCAATCCTGGCCACGAGGATCCAATCGGAATCAGTGGTGGCACAACATTCTCACGCGAAAAAGTGCAATGCACATCTAGTATCAAACACCACACAGGGAACGACGAGCTGGAACGGACTGGTTGGCTTCCGCAGCTCCGCTGCACCCTTCATTAGTAGGACTACAGCTGCGTGAATCCTTCGTGGTGTCGATCCGGAGTTCGAGCTGCTTCGAGAAGTCTGATGAAGCCTTGATTACTGGCCCGTGACATTCAGCTGAACTGTGCGTCAACCTCCACTACGGTGGCAGTGGGGCATGGGATGTCCTCACTACTGGAGCTACTGGAACGCGGGAAGGAAGAAGACTGGAAGCGTGTTGGAACTTCGAGCCGAAGTTTTTGGCAACTCCATCTTTGTGATCCGTGGGATGTTGGCATTCGGATATTTGCGTATGCCATCCCAACGAAGACTTTGTCTTCGAGTCCGTTTGCTTCTGTGACACATTCGATTTGAAATTACATCTTGCATTCATAGCCTGTTGGGTCCTGCGTATCCTAGCACAAAAGCTGACTCCCGCGAAACCTGCGAAAATGCCTGGTCTCTTGTCAGATTCGATACCCCGGTAGAAACGCCGGAGCTTCCGGCTGAACACAGGCGGGTGGGCCTCATGGGAAGCGTGCTTCGTGTTGTGCTCAGAAAAATATTCCGCCTGACCGCTTGAGATCTGCCACGGCATGCTTGGTTTTGTGGCTTCGGGTTCCTTCACAGCTGGGCCCAGGGCGATTGATGTTCCTGGGCCAGCCGGAATTGCGAATTACGCTCATGCTTGAGCCAAGGCTCTACCTAATTGTATGTCACAGTAGTCACATACGGATTGTACAGAAGTGTGATTGGTAGCAGATGGCGTGTATGCAGGTCTCAAAACGAAGACGGCTAGCTTCAGCGTATTCAGCTGACCGGCTTGAGCAGCGTCTCTTTTGGGCAAGTGCTGGATATCATCGGCCGTAAAGCTCTGATAAATATCTTAGGTATACCTCCACTCTTCAGTCCTACCCGATTGGTTTGCTCGGCTTGATTTCTCGACATCGAAACACTTTGGGTCGGCGCATCAGTCCGTGTCTGTTGCAGGCCGTCGCGGTGAGAATCAACATGGTAAAAGATAACAGCACCTCATCCGGATTTTGGGGTCAACCTGAGCTAACAGGCGCCGCCTATGATTTCAGAAGTAAGTGGTCAAGCTTCTTATCAAGAATACCACACCCTTGACGTTGTATCCGAGAAACAAGCACGATCAGGGAGGTTGAGAAGGAGAGGGGTGGCTGGGACGACCAAATTTGACCAACCTCACAGGTGATGTGATAACTACACCCTCCGTCGGCATGCTCGATGCTATCAGACGAACCACTCTGAATGATGATGTTTACGGAGAGGACCAAACCACCTCCGCTTTCGAGCGTGAGATGGCTGCCATTTGCGGTAAGGAGGCGGCCGCCTTCGTGATCACCGGCACCATGGCCAATCAGCTCGCGTTGCGCACTCTCCTGAACGAGGCACCTCCATATGCCATCATGACGGACGCTCAGTCTCGTAAGTGGCAGCAGCCGTACCAACTGGTCCCCTCAGGACGATGCTTGATTGTGATAGAATGAAAATAAGCGTCTGGTCTTGCTCAACATCTGACGGGTTAATCGTGCAGACATCGTCCACTGGGAGGCGGGTGGCGCGGCATTTATCAATGGAGCTATGGTCCAGGCCATTCGCCCGCTGAATGGCAGGTACTTGACGGCGATGGACGCGGAGAAGCACGCCGTGCTAGCCTACGATGTGCACAAGGCGCCAACGCGCGTGATCAGCATCGAGAACACAAACTCGGGAACAATTATCCCACTCGCGGAGCTGCAACGTCTTCATAGCTGTGAGTTCTTCCGGGTTTCGAATTTTTGGAAGCCAATTTAATTTTACAAAATTTTTTCATCAGGCCGGACCAGACGTGGAGACGCCCTTGACATGATTTGAATCTGTATCACGGCATTCAGCTACTGACCGCAGACACTAAAGGGGCGAGGAGAAACCAAGTCTCGATCCATATGGACGGTGCACGGCTGTTCGATGCCGTCTGTGCCAGCGGGACCTCGCTGCGTGGCTTTGCGCAATGTGCCGATCTAGTCACGCTCGACTTCAGCAAGAACCTCGGCGCGCCGATGGGAGCCATGGTTCTCGGGACCACAAATGCGATCCAAAGACTGAAACGAACACGCAAAGGCCTAGGCGGCGGGATGCGGCAGGCTGGTGTGCTAGCCGCTGCGGCCCGCCAGGCAGTCGTCGAGAACTTCGGACTCAGTGGAGTTGATTCTGTTGGCACACTGGCGAGAAGTAACGAAATTGCCAGGTCGATTGGACAGCTTTGGACCGAAGGGGGTGGGCGTCTACTCCGAAGTGTTGAGACGAATGTGGTCTGGGTAGACCTCAAAGCGTTGGGGATCGAGGAGAAGGAATGGAATGCGGCGGGCAAAAGACGTGGCATTTGTCTAGATGGCAAGAGAATAATGTTCCATCACCAGATTTGCGATGAGGCCGTACTGCAACTTCAGAGCGTTATCAACGAGGTGCTTCCCAGCAAAAGCACTCAACCACATAGTGCTTGGATTGACTTCCGCGGAAAGGCAAGGCTATAGGGATATCGCCTGGCTGTCGTGTGTTCTTTCTATGTATCTATCTTGCGAAATAAAATCAGACTTTTTGACAGTCCAAATGCAGATGGGAGCTCAGATTGAGCACAATTTACTGTCTCAGGGCGATGTTGAGTAGAGAGTAATACCAAAACACACTTCCCAACTCCACTCCATCCATCGTTTAGGCTGAGATGAATATGCAAATCTTCAAAGCAATATATTTCTCAACCATACTGTAATTGATGGGTCTCCAATTTGGTGCCTGAAATGACTCCGGATCATCAGAATGCCCTCGCCGCTGACCTAAATGTCAGGATGTATCATAGCAGATCGCTGCAAAAACAGGAATACCAAGCCTCCCGAAAAGAAAATGTCTCGACTATGAAAAAGGCTGAATACATTGACGGTGGATTGAGTCACACCATGGTTTTACCCTTACCCCAGCTCTCATCAGTTGAGTCTGAGAGCGCTCCAGCGTTCAGAATGAAGATCCATTTGATACGACCCAGCAGAATCTTGCACCTAGTCAATGATGAGACATCGCTCAGACTAACTGAATGACGGATGGCCATGTCTTTGGGGACCTGCTTCTCCGTAATTCGATATCTCGGTGTGCTCCTCGCTGCTGTCGGAGGAATCTGCTCGATGCACACTCTCAATTCTCCAGCAAGTCTGGAAGGGAGTTTTGCGAAGAGCGCTTTCTTGCCTGTGATAGATGTCAGTTGTTTAGCCTATTATAATGGCAGTCGACTAACTGTAGAGTTCTCTCAAGCCCGTAAGTACTTCCACCCTCTTGGCCTTACAATCGTACACAAGTACTTCGACGTGTGTCTCATGAAGGCATGACATTCTGCCAACATCATCGCTTGGGTAACTCGTCTCGGCTGGGACCCATGAACGACCCGGCCAACGTGACGCTGAGTCTGAGGTAGGCGGAGGGTCTGTTGACTTTGCAACACGTTGCGCCTTGCGTACTGCGTCAAGTTCATTGTAGCTCTGCAAGAGTTCACGCTTCAGGTCCTCCACCACTCGGCGTAGTTTCTCGGGTTCGTCACGAAGTCGATCAACGTCTACAGCCTCGACCCATGATCGCGACTCTGCGGGCATTATTGAAAATCAGATTCCTGAATCGTACGAACCAGAGAGCAATTCTGGAATGATCAGCATAAGCGAGCAGGACTGCAATGTTCTCAGTGGAGTGACCGACGTGGAGAGGATATTTGGCGAGAGCTCTGAAGGATTAGGGGACATATTCTGATCGGGAGTGGAAGGGTCTGAAATAGCTCAGGCGTGAAGGAATCCTCAGGGTCAAATTTGGAGCATGACGTCGGGGCTGTAAGAGAGTGACACATTCAGCGAATAGAGAGATGTCGACGTTGAAGAGCCAGCTCCGAAAACTCCAGGGTTGGTGTCCAGAAGGACCAAACGTGTGTGGCATACTGCGGCTTCTGAAACCAATGATGCCTACGTTCATTCTTTCACGAAAACGACTTGTAACACTACAACGAAAGACCGGTGAGGACGAGTGTCTCAGTTTCAGCCGCTGTTGCCTTCCAATCATGTGCAAGTTCAAATCACCTGAGCATACAAACGCTGATTTTCGGTCAGTGAGAAATGATGAACCCGCGATGCATTTCGTCGTGTCAGGATATTTGAGCAAGCCACGGCTGATGCGGCTGGGCAGATCTCTTTCATAAACCCCTCCACATCAATATATTTGAAGAGACTCCGTACATATTTCTATATCTTCCCATCATTTCCTGATGGCTGCAAAGTGAGATGTTGCACATCGTAATTATTCCAGCTGCTGCACCAACTTCAACAAAGAACTCTCAAGATGATTCGCACTGCTGCGCAAAATGGCGGCCATGGCCCTGCGGTTTGGCAAACGTACTGATGGGAGGCTCGTCCGACACGAAAGCTATCCTGTCAGCAGGGGGTGCAGAACAGCGGTCTGATCGTGGCTACCGATGACCATATACCTGACTTGGAGAGAGTGAGGTTCTTTGATGCCACCAGCACAATTTCATCACCCTCCTCGAAATCGGCGACTACTCGCAAATTTCGTTTCCTGATCAATTTGCTCCTCATCTGCAGTGCCCGGCTGCCTCTCGAATCGCTTTGCTTCAAAGCCAGGAAACAGAATGGCAGATAACAATTTTGCCATTGACGCATGGAAAGACATTCTCGTGCTTGCTTTAGGTCGGTTGCTTTGTTTCATTCTCCTTGCCCTGGTTTTGAGAGACATTATCGACACGTGTGGATCTGACTACCTCGCATGCCCAGATGGCGGAGGCACTCGAGGCTACGCCAGTCTTCTCATGCTGCAAAGGCTAATGGACGAAATCGCTCGGATCGAGAGCGGTAGTGAAGCCTCTCTGGACGATGGGCACGCCTTCGAGCCCCATCATTCCAGCTTCGGCCCAAGCGTTGGAGACAGTAGACTGGTATCAAGAAGTGCAGCACTCGAGCCGATATCGAGGAGGTCAACTCAGCCACCAGACAGAACGAGCAGAGTTACTCGAAGAAGGGAAACTCGCCAAGAACTCCTTCTTGAGACGTCCAAATACCTACCGTGCCACTATTTTGATTACATCGGTGGTACGAGTACGGGCGGGTCAGTTATCTTGCCCTCAAAAACACTGTTTGCTCTAATGATGCCAAAAAGAGCTTTACAGGCCTGGATGACTGACGTACCCCTAGTCTCGCGGCTCTCATGCTTGGGCGCCTTCGCATGAGTGCCGATGAGTGCATTGACAGATATCCTGAGATGGCTGAAAGCATATTTGGCAACAAGAAGCTCATGGCGCTGGGAGGACTCGTCCGAGACAGATACGATGCCACGAACCTCCAAAACGTGATAGAGGACATCGTCCTTGAGCGTTTGCCAGAGGAAGGACAGGCCAAAGAATGTCTTCAGTTGGCGAGTCCGGAGGATCTTTGCAAGACGTGCGTTCTCTGCATACTTCAAAACAAACAAACCCATTCATGGGGTGTAGAGAATAATAGCTGACATGTGTCTAGTGTCGTACTAGCCAAGAAGGATCACAAGCTGGACGGGCCGCATCTATTTCGTTCTTATGCCACGGTTGAGAATGATCGCCACCCCCACAATCCGGGACCAGCAGATACTTGTCTAATATGGGAAGCCGGCCGAGCAACGTCTGCGGCGCCAAACTACTTCGAGCCCATCAAGATTGGCGGCCACACGTATTATGATGGCGGTGTCGGCTACAATGACCCTACTGAAGAAGTTTATAGAGACGTTCTTATGCGTATTGGCTGCGATTCCCGAGACCAAATGCCAATCGCCCTGATCCTCACATTAGGAACCGGAACTGAGCCAACCTTGAAACAAAAGGCCAAAGGGCTTGTGGGCACCGGGAAAGCCCTCATAAAAGAACAGAGAGTAGTCGAACGCCTAATTAAGATATACAGACGTGTGGTGAAAGAGGGGGCGATCAACGCAATGGGCGTAGCCAAAAGGATGAGAGAACGCGCGGAAAGGCGAGGGTTCAAGTACTTCAAGTGGGATGGCGGGGAGGAAGTCGGCGCCTTGGGACTGGATAACTGCAAGCGAGAGGCCTTTACCAAGATGGAGAGTGGCATCAGCAAGTACATGGAACACAAGAGCGGCGAGATCAGAGAGGCAGCCGAGTTTCTTGTGCAGAAGCGAAGGGCACGCTTCGAGGACCAGGACAGATGGCAGAGGTTCGCGTACTGCACGCTCTTCGACTGTCCTCTCAGGATATGCAAGCTCTCCTTTGGGACCAGGGCGGAGCTGAGGCACCACATCGAGGCAAACCATCGTGATGTGTTTCGCGACCCCGGCTTAGTGGCTGACGAAGAACAACCAGTGATGCCGGACTTGAGGGGCCCATTTGGACATAACCTAGGAAGACAAGACGCAGCTTGAATAATGGCACCGTCGACGCGGACAAAGTATCTCGAGAAGTTTGAATAGCAGCTATATTTACCTGGGTATGCAATTAGTTAACCATCTTCTCCCTACAAGAAGTCATACCAGTTGTCACTTTTAAATTGTATACATTGTTTACTATTGATTTACCTTACTAATTCAGATTAGATGTCGCCGAATATCAAACCAGGATCAACGATGTCCCACTGTCTGGGTCAACTCTATGAAATACCTGAACCTGTGTTAGACGCACCCGTTCGCTGCGTTTCACTTCCCGCGCTGTTTGGCGTGAGCTCGATATAATTTGATCTGTTTCCCCTCTGATTGCTAGACGGTATCGACAAGGACGCCCTTTTCGCCCGGGTCGACCGGGACCTATGCGTCAGGACATACTCCGAAATCATGTTGGCGTCGCTGAATCGTTCCAGGCCGCTTTGCAAAGATTTTATGAAGGGCCAGAAGTAGACAACGCACACCGCGAAGAAGCTGAGGAACTGGACGACCTGGACGCAGATGGAATAAGGGAACGCGTGAAGCGTGTAGTTAGGATCCGGACGCCGCTGGATGTACACGATTTGGCAAATCGTTGCGGGGATAATTCTTTCCCGTGTCAGCACAAAGAACCTACAAAGTCTGTGGGCGATACTAACAGTATTCGAGCACAATAGAATAATATTACATGTAAGCGCTCTTTCAACCCCATGTTCAGGGGAAATATTATCCTTATGGGCAAAGCTACCATGGCCGCGTCGGTGATAATGCTCATGACGCACATAAACGTGTATAGAGCATGCTAGAAGTGTGAGTATCACGTCTGCTCTAGACTTAGAATGACAGTACCTGGTTAAGACAGTGGCTGTCTTCCTGCGTCCACGGCCCCTGGGTGCCGCATTGGAAGGCTGTTGCAAGAACGCAGACAACCATCCATGATCCGGTGATCCAAGCAATGATGCGCGCGAGGAGTCTCGGCGTGTCATTTGGCGATAGGATAAAGATGTTCTGGCAAGCGGAGAGCTTGGCCATGGCTAGAGATAGGACGAAGAGAATATCTCTTGCATATTCAGCCTTCGCGGAAGAGGTCAGTCATCTTGAAATAGGACAGATGATAGCGAAAGTTTTCAATTATACCATACCTTCAGGCCCCCAACTAGATCGCTTCTATTTATCTCGCTGATATCTTTCCCTAGAACATTGCTTGCTGGTATCACCACCGTAACAGACTCAGCGACCGAGAAAATCTAAGCCGAGACGATCAGACTTCTAATTGTCGAGAAGAGGGGGGAAAACGCCACGTAACATACGAATGCAGATAGAAAGAGCAGATCCTCCAGCGAAACGGGCATTCTCCCTTTCACGATGATATTTGTGAAGAGCCGGAAAGAAAGCACCAGCGTGGTGAAGGCAAGAAGTAGCCATGTTAATATCTGTAACACAGGATTGAGGTTGGATTCAGTAATGGTGATCCTATTCGATGCCGAGCCACTAGGATCACCATCGGACACTCCAGCAGTGGGCGACATTGTCAAGAATCGAGGAGGACCTAAGCTCCACGGGGAGAATGCGGATCAGAGCACGGCATGGCAGCGAGACGTCTATGTATAAGTCTAGCGGAACGAAATCGTGGGGAGATGCGAAAGTAAAATTGCCTGCCCTGGTGTTGCGTCTAGTAGGGGTGATGAAAACACGCGTTTTTGAAACTTTCCTGGCGGTTAGTAATAGTATATCTGGTCAGTGCCAGCCAGCCTTGCTGCTGACTCGTCGGTGTATTTTGCTTTCGGTTGCGACCGTATTGCGTTTGATCGGGGCCATGGTATTCGGCCTGGAGTCGCGGCACAAATTCTGTCAAGGTTTGGGGGGCCCAATCGGGTGGCCTAGCACCACCATACCAGTCTTTGCGGTATACAGGTCCTTTTGCGCCGGTGAATTGCAGGTTGATGCTGCATCACCAATTTTCGGGGTCCGTGAAAATGAGTGGTCAAAACCATCCTGCGGCAGGACGCGTCTCGTCTGACAGCTGTCTGACAGCATGCCCTGCGCCCGCTTCGTGGACATGTAGTGTGACGGGCACTGTCGCATTTTCGACTACCTCCTCATTTTCCTGCACAAATGAAATCTTTACCTCAAATGTGTTCCAAGAGGGATCGCCGTCTTTCCTCCCCACCTTGAGGTAAAGGGGGTTAGGCGTCCTGCGGTACGGCCCGGGGTCCCCACTCCCCAAATCAATCGGGTCCGAGACATCGCACCTTCCTTAATTCAAAAGTACCCCAGGGTAGCAGAACGTGCCATAAGATTTCATTGTCCAGCTACGAGTGCATGATAGCTGGCAAATTATTTAGAGACCATCCCTGCAAGCCCCACGGGAGCAAGGCTGGGAGCTGCAGTGACACCGGATGCAGGTTAAAGTTTGGTATCTCACGACTCACGGCCTACCCAAGTGAGCAGCTTTCTCTGCTACTGCACCCGAGTTCTCGGTGAACTGGGAGCCTGGTAGAGATCCTCGCCACCTGAGAGCCCCCCTCCCCTCAATCCGTCTGACATGCATGAATGGTGTAGCCAGCACCGATTCGATTGTCTTCCGCTCGAATTTCCCCGTCTCTCCCACTTTTGAGCCATCGATATTCCCAGGCCAACAGTCAAGGCTGGCGCTCGGCAGTGGGCAGGTCAGTTGGGCCCGTGCACACACACACCCCCCTGCACGCGCCTCCTTATCAATGAGCACCTCCTGCCTTACAGCTGCAGCCCAGGGGGGCACCTCCAGAGCCTTCCTTCCTTCCTTCCTTCCTTTGCTTCCTTGGGCCAGTCTACTCTTGAAGTGCACATAATTTGGTGCACATTTCGAGCCTCCGTGCCGTGAGGCCCAAGCGACGTCTCACCAACCTGCTAGTGATCCCCTTTCTTCACTTGCCGCTGCTACAAGACGAATTTCCCCATCCGTTCTCGACGTCTCAAGGGCAATCGAAATACCATGGAGCCGCCCGGTGCGATGCTTAACGGCGAGGCCATCGACCGCGGAACTATGGCTTCCAGCCACGGCGACATTGAGCTCAAGACCGCCGACGAAACTACTACCGTCGTGCGCACTGTCACGAAGCCTCATGGGATTCGGTTCGCCAACGACGATGTCACACTGAGGCGACTGGGTAAACGACCACTGCTCACTCGCAGCTTTGGATTCATGTCCATTCTTGGATTGTCTTGCTCCGCGCTCTCCTCATGGGAGGCAATTCTCAACACTTCCGTCCCCGCTCTTCTCGAAGGCGGCCCAGGGGCTGTGGTCTGGTCCTTTATCATTGGTTGGATCGGAACAATTTCAGTCACAGCAACCCTGGGTGAGATGTCATCAATGGCACCTACCGCCGGCGGACAGTGTAAGGTGAAGCTTGAACTCCAGCCCAAATTCCTCGCTGATTGTGTTATTCTGCAGACCATTGGATTGCCATGCTCTGTCCTAAGCGATACGTCAGCTTCCTAAGTTATATGGCAGCATGGATGACAGCACTCAATTGGCAAGCTCTCTCTATCGCCAGTGCCTATGGATCCGCGACAGTTCTCCAAGGCATCATCGTCCTCGCACGACCGTCGTATGTGCCGATGGCATGGCATACGATTCTGATCATGTGGGGTTGGGCGCTGTTCGCCACCTCGATCAACCTGACCACGGGCCGCCTGATAGCAAGATTCGAAGCAGTGACCCTCGTGCTCCACCTCGTAGGGTTTTTCGGCGTCCTGACACCATTAGTCTACCTCGCGCCTCACAACAGTGCCGACTTCGTATTCAACACCTTTTACAACAACGGAGGATGGCCTAACATGGGGTTAGCATTCCTCGTAGGACTCCCTCCCGTCACGGCTTCACTCGTAGGGGCCGACTGTGCCGTACACATGGCGGAGGAGATACAAGCAGCCGCCATCGTAGTGCCACGGTCGATGATGTATACCATTTACATCAACGGTTCACTGGCGTTCGCCACGATAGTCGCCCTTCTGTTCTGCATCACAGATCTAGACGCCGCGGTAGCGGCCCAGAAAACCATGTTCTATCCTTGGCTGCAGATTTTCCAGTCTGGTGTCAACTCGACAACCGGCGCCTGCCTCATGGCGGGTATTGTCTTCGTACTGCAGGTGATGAGTACTGTGGGCACGTACGCCTGTGCTTCGCGTTCCATGTGGTCCTTCGCTCGAGATAGGGGAATGCCCGGCAGCAGATACTTAGTGAGGGTAAGAGAACAGGCCCGCTGAGCAACGGGTCGTCGGTTGGCTAATTGACTGGTCAGATAACGGGAAACAACCTACCGACAAACACGATCATCACCAGCATGTTCATTACCGTCATCCTGTCTCTGATTGTCCTGGCATCAGATGTTGCGCTGGCGGCCATTGTCTCACTTTTCGTGGCAGCCACCTCCACCACATATCTCATGTCATGCACCCTACTCCTATGGCGCCGCTGCACTGGCGGGATCCGGCCATACGAGCCGGGATCCGGTGGCATTCATGGAGGTCCCGAATGGGGGCCCTGGAGACTTCGCGAGCCTTTTGGAACCATCAATAATGGGTTTGCTTGCGTATGGAACCTCTTCCTGCTTTTCTGGTCATTTTGGCCTCAGCAAAACCACCCAACCCTCGATACTGTGAACTGGAGTGTTCTGGTTTTCGGCACTGTCGTCCTGGGTAGTTTGATTTGGTACGCTTTGCGGGCAAGACATTACTTTAAAGGACCTATTAAAGAGGCCTGATTGGGTTCCTCTAAACTTGATCAATACAAGATGAAAATTAGACGTTCGCTATTTCACGATGCATCTTGACGACCATTTGACCCTGAGGTTTGGCATTGTTTGGCTGTAATGACCCGGGTGCCGAAGTGGCGCTCAGCATACCACTTGATTCATCCAAAGTTGATCCTCGTCATTAAAGGTAGTTGCAGATGATTTTGTACAAGCCTGTCATATCTACGTAATACCAAGGCTTTTGAAATCGTCGCTATATGACAGTTTCGGGGACGGCATAGGATTAATATGATGGCAATGTCGAATATGCACTGTGCAAATTTATCCTCCCCTGGCGTCAGGTATCGGCTTGCCTATCCCATCCACACTCTTTGGGAATTTCTCAAGTTTCTAGTTGCAATGTTTTAGCTTTCCATATTCAGTTTGTTTTCTCCAATCCTGACCTTATTCACTGTTACCGTACTTTGTTATTCAAACAAGAAGCTTCATGTTCAATCAGCCTCAGAGGGTCCAGCAGCTGGCCTCGGTCATGTGTAGATAGCGGTTGGTGGAAATATGCAGTCTTGATGGTGGAAATGAGTTCGATGGGTAAAGATCATGGCCTTCCTTTGTCAGAGGCGATCTTCTGGGGGCTTAACGGAGATCTTTAGTGCTGAGGTAAGCCTTACAGTGGTATTATTGTTACGTGCAGTAGTGTATTGCCTAATGGAGCAGAATGTGAATGCCGGCAGTCTGCTACTGCTGATCTTATTGGGCTTCCCTGCATGCAAGTGCACATAGTGAAGAATGCGAGAACGATAAGCATCGCCCGCCTCTGAAGTCTACATAGAACACGTCTCACAACGCCCAGGAGCCCAGGCCCCTCATCATCATACATATCCATGTTTGAGTTCTTGTCTTATGGCCTTACTCTCTTTCTTATGAGGATGGCCTTTCTGTCGTATGAATAGGATAAGAAGAGCCACTTCCGGTTACCTCCCAGGGTAGCATGTGCCGCCCCCCACCCCCCGCAAGATTAGAAGAAGTAGTTGGTCGAGGGCTACTGAGACCTCCTTGTGTAACGCTCGCCACCCGTCGTCCCGGACCTGTGGTGCGAGCAGCGGACAAGTTCCCCCTCCACAGACTTGTATAACAAACAATTCAGCATCCATCTTCGTCGTCACAGCCAGCAACAATGTCCGCGTCAGACACCCAGTACGGTATCGAGGCAAAGGAGCCGCAGCCACGTCATTCTGAAATCGAGAACAAGGTCACCTCTGACGTCCAGTTCCAAGATGGCAATGTCACCAAGGTCACCCACGCGGACGGGGCCGTCGACTACATCGATATCAAGGCGGTTGGCGGCGACTATGCCATGATGCGTCGAGGATACTTCCGCAGCCCACAGTTTCTCGGCACCCTGACGGTGAGGAAGTGGACCTCGATCGAGACCTGGACCCTGACTAATGGGAAGCCAGGCTCAATGTCTCGCCAGCATCTGCGCTTATGTGGCCTGGGTCCTGCCCTCAAACACGCTGTCAGTATTATGATGCTGGCTTCTATCCGGTGAATATACTAACCCTCATCGCAGAAGTCTCATCAACGCAGACCTGGGCCCCTCCCCTAACATCACCTGGGTAGCTACCATGTATACACTGGGCTCCTCGATTGGCTTCCTCCTCGTCGGCCGACTCTCTGACCTCTACGGCCGCAAGTGGATGGTTCTCGGAACCTCGGTCCTCGGACTGGTCGGCTGCGTCATTGGTTCATGTGCCCAGAGCGTCGAGGTGCTCATCGTGGCAAACACCTGCAACGGCGTGGCGGCCGCCGGCCAGCTGTCGTTCAACATCGTCATGGGGGAGCTCGTGCCGAACAAGTGGAGGGGGCCGGTCTGCTCCGTCCTCCTCCTCTCGTCTCTCCCCTTTGCCGTCTTTGGCCCGGTCATTGCCCGGTCCCTCTTCAACAACACGGTCTCGAGGTGGCGGTGGAGCTACTACATGGGAGATATCCTGGGCGTCATTTGCCTGGTGCTGTACTGGTTCTTTTACAGTCCCCCGTCCTACGACCAGCTCCACGTCCACGGGAAGACCAGATGGCAAATGACCAAAGACTTGGACTATTTCGGAGTGTTTCTGTATGTCGCCGGCTGCGTGCTCTTTCTGATTGGCCTTTCGTGGGGAGGATCCGCATACCCGTGGGCGAGCGCCGAAGTTCTCTGCACACTGCTCATCGGCGTCGCAAATTTGGCCGCATTTGCTGTCTACGGTCAGTGCTTCACCTAGCTGCTACGACGTATCGCGCTGACTTGGCACAGAGGGGTTCTTCTGTAAGGTACAACCCCTGATGCACCCAAGAATGTTCAGGAACGTCGGCTACGCGGCCATTGTCGCCGTCGCAACCATCGGGTCCATGGTATATTTCTCGCTCACCGTCCTCTGGCCGACAATCATCGGCACCATCTACACGAGTGACTCAATGCAAATTGGCTGGCAGAGCTCCGTGGTCGGGGGCGGCATGCTCCTCGGGCAGACGATAGCGGGATTCTGCATCTCGTACGTGCCCAAGGTGAAGTGGCAGTGCATCTTCGCGGCAGCCACGGCCCTTGCATTCTCGGCGTCCCTAACGACTATCTCCCCGGACCGATGGGCAGCAACCATAGCCTTGGGGATACTGCTTGTCATCTGTGAGTTCCAGACCGCCGTATATCACTTGGTCCTCCTTAGTCTCCCCTCACACTGACGTTTCGCAGCCGCCGGCTTCATCGAGAACATCTCCTTACCCGGCGTCACGCTCGTCTGGGAGCCACAAGACATTGGCCTCGCAACCGGCGTCCTGGGATCCATACGCAGCATGGGGGGCGCCATCGCAACGGCCCTGTACTCGTCCGTCCTGGCAAACGAGGTGGACAAGAACCTGCCCAAGTACGTCGTGCCGGCTGCCACGGGCGCTGGTCTCCCGGAGTCGTCGGTGGAATCCCTCTTTGCCGCCATCACGGCCGGCGATTTCACCGAGGTCCCGGGCATCAGCCCCGAGATCATTGCTGCGGTGGGCAGCGCGCTCAAGACGGCGTACACTAGCTCGTTCAGGGTCGTGTTTTACACGACCATCCCGTTCTCTGTCATCTTGCTGCTGAGCGCGTTCCTGGTGCCGGATATGGAAAAGTTCCTCAGCCACAATGTCGCGAAGAAGCTTCAGGACACAAGCTCCGAGACAGGTTCTCAAGAGAAGAGGGGGACGGCGCAGCAGGTGTGATCTCTGTAGAAGGCGTTCTGAGAATTTTGTGTGGGATTTCGTATTTAAAGCAAATCAGCTTGGTGAGATACATCCCACAGGCGATTCTGTTAAATAAGTCCTATTTTGCGAGGGGCCTGGTATAGTCACTATAGCAGAGACACTACCTCAAGAGAATCGACCAACCATGGAATAGCATATCGGAATTTTCATATAAAATGTCCTTTTTTTTTTCTCAAATTATTGCATTCATAATTTCCATAAAAAGATTGGTGCGGCAAGCCACAGACTGTAAGTAGCGCTGTGACGGGGGTATCTTTCTGTCACGGCACTAGAAAGCCTATTGCGCCAGACACCCTGACAAAAGAGGGACGTTATAATGCCGAGAGCATTACCGTGGCTATCACCTATATAGCGTACTGTAACACTTTCTGCCGTGGCACCAAACGTTCAGGATTTCCTGTTGTGAGCCACTTCTTTGATGTTCATTCAGCCATGATTGAGTTTCTTCCCAAACCGGATTCCAGACGCAATCACACGGCATAAACGACCTTGGGAAAGGATGGACGGTTTATTGACTGTCGTTTAAGGATTGGGGTCCAGCTTGGTTGAGTAACGGTGACCAAAGACGAGCTAATGGGTCACGGTCGCTACACTACCAAGGAACGGAGGCAACTAGCACATTCCAGAATTGGGTTGTTTCGTTCCATAAGAAGTTCATAGCAGCACACCACTGCCAATCAGGTACCTCAATGGCCGTGGACGGGCCCATGGAAGAGAACGCCCTTCTCAGCTCTTCCTTCATCCCAGATTCGCAAGCTAACCTTGGAATACTGACTACCACATATCACTGCTGCCATGGCTAAGTCCCCAAGAGACGCCCAGACACCACTAAATTCACCGGCCAGGGCTCGGAAAAAGAAGGAGCGCCGTCCGAGGCGAAGCGACAGGGCCGTCGCCGCGTCTGTCCGACAACACATCTCAACCATCGCCGAGACAAACAGGAAGGCCAACGCCCGCAGAGAACGTGCCCTGTTGCGCTGTACTGCCGAGCTCCGCTTCCTAGGAGATGTCATCATCCAGTCCAGAGACGATGCAATTCTTGCAGCGACGGAGGAATCTCGACCGAGACCTAACAAATGCACAGAGAAGGAGCTTGTTTTCTATGTCGACGGCTCTTCACTTTACAAAAGAGGGAAGCGGAACGCAAAAGGATCCGCAGGTGCTGCCGTGGTATTCCAAGCTGACGACGGCCAAAGCTGGCAGGAACGTGTCTTTCCCTTGCCGCGCGAGTCCGACGCATTCACCGCCGAGATGGCCGCTGTTGCCGAGGGGCTGGCAGTCGCTCTGTCACAGACTTTGACAAGACCAGCAGAAACCACCAAGGTGGTTGTATTTTCCGACTGCCAGGAAGCCTTAAGCCGCGTTAGTGAGCTACGTCAACGCACGCTCAGCGAAGAGTGGCTCCGTTGTGAACTCAACTCGGTTCTACGCAAGCTGATTACAAGGTCACAATACTTCAGCAGAATCGGGATCTCAATTGAGCTCCGTTGGGTCCCTTCCCACTCGGGCGTGGAGGGAAATATACGTGCTGACAGAGCCGCTCGAAGCGCAGCCGAGGACGACAGTGGTGGCCCTGGCTTCACGAACGGGGTCTACCTGGACGAGGGCCTTCATTTGATCGAGCTTCAACTCACAGGGAAAGGCAGGGAAGACAGGGTTGTCAAGGCAAAAAAGCAGCGATTCATTATCCGTCTTCCTGAACGTCATCTACGGCTAATGCCCGAAGTCCGACCGCCCATACAAAGCACCCCCGAATTATCATCAAACTGTGCAGACGCACTGCCGCCCAGCCCCGTCAGTGAGGCTCCACGGTCCACGGAACCAGCCCACATACCACCCGAGGAGGTCGCTGGTCATGAGGGAGAGGGAAACACTGACCGCCTGCAAGGAAATTGCTGTTGATGCCTCGTGAATCTGTCATGGTCCGTTTTTATTGTCAGCTGGGAAGGCTGAGTAGGATGCGGAGAAAAAAGGAAAAAAAAAACCCGACCCCCAAGAGCACCCCCAAGGGTCCGTACGAATCGAACGCCGCTCTGTCCCGACCAGGTGCCTCACCAGAGGTGTCACCACGGAAAGGTTTCTTGGGGGTTCCTACCTTTGATCGACCTTGAGGCAGCTGAGGGGGAACTTGCTGCGCGGATGGATGGTCGGCAGGGTGAGCGTACTGGTGGGAAGCAGCGGAACAGATGTACAGTGAGTGCCTGAGATATGGCACCAGCCCCGAAGAGAAAGTAGAGGAGAAGACAAGAAAAGCGAAGTAAAGAATCAGGATGTCGCCGTCGTTGTGGTATTGAGTGTGGAGCGTGGAGTGTCAAGACGGAAAAATGAAGAGAGAAGATGAAGAGAACGGGGTAAGAAACTCGAAGGGAATGTGTCCTCTCAAGTGTCCTGGGTTGATGACGACAAGTTCCTTCCCAGAGTTGTTCCCGCAGTCGTTTCCTGAACGGGTAGGGCAACGATCTCACAGCCCGCGACTTCCCATGTTCGACGGTTGGGGCACGATGCACGCTGGTGTTCTGGGCAAGAGCAATTGAGATCCACATCGAGTTGCCATAGCAGGTGCAAACGACTTGATCACGAATCGATCCACAGATACACTACGACCTTGCGGGGAATGGAGAAGGGCAGGCGTCTCCTCCGACTTTGCAGTCAACCTGTGTATTCGTGGACATTTCGTATCATCATTGGTACACGAGAACCGCAAAAGGCTTTTCTGAGGCCAGACCTTCGTGGACAGACAATGTGTGGTCTATCTTTCTCCCTACACACAATCATTCGCAAAACAGCTCGCCGCCCTAATATTGGAATATAATTACGGATAACTACATGTCTTCAGAGTGATTTGCAATGCTCGCGAAGGACGACACACAAGGGCTTCTCAAGGAGTTTGCACTCGCAACTCTGCATCTTATCCCGATACTCACGCAATCTCGCCTCCATCTCACACTCAGATTCTGGTGGGTTCTCCTCCGTCACGGGTTCTTCCACCCTGTGATCCTGAGCCTCTTGACCTAGGCGACAGCACTGATGTTTCAAGTTCATCTTCTCGAACACCAAGAATCTCAAGACCGCTTCCACGGAGATCTGCTCTTCGCCACGCACCGGCGGCAGCTTCTCCCAGAAGAGACGGAGCTGTTTCAAGTAGAGTTGGTATGCTGGATCGAGAATCATAGCCTTCCCACAAAATATGAAATTAATATAAGATTTCAGAAAAACCACAACCGGCGGGCAACCACCCATCGAACAGAGGCAGCAACACGAGTCCCGTCTCGAATAAAGATCTGACTCAAGCTGTGAAATTATAACTTCGTTGCAGTAGACAGCTGATGCGTCGTGCTTGAAGTAAGCGCCAGGATATCCGAGGCGGTGAGCGTAGAGATGCAGACCTGATCCTTGTGTCTGCCCGTGCCGGGAGAACGGGGAGGCTCCCTTGGAAATCAACCACTTGATCATTTCGAAGTCAGCATTGTACCAGCTTGCGAGAAGTGGCGTCGTCCCTCGATTAGAGTATTCGTGGATCTGTCGAAAGCCACCGTCCCAGAGTGTCACGGCCATTTGGACGGTCAAGCGACTACGGGCATCGATATCGGCCGTCTCGTAGACGCTTGAACCGTCCGCACTCAGTTTCAGCGCAGGCGGGATGCGGAAATGAAGGCAATTTAATTCTTGCTGGATTTGAGGAACGAGGTTTTCACAGAATATTCCGGGAACGAGTTCTGCAAAAGCTGGCGAAGACTGGGGGAGCAGTGATAGAGCCAGGTCGAAGAACCGGGCATGTCGGTCAATATATGCTGTGATGACCGAGCTCACAATACGGGCCCGATTCTCTTCATTTTTTGACCGCAGTGCTTCTCGCAGTAAAGAAGGCGAGGAGTGACTCCAAATGGCGCAGTCATCCTCCAGTAGAATGTCGACGGCTTCAGATTCCCCCAATGATGCGGCAAGGTGTATTGGACAGCGATGATAGTGATCCTCGACGTTCACATCCACACCGATCCGGAGAAGGGCAGTGAGCGCCATAGGCCAAGTTACTGAAAAATGGATGGCGCTGAGGCCGGTAGCTGGGGACTGATGATGAGAGTCGCAATTGTCGAGCGCCTTTTGAAACCCAGCCTCGTCGCGCTCTATAATAGCCTGTACTATTCCATTGTATTCGCATACTTTGAATTCGTCAGCCGAGGCTGGAACATCTCGTTGTTAATCCAATGGGAGCCTCTTACCCTTAATCTGTTCGGGCAATAGTTGCAACTCCTCCATCTCAACCTGGAAATGCTGCGACAGATGACCCGGATCGATTCTTGCAGCAGTCCGAAGTGGTTTCGAGCTCTCGGCATCCACCTCAGTCAGCTTCCCAAGTAATAACCTTCCGATTTCTTTTAGTGCTGCAAAGTTGCGCGCTGGATTCACTAAGTTGTCTGCGAACAGGTCCAGAGCCGTACCCCGACTTGCTCCGTAGCGGCTTGAACTGTAGGAGCAAAAGACATTTGGATTCGCACCATTATCCAGAAGGAATTGTACGGGAGAAACGACCTCAGTAGCTTTGGTGATCCAATATTTCTTGCTATGCTGCGCATGGTCAATGTATAGCCGAATGACCTCCTGTTATTGGCATCATGTATTTGTCAGAACTCAAATTCATACATTCAAATGTGAATGGCCATGATACTTACGTAGAGAAGAGTATTACCATCTCGGTCTTCGTCGAGAGGAGAACCTTGACCGGCGCTGAGTACACCCCGTAGTGATTTCTCCAAAGACTCCATGAATTTGGTAATGTTTTGGAAATGATGTAATCCTTGGAGCTCCTCGTACGCCCGCACCGTTTGAAAACCGGGCGAGGTATTGGGATCGACGATTCTGCTTGTGCCAATAACGACTGGGGCAATCGAGAATTCTCTGCCGCTGCTCCAATTCCGCAGGACCACACTGAGATGAATCGTATGGGAGAGCAGCCACGTGGGGGGAACGACCTTTATCGTGTACTCGAGACTCTCATCTGCCAGTGAGCTCCTGAATTTTGGGCAGCCGGGGTAGTGTCGTTTTCGAAACACACTTTTAAAATGCAGCATCGACAGTGGTTCACGGTAAGTAAGTCGGCTGTATGCCCTGCACGTGCAGTGCGTCACTGATGTGCCTCTAGTGCCATTGGAATTTCGGGAATCGTTCTGAGTATCGCTGAGATAAACTTGTTCTATCATCTTGAACATGTCGGCAGAGCTGCAATGTCCGAGTCCCGTAGATGATGCGCTCCTTGTGGAAGCTACCCGAAGGATTACGCGAGAAAGCTCCTGATTTGACTCCAGGATATCTCTGAATTCGTGTAGCTTACATTGCGTGTTAATCTTGGAGTGCTTTTCTTCAAGCTCTAAAGTTTGGCGGTGCGACTCACAGTTGTGCTTAGGCTCTGCCAGGCATCAGCGAGATTGTGAATCTCGCTGCTCGTTTCGTGGACCGCCGCGAGGATTTCTTGCCTATAACTGCCCTGTCGAGCAGACAGGACTCGTATCTCGTTGGAATTTACTTCAGTTGCACGGATGGATCTGGACAATTCGTTCTGATGCGTCTCTATCTTGGTCGAGTTCCCCTCCACTTGTCTCGATAAAATTGTGATTTGATCTCGGCCTTCCTCGGCAATGTCTCTGACTTGGTGAGACAGGTCCCTTCTGATGTGAGCAACAAGTCCTCTAAATGAAAGTTGACGTCGCTTTTGCTCACATGTTGGCTTTGCCCAACCATACAGAAAGGAGGCTTCTCTTCTGTGCCAACTGATCGCAGCATAAGAGCATCGCATTCTTCTTGTCCAGGGCCCGCAACGCGTTCCAGTTTCTCTTAAAGAAGCCGTCATGAGATTTGCTGCTCACCGAGTCCAATATTCGTAAAAGATGGTCCATCTTTGTGGAGTAATCATCTAGAATCGCCCGTAGAGAATCGATGGAGGATGAGTTGAGAGCCGGCGACGTCCCAGAGACCAGGCTCTGGATATTCTCAGCCACCCGGATCTGTTGCTTGAGGTCTGACTCAAGGCTGCCCAGTCTATCCGGCACATCGTGCATGTCCGCACAAAAGCCATGAAGTTTTAGGCAAAGTTGAACGGTAACCTGCAAGAA
Organism: Diaporthe citri; assembly: GCF_014595645.1. Classification (NCBI taxonomy): domain Eukaryota; kingdom Fungi; phylum Ascomycota; class Sordariomycetes; order Diaporthales; family Diaporthaceae; genus Diaporthe; species Diaporthe citri. Next base: position 6,372,600 of record NW_025064847.1, read on the forward strand.
CTGGACAACTGCCGCCGAGATGGACAAGGGATCAGCCATGGCTCGAAAGGGATCATCGATTGACCAGGCGGGCTCAGAACGTGAATGTACAATTTAGGATAAGCACCTTGGAGCGGGGAGACATTCAGATGAAGTGTGGATTGCCCAGGGAAATAAGTACGCCCAACTTTGCTGGCCATGAGAACAGCCAGGCAACAACGCATGCAGCTTATCTGCAAAGCTATCAAACAGGGTGGAGCCATTGGTGGCTTATGCCGTGTAATGCACTTTCTGAAATTCGAGCGGATGATAGGCTGCCTGTGCATACACACACCCCAGGTAGGCAGTATTCTCCATTGCCATTAGGGCCACTGCCTAACAGCAAAGCAGTTCCTGGCTGGTTCACTGGATCAAGCTGATCAATTGATGGAACTCTATGGTATGCATGGCGAAGATAGAAAGAAAGTAAATATTGCCGGCATTCTGTGATGGATGAATGAGTTGAGACAGAACTATTTTTACCTGGCATATCTTGAATCTGTACCATCGTCTTTGTGGATCATTTTCAAATTCATACCATCATCTGCTCAGGAGAGCATATGATCGGCTGTCTGGCCATGTATGTACACTGCACATCACGGCAGACGCTCGGTGAGCATCACTGTAATGTAAAGTATGAGCTCGGTAAGATTCCTGGAGCTTGATGGACATGTGATCACACGACTTATTACTTTCTCTAATCTGGTTTGATCTTGGAAGTTATTGGCTCTCCAGCTCCTTCTCCTTCTGATTATTCAAGTATGCATGCTCAAATCCATATCTTTTCTGCAGGGGCTTGTAAGGCCAGAAATGGTGAGGTTCAGGGGCTTGGCAAAAAGTGGCTCTCAATCACATAGATTTTCTGGCAGGTCTAAAGCTTCCACAAGATCATATGAGACGGAATTTCTCTTGAACGGAATCTGCCGTGTTGTGCATGAAGCTAGTAGCAATATGACAAACGACATGCCTGCATTTCCGGTTCGCTTTCTGGTTGGTCGCATCCTTCAACGATCCTTCGGAGCTAGGTGAAATTAGAACGTCGTCAGCTGGGGGGCCAAGGATCTGTAGGCTTAGTTCGTAAACACCACGATATGAAATATGCGACCTGCACTGCCGTCTCCTATTCAAGGCTCTATCTTTACATCAACCAAAGTCAGTTGGAGGAAATCAACCAAGACGATTCTGATTTCAATCACAATGAAGCATAGCTTCACGGCTTTCTTATCTCTGGCGGTGCTTAGCCAGACACTCGGTGTTCTGGCTAATGACGCAGTTGATTGCTATGCAATCGACGCCGTCAATGAGATAACGTTGACATTCAACAGTCTCAATCTGTGCGCCTCTCATTGTGGGGATGCAGGATATTCTGTCTTTGCAGCACAAGGACCACGCTGTTCTTGCCTCGACACCCTGCCTTCGAACGATAAGAAAAGAGACGCGTCTCAGTGCAATGTGGCTTGCCCCGGCTACGCGCTCGAAAACTGTGAGTTTGTCCAGGCCAGCTTCGAGGATTATTTTTTTGTTTGCACGTTGATCGAACACTGACACATCGCGTGTATAACTAGGTGGCGGCCTAGCTGGAAATTATTCAGTAGGCACTATCGAAGGGCTTGGCATCGATTCTTCTGGTACAGCTTCTTTGTCAGTGGGCACAACTGGAACAGCTACGACAACGGTCGTCAGTAGCGGCACTGCATCCGCTACCTCCTTGCAGACTACTCCCAGTACAGCGACCGCCGGATCGTCAAGCACACCTTTGAACAGTACCGCCATAGCCACGCCTTCCTCAACCTCTGGTAGCTCCAGTTCAGCGTCCTCCACCGTTGAAAGCAGCAGTGCGGGCGCACCTATCTTCAGGAAGGGTGCCATTGCTATGGCATCTATTGTTTCCGCGGTGGCTGCACTTGTCGCTTTCATCTAGACTATTGAACGGGGCCTACTACAGAATTGAGAGCATGTATTTGAGTTCACGTTCGTCGTTCACGTTTCGCGTTTGACCGAGCCTCGGAGATGGCGTGATGAGGCAGATCCAACTGAAAAAACTGGCATAATACTATGCTAATAATGATACTTATTGGCCTCAGGGGGTATGAAGTTGTACTGCCCAGCTTGGGATCTCCCCTCTAGAACAATGCACAGTTTACCTGAAGACAAGTCATGGCGCTCCAATGGTACTGGGCGGGCAGAAAAAAAGATATCGAATGGTGACTTCTCTCACACTATCAAATGCCGATAGGTACCTACCGTAGCGCTCGGTATACTGAGCGCTACGGTAGTACCTACCTACCTAGGTAGTGCTTGGGGACAGGAACACGCTAAAATTGGGGAGGTGCTGCCAGCCCCACTGCAGAAGTTCAGATAAGCCCGATAAGAGCAAACCCCTGCTACTCACTCGAATTTTTTCTACCGAGGAGCGACTTTGAACTTCACGATCCAACTGCCACTCAGTCTGTCGAGGCCGTATTGCTTGCGCGCCATGGCTGCAACATTCAACATCCAGAAGCCATATGTGCTCACCACCCTGCCTCGACCTCTGAACCAGCGAGAAGGTGCGAGCGCATACCAAATCGGTGATGTCTGGGGCCAGCAGCCAGGCTCCAAGAAGAGGAAGCGATCCGAGCTGGCAGTCGGGATTGACGGCGAGGCACTGAACCTTTACGATGTTAGTTTATGGGCACACGTCCACTCTCCACCTGCAAGAGCGACCGCTGACTTGACTTCCTTCAGGTTCCATCATCACGGCTGATTACTTCCTACCCGGTCCCGCCACAGTCGATCTTCACCTGCTCGCCGTGCTCGACGAGGACCAGAGTCGCAAAGAGCAAAGACGTCACACGTTACACCTATATCTCGACCCGAAACCCAAAACCCGAGATCACTCTGTTCAAAGATGTCATTGGAGCTTCAGGCGAGACCACCTCGACCACCTTGACCGAGAAGGTGGACCATGCCTCGAAGCTCGTGCACCTCAGCACGGCTACAACAACCAACTCTGCAAGCGCCGACGGGTCAGGTGCAGTTCCGGACCTGGTAGCTGTCGCCGAGGATGGGACTGTTATCTGCCTTCGAGGTGACGTCCTGCGAAAACGATGGCAGACATCTCCAGAAATCCTGAAGCAGGACCTGCCTGCGCTGCCCAAGGGAACCCGCCTCCAAGTCGAGCTCGTCCAAGCCGCGCTGGCAAGCGACGTCATTGGAGGGTTATTCGGAGGCAAAGAGGACGCCTTCGCTTCATTACTACAGACGAAACAGGAGGACGCATCCGCCCTGGACATGTTGCTGCTAGTCACGAGGGTCGCAGGCACGGACGCAGAGTCCCGTTATCTCCATATACTTCGCATAGTCTCCAACTCCGAGGCGCAAGCCAGCGGTCGGCTGGTCCAGATACACACCTCTCCAATCCCGTCACCCTCCTCGGTCGCAAGTGGGCCTGGAAGTCTCCGTCTGGACGTCACCTCAGGGTCACTGATGGAGCTCCAGGAGGACGGTCTTGTCACGTACGATCTGACCTCGAGTGTTGTCAAAGTCGACAGCAAACTCCAAGTACCGGACGTGAGGTCATTTGTGCGGCTATCGAAGTCTTCTGTCCTTGCAGCCAAGCCCGACTCCTTGGATGTTTACAACCCTGTTTATCAGTCTTTACAGGCATCTTCTGTGATCGATCTGGACAACGTGGGCAAAGGCTCAAATGCTGTGGCCCTGTCGTTGGTGGCATATTTTGCGAGACTCGAGATTGCAGTCGCAATCTACGGCGCATCCCTGGTGGCTGTGCAACTTGAGGCCCCCAGGACGCGAGGCAAGAAGCGAAGAGCAGAGGGCCTTTTGATAGACTCGATAGGGCGTGGTATCGCTCAGCACAGAGATATTCTCAAGAAGCAGAAAACGGATGGCGAATCTTCGAGTTTCTCTGAACATCTTCCGGGCACTGTCACTGGAAACTATTGGTCTGAGTTCACTACAGATGTACAGAAAGCCGATGCCCTCCTCGAGGCCGGCGACTTGGGTGGATTCGAGGAGCTTACGGCTAGCAGATTTGGAATCGCGACGAAACCAGCTGACGCGGCCAACGGCAAGACAGACGAACAGCCGAGACTGCCAGAATGGATATGGCCAAGCACACGCTCTGCGTATCCAACAGCTGACCGTCGATGGGTTCTGTACACGATCACAAGGATATTCGACTGGCAGGACACAACAGAATCGGGCTCAGATCAGACGAGGCTTATCTGCAAGCTGCCACAGAGCAACGTGCTGAACTGCCTGGTTGATGCAGGTCACCTCACCATATCCAACATCAAATCAGCTTTTAAGGATGAGCTCCGAGGTGTCGACGACGTGGACCATATCCTCGGCGAAGAAGTGCCTCAAGTATTGGTACAAGCAGATCCACCTTTCGAGCTTCTCCTGTCCTACCTGTCCTCAACGAAGCTGGGGGCCGCTGAGCTCCTTACAGCAGTTCGTTTGATCATGCGCAGTCTAGAACTCGTGCAAGACCCCACGAAGATAGCGCCCAAGCTGCTCACCTTCGAATCGCAACAGTCAGATGATGCCGACCCGGACGAGAGCACACTCAACGCAGACCAGAGCGCATTTGGCCACGAGCTGGACCGTCTCGAGCAGGAGCTGGAGGTCACAGAGTTCTACCTAGGCGACCAATCCACCATCCGCGCAAGAGGCCTGAGTGTGGCCTTCGGCAAGCTGGGGAGCTGTCCCCGCGATTCCACAATCCGCACACTACGGCGGAGCTACAAGCCTGAGGAGATTCTATCGCTTATCTATGTGCTACGCATGGAACTCGTAAAGGACGGCTGGACTACGCGGTACCTGGACACGACGCGCCTGGACGAAGACGACGACCTCGAGGCGCCGCCAGATGGGAGCATCAGCCTCCTTGCGGACCTACTCTGCAGGTGCCTCGACGCGGTAGGGCCGGGCGGCTGGCTGATTAACGACGCGATCGTGGCGGCGGGTGCTGGAGACCACATGGACTCGGCGGACTTCCTGGCCTCGCTGAAGCTGGAGGTCAGCGCGGCCCTGGAGGGCGTGCAGGAGGCCGTGTTCCTGCGGGGCATCCTCTCCGAGGCGGTCAGGTACGGGGCCCAGGTGCAGAAGGCCGAGGCGGAAGTCGGGCAGAAGCACAAGCGCGGAGATGGCAAGGCGGTGGAACTACACGGCCAAGGGATCAGCAAGGCAGCCGGTGCGGAAGGCGCCATGTTACCGCTTGGCATGAAGGCCAAGGAGAGAATCTCAGCAGAGAAGGTCGTCTCCGGTGGCGAGGTCGTCAGGAGAAGCAAGAGAGAGATTGCATACCTGATCAATCAGAGGGTCGGGGAGTATTCGGGAGACAGGGTCAGCATATAAGGATGCGCAGGCGAATGCGAGTAGTGAAGAGACGGGGGAAGAGTTGGCGTTTCAGTGGGATCACGGTCTGGGTAGATCTTGGTGTACAAAAGTGGTCGTCTGGACCCAGTAGCCACGAGGCCATCTTGTCTGGTCCGAGTAATTCGAGCAATACCCTCATCACAGACAGCCTCGTCAGAGAACCACAGCAAGTGCTACTTGCGGAACATAACCCGCGCATCATGTGCGCGTTTCCCCGGCAGGGAGGACTACGACTGCGACAAGGATAGGGCAGAGACTCGGACAAGGCGACGGAGCTACACAAGCACAGGCAGAGACATGAGAACAGTCACCCAACCCAGGCGTGCAGGGACCCCACAAGACAAAACAAGGCCGACGTAGCACAGACGTCGCGTGCCGTCGCCAGTGACAGGCCAGGAGACACGACACCTGCCCTTTCCCCCATGCATCACCGATGATTCACAACTCAACCACAGGGCTTTCTATGGCGGAGGAGCGGAGGAATTCTTCACGAGCCGGTGAGACAGCGACTGATGTTGTCTCTCCGGGGGGAACAACAATCCACTCGCTGGTTGGCCGGGGCCGGCCTCCGGAGGCTTTTAAGGCTTCGATTCGACACGCGCGCGTGCCTGTGGGACGCTGTGTGTTGCGTGAGGAGTTCGAGACCTCGTCTCGGTTGCGGTCACTTGCGACGGATACGTGTTCAAAACAGCGCGGGGAATTTCTCTGCTCTGTTTCTTCCTTGATGTTTGTGGTTTTGCCTTATGCTGTGGACGGAGAACGCGGTGGACAAGGCGGAGGGAACAGGTGGGCTGACAGACAGGCAGGCAGGCGGTGCTTCTGTTTCTGCGCCCGCAGTGTGTGAGCTGTCGTCCTCTTGTCTCTCGGTCATTACGACATCGGATGCCTTTTCCGCCCAGATTGCTTGTTCTCTCTCTGGACAAACGTCCCGGAAGGAAGGGAAGAAGGGCTGGCTGGCTGGCTTAGCTTCCAGGCGCACCTCGGGGTTCCCACTTTGCATGGGAATTTGCCCAGATCGTGGACGGCAGAGCCGCATCGCCTGTCTCCCCTCCCACAAGTCAGTCGGCACCCGCCGGCGACGGCACTGCCGGGAGGCAGTCACACGTTATCATGGGGTACTTTGGCCTCGACTGCTGAGTAGGTACATAGGCGATCACGTAGTCTGGAGGAATCCACCCCGGATGGCGGGCAGTTTTGACGGAATTGCGCCTGGCGTGTCTGCCTTGGGCTATTGTCAAGCCTCTCTTACATGGGCCAATCTTAGCGTGAATCCGTTGTTTGGTGTGGCATCTTGGTGTGTGCGTGTTTGTTGGTCTGACATCGCGTAAGCCAGCTAGCCGGGAGCTCCCAGCTTGACGGATCCGGGTCAGCGCTTGGGCTTGGCCCACACAGAGCCGCATCGCAAACCGATCGGGGGAGAGGCATATTGAAGGGCGGAAGAGCGATAAATGGCGTTTCTCTAACGGTGGAGGCTACTCGATCAGAGCGGGAAAAGCGTCACAGCCCGGCAGGTCCTGGGGACATCGTTGTTGGCCAAAAGTTGCCCCAGGCTTCCATTATTCATCCGACGATTAAGCTCACGGCTACATGCGGCTCACATGTCGTTTTCTGCAGTTGCGCCTTTGGATGGGCCGGCGCGATGCCGTCGACCTTTGGGCGGGGAGCAGAAGTTTATCCTGGAGTATATGGCACGTCTGCATGCCATCCAAATGACTATGCTTATCAAGACAAGCTTGGAATTTCAGGCAGTGACTCATTATGCAGGAGGCGGATCACTTGCAAGACGGCTGCATGACGATTCCGGGCCAGCCGAGGCCGGATTGTCTCCCGTCAAGTCAACGTTGAAGTACGAGTTCATGAACGTCGCAGTCATCGAACCCTGGACCTAGATCAAAAGGGGAATCTCAAGACTGGCGTGTGTCTCTGACAGAGCTCTCGCTAGGTGACCTCGCAAAAACATCAACTAGACGACAGTTCCCCCATTCAAAACAGAAAGTGCCTCTCCAACCAATAGTAGACATCCTGTGATGAGCGTCTGCGTGCGACCACCAGCACCGGCAGAGGAATCCCTGGCCGTTGTCATAGCCTGCTCCACGTCTCCAACTTGCACAACATCGGAGTCGGGATAGTGCTTCCGCCAGGTTTTCTCGAAGCTTCCCAAAAGCTCACCATCTTCTGGCCCAGTGTCTGCTTTCAGTAGCTTAGCTATACGCATCTTGAGACATGAGGCATCTCATGCACATACCTTGGCGGCGCGCCTGGTAAAGCTGATCTCTGTCATAGCTCAGAGTGAAGATAACTTTGTCGAAGTGAATCGGCTTGAGACAGACGGCTAGACTGTCCAAAACCGAGACAGGATCCCTGTTGTTGTTGTGCGACTGGCCGAATATCAGAGCGCGCTTGGGTTTCTCTCCCAAGCTCGGTCCAGCGTCTCCAGAGATACTTTCAATGAACCATCCGGATGCCTTGCTGACGCTCATCTCATTGTGCGCGCTGTCGAGAAACCATTCGTGGTTCTCTTCGACAACCACTTGAAACCGGCCTGGCCACGAGAAACCCTCTACCGCCCGCTGAATGTCATCTTCGTTGAGGATGTCGCTACCCTGGGAACTCACCCTCGGGGCCCTTTGTCTCAAGAAGTCGCGCGCAGCAGCCAGGGCGACCGAGCAATTAAGCACCTGAACCGGCGGATGGAATCGGGGCGGCCCTGCCGGAAGCAGTGACTCGTCCGCGCTCACGAACTGGATGGGCACCCCATTATCTGCCGCACGATGGCGCAGGACCTCGGCGGCGGAGGCTGACTCCTGAGGGGCGGAGAACGCATGCGCGCCATTCTTAAAGATGCCAGATTTATGCCAGGCTATGTTCTCGATCGTCGGGCCGAGCTGCTCGACGTGGTCCATGCCGAGGGAGGTGATCACGGTCACGACGGGGCGGCTGATGACATTCGTGGCGTCGTACTCGCCCCCGTGGTGGGTCTCGATGATGGCTGCTTCTACCCCCTCGCTGATGAAGGCGTGCAAGGCTACAATAAGAAGGAGCTGGTGGTACCGGGGCAGCGCATTGATCTTTTCATCGTTCCGCTCCACGAGGCAACTCCACACTTCGAAGAAGTACCTGGCAAACTCCCCTTTGCACAGCGGCTCGAAGTCTATGCGGACGCGCTCCTCGGGGCAGACGAGATGAGGCGAGGTGTATAGACCTGTCTTATCGGGGAACCCCGTCCTCTTGCCGTGTGCCCGTAGGTACGATTCGGCCCAGGCGCATGTGCTTCCCTTGCCTTTGGTACCTGCGACATGAATGACGTTCAGTTTGTCAATGTCAGCAAGCTGCGTACTGGTCAATACAGGGGCCCTTATTTTTGGCCGAGAGATTCTTTTCTTCCAAGATCCAGAAGCCGGGGGAGGGGGTATGCTGACTGAGTGACCCAACTGCTGTAACCACTCCGCCATTCCTTGAGTACTAGCAACGCCTCTCAGCCCAGGTGTCATGAGCAACTTTCCTTTTTCACTTGGAAGTGTAGCGTAGTTCGATAGCTCTGTAGGTCGTTTTCGTCGTTGTGCATGTAGGACCTCCATGGCGGCCTGGGCGCCTATTAGATCTCATTCTGGCGTAAGAGTCCCCGTCAACAGAGTCTTTTGTGCAGATTTACCACGTATCCCCCGTCCAGCGGCATCGAACGAGCAAGTGCATTCATTGTCGAAGCTGATTTGTGTTGGAGGCTGTATATTGACAAGAATGACACGTTTCAGGTAGAGTCTAGAGAAATATCAGAGATGCAATCATTCCTGATCTACAATGTTGTGATGTATACCATTCAATTTTCATGTCTATTCCATTCCTGATGAGGGGCATCGTTGTGTCATGTTGGTACGACGAGCCAATCAAACATCTCACTTCATCACATCGCGTATGCACCTCTCGCAGCACGTCACACCTCTGGGCGTACAAGACGACCTTGATTGCAATGCCGTGAAGTCCAGCTAGTTGGTTGGCAGCCATAACATCTGTGGGAGTTGACCGGTCACTCACCTTGCTTTGCGTGGTGCGTATGTGAGGCCTGAATAAAGGGCGTTAGCTCTGTAACGGAACGGGAGACAATCTCCTTCGGCTGGGAGCATACCCACTGGCTGAGCTGTTTTGTTAGTCGATGTGGTTGTGAGAAAGTGTGGTTTTCGCAGTTGCTGAGTGGCGTTTAGATGCATCGAAGCAGCTGGCCAGATCCTTGTGAATCGCTTAGGATACTGTCTACAGATTCAGGTGTGGACAGTCATGAAACCATTCGACAAAGATTCTAACGTCGTTGCCTGATCTCTTGATCCTTCGCAGTTTGCAACGTTGCAGCATTTGCAAGGAATGGGTTCAATATGTCTTCTGTCTTCGTGCAGGTTGTATTACCAGGGCGAGTGACTGAGGACATGGACCCTCAAGATACATCCTTTTTCAGGTATACTCTTCAAATTCAGAAGAGCATCTGCGGCATGCTGTCTTAACTTCAGGAGCCAGAGTATACAACTAGTGGGAGAGGCTACAAAAAATTGGATGCAAGGAAGCGAAATTCCAAACGTGGGTTCCATCATAGAACGCCCGAGGAATATCATCATTGACATTTGCCATTGAATGGTCGTGCTTCATACAGTGTTGGACATTCTACGGTAACGGAGCTGTGTCATATCTTGGATACAACCCATAAACCAGGGCCATACCGATTGGCGGACTTCAAGTTTGCGGCTCGAAGGAGGGTCGGTATGAGCCGCCGGACCACTCCGTGCATATATCTTGGCAGCAGCGGACTTACAACAACCTTGGTAGGCCACGACGTAATTCTTGTCTTTTTCCTCGTTGGGGGAGTCTAGAAAATGCACAAATATGACCTACTTGTCGGCATATGCGGCGGCGTGGCGTACGGCTGATGCTGTTTGTAAAGTAGTCGGGCGACGCGCCCCGGATGACTCGGCCGGCGAGATAGACGAGTCGTTTTGCTAGTCTTCAATAATAGTCTAGGCTTTCTCATGAGCCTGACTGCAGGCATTGCCGCGAGACAAGTGGCATGGCGTTTTCATTAGGATGGGCTGGGTTCAGCGGATGCCATCAAAAGTGTGGCCCGACGTCTTGCAGGCTGAGCACCACCCTAGATGTGCACTTTGTTATCAGTCATCTGCATGGTGGCCTTGGGAGCAGAATTGCTTGGGCGAGTTGGCATATCATTTCATCAAACTTGTATGTCCGTTCGCTAGCCCGCTGCGGCTGTCTCCATTCCTTGTTTGTCTCGTCGTCAGCTGTTGGGTCGCATGCACGATTGTCAAGCTTATGCACGGTAAGGGTTGTTTGGCCAGCAAGGCAGCAACCCACTTTTTGTCTATGCTGGTCAGCGGCTTAAGCGTGGGTACTGGGTGCTGGCGTGCGGCTACGCCACGTTTGCCGGCGTGCTGCAAGATTCGGGGTTGTCGTGCAAGGACAAGGCGACAAGTTGCCTGTCATGCAGGCTCGTGGGCTTCTCCACGCCAACTCGGTTGACAGCTCTTCGCTGCACGCAAACGGGGCGCGGCCAAGCCAAGCTGTTCGTGCTTTGGCGTGGGCTTATGGCGGGATCTAGGTGCCAAGGACGTTTGGTTCTGCGATTGGACGATTGTGTCTTTTTCGTTTCGATGGCTGTGGTCTGCAATGATACCTTGTGCGACGGGGCAAAACAGTCGACGGCAATCGAACATCACGAGGTGGCGATGCCGGGCCAGAAATTTCTTCACGTCCCGGTCTTTGCCCGCGAAGATCAGAGGGAGGATTGGAGCGGATTGATTCAGTGGTCAGAAGTCTGACCTGCACGTGTACTGACTTCCCTCCTCCGCTCCAATACGGGAGGAGGGATGTGGAGCAGCGCCTTGGCTTACTGACCTAGACCTGGCTGGCTCTTTCCACAGCCTTCTTCGTGATGTGCAGAAGCCACATCGGATCCGTGTCTGGACTCTGCAGACGGGGAGTTCAAGTCAAGGCGAGCAAAGGTAAGTCCGAACCGCCGGGGCGTGGACGGCAATAACCCGTGCAGGCAGGCCGTTCAGACGAACAAGTCCCGACCAACTTTGTCCCCGGGCATGCCGTCGTATTGGCATCTCTTCGGCGAAACCTCAGAGTCCCCACTGTTTGTTCTTGCTTCTGCGTCGTCCATGGATTGGTGTGGGGAAGATGGGTCAAAAATACAGGCGTGCTTCATGCGCTGTTCATAAGATCTGCCTGTCTGCCCTGTACTTATTACGGGATTCTCATGAACCTGCGACGCGGACGCCCGGGGTTCCTTTTTGGTCCAGGACGGGGCCAGCCGCTAGCCCTGGTCAGCATGATAGTCGCAGTACGGTAGTTGTTTATCATCACAAGGGGGAAAAGCAGACTGAAAACCCAACAAAACTGCAGAAGTGTGGCCAAGAACTGTGGCCTCGGGTTCCGGTGGCCCACCACCTAGTGACCTTGTTGGTGGGGAGAGCGCGAGGTCGAGGTCGGCTGGTCGATTTCGATTTCGATTCCTGGACGGGTCGAGGCCTGCAGGTCATCGGTGGATGGATGGGTGAAGGGCCCTCCAGGCCTTCTCAGTGGTGCCAGTGCTCCGTTACAGCCCGGTGGCGCAGGCGCCCCAAGGTTCGAGGCTAGAAGGAGCTTTGGAGCTTCTTCGCGTCTTCGCCGGACGGACCTGAGTGGCTCTGTGCCGACCCCCTCCAACTGCCTCTCTGCTGCCTCTGCTACTGTGCACAGACCACCCAGCCTTAGTAGAGAAACACACCCAGGCTGATTGGAGAGGATCCGGGGAAGGAGGTGGCCTGTGCCAACCATGGGCGATGAAATCATGCGACGTCATCCAGACGTGCAGCTGCTTCCCTGCACAGAATTTCACACAGGTCCCTTGCTGCGTCCGGCTGGGGGAGCTGGGGCCAGTCACGTCCAGTCACGTCCAGCCAGGGCGCTCTGTGACGAACACCACCAACCACCAAGGAAAAGCAGCTCAACCAATGCCGCTCCCAATTTAAATGCAGCTATGGCGTGTGCATGAATACTTGCCTTGACCATGATTGACTGCTCGAGGTACATATACTCGAGACAGATAATTCATCACCTCCACGCATCCAGCGAGAGTCGCTCCGTCTCGCCCTCCATTTCCCCACATCCCCCATCAGCCCCATCAGTCCAGAGACTTGGAGCCAGGAGACTGGAGGCTGGAGAGACGATCTGTTTCGAGCCGGAGAAAATCTTCCAAGATTAACTGCCCTCCATGACAGACCTGTGCACGCTGAGGCATCATCATTCTGCTACACACCATCTCTATCTTGGTCTGCCTGTGGATATGCGCCCCGAGGATGCGGACCATCCCAACTGGCAGCTGAACTCGCCTGGGTTACAGGTACAGTGACATGGGCACACACATGGCATGGGGGCATGTGTTTGTTTTCCTTCGCGACTCGTAACACGACCAAAATATACATCCATCCGGCTTCCTTCCCCATCCACACACATAGTAACACATACGTACCCACATCGCATACATACATACGAGCACATGCCGACTTGTTTGTGCTTTTACCACCTCGCCAGTCTGTTCCCGTCCCGTGTCCTGTCTTCGCCCCTCCTCTTCTGTCTGTCTCCCTTCGTTCCTCGAGCCGAGCTCTGAGTCTTCACATCCAAGCATCATCGTCTGAATCTTCGACGACGCTCGACGCGGCGCACTTCATCTTGACGACTGTGTGACCGAGTTCCAATTTTCTTGTTCCTGGATTGTTATCTTGACACACACACCACACACCCAAACTGCCACCCAAGCACCCGCAATTCCGCCGCCTTAGTCCCCTTCTGATCCCATCCCCCGGGGCTAAGACACGTTGGACCCGTGCCGTCGGATTGCAGCCCCTACATGCGTCTTAGGCTGAGGTACATCACCCTCAGCTCCTTTCCCGGTCCCTCCAGCCCTGGCCTGGTCTGCGACAATCCACGCCCTTCTGGGGCAAGCCTATGACAGTATCACGCCCGTCCATTACATAGCCGCCCACACCCAACCTGGCCCGGATCTTCGCCCTCTGGCTTAGACAGCCGTCAGCATGTTTGTCCATCCTCACCTGTCCACAACCCAGGGTGCTCTGTTCCACTCGACCAAACGTCCACGCCGACACACTGCACACACACCAAACACAGAGAGGAGCCCACAGCACGCCCGGTTCGACCAACAACACCACCGCCATTATCCTACTGCGAGGGCCACCGTGCCTGCACCAGAGGCAAGCAGCCTGCCAAGAACGGCGCCGCGCAGTGGCAACTACTACGACATGCCGGTAGATAGCACCTCGATTTCGTACATCTCCTCTGTCGCGGCGACTGCACGGAATCTCTACCGCCGCGCGAAGACATCAGGCCCTGAATTTGCAGACATCGCGACTGGTGTGCGTCCTCTGCACTCGGTTCTCAAGCATCTGCGCGCCGAGGCAGAGGACCCAGACAGTCTCCTCAACAGCGACGGATATGAATCCTCAGTCTACGCCCGTCAACTTACACCAATAGTCGAGGACACCGACTTCACGCTCAAGCAGCTGGACACAATCCTCGAGAAGTATGGCTCTTATCCCAGCGACGGCGAAAGCCCCGACAGTGGGCGAAGAGAACGGGCAAACTCCAGTGCCAAACGCATGGAGGACCGCGAGAGGGACATGGTCGCTCTGATAAGGACCAAGCTGGCGAACCAGAAGACCAACATCGACATCTTCCTAGACACGGTGCAGCTGCACAATCCGACGAGGCAGCACAAGCCCGTCGACCTGGAACATGCAGACGATCAGCAGATGGACAAGATCAAGGATAAGGTTGATGTTGTGGCTGCGCGTCTGTTCCAGCGCAGGGCCAGGGCCTCGGCCTCAGGCGATGCCGCCCAGGAGAGCGAGGATCAGATGTGGCAGGAGTTCTGGGCCGAGCTGGTCAAGGAGGGCTTCTCAAGTGATGTCCTCAGGAAGCACAAGGTGAGTAACATGTCGCCGAACCATCACACATGCGGTGTCTCATATTGCATTTCCTTTCTTCCTCGATTCAGACGTGTCAACGTTACACAGCAGCGCCCCAATGCGCAGTGTGGTGCCACCACGCTCGTTGGGCGCGGAAAACTCTGACCTGTATATGACTGCTGACTCTTTGGCCTGCAGGAAGTTCTGCGCGCTTACATCCGTGAGCTGGACTCAAACGGTTACCTGGATGACAAACCGCCGTCGGTGCGTGGCCTTCTAGACCAACAGCTGCCGCAGGGTCGCCGCAACGGTGCATATGCAGCTCAGCAATACGCGCCATATCCGGAGACGCCCGCATTCGGTGCTCGCCAACCGCAGCAGTATGGATCCTCACCCTTGCCACCGCCAGTGGAAATCACCCCGGCCTCGTACCCATCAAATCCCCATGGCGAGACCATGTCTCCCAAGGAGATGGTCTCGCCCAGCATGGACAACGAGAAGTTCATGCCCAGCGTGAAACTCGAACGGCGCCAGCCGGAACAGTGGCCCAGCCATGCGGAGAGCCATTCACCAACCAAGCCGGGTTATAACCCTTACATTCCGCAGAGCCAACAAGGTGGCCACCCTCCACCACCAACAAGCATGCCGATGCAAACGTCCTACGAGCGCTATTCGTCCGATTCATGCTCGGACTCGGGCTCAACGGACTCGCAACAACTGGCTCTGATCTCCACTCAGGATCTCATGGCCCTAGACCGCAATGAAGCTGACAACCTCTCGGCCCGCATGGGTGGGCTTGGTCTCTCGCCGGCCTTGTTGCCCACAAATTACGGCGTCTCGCCGGGCACTTCACCCAGCACACGATATCTTCCGCCGCCCGTCGCTGCCCTGCCGCCGGACCACCCGCTTAGCTCATCGCCACAGTCGCAGGCGCTTCAAGGCGCCGCGCCGCGATACGTCCCACCTCTCCCCGGCTATGGAAGTCCGACGGCTTCCACACTGACGCCGCCACCTCCTTATGCCTCTCCCATCTCACAAGGCGCTGCGCCCATTCCTTTCCCCTCCTCGGCGCCCGTCCTCGGCACCTGGCTTCCCACCACCGCCAACATCGGCACCCAGACCCCAGCGTTATTCCCGCCTCGCACCGGACAGCGTTGGCAATGAAATACCGCTCGAAGCCAAATGGACTCGTATCAAGCGGAGCCTGGTATCGACTGAGGTCCTTACGAAGGCTGGTGTACGATACGAGGCAAGGCCCGATTTTGTCGCCGTACTAGGCGTGTTGACAAAGGCCCAAATCGCAGACTATGCAAGGAAATCGGCAGCTTTGAGAGCTGGCCGAGACAGGGCCTGCTCGGATCCAAAGTACAGATCAACTGCATACTACCCTGAAGAGAAGCGGAATACCAACGGAAGGAGGCATCTTCACACTCTGACACGACTAGCGAGACGGATTCCGAGGATATCATCTGGGATGAGTCAGATACAACTGATTCTGAGTCCCGCGATCGGTCCGGGGCTTTGACGGACAAGTACGTTCCCCGGGAGCATCGTCGCCGACGTAACAGGAGAGCTTCGACCAACTCCACCATCCAAGAGGAGCCAGAGCTCGAAGAGAAGGGAGATCGGAAGGGCCACAGGGTCTACCCGGTCATCGTTGAGAAGACCTCACCCGCAGCCGTCACCCAGCCCAAGCCCATCCTCAAGAATCGTAACGAGAACCACGTCAGATTCGACGAGGATGGCCCAAGAGAGGTTGACCCCAGGGAGTTGGAGAGGGAAAGAGAACGCAGGGAGCGCAGGGAACGGAGGAGAGCAGAGAGGGAGAGAGACGGCGACCGCCGCCGCCGAGATCGCGAGGGGCATCGCGACCGCGGCGGTGACCGCGACCGCGGCGGTGACCGCGACCGCGAGCGTGATAGAGACCGCGACGCCACCCGCGACAGAGAGCGCGAGCGGGATCGCGACAGAGAGCGAGACAGCAGGCAGCATCGCGACCGCGACCACCACTCGTCGTCTTCGCACTACCGCCCCCGTGACCGCGACACCACGCGGGACCGGACTGTCGACCGCGAGCGCGAGCGTGAGGAGGCACGCGACAAGCGCCGCGCAAAGAAGCGTGTCTGGGGCGAGACGCTCGGGGCCGTCGGTATCGGCGGCGCCGCGGCGTCGCTCCTTGGCGTCTTGACCGAGGCCGCGTCTGGGCTGTAAACTTTGATGTTACGAACGCGGCAGAGGCCAGTCAGGCTGTGCCTGTCCCGGCCTGTACGGATTTCTGGACGATTTTGTACGGATATTGTGTGATGAGGACAAGTCGATGTATTATGTGAGATATAGTCATGTATTAAAGAAATGAAGACGGCGACCATGGATTACAGCACAGAAAGGTTTACATTGGGAAAAGAGACGGGATTTTCTTGTATTGGAACGGAGAACTGGGAGGGAAGATACCACTGGTTTCACGATCATCTATCTGTCTTGCCTGTCTGTCTTGGTTCTGTTCTTTACATATATACCCCCGTTGTATGTCATACCAATTTGATTTGTCTCATGCCAGTCTCGCCGCAGAAGCTGCTGCTGTCCTTGTGAGAGACACATTATCTCCCGATGGTGCTGCAAGACATGGTTTTACAGGTGGTTACACTGGCACCTTGCCAACGGCCGTGACCTCGGAACATGACGCCTTCAAAGGTCCCCGCGTAGGTATACATGCAAGCCCGTTTCTGTGCGCGGATCCATCGCACTGTTGTGGCTTCATCTGCCTCTGCCGTCCGCTCACGGCTCACTCTCAAGTGGCGTTCAATGGAGGAGGTGACGGCCAGGGGACGGACGGGAGGGGATGGGTGACACAGCCACAGGCGACGGCTGACGGCGATGGCGGTCGACCGTCAGGGATGAGCAGGCACGACAACAGGCCTCATCTATTGCGTCGAGGCGGTTCCGCAGATGAACATCCAGCGGGCTCCTCCAGCTCAGCCAAATTAAAGAGGAACCCCTCCGAGCAAGCCCCAAGTAGGAAGCGGGTAACCTTTACCAGCACGACGGGACGATGGCAACACGTTGTTCGCACACTCCACATGTGTTTAATCTAGACGACCGTGCCGTCGTGATTAAAGAGTCATAAAACTATTTCCAGGCTGCCTAGCCTAGCCATACCGGACTCCGGACATGGCGATGCGCAGATGCATATATGCACATGCTCCAACAAACCGAGAAACATTATCATCATCGACATGACCAGCCATGTGAAAATAAGTGGTGGAAGCAAAGAGGAACCCGACAAACCATTCCAGTCACCAGTGGGTATGAGCAAAGAGAACCCACCACTACTTCATCATCTCGGCCGCATGCTCCGACCCCCAAAAGCCCGCCCAGACGCCGCCGGCACAGGTTTCACCTTATTGCCAGTCCCCGAAGCGACGTCGCGGTGGGTTTCCGTTGCGCCGGCCCCTCCTGCTCCCCCTCTGAGCATCTTGCTCACAAGCCGCTGCTTGCTGATCTTAGCCTCCGGGTCATCGTACTCGACCTGCGTGCTGGCCGCCGGCGCCCCGCCGCCACCCTCCTGCGACGAGCCCTCGGCCCCCTCGTTGATCACCGCCGCGGACCTCCCTAGCCCAGCGGACGAGTCCGCGCTCCCCGTCGAAGCCACCGAGGCGTTGCTGACCGCTCGGCCGATCACGTCCCGCCTCTTGCGCCTGGAGGCGGGCCTTGCGTCGTCCTTCCCCGCGGCTGCTACGGCTGCGGAGTCGCTGTTGTAGGAGTTGTTGCGGCTGTTCTCGGCGGTGGCGGGGTTCGCGGGTGCGCCACCGAGGAGGGAGGTGAGTTTCGACGAGAGGGCCAGCCGCTCCGCTTCTGCCTTCTCTGCCTTCTCGCGTTGAATCCTGCGCTCCTCGAGCTCGGCGGCGGCGCCGGCTGCAGCATCTGGGCCTTGGTCTGGCTCTGGTCGGGCGGCTGGTTGCGGGGTTGGGTCATCGTCGTTGGGTGCGTCGAGGCCGTCGTCGTCGTCGCCTGCTTCTGAGTCGCAGACTTCGCTTCGCACGCGTGTGAGCGGCTTGCGTCGCGGAGATTGGGGTGTTTCTTTGGCCGAGGTTTTGTTCAGCTCGTTGGCTGACTTTTCACCGAGTGGATGAGAGTCGTTTCTCGAACTGGGCCGTGCCTCGGGTCGCTGTGATGGTGGCTTCTCCCTGGACTGATGTGTCAGGGCGGTCTCAAACTCGGTGGCGGCGTTGGAGTCATTCCTGGTTGATGTCCTGGCCTGAGATAGTGGAGGCTCAGTGGACACCAGCGGCGTTGGGTCAAAGGCCGACATGTCTGGGCCCGGGAGGCTGGCCCTACCTGGCTTCTCGGTGCGCTCTGGCAGTGACTTTGGCGTCAACTTCTTGGACATGTCGGACGTCGATTTGGATCTGTTTAATGGTTTTGTTGTCGCGCTCTTCTCCGCGGTGGTCCTTGCTTTGAGCTCGGGGAACAGGAATGGCTTGGTTGACAGCCTTTTGCCCTGTGATATGCACGCCCAAAGCCATTCCGCCTTGATGACGGGGACGTTCCAGAGTAATGCCAGGTCGAGCTTCTGTTTCCGAACGGCACTCAGGGAGGCGCACAGCAGCAGTGAACTTTCGGCGTTGAAACGTTCCTCAAAGCGCGCTCCTAGCTGGCGGATGGATTTATCCACCTGCAGAAGATCGACGTCGGTGAAGCCGGCAGTGCATATCGAGAGCTTTTCAAAGCCCTCGATGGGAAAAACTGGGAACGGTCTACCAATAACGTGGTCCTTTGGATCCAGCAAGGCCTTTCTGTGTAAACATCTCTCGATGAAGCATTCGGTAATGAGATCCACACCATCTGGCAGGAGTGGAAGTGACTTCTGGTCGGCGCTTTGAGGTACTATTACAAAGCGACGGATCATCCCCTCTGAGGTTGTGATGTCTGCCAGGGACCCGACCACAAGACCTCCCAGGGATGAGACCGTATTGACAAGAACATCGGTCTGCTGTGGAGGAAAACCAAAAGCGTACAGACAGCACGAAGCAAAGATGTTGTCGCCTCTGTTCTCTGCGCCAACGAACGGGGAACGCGAGCGGCCGGTGTCAACCGACTCACTGACCCGTGATATAGACGCATTGGACCGCAGGACCGAATCGCTCGGCAACGGCTGGGTGGGCTCCTCGGCATGGTGAGAGGCGGACTGGTCGACGGACGGCTGGCCCAGGATCTCGCCCCACATGTTGTCCCTCTGGCTGTTCAGCTTCATGCTCGCCGTCTTCCTCAGCTTGCGCCGCCCTTGCTCCTGTTTCGCCGCCGCCTCTCTCTGTCGCTTGCCAAGCGATATCCGACGGTTCGCACTCGCTTTTCTGTTCCATGCTCCCCAGCCGATTTCTTCCTCGGAAAGCAGGGGGTCGTAGGCTTTTTCGTCGAGGATCATGCCTCGCTCCACACAGTCGTACACCCATTTAAGCCCTACGACGTGCAGCCCCCAGTTCCTGGCGGCCAGGTACTTCTTTCCCTCGGGCTTGTACACAATCAGGTGGCTGACCTGTCTGCTGAGGTCGCCTGTGTAGCTGCCGCCATGGGATTTGATCTTGTCGATTATTTCCTGGCGCATGTGTGCTGGGGACATGAGTTAGCCTCTGATTTGCCAGCTAGAGTTGCCAGGCCAGCCGTAGGAGGAACGTACGCTCGTCGAAACCCGTCAAGCAGCAGCTCAGCGTAGTCTTGGGGCCAACCTCTTGATTCTCGTCTATTGCACCGCCGCCAGTCTCGAATGCTTTTAAAGTCCACTCCTTCTCCAAGGCTCGGAAGTCGATCTGCTCGTCCCGAACCCAGAGATTTCGCACGGCATCGACCCAGCCCACGGCCATGGCCTTGATATCCTCGCGTTCCTTGGCGACATGTCTGTACTTGGGGGTGTCGTACTCGCCGACGATGAGGTGGGTAACGTCCGGGGTCAGGTCGTACTTGTGGATGCCGCCGAGCTCGTCCGTCTTCTTTGCTATTGTCGACTGAGGGTGGCCAAGGTGGACATGGTCAGCTTCGTTCGTCAAGGTAGAGTCAACAAGGCTAAGCACTGCACAGCAGGACTTACACGAAGGTCGGTGGGGATGCTGGTGCAGCAGACGACGACGCCTGCGAAGGGGTGGGAGTGGTCGAAGGCCTCGTCGCCATGGTCTGAGGATGCTGGAGGCGAGTCCATCACCTTGGTCACGTCGAATTGGAGTCTTTACCCGTGCAAAGGCATGGGTTGGGTAGGGATTGGCTGAGCAACGATTTGGATCTGCTCAAGGCGGGTGTGGAATAATGGGGGCTCCTTCAAGTCGCGTCTCGCTAAACTAAACATGCCCCTCAACCGCGTCTTTGTCTGCAGGCAGCGCCCTTAGTCAGCACCAACGGGCGGCAAGACGTCACAGCTTCAGGGGCAAAGCTACTGTAGCTGAATGCATCCTTCATTCCTTCCTTCTGTCCATAGACCTCACTCACAGAGTGATCTTTCCCATGACTTCTCACTGTGACCTGAACTGCAATCCCACCTCATTTTACTTGAGGGCAGCTATTAGTTCTAAGTGCATCAGCCAACCATTATTATGGCAGGAGCCTTTTGTCCTTTTCGCCTTGAGTGATCGAACACAGGCAGGCGCCCATTCGTATTAACTGTCACGACTGCCTGAATACCGGAAACCACACAACCTTCCTTCCGGTGCTCCCGTGCCATGTGTACGAGCATGCAGGTCTTCCCTCTTCATTCGCGATATTCTCGCTAGCTCGCTCGCAGTGATGACTTGTGGCAGAATGAGCGCTCGTTGTTCACCATGCTACTCTTGATCCCTTTACAGGCGCACAATCTTGTATGACTTGACGCCCGTGACACACTTTTGCGACTCGTCCGTCACCAGCTCCTTGCATTCAGCATCGGAGTATAGTTGGACTATTCGGGCGGGAATGTCAGTTAGCGACCTAACGACGCACCTTGTGGGCTGGAGAAGGGACCTTGCTATGAGGAAGCAGGTGTATGCATTTTGGTTGGGAGACTCACAGCCGAACAGGGGAGTGAGAGGGATGCCTTCGAACAGTTGGAACTCAGCACCTTCGACGCCGGGAGTGACCGCGTCACAGGAGTCGAGAGTGCCCAATGCGAGGCTTTGGCCCTCTGGGTAGAGGATCGTGTCCTGCGTGCAGGTGGCATTTGCGTCGTACCACATCTGGAGCGTGCCGTAGACGGTGGTGGCGCTGGCAGAGACCGCGAGGGCCAGGATGCTAGTGAAGGTGGCGATTTGCATCTTGAATGGTTCGTGAGACTAGCGGGCTGGACGTTGTCTGTTGATTCGAGTTGGTCTAGTTGGCTGGCTGATCAAGAACCAGAAGAACGTCGAATGGAATGTTCGCTGTTCCCCTTTATACCATTTTCTCGGATCCTCATCACCGCTCCCGGCAGCCAAGCTTTCATCTATTCTGTGGGACTGGACGGGTCTGCAGCAAGGATCACACTTGGCAGCCCTGGCAGTGCCCTCTCGACAGAGCCTCAATGATCGCACTGCGGGCCCTCCGTGCTCGTATTTACGTCTGCTCAAGTAACATGGATCCACCTGGCATGATGCTTGGTTAAGGTTATTCTATTTTAAGGCATGTGGAAGGGGTTCAATTCGGGGGAGATCACCGAGCCGGCTTCTCGTCGTAAACAAAACCCCCTTGCTTGCACTCACCTCGGCGAGCTCGGCACCGTGAGACAACGGGCCACAACGACCACAGCTGGAGGCCATGATCTGATGAAATTAATTGAAAATATGCTTCATAATTGTTCGAATCTAAGTCGATGTTGTACCGTCAATACCTTGACATTCCTGAGAGAGCAGAAAGTCGGAATCCACCACGTGCTTCGCTGTCGTATCCCATGAATTGACCGCCCCCCGAAACGGCCTTCCATGCAGTGAGGCTCGTATTTGACAGCGAACGCCGCCAAGTCAGCCCAGGATCATAGTGCATAGCCATGTTCGGTACCGAGGGTTGTTATGAGCCGTTGTAAAGCGCTGTTAAAAAAGCTTACTTCGTTCCTCTGTAGTGTTGGTGTCACTGCTCAAAGGTTCTGTGCCAACAATCCACGTTGTCGACAATCGTTTTATGTCAGTCTGTTGTCCATTCACGTGAGGGGCCTGTGAGTTTTGACCTCGATGTCCAGTACTGACACAGGCGGGGGACCAGTCTCGCTCCGGCAGCACAGGAAGGCCTTGATAATCCGCAGTATACCTCAATTCCCTGGCTTTCCTGCAGAAAAATCAGCAAATAACGAAAAGTACCCAGTGGGAAATTTACTAGGCTCGTTTGAGCCAGACTGTTCGCATGAGGATCATGAAGCATTGGCTGCTTGCCTGTGCTGATTCAGTCACTGAAGCTGCATTTTTGGGCATTGAATCCGTGCGATATGAATTCGCAGACCTTGTCACAAGCTTTTGCGAATTTCTCATCTTTTTACCTAGAACCTATATTATGTCGCAATTGATATCCCATATGTGAACGCACCATCACCAATCAATCATGGCCTCCGGGCCAATGTTCCACTCCATCCATGTAAAGCAGCACCTCTATGAACGCCGTCTATTCTCCGCGGCCCTTCCTCCGCGTCTCGAAAGCCCGCAAGATAGCCTCCTCCTGCGCCGCAGTCGTGAAAACCAACTCAGTCGGCGCCTTCCCCTCCGCAGACCTATCGACCATTTCCGACCGGCACTCCTCCTCCGTAGCCCACACGTGGTCCTGGTGCTCGTCCGGGTCAAGCGTCACGGCGGCCGAGTCCTCCACCTCGACCACGAACGTCAGCTTGAAGACGAACCTGCCGCGCCTGGTGCGGAAGACGGCGCCCGCGGCCAAGCCCTCGATGGAGGCGGTGAAGCGCCTGACCTTGAGGCCGCTCTCCTCCCACACCTCGCGCACCACCCCGCCTAGCACGGTCTCGTCGTCGTCGACGGCGCCGCCGGGGATTTCCCATCTATTCGGCATGGAGTCGTGTGATGCGCGCTGGACCAGGAGGACCCGGTCTGGTTGAGCTGCTGGGTGATGGACACTGAAGATGACGGCGCCGGTGGCTAGGCCTTCCAGCTTAGGGTTGGCGGTCTCGTTCAGCTTGGAGAGATAGTCGTGGATGAGGATGTTGTAGTCCGCTAGGGACGGGTCCAATGTGAAGTCTGCTGGGGGAGGTGGCGAGGGGGCCATTTTGGGCCGGCTGGTCTGGGTGTGAATGTTCCGAGACGCTTCTGGTGATTATTTTCAGAGGTCCGGTATGTGGTGATAGAGTTGAAATAATGTGTGGCCGGTATGACTGTGAGACTGAAGGGATGAAGAGCGTGGCGTGGTGCCAATGAGCAATGCCACTGTGGCTGACTGCCAGGCAGAATCTTTAAAACGGCCGGGTGAAGACCAGCCGCGGTTAGGCCGGCGCCTTGAGTAATGCCGCGTAGTCAGGTTTTGAGACCTGCTGAACACCAAACATCATCGTCAAGGTAATGACCAAAAAACCAGAGCATATTGGTCTCACGAGACAATTTCTAAGGGAGAATCAATAATTGAAATGTAATATGCATCAGTTGGACAAGCGCGAGCAGCAGGCAATGATGCCTCTCACCGCCTGTTCTTGGTCTTGATAACACCACAGCTAGCATGCATTTATTGTTTGGATAGAGCGAATGCAACAGCAACTGTACGAAAACGTGAGCAGTTCTCCGCAAGGTCTGGGAGACGCAGAAACATTGTGGTGTCACACGTTCGACTTTTCTGCCAGCTGATGCTTCTAAGATGTCAGTCGGCATCACGGCAGACCAGCCGGCATTTTCCTACGACGAAGTCCACCACTAGCTTGATTGTTTCTTCTTCTACTTTTTTTTCTTTTCCGAGAATGCATTATTGGAGTCAATTCTTCAACAGAGTCTCCAGTTTTCATATTTGGAACTGAGTAAAAAAGCCTAGATGTGACCACGAAAGAAATAAACATTGAGTCATAAGCATTTAGACAAATTCCCGTATATGTGTTGACATTTGAGGTGAATTACCCACAAATAGCCTGAAGAAAAACCAAATATATTGCATCAAATCAGCTTTCCTTTTGATAAGTTGGGATCCCGGCAACTGTCGCATGGGAGAAATGAGTGTTCTCTCACTGTCATGAAAAGGTAGCAAAGAATGGAACAGGCCCCGAAAACAACACCGAACCCAAGGCCTAGCTCAGATAACACGACAGCAATGAAGAAGAAAGCCAGAAATGCCTTCGCTCTTGCCACAACCCATTCTGATGCCCTCAACTGGATCTCCCGCGAGAAGGGTGCCTAGGCAGAAGTATCGTCAATATACTGGAAGTTGTCAATAGCCAGCCCCAGCACGACGTTCACCCCGTTCTCGGCCTGCGGCACGAAGCTCAGGCTCACGACCTTAGACCACTCGCATGGGAACTGGAAGTACTGCATCGCCTCGGCGTTGATGGCGACGCCAAAGACGGTGTTTGGGGGATCGAAGTTGAACGTGGTCTGGGCAGTGGTCGCATCCTTGAAC
This sequence comes from Diaporthe citri, assembly GCF_014595645.1. Taxonomy (NCBI): domain Eukaryota; kingdom Fungi; phylum Ascomycota; class Sordariomycetes; order Diaporthales; family Diaporthaceae; genus Diaporthe; species Diaporthe citri. The sequence goes on from NW_025064847.1 coordinate 6,397,490, forward strand.
GTCGCGGTGACGGTGACGGTGCTGGCGCTCGTCAGGGCTGCGGCGCCGGTGAACCCGTTCTTCACAAATGTGCCGATGAAGATGGCTTCTGGGTTGAACGTTCGCCCTTGGGTCGCGGAGATGGCGACCGGGTTGGTCGTCGGTGAGTTGCCGGAGATTGCCAAGCTGGAAGACGTGAGGTGTCAATAGGATCTAGCTTGAGAGGGGATGGGTCAGGGAGACTGGATAGACGTGCATTTTTCCCTGTGGGAGGAGAAATCCCGCAGCGAGGGAGGGCGTGACGCCGTATGAGTTGGCCCAGTTCAGACCAGAGTAGCCATTAGGGATGGGAGTACCTCCTAGGCCAACTCCCAGGGCCGGAACATTCGTCAGGTCCTCAAACTACGAAGGAAATAGTTAAACACATGGCTTTTGAATAAGACGGGGGCGGAGTCTGGCCAGACTCACATCAACCACGCTTATGCCGCAGGTCTGTGCCTTTGTCAGGCCCACAAGGGCCAATGTAGTAGCTTGGATGGTTGAGAAGCGCATACTGACTCTTGGAGAGAGTTGCAGATAAGTATTGGTATGTAGAATATTGGAGTCCTTAGAAGCCGGCCGAGAGATGCGAAGGTGATGCCGATGGACAATCTGAAGGAGATCACAGCGGAAATGATGGCCTTTTATAATCAGAACTGCCTCTACTTTTCGCTCCAAACTGCCATGCCACACTAGCCTAGATGGTTCTCTTTTCACGTCTTGACGACGTTTGCTCAATTCAACTTCGTGGACTTCCACTCGTCCCTCCAACTCAAGATACCAAGGAGTCGCGCCATCAAGCCACCACTAGATGTGTGCTACAAGGCTTTGGCCTCGGATGCCTTCCTAGTGGCCATCACAGAGCTACTGATCTTCAAAAAACATCCAGAGCGGAAGTCACGATCGTTCATGGAGTGATGAGAACGGTCATGGACCTAGGGATGGCAAGGGGCCTTGGCCTAAGTTGAAAACTGATGCATCCTTCGTTGGGCGAGGCTGAGTACTATTGGAACGCCATTCGTCCACGGTATGTTCTATGACCAATTTGTACGACGTGACCGGATTCATACCCGAGCCCGATCTTGTCTCGTTTCATCCCTCGTCGTTGTACAAGAATCCTGCAGTTGTTCCGATAGGAGGATGAGAGAACGCCTCCATTCTCTCTATTCTCCCGAAGCTAAGAGATGGTTGGGTGTACCATCAACAGGAAATCGAGATTTAAATATAGGCGAGCCTCGAGTGTCTTGCAAGAGACCTGACCATTGGCGTTTGACACCGTAAAAAAAATGATCACAGCCCAATGCCTTTTCAAAACAGTTTGGCTATACTAGCGGTTCACTCGCAACGGCTCCCATGACTAAAAGTTCGGGAACTTCAGTGACGCCAATCCATTTCTCGGAACAAACGCTGCCATTAAACACTAACTTACCGGTTACAATGTTCCAATTAGTAAAGCAACAAGTTCGAAGCCGCTAGATTTACTGTGCGCAAAGATGCATCCGTGGCGGAGATCCGGTTCGCGCGCGTGATGATCCTTTTCAGCTTCACTGATTCTGTCCTGGACAAATGTTCGAACAATAGGAACACGCCGATCTACAAAAGCGTGGCTTTGAAACAGTCCTAACGACCAAATCCTGGGCTTCAACCAATTTGCGAGTAGCCCTAGGATCTGGACCACCGTGCAACGTAGGCGTGCGTGATTGAAGGATTGGCTTAGATCGAGTCCCCTTTGAATCCGGTGTTCAGCTCCTATGACATGGTTTGTTTGGGTCTCGGGCAAGACGACGAGCACACCCAGGTCGCCACCAGCGCCTCTCGGACATTCCCGGACGAGCCACTGATATCTTCCCGATACAAACCACCCTGCCTTTCCATCTCCAATACAGTCTTTGGACCCACGGCAGCTCTGCCAACGAAGACGAGGGCCGCGTACGGACCTTGACCTATGGAAGTCAAAAGGTTGGAGCTCTTCAATGGATGTTTTGTCTCTAAAACCGACATTCCGTGCGACTTGTGCCTTCTATTTATTTATGGTGATCAAGGGTACTGCGGTAACCAGGAGTGTCGGAAGTTGTGCTTTAGCAATGCAGCGTCAGGAACTGAACCATCGTTCGTGCTGTGTGAGTGCTCCTGCCCCATACCGAACCCGTCAATCGTCAAGACCAACACATCCCCAATAAGCTTTGGCTGCGTCATATTTGACAGCTGCCGCAGGATCACCAGGTTTGGATCCGCCGTCTGCAGCTGCCGAAAGACAACGTCTGTCCACGCAGCCGGGCCCGTGGTGGTGATGACTGCATAGCCGCTCGGGCGGAGGTTTGCCACCGTCGTCTCCTTCGCGGCAGCCAGCCTCCGTACGGCCCGCACAGTCTCGTCTACCATGGTGCGGTAGATTGGGTGTCCAGGTACCGCGGCGAGTGTCCATTGGCAGAGTATGACGGCCCATCGCCGAATCCAGGCGGGAAATCACCGTCGAGCTGGTCGAACTCGATGCCAACCACAGCCCGGACGGAGCCTCTCAGGTATTGGGGGACCCAGTCGTCGACGGGCTTGAGCGCCCACGTGTCGAGGTCCGAATAAACCCCGCCTTCTGCCAATATGACCAAGTACCGGAGAAAGTCTGTCTTCATACCTGGGTTCTGGAGTGTGTGGTAGTCTTGAAGAATCGAGGGTTGTCGGAGAAGTGTCTGTTTACAAAATCTTCTGCCGACTTTGCACTGAGCAGACTGTACTGGTAGCCAGGATTCATAGCTAGCCACTATTTCATGTCGTGGAGTAACTACCATTCTCCGTCAGTGGAATTCATTATACATACAAAGAGGACTACAGATGAATCGCCGAGTCACGGAGCTTTGATTTAATTCTGAATGGTCCAGGCCCGTTAAAGTCTGCTGTAGTGGAAAATATCTGCCATATCTTCCGCGGTATGCCTGAGGCGCTCTTCTGCCCTGCCTTTCCCCTGATATTTGTGAAGATGGAACTGTACCCTGGCGGGGAAAGCATTGTCATCACCACGATGAAGATGACTGCTAACTACTAACACAGGCGCAGTCCCTCTCTTGCATGCGTATCCAGACGAAACGTGCTTCAGCGGCGATGTCATTTTGGAATATGATCCCAGCGATACTCAACAATGCATACACTGCCGAATGAAACACAGGTTTGGTATTTTGCATCACTATTCAGCTTGACACCCAAACACTGCATGGACAAATGGGTGTGATTAATTGCTACAGTGGAAGAAATCTGAGCAAGCGAAGCACGTAGTACGAAGAATAGGAATTAATGAGAGAGGAGGGTCGAACGCGATCTGCAAAGGATGATGATAGATACCTGGAGGGGTTTTATTTACTCACACAATCTCAATCACCACCCGAGCATCTCAACGCTCGGGCGCCAACTCAACCCCAACGCTCTGGCTAGACCTACTGCAGGTATTCGCGCAGGCGTGCTGCAACGCGCGAAGATGTTGTCATGGCCGGCCCTTGTGGACCGTTTCTGCAACCATTTCACGCCGTCTTGTACCCATACGATTGGATCTTGAGCCGGCTCACAAGCAGACATGAAAGCTTCACTACCAGCGGCACCATATTATTTAGCGCAGAGCCGTTCAGCGCTACGACGACATGGGAAGATGTCGGCGGGTTTGCCTACTTTGACAAAATGAGCACCGCCATCAGAAGTCTTGGTTGGGACCGTCTCACTATTTAGGGCCACGGAAAGGCCCAACGTTTCTTCGCGTACTGCGCCGAGCGCACTACGGCTGACGTGAGGTAAGCGTATGTGACTTCGCACACCCTGCTCTGATAAAAGCTTTCTCCCAATGGTGAGAAGTTCGAGAGCGTGACCAACGCATTGATAACGTGCTATTTAAGTGGGTTGAACTGGTGTGATATGCGAGATCATGCCGGAGATATCATAGTCGAGTTGGCCTCATTATTCCTTTCAATGCGGCTGGGAATCTCGACGGCGAGATCATGTTTGGGCTTTTATTCAGCATCGCCAGACCCATGGATAATACCCAACCCGTCGGTCCAAGTGTAATGGAAGACAAGGCCCAAGTCAATGTCTTTGCCGCACTGCTCGCCAACCACGTCGCTTCAGAACAATACCCAGCCCCCACACTGGCACAAGACGTTTTTCACGGTTTTTAATGGTCCATCTATCGTTCTGATCAACAGCATGCGGGTTCTATCGTGGCCATCCAACCTATCCGTCAAGTTTGTAGAGATATTTGAGCAGTGGATGAGACAAATATTGTACCAGAGTGATTGTTCCGGCTTTTAGTGGTCAATCCGACATCCGTATTCTTCATAAACGGGCCGGTCACTCAATTCATCACAGTTGCGACTGGCTTTGTTATACAATCGATACGTCTAAGGCCAATAAGTGGCCCAGCGTTCGTTCGCGCACACTTCAGCCTTGTCTAAACGACTTGAGTACGCTCAGCGGGATACTGGTGCTTGCTTTTGATCATCCGGCATCTGCCGCTGTCAATGCCGGGTGTTCGTGGAAGAAGCAAGTGAAATGCACCCTAGACCCTTGTAAAGAATGCCCCCGGTTTGGGTATAGCTCCCATAGATCGCGGATAATTAGTGAGTCATCCCTACCACGCGATTGCGTTATGCGGAGGATCCAGGGGTCAAGGATTCAAGAGCTCATGCTTACTCAATTATCTCCGGTAGATAATGAATGACCCCGTCCCTCTGCTCTGAGAGGTGAAAGCCTCTGCTGCTCTTCAAGTATTGTACTTGCGTAACTGCCATACAGTCTTGTCAGACCGCGATTGACATGGAAGCAACCACCCTCAATGGCCCGAGCATATCTGTCCCCGGACGATCGTCGTCGAGCAACCATGTGCCTACAACGATAAGCACTTCTCCTGAATACCAACACCGCATCGCAGAGATCTCCGCGCGTGCTGTCCTCCATGACCCGTTAAACATCCTGTTCCAGCGCGAGAAGACCGGGATGGCGGTACCGGTCACCGCGTCTCAGCTGTACGAGGGCTGCATAACACGCACCAGGACCAAAATCGCCGCGGGCTCATTTATCGTCGAGGCCGCGGGCTTCGCATCCGTCGCGTGCTGGGAGCCGCCGGAGAGCATCGCGCCCGACCGCACCGAGGAGGCCATCCAGGAGATTTCTCGCCACAGACCCATCTTTGCGAAATTCTTGAAAGAATACGAGGAAACGAGGCGCGAACTCTTTGGGGACCTAAGGAAATTCTGGGTGCTGAGCCTGATGGCGAGGGATCCCGACCGAGCTGACAAGGGGGCTGTCAGGGCCGTCATCGAGCCGTTTGTAGCCAAGGCGCGACGGGATGGAGCCCCGCTGTGGCTGGTGGCAGGGAATGAGAGGGCGAGGGATGTTTATGGATACTTTGGCTTTCGGGTTGTAAAAGTTCTGAGATGTTTTCCGACAGATAGAATGAAGGCAGAAGGTGCATTGAGCGAGAAAGATAAAGAGGGAGTTCGTACCTGGTGCATGGTGGCGAATTGGCCCCCGGAAAAGGTGGAGTGAGGGAAGCAATCCGTCAATGTCCCTGTCTATTAATTACTCGGTCGTTGAGGTCGTAAATGATTAGAGGTTTGGTTCTTGCAGGTGTTTTCAAAGTGATACGAGGAGTGGTTTTCCGAGGCTCAGTATTCAATTTGAATGAAGGACGGAGACAATGCAGTCGTGGGTTGTCTTAGCATTTGGCTGCTATGAAAACGAATTCGGTCATCGATCAGCTATGGCTGTTCGTGGATATTTTGATATGCATGAATTAAGCATTCGCACATGCACTGTCGCTCACTAAACGTAGATGTTGCACGCCAACTGTGGCTTGGTCAATGACGATCCGGCAAAGAAACATCGCGCGTTGAGAATGAACAACTCGGACTTGTGACTAGGTTGCCAATTAACCACGGAGGTGAACATGGTTTCCTGGCGGGTAAGCCAAGAAACGTAATGCATATTTGGATGCATGATAGCGGTGTGGGCTCCATTTTGAAGATCCTGCTGAGAAAGTCGGCCACTCGGCTACCGCGCCAGATTTGCTGAGAAAGGGCAGCGGACCGGGCCGATCTAGGCTACCGCACAGCTACTCGACAATCATTGAATGTGATCTGTACGTTGAGATATATGACAGAAAAACCGGGTCTGACAAGCACTTTGCCCCAAGGACCAGCTCCTTCTGACGAGCAAGCTTCCCAAATCGGGAGAATTCTGCGAAATAGGAATAGGGACGTCCTAAGTGTCTGCACGAATCTCGAAATAAGTTCGTTTCTTTGGCGGTGAAACAACCACGCGCGAGCCGGGGTACGTATGCCAAACGTCCACGGGTACACCGAACAAGTGCGTGCTCCACAGCAGATCCTCGGTGCATCCAATCGCTCCGCGCCACCTCACAAAAGAGCCGTTGACTACCCATTTGAGCCATGCGGAACTGTTCTTTTGACTTTGTGTATGTTTTGAGACCTTTCTTTTGTGCTTTTCAATATTTTCAATGATTGCGATAGGACAGTTCGGATGTCAAGCGCTGGGCGAAGTTCTCTGGGAACAAGAGGGCCAGACAGGGAATCTTTCAAATGGTCCGAAGACACCAACGGGTCGTCGAAAGTGAAATTGAGACTTACCGGCCCTGAGCAAACCCTGATCCCAATGGTTTTCTTCAGGTCCATGGATGCTCAATTACCAGAGCCTATCCTCGGTGATCCGTATTCACAGGGGATCTTGGACAGATGCGACGTCGACTTGAAGGCAGGTCACTTCATCAGAGATGATCACTTCATCGAGTACGTTATGAATCGGACCAAACACTTAGATATTTGGTGCCAGGTATGACGCAACCTCCTAATGGACCCCAATCAAGCCTCTAAAGAAGAAAGCTGACTCCTTATCTAATTTCAGGAGTTCCTCAATCTACATTTTGACGAGCCTATCACGGTCTTACATCTAGGCTGTGGCCTGGACTGTAGATACCTGCGTATGAGGACAAGCACCAACGTCCGGTGGATTGACGTCGACCAGCCCCGTGTTGTCGAGGCACGGAATTCCCTGCTCCCACAGCCACCCGGAGATTACACTCTCCGGGCGCTCCAGGTCACGGTACCAGGCTGGCTAAAAGACCTCCCCAACGACAGAACAACACTGGTGGTGGCAGAAGGCTTGTTCCCCTTCCTCACAGCCACCGAGGGGAAGCAAATTCTCCACGACATAGTCAACTACTTCAGCCGCGGCCAGATCATAACGGACCACGTGAGTCCTATGGTTGCACGGCTCTCAAGCTCCATCAAGTTCCTGCGCACGAGCGGGTCGAGGTTTCAGTGGGGCGTGGGCGACCCAAAGAAGGAAATCGAGCCCGTACACCCAAAGTTGAGAATGAAGGGGTCCCTACACTGGCGTGACTTTATGGAAGAGCATCCGCCAATTTTCGGTGGGACTATGACGAGGATGATGGGTGTCTTTTTGCCGGGATGGGAGAGCAATCTCAAGCTTCTTCGCTTTGAATACTGAGATATGATCACTTGAGCTGTACAGAGCTAGAACTTAATGTTGAAGATACCCACATAAATTTCGAGAACATTTCAGCCATGAGCTTCAGCAAAATCTGTCACATCCCATGGCATGTCCCTTGTTTGCTGTGTAGTATATTTAGGCTTCTTGCACAGTTCAGCTTCTATCAGCACACGACACTAGCCTTAGCATGGGCTTTACTTATCATTGAAGTTGCCATCATCATTGTGGACGCACATTCCTTCTCTGCAAATAGATCTTTGTTCATGAATCAGATGCCTTGTCTTTCCAGCTCACACAATGGCCTTGTGACCTTGTCTTCTTGTGTTGCTATTCTATTGCAATACCTATTCGCTTTCCTTTGCGAGGAAGCTGCTTTGTAGTGAAGCTGCTAAATGGAATGCCTATATACTCTCTCAGTTTTGGTGATCTTGCCGTGGGACCCGAAACTAACAACTGGGTACAACCTGCTTCCCATTGGTTTTGGGTTCAAGTCAATTGGCTACCAGCAGTCCATTATTCATTGGCCACACCGAGTCCGAGCACAGAGTTTCGCAGCAAATACGGTCAATCATGGAGTCGCTTGAGACCAAATATGGCCACCTATTCGTCGACGGAGAAGATCAGTATCTGTTTGTCAGGGTCCTAGGAATCGGCATGGAAGCGAGCGCCCAGCTTGTTGTCCATGTGCAAACTGGTGAGTTAGTCGTCCGCAAAGTCGACAAGCGTCTCTTGGACACGCGGGAGAAGGAAAAGCAAGACCCTGAGAGAATTCTGTTTTTGGTGCAGTCACAGGCTCGCTTACGCGGTGTCCAGCCTAACACTGCCCATCTGCTCTCGGCAGACGATGTACCAGCACCACAGAGGCGTGGGGGTAAGAAATTGCTCCATCACCGTGTCAAATACTTCAAATTTTACAACGGCGGCAACCTTGGCGACCTTCGCGATGCCTGCCAAATCAGAAGTCTTGCGCCTCCGCCGTCTATGATCCGCAAGATGATTCAACAAGTGGTCCACGCTTTGAACTTCATGTATACGATGAAACCTTATATCATCCATGGAGACGCACACATTGATAATATCTTCTTGCACTGGGGCCAGAACGTATCTGAAGGACCTGAATTCTTCTTGGGCGATTTCGGATGGTCGACATGCGGCACAATAAGAGCAGGCAATAGATACGGTCTATCCGTAGACATATTCCAGCTTTGGATGCATACCCGAGAGTTACTCGACATTGGAGCCAAGGCCAGCTCCTCCCAGAGCGCCCTGAGGCAGTATCTCGAGGCTGTAATCGAGCCAGAGCTCCGCCGGCTGGCCCATGGCCCAGCTTCTCTCCTACCTAACCTGGCCCCCCTACTCAAGCTCCTTGCAGCTGCGCCGGCTGCCACTCCACCGGACATGCGCCCTTTTATGCTCACCCGCGAATCTCATACCTCACCCTCTCCACTCCTTTACGACACGTGGGAAGAGGCTCAAAAAGCACGTAGCATTCATGGACCGTGGCACGTAGCTCAGGTAAGTATCGACCCTTCCTGTGGCAGGCTGAATATCGTCAAGCTTAGCCCTTCCACGTACCACCGGCCGACTCCAGCGTCACCCGACGACGCAGACAGCGGCTCCGATGAGGAATGGGTAGATATCACTTCACCGCCTGAAGATTGGACTCTCATCGAACACAGTAAGTAAGAATCTCTATTAGGTAGTGTAAGCTTCCATGTCTGTGTGGAATTGGAGTAAGCTATTCTTTCTAAGATAAAGACCGCTTTGACCGGAACAATTGTTGCATATTTGCTTTCAGTCGTAGGGCAGCCATCACAATCCATTCTTTGTTTGCCTCATCAGCCATGACGACCGCAACCGGTGACCGCTTCAATGCTTAAATCACATTTGCCACATACAGACCTGCCAATTTCGTGAACGAATTTCCAAACGGAGAGCTCCGAGTCGTCTCCCAATGCTGCTTCCCACATTTGACCTCGCTTGATACCTTTTCACACACAACACATAGCAAACCTCCCTTTTGTGATTCCGGCATCATGGCAGGGACATGCTGCGGCCGCAGGGCAGCTCGAGCCACCATGGAAAGCATCAATCAAAGCCTGGGAGACCTCAGGGATAGTATGCGATCACCTGGCTCCGGTGAAGGGGGTCTTGAACGAGACCCAAATTGCGCTTGCGACCCCTGCATGTGCCCGTCTGATGACGTGCCGTGCAACGCCCGATATCTTGGACGTGATTTGACCGACCAAGGCCTGCAGCAAGCGCTCGATCGCCTCGTGAGGCACGCCCGCCAGATCCGTAAGCAGCTTCTAAGATACACTTTTAACCCTCTTAATCAAAGGCCTCCCAGTCGGCACACTTTGAGACTGGGTTTGGGCATACTGTGGCCTGTTCCTCCCCTTTTCTCTTTTTTCGAAGGAAATTCCTCGCTTAGTACTTTGATAGCTGACTCCTATTGCTGTAGAGGCGGCACAGGGTGACGCCTGCAACTGTGCAGATCGGCCTCGAGCTCCATCTCCGGTCGAGGAGCCCGAAGATGTGGATGTGAGCGTGCGCCGCGAGCCATTGGGGTTTTTCAGCCTTCCAATAGAGATACGCAACGAGATCTACGCGCTCTGGCTCGCCGACTTGAATGTTCTGACTGGAATTTCGGCCGTCCGAACCCGTATGACTGAAGATATCCTTCCGACCAGGCTTTCGCGAAACTATCCGACGGATCCGCCTCAGCGTCATATCATGTGGGAACCGCCCGAGGGCGCACCCGCTTGGAGGCCGGAGGATCTTGCCCCTTGGGAGAGGGAGGTGGCGGCCATTACCTACGAGCCTGCCGCCCCGGACGATGCGCTCCAAAGCTTACCAGTCGAAAGACTTGCTCTGCTTCGCGTCTCCAGAGCAATGAACCAAGAAGCGGGCGGACTGTTCTATAGACAAAGATTCTCGTTCACCAACCCAAGAGAGATTATACGAGACGATAATGGCACCTATTTTGGTATTCTGGCCCTGGAGGCCTTCCTCACCGATCGTACAGATGCGACCCGCGATCGACTCTCAGATATTGAAATTGATCTACGGATGTTACAGCACCCCGACCTGCGCGACGACCGACTGGACTACGCTGGGCGAGAGGTGACCATGAGGGAATATGGACAGAGCCCCAGGCTTAACTGGACGAATGGTCTAGACCGCTTACCTTTTTTGGCAGACAGGCTGAGAGAAATGCCTTTCTGGCATTTACACCTACACTTCGACGGCGTCGCGCCTTTGTGGTACGAATTTCGAATAACTGTGAGTGGACGAATATTCTCCATCAATTATCAAAACCTCCCAACGTTAATCTAAAATCCATTCAAACATATACTAACACTTCTCAGGATCCACGACAAGTGGAAAATCGGTTTGGCAATCCCACATTTCCTTGGACCATCGGCCTTTTCAACATAGGCCCACGGAATCGCTTACATTTGACACTGGCTTTCGATCACGCGCTGACGTTGGGCGAATCTCTACCGCGACGGAGGGCATTTATTCATAATGCTGTTTGGATGCTGATGGTGATTCGCCATTTCTTGCTCAGAAATGCACGAGCACTTGAACTCGGGTACGAGGGGATCCGCGTGAACACAGAGTGGGAAGCTCCAGAAATAAATCCAGCACGATCAGGGTTCGCAAGGGTTGTGGCAAATCGTGGGGTATTGGTCGAATGCGATGACGAGTACATACCCGAGTCCAACGAAATCAGGTCCCGCCTACTACCTTACAATTACGCCGAAGCGGTAAGGCAGACTGGCAGGACCTACATGGCTACTGATGACCCACCACCGGAAATCCAACCCCGTGGGACGCAAGGGGCCCGTCGCCGCCAGCGACCAAGCGAGGGAGCGACTCCAACTCAGGAAGAGGAAGAGGAAGAGGCAGAGGCGAGGCAACGGCGTCGACGGCGTCGACTTGAGGAAGACGAGCAGACATGACCGACGATGAGAAGGGGTAGGCTACTTACGATAGGGTGGTCAGAATCAGTAGCCTAGGTGTTGGATTTGATACGAAATCCAGGACGTCATGAAGGATTCTCGATGAGTGTTTCTGATGCTTGTCGAGGTTTCAGTCAGCTGGATAAAACGTGGTGTAAGATGTAGAAGAGCGCAATTTACTCGACTCTGGAGAAAGAGATAGCAGTGAATTTCTTCTCGGACATTGAAAATCTTGTGCAGATTGCAGGGTTGCGATGGTAGGTGGCTGTGCTCAAGTGTCAGGAGTAGAGGAAAATTGCTATTCCTAGTGTTTTGACATTCGAGTGGTCACAGTGAACCATGCTCTTGGTACAACAAGATCTCTGTAAACATGCGGATGAGATGAAGGGAATTGGAATGCAGTGCATATGTACAGTCCGGCTCAACTCAGAGGCACACCACATGCATCGGTAAGAGTCACTGCGACGAATTCAAAGTTTAAGCCAACGTGTCACAAATGCTATCAAAACTATCAAGGCATCACCTCCGGCCACAGCTTGGTGTAGTTAGAAAGCGGCAGGATGACGCCCACGTAGACAGCCTCGCGGAACCGCCCGTCGGCGAAGCTCGGCTGCGGCCCGAACGAGCAGTCGAGGCACCGCCGCACGACATCCGACATGTCGGGCCCGCTCTCGCCCAGCACCCTGCGCGACCAGCGCCGCGCCGTGCTCACGTCCGTCTGGTCGTTGGGCCGCCCGTCGGCGCCGAGGTACTCGCGGCGGAACTGGCACGCCTCGATGGTGTGCCCGAATATGAGCTCAAGGATCATGACGCCCAGTGTGAATAGGCGCGTGCGTGTTTCCTCCTCGTTGTCCTGCTGTGCTGTTGCGTCGTGGCCTGTGTCTTCGTAGTTTGGGATGGCGGTGTCCGGTCTAGCGGCGAATTCGCGGCAGACTGAGGGATATATGCTGGAGACTGAGTAAGATTCCGTGTCGACAAAGAAGTGGAAGTCATTTTTGGTCCATTTTGGTGACAGCCAGGGGGAAAGATGAGTCTGTAACAAAGCGGAAGCTAGGTGCGTTGCTATTTCGAAGCGACCTCGCCTTGAAATGTTGATCTTCATTTGATGGTGCGAGTCCAAAAGTTCGGAGAACGAGTGCAGTTTTGCTTTTACCGTCGCTTGCTTCTGCCTTTCGTTTGAGATTTTGGAGAAAGTAAAGGTCCGCTGGGAATCTTCGTCGAGTGTACCAGCTGCCCGATTCTGTTCGGTCAAAAACGTGCAGAGATCACCGACAGGCTCGAGTTCCATCGCGTTTTCTCGAACGGTACTTGTAGCATGTCCAACCTCGACGACCTTTCCGAGAGGAGTTGATACTTTCTCCAAAGAATTTTTCCAGGTGTTCGAACATGGTGGATGAAGTGGATGAAGTCTTTGGTGTAGCGATGCCAAATCCTAGCTTGTTTCTGATGGGCCCAGATGGCGATCTTTTGTGCCTGACCGAGGAAAACCTCATTGCGGACATTCTGTCTTGCAACCTCCTCCACATCCGATCTTTGAGGCCCGGAGTGGCCCGAGATACAGCTTCTTGCTGCATTATGGTCTTCTGGACTGCCGTGATTGAGTCTGCCTGGCGTACATGGCTCACATCTATTGAGCTTGGGGGGCTCACAAACTCGTTTGGTCTAATGAGAACCTCCTGTATTCGACCCGCATCTAGTGACTGCGGCAGATACCCAGTCCTGAATATGACATTCGAGCTGATTGCAGCCTCCTCGGCGCGTAAGCTGAGGTGAGCAGCGTGGATCTGACAACTCCGTTGGCACCTCCAATGTTTCGCCAAAGTGCGGTGGATAGCGTATGCGTGTTGTCGCAGATGTTCGAAACGCGTAACAGGCTCAGACGTCTTCCTTTTGTCGGCAATGGGGATAATACGTTCGCTGTAGCCAAGAATATCCTCGAGTTCCTTGTTATGCTCGGCAAGCTTGTTGACCTTCCTGTGTTTTCCTTTAGAAAAACTTATCTGGATTCGTTTGAGGTGCCACTGCCATGGTCTTTGCTGATTCGTACCGAGCCATGATATCTAATCCAGTGTTAACCAGCACAGTCTGGCTCGAAGCGATTGAAAGTGTATCTTGCCTTTCCATCTTCGATCTGCAACAGCTTGTTCAAGGCTAGTATAAGCTCATGCATGCGTTGCACAATCCTCAGAAACCTGTCTAGCTCGCTGGCCAGGCGTCCTCTAAGGATCTTTTCTAGATCAGCTTCTGGGCTGTTCTGATCCGGGATCATCAACAACGCCGCCAATTGGTCGCCGTCAGTGCATATGGTTATGGGATCCAAGAGCCTGATCATATTCTCATTGTACTTCATCATCTGATGCCTGATGTCGTCGGTAAAGGCAATGAAGTGTGTGCGGAATTGCCACCATTCGTCGAGAGGCTCAAAGCCTTTGCGGTAGGATTCAAGGCCATTAAGAATGATGGGGAAGGCTCCAAGGACGAGACCCACAAGCTCGATGCCTGACATAGACGCTGTGTCTGGTTGAAGCACTCCTTACTTTCCATTAATGAGATCGCAAAGCGTTGTAGATGCAGGAGTCGTTGCGGGTAAGAAAGATTACGCCCTGGATAACCCTTATATTTAGGCAAGAAACTACCCGGGCCGTTTCTCACCCTGATATATGCAGGCTCTGGGCGGCTCAGCTGACATACGAGCGGGGTCTGCTCCCAACCAGGCTTTTCAAGTCATCAATGTTTCCTGCATTGAACGTGATGATTGGTGACTGCATCTGTGTGATAAGACGAAGCTCCATAATGTTGCAGATGAGGTGTGACAAGCAACCCGCCCCCAAACCTCACAATGACCCTGGAGCATACGCTATTCTGCGTGTGCACAATTCATCCATTATGCCCCGCTCGAGTTCCCCTCAAATACCCTTGAATGCTCTACCGCCGTTTTCTCCCGAAGTCGACACTCCTTTGCATAATACATGGCCAAAGACCCCTCCAAATCCATCCACAATGACTACAGCTGCTATGGGCACTGAGACTATAAAAGTGAGGTCTATTGCTTGCCAAGAAGCACTCCTTGCACTCGTCGCTGAGGGCAAATCTCAACCGAGATCAGCCATCGTCGACCTTCGAGAGGTTGAGAATCATCAACAACGATTTGATCAGTGGGCTGGCAATCTTGGATCCTTTCAAGACCCGGAATCAAGACTTTCGCTGGAATATCGTCTCCGAAATACCCCTCTCATTCGGGATGCAATCCTGCAGCTCCTCGCTGATCTCCGTGATTCTGCGCGTAGCGCCCTGGATATCGTTTCTGGCAAGCAGGAGAACAGGACAGCCTTGCCACTGATCGACCTAGAAACCGACCTTGCCGAATTCGAAGTGTCCAGTGGATCGGAATCATCAAACCTGTCTTCTTCTGGCGAGGAATACCCAGCCGTGTCCTCGGCTTCTGAGATCGAGGAGCTGACATCGGCAATCAGAGGCAGCATCAATGGCCTATTCAAAACCTCAGTTTTCATACGCAGATTCGCCCCGAAAGAAAGACGCCAGAGGGCCGCCGAGAAGACAGACAGCTACAACAGCCAGACCGATGAGATGTACATAAGAGACCGCTATCCAGCAGTTGAAAGAAAGGGTAGGGGTGACCTAATTGTCCGGCTCGGGTTAGCAAACGCTCACCGCCGGCAATACTTCACGTATTGCCGAGCACACAACGATCGATTGTCCACCAGTGATTCCACAAAACATCAAAAAGAGGTCGACAATCATGTTTCTGGCCAAAAATCCAGGCAGGAAGTTGTGACAACTGCTGGTCACAGGGAGCGGAGTTTCCTAACGACAACAGAGGCCACCGACTTGCTCGCAGACAATTTGGCGTCTAGCGAACTGCCTAGATTCCTCCAAACAGATCCAACGCCCTCTTTGGTTTCATTTGCCACTACAATAGACAGATCCACTGATGCTGACACTGCATTTCCCCCTCTACCATCTGATGCTCACAACAACTCAATGTTCTTGTGTCCTTACTGCCAAAAGGTCGTCAAATTAAACCCACAAGACAAGGAAAAATATTGGAGGTAAGAATCTCGCATGGGATACAAGATTGACACAAAGGTGCTGAGCCTTGTCAGGAAACATGTTCTCAGCGACCTCGAGCCATACGTGTGTACGTATCCTGGCTGCAGTCTTGATACCTACCAGTCACAGCATGCTTGGTTTGACCACGAAGTTCTAATCCATCGTGGTACATGGCCCTGTTTTCAATGTGGCGAAAGAGCGGGCACGGCCGACATGTTGCAAACCCATTTGAAGACACAACATGCCGATCAAATCTCACCTCAACAGCTTCCATTGGTGGTTGAGCAGTCGAGGAGACCGGTAAAATTCATCGACCCCAATGAATGCCCCATTTGCGACGAAGAGTGGGCAAAGGGTGAAGTGAGCGACACTGGGGCTCTGGTTGTCACGTTGGATGAGTTCCGACGGCACCTCGGCCAGCATTTACAACGTATCGCTCTCTTCTCCCTCCCACGCCTAGGACAGAACCAAGACGCCAGCTCAAGTGCCGTCACTGGCGGTACTACCAATCGCAGCCTCGTTTCAATCACTCCTCAGTCCTTAGGGGATCAGATAATGGAGGGACTTGTGGTCAGCACGTTTCCGCCGGGTTCACACCAGGTATACATGCCTGAAGGACATCTTGATCAACTGATCACGGAACAATCCATTATCGGAGAGCTCGCTGGGATGTTCAGTCTGAGCTCCGAGGAACAAATCGACACGCACGTTGACGAAGGCCTGGTCGAGTACATTCTCAAGTCGGCAAAAAAGGTGTTCGCTCTTAGCCTGATCTGCGACGTCGAGGCAGGAGCACTTCACGAAGCTATGAAAATATTCAGATCAACTGACTTCGACGACGGCAACTTACCTGTCAAGTTCACCGACTCAGGCGAGCCTCCATGGTCTCAACTGCAGTGGCCAGGGCTCGTCGCCCACAAATTCCGCCAGCGACAATGGATATTTCTTGTCCCCATCTTCCGCCGGGGCATGTTGAATGTGAATCTTGAGCCTCATCACATTCTTCCATTGGCGCTGGCCTCAAACGAGAGACTGGAAGGCAGATCTCACAACCTGTGGGAGGTCACAGTCCACGAGGCTCATCAGGAGGAACCCATGAGAAAGGTGTGTCGCCAGCGGATGCGTTCCCCCTGGTACTTGCTGACCGGCCTTTCTCCAGTATGATAACAGTCTTGCAACCGCAGCAATCAAAACATGCGAGAACGAGGCGAGTTATGTGGAAGTAGAAACCAATGAGAGGTGGAAACAAGAAGAGGAGTTTCTAAACGTAAGAAAGCTCTATCACTTACACATCGTAGACATGGAGGCGATCATCACCTGGGCTGGTCGGGGCAAATACCTTATGTACAAGTGGCCTGACGGTGGTAACCTCCGCGACTTCTACGCCAGCGATCCGCGGCCGACGCTCGAGGCCGGCTTCGTCTGTGCAATGGCACAACAGCTGGCTGGATTGGTCGATGCACTCCGCACGTTGCATGACATGGACGCCAACCGGAGAAGCTTGTATCGACATGGGAATCTGGAGCCTGAGGACATATGGAGATATGAGGATGGCTCGAGAGTGGGCGTCATGAAACTATGTGACATAGGATGGGAGAGTCATCACCCACAAGGAGACTCCACCCTCAACAGGCTTTCATACGGTCCACCAGAAGCGACTTCGGACCCCGACTCTGCACGGTCTCGGCGTTATGATATGTGGTCTTTCGGCTGCATAATTCTGGAGCTCCTCATCTGGCTAGTTTACGGCACCAACGAGCTAGAGTCTTTCATTCGTGGTATAAATGGGAGCTCCAACAGCCATAGCCCATACTGGGTGATGGAAGAGGACGGGACACGTCGTTGGGCCCAAGTCCACCCCAATGTCCGGGCATACATGGACCACATCGCAAAGGATCCGGAATGCAGCGGAACACATGCAACAGCTATCGGCGACCTTCTTACTATCGTGAGGACGCGATTGCTTGTGGTATCAGTCCCATCAATCAACGTACCCCGGTCTCAGGGCCGTGCAGGATCAAGAGAACTCTTCGATTCCATACGAGGCATGCTCGAGAAGGGGAGGTCCAACAGCGAGTACTGGTATACAGGCGTGCCGAGAGATGGTCTTTCTGGCCCAGCAGAATTGATTTCCCCACTCTAGCTGGGACCCTCATAATGGTATACGAGCATTCCTTAAGTATCAGGAACCGGTTTATCCGACAGATCAAGAAGCGGACAATCTTCAGGTTTCGCATAGTATACAGCACCAAGATCCTCCATAATTTTGCACCGCTCGTCCATAGTGATCGCAATGTGAATCCTCCCCGCACCCATCTGGCTGGCGCCGATAATAGTCGTGTTCAAGACCCAAACGCCGCCCTGGGCCGGCCAGCCAAAACAGGTCACGGGTTTGGTCAGTTTCCAAGACTCCTCCGGGGTTCATGAACCACCACATTGCCTCGTCATCAGCGCTGGGCCACCACTTTGCGCCCAGCTGGCGCATTCGCTTGCAGTGTGCCTCTTCGTCTGCGTGAGCAGATGTGGAGTTCTGTGGACGGTCTGCTTCTTTGAGACGATCCAACCCGAGAAAGTCCAATTCGACGGTGAAGCAGGGGTATGAGGTGTAAAGGCCACCTTTTGATGGCCATCCGCGCACAGATGCGCCCGGTCCATCACCAAATGACACCCGCCACGGCTTGTTGTCGCCGGGGATGTAGAACGGACCTTGCTGCTCTCGAACCTTTTCTTCTGGGTCGGCCAGCCCGGCAGTGGCCATGGTCTGAGCAGTGTTGCTTGTTGGACGCGATTTGAAGGTACCGAGGGTGAGAAGAAAGAAGTGAACAAAAGTTGCGGAGGAGAAAACCCAGAGCATGGATGTCTTCTTGGGCATTGCGTGAGATGATGACGATGTTGGTGAGAAGAGTCTGCCTACGTTTGCACAAAGGCCTTGCCAGTGGCTCAAATGTTGTTTATGTCCACCGAACCATGCAATTAATCGGCAGGGTCTTCTGTTTTCATTGGCCGTGGTCTATTGTATAAGTTCATTAGTGCCAACAGGAGCACCATGGTTCCGTGCATGTTAAACGGCAGCCTAGTCAGGTACGCGCTGCAATACACCCTTTAACACCAATCATACCATAGTAGAGCTGCATTTGTTCCACACATAGATACAGTGGTCAAGTACCTACCGTAATCACCATCAGCCAGCTTCTTCAATACCCCGTCGGCCCAGCATTCTTGGAAGTCAAGCTTGGGTGCTGACCCTGCCAGAATCTCTGATGATGTTCATGAGATTCATCTTGCCCTCATGCGAGGATTTGGACTGGTAGCCTGTCGTAGTGAGAGCATTAGGTAAGTTATGGCTAGCTTCTCCCTGTGTTTATGCAGGTAACGGAAAGGCGTTTGGCCAACGACACCAGCAGGCCATGCCAAGAAAAGATTTGCTACTCGAATCGGTCCTGTACGTTGTGCTAGCAACTAACGTGCCAACCTGTGGATCAGGATAGGCAAGTGACATTGGATCAAGGGAGATTCGACCGTCCCGTTGCCATGTCGTGTGATCTTATCTTCCGTCCTGTAGGATTCTGCAAGATGCTAATCCTAAAATGAAAGACCTTCAGCAAGGTCGAGTAAGGTCGCGCGGCGAGGCCATGCAAGTGCTCCGTGGTATCCTGACCGTCATCTTTGGAAATGTTGGCTCCGCTCCAAAGCCCGAAACACTGAACCGCCATTCTTCCATATTTGACAACACTACAGTAATCATGAGAATCAATGCTAGAAGGCTACACTACAGTATAGGAGCACAACAGCAAACACCGGCAGTTCCTCGTATTGAACCTTCTGGGTGCCAGTGGCGCCGCCTTGCAGTCGAAGTCAACATCTCGGGCAGCGTCCCCAGCGATCAGCCATACTCACTGCGGAGGCTGCCGAAGTCTCGCTCGTTTGAAAGGGTTCGGACAATAAGCATTGTGATGGCCTCGATTCAAAGACTCCGGGACTTCATTGGTCTGGTTCCCGCGTTTGCTTTGTCCCGATTGAGTTTCAAAAACTCGAAACGGGGTCGAGCATTATCTTCAAGAGCATTGTTGGTTCAATCCTTTGTCACGGAGACTGCATGTACTATAAGTTCAACGTTGAGCGGTCCAGGTGCAGAAACTTGGCTATGCAACTCAAGCTGGTCTCACAATAATTTCCAAGGTCCAGCACTCAAGCTGCCGTCCATTTTGACTGACACCAGTTGGCCATCACGCACACAACTTGACGCCCAGCACGACCTTGCAAGAATGTCTGAAACAGCTCATGCTACTAGCTTCTGCCACCTATTCCTGGACGGAGAAGACCAATACTTGTTCGTGAAGAACTTAGGTTCAGGGGCATACTCGCAGGCGCAGCTTGTTCTACACTTGCAGACTGGGGAATTGCGCGTGAGGAAGGTGAGTCGCCGGCATCTTGACGAAGAAGAAAAGAAAAAGGAGGACAGGGAGAAAGTCCTCTTCTACCTCCAAGAGCAGGCAGCCAAGCTGGGAGTCCAGCCTCCCATAGCACATCTGTTCTCAGCTCACGACGTGCCCGCAGCTCAAGGAATGGGCAAGGGGAAATGGTCCCGGGTGGCGTACATGAAGTATTACAACGGCGGCGACGTGTGCCAGCTGCACGAGGCTTACGAGGAAAGCGGCCAGGGGATGCCCAGCTCCCTGATCCTCAGGCTGCTGAAGCAGGTCGTCTGCGCGCTCTACTTCACCGGCACGTGCGGCGTGCTCCACGCGGACCTCCACGACGGTAACATCTTGATCCACCACAACGCCGCGCTGGGCGGGCGCCCGGACTTCTACATCGCCGACTTTGGCGCGGCAGAGCGCGGCGCCTTGACTGATTGCATGAACAGGTACACGGACGACGTGGATCACCTCTCCCAAGACTTGGACAAGTGGTTGTACGCCGGGCCGAAGGTTGACGATCGAGACAGAGACGTGCTGTGGCGGTACCTGGACGCTGTTGTGTACACCGTCCTCTTAAATCTCGCCAGCCAGCCCATGGACCACCTCCCCGACCTTAAGCCGTTGATTGACGTTCTCCAGTACGCGCCCGCCGGCCCGCCAGAAACACTACCCGTCGGGTATGACCCCGAGCCCGAAGACGCGTGTGTGCCCTTGTACCATATTTCTGAGCAAGGTGCCCTCTGCGCGCATGGAGTGGCTGGGCCGTGGCATTTGGCACAGGTGAGTATCGATAGATCCACAGGGCATGTGTCAGTTGTCAATATCAGTCCCGAGACGCATGACAATGCGGCTAATCCACGACTTATTTGGGCCGACAGTGGCAGCACCTTGGGTGACAGTGACCGGGAAGCTGCTTTGGAGCGGATAGCTTGAGTAATTAGTGGTAAGTCTTTGGGATTTCAATGGGTTCACCGATAGGCATGGACGAAAAAGCTGGCAACTCAGGTTCAGGGGGAAGCTCTGGCTGCCCGGGTGGTAGATCAAACATTCAATTCGATACTCAATTAACTCATTTCCATAACTCCCTTCTATGTATTATCATGATATATACGTGTCAGAATGAAATCCATGAAGTAACAAAGAGCGCTTCTAGTGCTAAAGCTATGTTGAAGCGTCTTAGATGCCTTGCTTGATGATCTCCGCAGCCTACGAATCGCAAGATGTTGTTAGTATATGCTAATACAGATAAAAGGCAGGGATAGTGGGTTGAATAATCGGTGACTCACCTTCTCGGCCAGGGCGTAGGTAGGCTGGCAAGTGTTGGCGCTGGGAACCATGGGCATGACGCTGGCGTCAACAACCCGCAGGTTCTTGACACCGTACACGCGAAGCGTCTGGTCGACGACACCGCCCAGCTCCAGCGGCATCATCGCGGACGTGCCGACGGGGTGGTAGTCGGTCGGCGACAGGGTGCTGGCGACGTAGGCCTTGAGGTCCGCGTCCGAGGTGACGTTGGAACCCGGGCTGTACTCGACGGGGGCGAACTTGTCGGCGAGGGAGGTCTCGAAGTTGTAGCGGCGGACGAACTTGATGCCCTCGACGAAGAAGTCGACCTCGACGGGGTTGGTCAGGGCGCGGTAGTCGATGACGGGCTCCGTGTTCCAGGGGTCGGTCGTGTTGATGTTGATGCTGCCGCGGCTGAAGGACTGCATCGCCACGGGGCCCTGGGAGCCCTGCTCGGGCTGCAGCATGACGCGGGTGAAGGCCGTGTCCTTGGAGCGCATCTGCGCGGCCAGGAGCTTCATCTGCGCCTCGTAGCCGGCGACGACGGTGGTGTCGGCGTCGGCGGGCAGGAGGCTGGCGAAGTCCTGCTGCTCCAGCTTGGTGGCGAGCTCCTCGGCCTTGTCAGACACGGCGGTCAGGGGGAGCCAGCCGGCCAGGTTGCTGAGGGCGATGGTGTAGGGGCCGGTCTTGTTGGCGGCCCACACTTCCTCGGCCCAGTCCTTGAACTCGTTGCCATCCACAAGGTCGCTGGGGTTGGGGTGGATATCCGTGATCTTGGAGACTATGAATGGGTCAGATCACACGTATTCACCAGAGGAGCCACATTCATCCGAGCCTGGCGGAGCACTTACGTGTGATGTTCATGGTAGCCAGACTGCTGTGGTCCTGGAAGTTCTGACCAACACCGGGGAGATCCACAAGCACGTCAATACCGCCCTCCTCGAGAATGTTCCTGGGCCCGATACCGCTCAGCTGCAACAGCTGGGGGGTATGGACTGTACCAGCAGACACAATGACTTCCTTGTCTGCCTTGACGGTCACAAGGGTGCTGTTACCCGACTTGAACTCGACTCCAGTAGCAGACAGGTCGTCGTCCACAATGAGTCTGCTGGCCAGGGTGTTGATCAAAAGATGGTAGTTTGGTCGGGTGGCGTTAACGTTCAGATGGTGACCTGTGCCAGCGTAGGAGCGAGTGACAGTTCGGGGATCCTGGAGGGTAGGGAACCAGAACACGCCAGCCTTTCCGGCACCGCTGTCTGGTGGGAACTCAATGCCGTCAAGCTCCTTGAATGCTTCCACCAGGGGTTTCACACCTGGGTAGTAGAACCTGGGCCAGCCTGCGTAGATCTCCGAGGAGTCACCCCAGTAAGAGGGATCATACTTGACAGTGTCAAAGTTCTCAGTGAGCTCTGGCGGTGGCTCGGTAAAGTGCAGACCCTATTATGAGACAAACAGAGTCAGCGCAACGGTTTCAATTATGAGAGCAGGGCGGGTCCCACCTTCTTGAAGTACGGCAGGATGCCGTCCCAGCTCCAGTCAGCTGTGCCTTCCTGAGCCTCAGACCCGAACAATGTTTGCCATCGGTCGTAATCCTCGGCAGAGCCACGCATGTTTACCATCGCGTTCACGGACGAGCCGCCTCCGACTTGTCTCGCAATGAGGACGGTGCCAGGCTTGCCATCCAGGCCAGGTTGTGGCACAGACTGAAGGCCAGGCCAGTACGTGGCTGAGGCGTCCCCCTCTCTGGTCGCAAAGTTGACCTTGAGGTTGAAATCCATGTCACCCCATCCACCGGCCTCGAGGACCAGGACGTTGACATCGGGGTCCTCAGTGAGACGATCTGCCACAGTCAGACCTGCGGTACCACCTCCCACGACGACATAGTCATAACTCTTCAGCAGCTGGGATGGCTGGATCTGGCGGGGGATAACGAAGGCATTGGTGACAGAGCTCGCGGCAAGCAGAGCAGAGAACGTGATGCCTGTCCAGCGAGGCTGGGACCTGGACTGACGAAAGAGCGACATGGTCAATATCGATGTAGTCACGTCGATAAACTGAAGGAACACAGCACAAAGAGCGGATGAGGATTATTCCCTCGCTGAGAAGTCTGTACTCCGGCTGGGGACTTAAATACTACATGCCACACAGCAATACGGACTTATACGGAGTTACCTATACGCGGATGACTGATGTTTATTTCAGCTTGATAAACAATAAGTGGACCGATCAGTCTTTGCGTGATCCGGTATCGCCGTTTGCCCCTGTGTTGCACAGATTGTCTTTCAAATCAACCTTCTTGTTCCTGTCGTTGTGTCTTGGCACAAAGCCAAATATGGAAAGTCAAAGTGCGGAAGTTGGCCTCGACCAGCGGTGTCGAACTCGGCTAGCTATCACCATGCTTGTCTTGCCAAGTTCACATGCCAAGAGCATAGGGGTACCAGATAGATGGAGCATTCAAAGGTGCTTTTTTGAGAAACTTTTGTTGTGGTTGCATACGGTTGGGGCCGCTGAGGTGAAGATGCCCCCCTGCCAAGTCGCCGTGGTTCGTGCGTTTACCTGGTCTTCCCCTGGTCTTAGTACTGCATTAGCACTGCAATGCTGGCCTGTCAACCTCGAATCCCCACAGCTGGTCCAACCCCTCCCTATATTCAACCAAGACACGATTCATTAGAACAACCAAGCCACTCCATCTCAGCTGTCTCTCGTCTCCATCTCTGGGCCTGCAGGATCTTATCTTATATTGATCAGCCCCACAGCTTCGTACCTTCCGTTCCCAGGACAGGCAGTCGCGCGCCAAACGACCATGAAGCCGTCCAGTTCCACCTCCGGCTTCTTCCAGGAGCGGCCGTCGCTGCCGAACCAGTTCTACGATGACGCCAGTTTCCAGAGGTCGCTGAGGCGTAAGCCGCACAGACACCACCACCCAGCCCATCCCACCTTGCTAGAGTCAATACTGAAGTGATGCGCAGTCTTCCTACCACGTCATGTGGCCAGCCAAGTCCGGGGCGAAGTCGCACAGCTGGGCGAGGACGTCGTGTCCGACAAGGTGTTTGCCTGGGTCACCGACGCCGAGAAGAACTCTCCCTACCTAGCGGGCCACGGCCGGGACATCTTCGGCAAATTAACGTCCAAGCTCGTCGTCGGCGAAGGATGGCGCACCCTGCAGGCACTCGGTATTGAGAAAGGGATCGTCGCCACCGGATATGACACGTCACTTGGGGCATCGGCCCGCGTCGTGCAGTTCCTGAGGCTACACCTGTGGGAGGGCTCCGCCGCCAACGTCCCTTGCCCATCAGCGATGCAGGACGGCGCGGCGCGACTGCTGCAGCTCCAGCTGGCTGGCAGTGACCTTGAGCCGGAGCAGCGCCGCGTGCTCGGGAGGGCGCTGGAGCACCTCCTCTCTACAGATCCGGCTAAGGCTTGGACTAGCGGCCAGTGGATGACTGAGCGGACCGGCGGGAGCGATGTCTCCCTCACAGAGACCGTCGCCCAGTACAAGCCCTCACCAAAGCCAGGCCTAGCCGACGCCCACGAGAACATTCCTCTGGGCCCTTGGTCCATATCAGGGTTCAAGTGGTTCTCAAGCGCGACTGACTCGAACATGACAATCTTGCTGGCACGCACACAGAACGGAGTCAGCGCCTTCTTCGCCCCCATGAGGCGGCACGACCCCTCGGCGGTCACGCTGGCCGGCCGGCCCATGGGAGCCGCCGGTACGGAGCTCAACGGGTTGCGGATCCAGCGGCTCAAGAACAAGTTTGGGACCAAGTCCCTGCCCACGGCGGAGCTCGAGCTGGAGGATATGCGGGGCTGGCTGCTGGGCCGGCAAGGGCAGGGAGTCAAGGAGATTAGCACCGTCCTCACCCTCACGCGGATCCACTCGTCCGTCGCCGCCGTGGGATACGTCGGTCGCGCTCTCGGTATCGCTAGGGCATTTGCCAAGGTCAGGCAGGTCAGCGCCGGGCGCGGCCAGCGGGCCCTGCTTACCCAGAGTCCACTGCACATGCAGACGCTGGCGGACATGACTGGCAAGTACCACGGGCTGATGCTGCTCACCTTCTTCACGTCGTACATTCTAGGTCTGGATGAACATCCCCAGGCGGGAAGGTCAGGGCTATCCCCACCGCTAGCCGCCATCACGCCGGAACAGCAACACATAGCGCCGCTTCTGCGTGTCTTGACACCTCTCTGCAAGGGCTACGTCTGCAAGAATGCGATCCACCTCGTGTACGAATGCATGGAGGCGCTGGGCGGCGTGGGCTACCTCGAGAACGAGGAGGCCCAGAACCTCAACATCGCGAGGCTGTACCGCGACTGCTGCGTGCTGTCCATCTGGGAGGGCACCACGGACGTTCTCGCCACGGACTTCTTGAGGGCCCTCAAGCATCCCAAGGGAGGTCAGGAGTCGATAGATGCCCTGGATGTACTTCTTGGCAAGAAGACCAAAGTCTCGCCTGGGCAGGTGGACGGCAAGGCAAGCGGACCGCCCCCGACGGGCCGATGGGAAGCGTTGAAGGAGACGCTTGCCCGAGAGTCACAGGCCGATCTCGTCGGAGACGCACGAAGCATCCTGTGGGATGTAGCTGAGAGCCTCATTGAGGTTTTGCTCTACGCGGATGCCCAGAGCGATGGCAGTCAAACGGCGTTGGATATATTATCCCGCTGGAGGCTGGCCTCCGGGGCTGGCCGTACGGGCTCGATTGCACCGCAGAGCAATAGCGAGGACAGATTGGCCAGGAACTCTGCGATCGTCTATGGACGGCCGGATTCAGGCGCATCTTCGTCGAAGCTGTAGCTCTATGCAGAACGGAAGGCGCTTCCGCCTGTCTGTGTATAATTCCGTCGAAATCGTTTCTACACGTAGTCATCGCTCTCATCGTCTTTGACATCTATTGCTACGTTCCAGGCAAAGAAGATGCGGAATGTCTGAGCACTTTGACAGGCCTATCAGTAGCCATGATTACAGAGGATGAATCAAACTTGGCGACTAAAAGCGGCCGAAGCAATACTATGACTGTCCGTCATGGCGTTGGCATGAAGATTCTTGCGACGCCGAGAAAGGGTAAAATGGTAATTTACGAGGCTTGAAGCGCCTCTGATCTTCTCCATGGCTACATTGCGAGCGGTATTACTTAAAATCCATATGCAAGATCTACAACACCCTTCTACCCATCGGTGGCTCATCTATTTGGAAAATTTCTCACAATGAAAGGCGATTTTGACCGCGCTCGAGAATCCACCCCCCCCCCCCAGTTCCCTTTGGACGCCCGGATAGTAGTAGTAACTATATGTGGACAATCTCTAAATCCTCAGGGGATGGGGTCAGTGCAATCCACACCATTTCACGAAACCTTGAGAGACAAACGAAATGAAGGCAACTAAGGCAGACTGAGCACGTCTTCGTGGCTCTGGAAATGGAAAAAAGACTGGCTATCATCTAAAATTATTTTCCAGAACATCCGCTCGGGGTCGTCTGCCCTTGTCCGAATTTCCAGTCTCATCCATCAGGGACCAGAAACGAGTTCCAAACAGAAAAAGATCATGACTGTACCACCACGAGTGGAAGACGCAAGCTTGTTTCGCGGCGAGGCTGTGGCCCCGGCCCCGAGATCGTCTTCCATTCTCCTGGTTGAATCTCGATGGCCGAACCTTCTTTCCTCCGGTGTCTGACCACCACCTACGTTCTCTGTGAGATCACATCGCGCGGCCGCGGGGTGTGATGGCCGCGGCCGCGAGTCTACAGGTCCGCGCCATCTGCAATCCGGGGCGGATGCGCAGGCTAGGTGAAGGCAGGCTGTACGCCCGCCGGGCGCTCACTAACCAAGCCACTCGTTTCAGCTTGCCAATGAAAGAAATGCCGGACGAGAACAGAGAATTGTGGCAGAGAACGCCTAATGATGTTGTACGACTGATCAGATCATTCGCCATTGGGCAATATTTGAGGGTGCCATGCAGAGGTTCTCGCTTCCACCGACGACCGGGAATGCTTGTCTTCACTCATAAGTACTCTCGAGGAAGCCATCGGTGTGGTGCTCGAGATTATCATGTTCAGCAAGATCTCAGGCGATTTCACCTGCAGATCCTCACGCAGGCTGGGGAACTACGCCTCTTCCAAGCCGCATGGCATTAGTGGATGCTAATGTTCTCCTCGCATGAGCACGATGGCGCAGGGTGAAACGAATAGCTGCGGCCACTGTAGAAAGAAGGGCAGGAAGTTGACAAAGTGCATCAATCCTCAACCCACACCATAAATTCTCAAAGGATCGGTGGCTGTGGTATTCTGTCATATTTTGCTTACGAAATTCCGGTTATATGGACTTCAGGTGGTGGGCTTCGCCCGGCGGAATCATCAAGGGAATGGTTACACGATTATAACATCGCACCTGAGTCATTCTCTGAACATCTCATAGCCTCAGTTTCGGTCGCAGCAGACTTGGGAATATTGTAAAGCACCAAACGATGAATGAAGGAAGTAATTTCAAAAAGTAGCTTATGGAATATGATCACATCACACTAGCTAACCAATTCGGTCCGAAATCCGGTTTGATAAACCTTGTCAAACCCCTTGATCACCAAGCGCAACTCTCGATCTCCTCCTGCGATAGACGCCTCTCTGCGACCACTGTGAATGTGTCGTGCCTAAGCTCAACGACATACGAGCCTCTGAATATATCCTCAAGCATATCTTCGAGCTTCGAAGGGTTTATTCTCTTCGTGGGAATGACTGTAGTCTCCTGATTCCGTCGACTGGAATGGTACGACAGGGACCAGCCGGAGGTGTGCAAGATGGGCCTGTGAACGCTATTTAGCACATATCGTTCGATAGACACACGGGATCACTAACAGATAAGACCCCATATAGATCCGTCACAATAATATTGATCTCGATGGTATCTGGCGGCGAGTTTGTCTGAATCTATGGAGAACGGTGAACATTTGCGACATTGTGATTCATAGCTATGGAGGAGTTCGGGCATCTTGGGCCTTTTGCTAACGGTAAGTGTTCCATGCTTGTTAACCCCTAATCAACTTCTTCTAAGCTTGTGCTTACTCCAAATTTAGTCAGGAAAGGGGCGTGAAATTTGGATCAAACACATGTGCAGATTCGGCCGCCCGTACGGTGGCTACATGCTGTGTAACCAACCAGTGAGCACCAAAAGCAACATCACATGGTTATCATATCACGAGGTTGAAGCGAACTGGTTCGAGGCCTTTTCTTCGGATGGATTTGAGTATTACAAACTGAAAACTATCCAGTTGTCGAGGCTGGAGAAATCGCAGCACTATAATCCTGAAGGATGGTCACTATCCTCATGCTAAGAAAAAAAAATAGGCTTCTCCGAAAGTGCACACAGACGATTCCTCTCAACTAAATGCATTGGCGCGCAATCGTCAACGCCGAGAAGCCCACATTTTCTATTCTTAAGTAAGGGCTTGCCGTAGATGTCCACAAGACTAAAGGAGATTACGCGAGCACCATAATTATATCATATCTGAACTTTTCATTGCTTGTCTCATATTATCTCAATGATGGTGGCGCCTCCTTCACATACCGGTGACCGAGAAGTTGGTGTGCTTAGTTGGGAATAAGCCAAGGTAACTACACGCTGGTGCAAGCCGAAGATTCATGTGGGTCTCCTCGTTTTCAAAGAAGACACAACAAGCACGGTCAAAATTCAATGAGGGATTTGCGTAATGATACTAGCCGAGCAGGCCGAGTGGGACGTCCAAAAGTAGCATGGAACAACTTGTTTTGTACGCACAGCCTCACGAGGATATCTGAGATGCCATTTCTATTATATAAATCAAGGTGTCTCTCGCGTGATATATTGCAGCCTATTCTTGAAGATCAAGTTGCCGCAACTTTGAAAACCACATTTGCCTGTGCCAGCACAATAGGCTCTCTATTCTTTGGTCTACTTAAGACGAATATGACGCCACCACAATCGGGAAGCAACACTGACGATGACCGATACCATGGTCGCCAGCGCTCGCCACCCATTGACAACACAATCCCAGGCTGCAATCCGTTTACAGATTCCCCGGTCGAAACCTCTCCAAACAGCCCCACAAACCAAATAATCGGTCCCTCCAGAGTCGGCGATTGCGGCCTGTCCCTGAAATCTCAATTGGAAAGGGCTTTTCTTCGCTCGGAATACGGTATGTGAATCGGATTCGCCAACCATGTTATCTTCGACTTTCTAGCAGAACTGGTTAAATGATGTGCTATAAAGGCTGTTTTTCCCGAGCACCCAGCGCTGACTAGCTGTGACTCCCTAGACACCAAACAAAAGGCTTTCCTTCCTGTCAGTGCCGTCAACGACCTCATCGACCACCGAAGTGTTCGAGAATATTGGGAAGGGCTCCCAGACACACGACTTCAACAGCAGTGCTCTAATGTGGTGAAGTATGTCTGTGGTCAATTCAAGGCTCATTTCGTCTTTGTTATCATTGTCTTGATCGATGAGCCTCAATTGCTCCTTGGCCTCATTCGGGATGAAGTCTCCGACAATGATTTACCCCTTTCTCGCATTGAGTTAGAGACCATACTAGACTTCCAACTGGCGAAGAAGTCAAGTCCAACTACGCCTGTCGGGTGTTTCACAGAATGGACAGCCGCCCAGCGACTGTTTTTTGACGAGCGCCAACGACAGGTGAAGGCTGAAGTGCTCGAAAAATGGCCAATCAACCTGCAAGTCACTGAACTGTCTGATCAGAGTGTCTTGCCTTTCACTAAATGCACAACAATCCATAATGGAAACTCCAGGGTTGATCGTGTGGAGATTCATCACGCTCATCATCGGTTGCATGACGGCCCAAGGGTATGACCACATCTGGATGCTTTCTTGATTAGTAAATTCTGCCCTGAACATCAGTCTAGATACTAATTTGTCCAAGACTTCACCTTTTAATAGGAAATCACTTTTCGCCCTGAAAGTGCTCAAGGCGGAAGATGCGGACGCCTTTGCACTCGAGGTGAAGGCATTGATAAAGATCAAGCCTAAGCCGCATCTTGTCAATGCAGTGACGGCTTTCAAATACCAGGACAAGTACCACCTCATTTTCAAATGGGCGGAAGGCGGCAACCTAGCCGACTTCTGGAAGTCACAAGACCCAACCCGTGACTTGTCCCACGATTCCATTTGCTGGTTTGCTCAACAATGCCACGGTCTTGCGGACGGACTGGACGGGATCCACAACGCCTCAATATCATTGGAAGAACTCGAAAATGACACTACTCCCCAAGACTCGTCCCAGCCACAGACAGGCGCGGCGGTGGAGGAAGAGAACCAGATCCACGGAAGACATGGCGACATTAAACCACAGAACATTCTTTGGTTCAGTGACCATGTCAACGATTACGGACGTGGTGTTTTGAAAATCACAGATTTTGGTATCACTGCCTTCCACAGCGCCCGAACAACAAAGGTACCGGCGAAATACGTGCAATTCACCAGGACATACGCAGCACCGGAAATTGAGGTCTTTGAACCAAACTTCGAAGGTTTTGTATCACGGCCATTTGATATGTGGTCACTCGGATGTGTCTATCTCGAGTTCATAACATGGATCCTTCTGGGATACGAAGAGGTTGAGAAATTCGCTAAAGACAGAAAGGCGGAGAAAGGGATCCGAAAGAAGTTCGACGAGGACACTTTCTACTCTATTCACAAAAGTGATCGTTCCCTATTCCGCTCAGCAGAGTACTCCACTGCCAAGAACAGTGTGATTAGCGTAAGTGGTCTGTTTGAATGAAGTAGAAGTCGAAGTTCCGAAAACTGATGCTTTCGCCACAGTGGATAAACAAGTTGAGAGACCATAAGGACTGCAGCCAATTCTTTCATGAATTTCTTGATTATATCCAGCA
Organism: Diaporthe citri; assembly: GCF_014595645.1. Lineage (NCBI taxonomy): Eukaryota > Fungi > Ascomycota > Sordariomycetes > Diaporthales > Diaporthaceae > Diaporthe > Diaporthe citri. The sequence continues at coordinate 6,428,626 of NW_025064847.1, forward strand.
GAAGATGCTAGTGGACAAGGAAAGCAGAGAAAACAGCGCCATGGTCCGAGAGAAACTGTCCAAGATGTTTACCGCATGCAAGCGAGATCCGGAGTACGCTTCAACCCGAATACAGCCCAAAGCCTCTCGCTGGAGAGAGGCCTTTTACATCTGTTTCTGCTAGGGCACAGCTAAGGATCTTCCGCTGCATGCCGTGTCAAATAGCTTCGTGGAACAGGACCTGGCTTGCTGGTCATCGGAAGGAAAAACGTGAGAAAGGGCCCAGTGGAGAGTTCGTCGAAACAATTGATTGCAGATGCCAAAGGTTGTACAAAAACACTGTACGAAAAGTCAAGTTTACTTGGGGAGAAATTTATTCACCTCCGGCCATTCTCGGATGGTGTTTGCACTTCCTGTATGTGTTGTAGCTGATTCATTCACCTATGCCGAACCCCTTGCAGCCCTTGCCTCTGGAGAGTTTTGATAACGATTCCTCGCATTGGCGTTGATCTCAGCTATTTCAGTCTAAAATTGAAATCATTTAGCTCATCGCATCTGGTCCAATGCCGACATCAATGGTTTTCAAGCATGCTTACCGGGGTGAGTAGCCTTGTGACCATGACTGTTCGCTGACCATGTACGACCTTCTCAAGTCAGCACCCATGTCTTGACTTGGAGTAATATCAAATGAGGTGGTTTCATTGACTCCATCTTCGGAGTGTCGGGGTAAACGAACACTTGCTTCCTTCCATCCTTCTTCTCCAAGGATCCTATTGAGATCTCTCTCCAGCAGCGTGTCATCACAATATCGCAAGTCCAATACCTGTTTGATAAAGTTTTCCGGCATTTTCAAGTCCTTGGGTGATTTCCAAAGTGATTGGACTCTTTTGTACAACGATTGAAACATAGAGACCAGGGGAGGAGGAGTATTGGGTGAGTTGTCTTGGGTCATGGTGTGCGAATCACATACACCTGTAGCCTTTATTTCAGAAACTCCGAACACCAGCTGAGAATTGCCGGTGAGCAGAGCCGCATCACTGCTTATGTAGATAAACCCCTGAGATAATCATTGGGGCTGTGAGTCAACATGTGAGTGGGGGTTTATCACGCCTACGGAAAGGAATCTGACAAGATGGTATCACCTCTGGTGTGCATGTGTTGAAGCTCATGGTGAGTGCCACAAGGGTTTTTTGCACCACAACCGTCCGAAGGCTTGCATCATTTGACCGCCATTCTTATACTTTCTCCACTTCCATGGTGCAATGCTGTGACTCTGCCCCAGGGTGGGATGACGGTGCTATCGTGCAGATGTATGTTGAACCAACGCAGCCTCGTTTGGTTGCCAAGTCCCAAGTGGGCTTGGGTTTCACAACGTGGTGTGTGTTAACCTGCACCTCTCAGCACTGCCATCTCCCTCATTCGACTCCGAGAGGCGAGGCATTTTGGCTGGCGAATGGTCAAGAGCTCTTTGGGACAAGAATCATGTATTTGAGTCCCTCCGTCACATCTTTTTTTCGGCATGGGAAGATCTTGCATCGGATGAGGTCTAAATGGTGGCACAAGTCCTGTATCCTAACTCTGTTTAGTTACCCACCATGGAATGGATTCAAGACGATTTTCTTCTTGGAAGAGATGACCTAGGTGTTTTACGGTTCTCCCACCAGCCGAAGAGGAGCGAAATTCTTAGAATCTCTGACAGCTGCGATGTAAGTTTCATGACAATTTCATATCATCTAATAGACGTTTGTATAAGATACTTCCTTACTCGATTGCAGGGCAATTGCTTACCAAGGGTCTACGATGACCTTGACTCTCTTGAAAAATGGCAAGAATGTTTGCATTCATTGGAAGAGGTGAGCTTCAGCATGTATCTCATATACAAGCTCACCAAGATATCTAGCCAAAATTAGTTGACGCTTTCAAGTCAAGTGAGACAGGGCCGCAGAAAGGGGTGACCATACTGTAAGTTATACGCGATTCAAAAGAAATCACGGAGACACTATTTTATGAAACTCTTTTGCCTCTGAGAGCCAGTTTCTACAGCCTGGTCTTTGAGACTGACGTTACGGAATCACTGTAGCTTCGGTGGCAGGACAACTTGCAAGATTTCAGGCAACGAAGTCTCCTACTTGCCTTTCCATGAAGCACTCACCGAGCGTGTTGTGCATGCTTTCCAAATCCACCGGTCCATCTCCAGGGTGATAAACCGCAACACTACCGCAACCTGCTGCGCGACTTCTGCACAGAATCCTGGCAATGACGAAGCAGTGCAAAGTGAGCAGCTAAGAACGCTACCATGGGCCGTCTGATCACTAACATCACAGTTTACAACTGTCGCTCATCTGCTGAATGGAAGGACGATATGGCCTTGTCGGTGACATATTCACACAGGGACAGGTCGACCAAAGCAGTTCTGTATGGCTGTTCTGAACTGATTCGCGAAGAGATGATTGAGCGGCTGAAGAGGTGCAACTACGTCGTGCACCACCCTCTCGCAATCCCAACACTATTCTGTGACATTGAACGGAAGCGTCAATTCGAACTTCTCGACCCAGTGATCAAAAAGTTTGTTCACAAAGCAGTCAATATTTCCAACCCCCAGAATCCTGCCGGTCATTCCTCGAAGCTCGCATGTAGCAACACTGCAGCCTCATCTCATTCATCAGGGCCTAATGAAGAGCCCGAAGATCTCATGACATTGTGGCTTCAAGTGAGCGATCTCAAAAGAGGCCTGGAGACTTGGAAGTAGCAGCTCGAGAATCTTATCTTACACTGTGAGAGTCTTGGAACGGGTCAATCGCGACGAGCATCTGAAGACCCCGAGGATCTCGACGCGCGCCAATATATGGATGCTGGGAAGCGAATCAAAGAGCGACTCGTTGAGCTGAAGTGCGAGTACGATGAGAAGATCAGGCAATGTGCCGACATCATAGACGGCATGGTGCTGGTGGCACAACTTGTTCGTGGCTGCCTTCATCCACCATCTTTCCTTTCATCATGTTCATCATAGAAGTCAAATTTCGGAGCTAACCATGGAAGTTATAGGAATGGAACACTATCGGACAGAATGATACGCAGACCAACCTCATCATCTCCCGTACCAACAATGCGATTGCTGAGGCCACTCAGGCGGACTCCAAACGAATGCGGTCAATATCTACGCTCACGATGGTGTTCCTACCAGCCACGTTCGTTGCAGTAAGTCTCAGACCTCAGCCTGATGAATGGATTTAAGCAACACATTTTGGCTAACGCAGAAATCATAGACCGTTTTCTCCATGACTCTATTCAACTGGAGTCCTGAACAGGACCAGGAGGTGATGTCTCCTTGGTTTTGGGTCTACGCGGTCATAACCATTGCTCTGACTCTTCTGACTTGGGGTGCCTGGCTCTTCTACAACCGAAGGATGGCCAGGTCAAAACACCATGATGTGGAGAGCGGGTCAATATCTTCGGCCGGAACTACTAGTGAGAAGGGCTGCGAGCATGTCCAAGCCTCAACGGTGTGATTTCCATCCAATCAGTGGAATCACCTTGGCGACTGAGTTTCCTATTTTCCCAAGGGTCTGAGCTTTATAACTCGTTGAACAGAGTATATCATCCGACGGGCAAGCAAGTCAATGGGGACGGGCTCGGCGCCACCTTTTTTTATTCTGTTTCCCTCTCGGCCCTTTGAAGCATGGCGGTATTGTTCCAGTAATATTATGCATGTGTGCCAGGATCTCCATATAACCGTATTCACATGCGCTTGTCGTCGACGGCCGACGGCACAATGTTATATTGTGGGAAGGAAGGCTGTTAGATTATATGACAAGGCATATATGATGGAATAAGGCTGAAACTGCAAGAAATCCCAAGAAGTTTGACAAAGCTCTTGTTGAGGCTCAAAGGCAGTATATGAAGTGTAGTATAGTGAGTGATTGCGGCTGCGCATGTCACATCGAGCCTGTCTACTACCCCTGACTCGTGCGGCCTGCACAGGTGACCCGAACCCTCAGCCGGAAAGTAGCGTCCCGAGATGGGATCTGTGCTTGGACATTCAAGGCGTCAGCACGCTTCCCACACTCCTTACTAGTCCGTTTAAAGCCGTGCTTTTTTCTCATCCGGTTCTCCTTGACAGCCGCTTGATCCCGCCACGCCGTCTGGACTATTTATCCGCCGTTGGCCGACGGGCGGCTCGGATGTGGAAGAGTGTGCCATCCCGGGGGTCTCCTCTCTTCTTGGGCTTTTCTTGGAGGCGACCCGGCCCCCCTGCTCATTCTGAAACAGCCCACAGTCGGCAGGGACCGAGAGTCTGTCGTCGCCCGAAAAAGATCCACTGGCAGGCTAGCAGGGCTGCCAGGTTGGGAGGGGGCACGGGGGCAGGGGGGGTGGGCTAGCGCTCGGCAGTAGCTGCTGAGCAAGAGACGTGCGTCAGCCCCCTTGTAGCTTGGCTCTTGGCTTGGCCCTTGGCTGCAGTCTTTCTGAGGCACAAGAGATTTCGGGGCAGTGGAAGGCCAGAATGGGGGCCTCGCTCGTCCATGATCAGCCGATGCGATGGTGATATTCATGGGCAGCTGGACTGCATGCGATGTCACTTAAAACGAGGACGTGCTGGGTGCCGAGGTTGGCCGCAGCGCGCCTTGCGTGTCTTTGCTTTACTTTGCTGTCTGGGGGGGATCGGAACACTAGATACCGTCGCATGTTGCAGTTGCAGGCACGATTCTGGCTGTCGGGAGTTGTGTGTGTGTGTGGGCCCAGAGATGACTCTTGAAATCGATTCGGAACTTGCGAGCAAATGGACGAACACTGGATGATACTATTTTGGCTGCTGGCCACACCTCGCAGCAATTGAGTTCATCCGCTCGCCGAGGTGTGAGTGGCGGGCTCAGTCAGGTCGCTCGTTAACTCGCTCGCTGACCGTGTTCGCTCTCCTCTGTGCTGGGACCGTCCCTCTACAAGGCGCTGGGTGCTTCCGGTCTCTCGGCGCAGTCAGGGGTGGGCGCAGATGTGAGACGTTAGGAGCATTGGCACGCCCCAGTCCATCCACTGTTATAGCAGTACCCAGTCCTGGGAGCCCGGATCGGCGGTGATCGGCGCCGTTCAGCCCCCCACAGTCATGTGAAGCCTTAACGTCGAGCTTCGCAGAGCCGCCTCGGTCATCCTGCACCGCGACCGCTCAGGTCTCGACTTTCGTCTCGTTGTTTCGTCTCGGATCCAGGCCAGTCCCTGCCAGGTTCCCATCCCTCAACGTTCTTTTCGCCCGAACAGCTGGTTTGTTATTCCATTCTGAATTCTCATTATTCTGATTCTCTCATTGCTTTGCGGCTGTATTCATTACGCCCCTATCGACGGCATTTGATTCTTGACCCTGGAGGCCGCATCTTTTTCCTTTTCTTTTTCCTTGCAGGGGCCCGTGACGATCGCATGAACCCTTATTGAGGCAGCCACCCGCCCTGAGACCGGATTGGAGGAGCACAGCACGCAGGCAGAAAGGGGTCGCATTCTGGGCTGCCGGCAATTCGAAGGCCATTTTCCATTCTGAAGGCCTCATTCAACCGGAACTTCAATCAATCATCCATTGACTTGATTCAATCATTCATTGACGTCGCCAGCCGCCGGTACAGCTTTCTCCTCGACCCTGGGATTCATCAGCGCCTCAGAGTACATCGTACCCATGCCGTCGCTGTCGAGGTAGCGTCTCTGTTATTATCCGGTGCCGTCCATGGCACCCTCCTTCACACTACAGCTTTTGCTTCTGGCAAGTAGCTTCTTCTACGGCGCCTGGGCTCAGTGTGCAGAGGAGGAATCATGTGTGCATCTTCCGGTTGTTCACTCGACAAACTCAAAAATCTTCTCAAAACGAGCAGTCGAGGTCCAACTATCCAACCGTTCCGATGTCGCCTATTATGCGCAACTCAACATAGGATCACCAGCCCAACCGGTTTACGTCCAGCTGGACACGGGGTCATTTGAGCTATGGGTCAATCCAACATGTTCGACTTTGGACGCGTCAGACCAGGAATTCTGCAACGCCGTGGGGTTTTACGACGCGACAAAGTCCTCCACCGCCGTCAACCTGCAAAACACCAAGACGTTGAACTATGGCATAGGCTCCGCCAACATCACCTATTTCAAGGACAGTATAGCACTTCCCGGCGCCGCGACTGCGATGAGCGGCGTGCAATTCGGCGTGGCCACATCGAGCAGGTCCCAGTTCTCCGGCATCCTGGGCATCGGATATGGGTTGGGTCTCACGACCAGGTACCCCAACTTCGTTGACGAGCTGGCCACTCAGAACCAGACCAAGGTGAAGGCATACAGCGTAGCGCTGGGTAGTAAGGATGAGGGAGAGGGCGTCATCGTATTTGGCGGCGTGGATACGTCAAAGTTCGCAGGTCGTCTGGCCACCCTGCCCATCGTCCCGGCGGCCGACAGCCCGGACGGCGTCCCGCGTTACTGGATTTCCATGAACAACATGTCGATCACGCCGCCGAGCGGCAACAGGAAGATGTACCCCAACAGCTCCATGGACGTCTTCCTCGACACCGGGTCGACCCTCACCCTCCTGCCGCAGGCCATCTGCGACCAGCTCGGCGCGGACTTTGGCTCATCCGGCCTGGACGAGAGCGGCTTCTACCCTGTGGACTGCAACCTGGCCGACCTCCCCGGCACGATCGACTTCGACTTCAACGGCGTCGAGATCAAGGTGCCGTACAACGAGTTCATCCGCTCGTCAAGCGGCTCGTTCGGGCAGGAGAGCTGCGTTCTGGGCATCACGCCCAGTGAATCCTTCACCTTGCTGGGGGATACCTTCATGCGGTCTGCCTACGGTATGCCTTCTTTCCTCTCCATCCTCAACCGCTCAACATAACCGATACTGACTTTAGTATAACAGCCGTCTTCGACCTCGAGACCAACGCCATCCACATGCAGCAGTACACAAACTGCGGCTCCACCCCCGCCGCCATCGCCAGCGCGGCAGACCTCACCACCCTCGAAGGCAAATGCTCCTCCCCGCGCACCATGGTCCCGGGCACGGGCTCGGCGTCAGAACCCTCCCCGACAGACTCCAGCACCCCCGCCACCGGCACGGGCTCGTCATCATCCTCGGGAGGAGGGACCGAGCCGGCAACGACAGAGATCCCGGCAGCCTCCGGGGGGAACACCGGCTCGACCACTTCGGCGGCGGGCCTGAGGCGATGTTCGCCGGCGGCGCTTGCCGTGGCTATGGTCGTGCTGTTGGCCCTGATCTAATGTCATGGTGTCTCAAGAGGGCCAGCGGTCTGTTATGGGTTGGACCTGGTTTGATTTATGAGTGCATCAGCAGGCGATCTGTTTCTGCATTGGTGTCATATCGCACACGGGTGACGGGTGTTAATGCATTATAATGGCGGGGTGAATTTGGATACCACTGTTGCGAGTCTTGCATGCAAGTATGGCGTTTGCATATAGAGATATAGCATTGATCGAAGATACTATTGAATCTCAAACCATTTAGTCCATCTTGCAATTTTCTTTGTTCACTTAGTAAGGCAACATTGACAGCTCGTGCTGAATTTCTATGGCAGGAGGTGCCCAGGGCCTTGTCTATTGTCGTTGATGTTCTTTTTGACACAGGCTGTGGGACGGCAACACAAAGTCGGTTTACTCCAAAGCAGTGCCTGTAAATGGAGTAAACCTGAGACGTATTGTGAACTTCTGCAATCATTCATTGCAAGTAAACTCAAGCCAATAAGATATTTGCAAAGCCTGCATATGCTAGGTTTCTCAAGCCGGTTGATAATCACAGCGGTGCAACTATTTATGGATGGCACTACATGTTAGTTGATATCAGCAATGCATTGTGAGTCCCGGTGTGAGAAATACGTACGACGCGAAGATCAGCTCATCTGATTTCCCCGCGTGCAGCCCTGTAGTATCAATGCAGGTTTACACGGTGGAAAATTTAATGATGTATACTACATCACAGAGAGATTACTGTGCCCTCTATTTCCTCGGCAAAAACTGCACCCATATACGGGAACCGGACAGAACAGGCGTGAACCATGGTCACTTGATTTGTGGCCTTGTGAAAGTTACAGCAGGAGCCTAGATTAAGGTTACTATGGCAACCCTACCACTCGTACACCCTAATCACTTGTACACCTTTAACTACATGCTGATTAGATGTTAGGGGAGGGTGTGTAAACTTTGTGAGGATGATTGGCTGGCCTGTTGCACATGGGTTGCGTATTAGGCCTTCATGCGGTGCATCAGCGCCCAAGATTCTCCTTGGCCCCGACACCGCCATACAATATGCAATACTGCTGGAATTCCGGTATGGTTGTGCAGCAGTGATTAAAAAAGCATGAGTGACCGACTACTGTGATCTTTCAGGGACTTGGTGCCCGCCCACCTTTTTCATTCCTCTTCCTTTCCATTTTCTCTGCCGGCAGAAAACAGAATCATGAATTGTCAATCAATTTATTCTTTCTCTTACTACGAGTATCCAGCAGTCAACAATTTGCTCTCCCCTCCGCATCACCTGGTAGATGTGATATCCTGCGGCCCTACACCACCAGGTCTCCTAATCCCGAGCATCCAGCTGTCCCACGTCGGAAATCACAGCTCTTATGTCTGGTTGATATAATCCGCTCTGGAAAGCACTTCGGGTGCAAAAACTGTGAACTGGTCGTAGTCCAACGACACGTGGTAATTCCGACCAAATTTCTTGTCCAATACCCGCTGGAGCGTTGCGCGGTCGATATCCCGCCCTGGAATTACCGTCGATACGCATTCCTGTTCAGACTCGGAGCTTCTCGGCCGACGAAAGGATTTGGTACGGCGTCTGCAAAGAACGAATTAGGATTGTCCTTTTTCCCATTCCTCATTCTGGGGTATCGAGTGTATACCCGAGGAACATCTTTTCCTTTGTTCTCGTGAAGACTTGAGTAACAGTGTTTCTCGAGTTCGACTTGTGCTTGGAATATTAGGAACTGGAAGGTGTGAAGTTTCTGAGAACTGCGTTCGAAACTCCCATGGGGGCATCGGACCTTTTACGCATCTGCGAGTATCTCTCGGAGAGTGGTCTGGCCCCGGTCGCCCAGCACAGCCCTTGACGTGATACTCGGGCCTGCAGGCGAGAATGTCAAGGTACATGCTCTCTCTACTGGCCTATCAGTTTCCATTCGTTTCTAAAGACAACCCTCCATACCTTGCTTCTCCTTCCTCATTCAGTCGTTGATGGTGCACGACACTGTCCACGACCGGCTTCCTGGATGGAACACAGGTCCTCACTCGCTGGGCAAAATCCTCACCGAGATCTGCCGTTGCTTACGCGACCCTCCCTCATTTTCCGAGATGAGGCTCTTCGAGTTTCTCATTTTTACGAAAGTGTGGTTCAATGCTCAAGGTTCAAGGCGGCACCCCAGTCGTATGGAGGTGTCTCAGGATGAATCACATATCAGTACTGTCCTTCCCTAGTTGCCAGACCGGAATCATTGACAACCTTGTTCTGCCCAAACTCGAACCATTTTTGTCGATTGCACACGTTTACCGACGCTCAGCGTATCAAGTACTACACAATGGTGAGATGAACGATTTAAAATTCGAACACCTTCGAATCCGATGGCACACCGATAGTATATGTTTGGCTATTGAAAATCAAATGAGCTGATCCTCAGCAGGCCTCCACGGTACCTACAGAATATGAAGATAAGCAGCATCGTCAACAGTCATTAGATGCTGACATCGCCAGGCTCGGTGGACCATCAGACTTCACAGTGCCGGCGATACACGTGGATCTCACCCCTGACCTATCGGGATCGAGTGACGTGGTCAAAGATGATGGCCTGCTACTTCTCGAGAGGATGAAAAAACGTCAAGGCGATCAACTTCACCACGGCATCCTGTCTGGGACTGACATGCTTCCGACCAACGCTTCTGTTGACCGGAGACTCCGTCATGCACTGGAGCCTTGTCGTGGCGACGAGGACACATACTTCATGCCTATCGATGGCCTGGACACAATCATATGCCACGAGACGGTACAATTGTACCTCTCGTCTATGGACCAGCCAAGAATCTCCAGTCAACTCCAAGAACTCACTACCTACATCTGTGGGAATCGTGATGGATCAGAGGAGCTCCATACAGGGAAACGACTCTTTGCGTCTTTGATCCTCGCCAACAAGGCCGATGCCGTTGCCATGCTACATGACGAAGGTATACACGACGAAGACCTTCCGCTTGCCAAAACCTGCGAAGTCGGATCCACGTTCAAGCTCAAGAAGAAGAACACTGATGATCCCGTCCTTGGATGCTTCAGTGGATGGGAGGACAGAGATATCGAGCAGTTTGACAAATACCAGCGGCAGATGAAGCCTCCGTTCTTTGCTCAAGACGATAATTCGCGGCCATTGCACTACGAATTGAGTGATCGCAGCCGTCTCCCCTGGACAAGCTATGGAGAGAAGATACATTCATCAAATAATTCTGAAGTCAGGCGCGTGGGGATACATCCTGCACAGCATCGCCTTCAGCCAAAGGTGAGCATAGTTTTGTTGCGCAGCGTTTGGCGTGCCTAAGGGAATGTTGCTGACCTATCTATAACGAGGAGAAGGGAAGCAATCTGTTCGCACTGAAGACTCTCAAATCCGAGAAGAAACGTGAAGAATTCAATTTGGAGGTAAAAGCCTTGAAAAAGATCAGGCCAAATCCCCATCTTGTTACATTGCTTGCAACCTTTCACTTCAAGGGGGAGTATCACCTCCTTTTTCCCTGGGCAGAAGGGGGAAATTTGCAAGAATTGTGGGAAAAACATGATCCACAGCCTTCTATTGACATGGGTTGGATGACTTGGTTGGCGGAACAATGCTACGGCCTTGCTGAGGGCTTGAGTCACATCCATGACGCGTCCATGCACAAGTCAGAACTGGCAGTGCCATCTGACTTCACAAAGTCCAGCCCCGGGGAAAAGAACGACGACAAAGACTATGGTCGTCATGGGGATATCAAGCCGCAGAATATTCTCTGGTTCAAACAAGAGAACAATATGCATGGACACGGAGTTCTGAAAATCTCAGATTTCGGAGTGACGATGTTTCACAGTGAACTCACAACAAAGGTTCTCCCTGAAAGGGTCAGAGGTATTACCCAGAGCTACGCGGCTCCAGAGTACGAATTGGGAACACAAGTTTCGAGGCCCTACGATATCTGGTCCCTTGGCTGTATCTTCATGGAGTTTATCACTTGGGCTCTTTTGGGTTCCGAGGGTGTAGAAAGATTCAGGAGCAATCGCAAGGCAGACCGAGATTCCAGGGGCAACTTCACGCTCGACAATTTCTATGGCACATACAAGGATGGATTCAAGATTCTCAAGCCGCTCCGGAAGGAGCGTGTGCTGGTGAAAGTGTCGGTTAATAAGGCAGGTCCTTCAACATGTGCCACCCTTCTTTTTCCGAGACAAGATTAAAGCAGCTGACAGCTCCAGTGGATTGACCATCTGTTGGCGCAGCCTAGTCACAGCCGATATTCCTCAGAATTCCTGGAGTATATCAAGGGTCACATGATTCAGGTCATCGCATCAGACCGCCATAAATGCGGCGAGGTCAAGGACAAGCTTCACTTAATGCTGCAGACTTGCACACAATCCCCGGAATACTGCTTCAGAGATCCGCACATCAACTGAGAAAAATACACCACAAGTGCCGTCGCTTGAGTTCCAGGAGTGTAGGAGTAGCTCTTCTTTATGACTTAGGAAATGAAAAGAGTAATTCACGAAAATGCGCAATAACAATTGACAGTTTCTAGTAATCAAAAGACCCATTACAGATTCTACAAGAGATGGACAAATTCCAACTCAGACTGATCAAAAGCATGCCGAAGGATTGACAGCTGGTTAAACGAGTGTGACAATAGACCGTCTATGGACAACCTAGAATCAGCTGTACCACAGACCTCTCTCAACTGCTACCACTAACCACCGTAGTGTACGCGAAGGTTGTTGTTGATTGTCTCAATCTCATTCTATTAATTTTTTCAGAATGAAGAACCCACAGCCCCAAAGCAAGAGTTCATCAGTTTTGCAGGCAGAGAGTAGAAACAACTCCATAACTTGAGGTAGGGAATTGGAGGGGGGGGGAACTACTGACCTCGGTCAAGTACCTAGGTACGCTCAAGACATAGCCATCCATGAGCACATCCTAAAGAAGCGCACTCTCAGCAACTGGAACGATTTATATCTCCCGGGACCTGTACTCACTTGCTCAGCAGACCAATTTCCTTGTCCGAGGACTTTGTTCAACTCGACTTCTAGCTGCCTCGCAGCTTTGTATCTGATATTCACGGTCTGCTTGTACATTGGCCTGGCATTCTCGGTAGGCATCCTGTATGAGGTATATGCAGCTCTAATGGGTAATGGGATATTGATGTACTTGGAAGAGAGATCCTGGGCGTGAAAAGCCAAGTTTGCGGTAGGAAGATGGTCCAAAGCGCCGTGTGGTGTCAGAGGTGCTTATATGACCTACAGGAGCGCAAGAGTAGGCAACGGCCAAGGAAGTTGAGAAGCGTATTTAAATAATTCAGCAAGCGTAGGTATTTCACGGTTTTTTATACTTCATCTCGGATCACAGCCACTTATCCTCATCGGGAAGAGCTTCACTGTGGTAGTGCGAATACCGCGTCCTGCCAGTCTTCCATGTTTCTCTGGGCGGATCTTCGAGTCAACCTTGTAACACTTTATATGCACGCTTTGATTCACTGCATGGGCCTTCTCTGGCACTGCTGCAAAGTACCGAAGCAGGCTCTCAGGCAACGACAAACACGAGCGAATTAACTGGGAGAGATTTTCTGGGTAGACAATAATCGGGCGACTGAGGGTAGCATTTGTAGACCCTTGGCACCAACTACCCCCCATCTCACATGTCGTCAATATGCATCACTGCAAGGCAATGTTCAAACTGCGGGCGGGATGTGATTGCACTCCCAGAGACTGCACTCACGATTGGCCGCCCGTACCTATTTTAAGCTATGCATTATCACCACTGGGAGCCCTCGGTCGGTGTGTAGTACATCAGGCTGTCGACATGGATGAGGAGCATGGTCAACCACCTGTAAAGCGCACGCCATGCTGGTGTATCCAAAGTGCAGGGCTGTCCCATGATGAAGTATACTTAAGTCGGGCTCCTGGAAATCAAGCCGGCCATTTCCCCCTGACTATTTACTCATGTGACTAACCAAATCTCCTTTCTGTAGCCTTTCCGAACCGGACATGTTCCCCAACACCCGATGCATTGGGTTCGCAACGACTCGTCCTTCTGTGAGGATGACTTTGGTGTTTTCTCATTTGAGCCAAGGGAAAGTATGGTAGTTGAGTATCGATATCAGATTGAGGTGAGCAACCTTTCATTCGATCCAAAACTCTTTTCAAAGTTTTGCATGCACTCACACGGCTTAATCATAGTGTTCAGGACAGGCTTGCGAACCGCAATGTTACCCGAAGCTGAAGACGAAGAGCCAATGGGATTCATGGCTTCGTGAGGTCAGTCATGCTCAGAATGAAAGCTTCCAAATGTCGCTGAGACGCAATGGTCAACAGTGGCATTCGATACCTGACTCATCGCGACAGAATGGGGTTGCAATCCTGTGAGTATATACCCTGGAGCATTGCAAACTGAGACTTATTTACTGACATAATAGCAGCTTTGGCGCTAGAGCAGAGGCTGGCCTCTGGCCTGGAAACATAGTCTCAGAATTGCCAGTCTGTCGGGAGATATTTCAAAATCTTGTCGGCACTTTTCACATCCACCGGTCCATATCTAGGGTGATCAACAGAAACACCACAGCTCTCATGTCTTCCACAACCACGAGAGACATGCACACACAAGACCTTCAGAGAGGTGAGAACAGTTTGCCGTCGTGCTTCTGTCTCATGACTACATATATTCAGTATTCCTTCCAGATTGTCCCTCCCATCACGGATTTGCCGCCGTTGCTGATCACTTTCTACGCAGTCTATAACTGCAGGTCAGCCTCGTCCTGGTCTGATGACATAGCACTCTCTTCAACGTTTTACCCAAGCAGAAACTACACATACTGCGTGGTATACGGCTGTAGTGAGCAGAATCGCGTTTTAGTTATGACGACACTCCAGAAATGTGACATGTCGACTTATCACCCACTTGTGCTTCCGCTTCTCTTCGCAGAGATCGAGCGCAGACGTCATTTCAGGATGACGGACAGTCTACGCAATAAGCTTCTGACGCGGGCACTGAATATTTCCAGTAATCGACATGAGCCAGGCGGAAACTGCGGTGGAAACGGGACTCAATCAACCGCGGCCGATACTGACGGCACTTTGAGGTTGTGGCTGGAGATGAGCCACCTGAAGAACGGGCTAGAGAGCTGGAGAAAGCAGTTGGATAAGATCATTCCCCATGCAGAGTCATTTTCCCGCGGGAATCTCATGCCGGATGATCAGAACTCAAGACCATCTTCACAATCCACGCCTGTCACCACACAGCTGCTCATCCCGGACGGCTTTGACAAGTTTAAGAACCTGCTGTTGGATGAGGAGGGTGGTGAAACGGGGGAGCCGGTGCTTCGAATTAGGACACGATTGGAGGAGATTAGGGAGGAATATGATGAGAAGATTAGGAGTTGCGGTACAATTGTTGATGGTATGATACTGGCAACACAAATGGTGAGAAATATTCTCCCAGTGAAGCCTTCTAAGTTGACGTTGGTTACTTCCTTCTATTGTCATAAAACTCTGACATGGGGTCAGGAATGGAATGAGATCGGCAGGGGAGACACGCTCACAAACCTCGATATTGCAAACGCCACAAGAAATGACGGGAAACAAATGAGGTCTATCGCTTTGCTGACCATGATTTTCCTGCCAGCCACTTCGGTTGCAGTAAGTTTTTCTCTTCTTCCGATGAGACGCCTCATGCTAAAAGTGGGATCGTTTTAACACAGACCTTGTTCTCTATGACGTTTTTCAACTGGAGTCCAGACAGAGGTCAGAGTATGATGTCTCCTTACATTTGGCTTTATGCTACTGTGACTCTCGTGCTTACCAGTATTACGGTCGGCATTTGGTACACTTGTAATAGGCAGCATGTGGATGACAGTTCAGCAGGCTGAGAGTTATAATTGTAAGGTGCCAAGGGGTTTCTCTATTGTTGTCAATGTTTCATTTGATACGAGCTGTATGACGGCGACACAAAGCCCTTCAAGCCATTGTGAATTTCCTTTGTCCTGCATCGGGTACAATATAATTTGTGATAGTGGGGGCTACAACCCTTACATTTAAATCACGCCTATCAGTCCAAGCTCTCAAATTTGTCGTCTCGGCCCACTCGTCTCCAGCGAATCATCCATTTCATCTTGTGCTGCAACTCCTAGAACCACCCAACCAACCCAATTTCTGCTGTCTCAGTCAACGTACTACTTATCGAACGACTGGTGCTCGAGACCCACTTCAACATGACGACCCAGACGCGCATCCAGCTGAAACTTCAGCGTGACTCTGGCAGCATTTTCTACCAAGACAAAGATGACAACCTCGCATTTCACATTGAGCCTTTGCGATCAACATCACCAAGCCCGTCCTCTGACGAAAAGACACAATCCGAACAAGACGGAAGAGCCTCCACACCAGACCATGAGGAGGAGTCAGCTGCGACAAACGACCTTGTCAAGTCCTTTCTGCGTCAGCACCTTTTAAAGAACGGCGAGAGGTCCAGATGCCTCATCCCATTGATGAAGAAGGACGGCATGGAGGCCCTTCTCATCGCAACCGTGGTGCTGCACCTGCGCAAAGACGGCCAGGGGGAGGGGGATGATGGCGGTGTGCGTGACGATGGTGCGGCCATAAGGGCGCTCCACAAGACTCTTGGGTCGCTGGTCTCGGTGATGCAGCAGAGGGAAAGTGTGCTGAAGTATCTGGAGGAGAATCCCCCTGCCGTGTCCGGAGATGACGCTGAGGCTGAGGGCGAGGAAGAGTGAGGCGGCATTATAAGTTGGATATTGGATTTTCATAATTTCGCAAGGAGTAGGAGTCACAGATATAAATGTTTGGTGGGTTGTTCAATGTAAGAAAATTGGCTATTTTTTCTTTTTGACATTTTCCCCCTAACGCCATCTGCATTGAATTCATGTATAGTCGCTTTCCCCGATTTTTCTTCTCTGTACCAGGCAGAACCACTGGCCCCATATTCTCATGAGTCCAAAATAATCACAGCAACGTGCATGAGGCTTTTCGATGGTGCAGAAATCCGCGGAGTAGCTTTGCTGGGACCCAGCCCACGTTACAAGATCGTCCAACGTCCACAACGGCGACTTCAGAATGGCTCCCTCCATGTCGTTCATTCTGAAAGACGCCAGTGTCTTCAAGCTACCAAAAGAAAACCAGCGTGTCACTTGATCAAAGGCGGGAGGCGGACATCTCTAATGCGGCCGGTTCATACTGCCCTACAGCAGCATACCAACTTGTGTGTGACAAGCCGCCAGGTCGTGCTCCTTTCACATATCCACGTCGGACAAGATCACTCTCGCGAGCAATGTCGCCTAGATCATATCAGTTTCACAACTGACTCCGTTGACTTCGATGCGCGTCGGTTCCGAAACGGTCGTGCTTTCGGCTCCGCTGAAAGCCTGCGGCCTCTCCACGGAACTGGGAACCATCCTGAGCTCCCTTGCACCTTCTCATAACCATCCAGTCCGCCTCGGAATGAGAAAGATCTGCGGGTGAATTTCATGATGATTCCAAAGTCTGGAGCGCTTATCGCACTGGATAGTGATTTTGTATTTCGTGGCTCAGTCAGGGTTCGGTCGCCTAAGAAGCAACTTGAAGGAACAACAAATTAATTGTCAGGAAAATACTTCCTGGCGGTTTGATTTAACGATATTATCATGACCAAAAACGAAAGACTGGATAGAATGGGGCCGATCGCCGTGCAGTCTGGTAAATATAAGTCCATTGTTTTCACCCTCAAATGAGTGGTCACATGCGGGTGTACTCGCCGGCTTCGTAGCGCAGCCGCCGGAGTCGCAGATCTCCCAGTCAGCCCCGAAAGATTTGGGGATGAACCGAAGCTGAGCTCTGCAGCGTTTCGCCCGAGTTAGAGCACTGCTGCCGGACCCGGGGCTGATTGGGTCTGAGGACGGTCCAGAGGCCCAGACGGCGGCCACATCAGTTGACACCAAGAAACTGTTGGTTCACTGAGCTCCACACAGCCTGCTGACACTACGGCCGACATTCTGACCGCACTAGAGCAAACATTTCAAAACTCCAGTTGGAGATCAAACTCGGTTTCTGTTACGGGTGCAGGCATCAAGCCAAGAGGCAGCCCTCCCAGGGCCAACCCCAGGCTGCGAGATCAAGTCAAGATGTCTGTGAATGGGGATATATGAAGCTACCATTTCCCCAGTCTTGGCAAGATCTCTTGGCTGTGAGCATAATCGTGGATCTTGGCTCATCTACTTTCATTCGCTTGATTACCTTGTCAAAAGAGGTGAGTGTTAGCGGGCGTCTCCTACACAATCCTCAGCCTGGTCATTGTCAAAGTAACTAATGGTTCTGCTAGCTGCGCTCTTCATTTACAACTTTTATAATTCAAAGAGACACGAGTTCAAGGCCTATATTATAAACATGCAGTACACCAACATCGCCCTGTTTTTCCTTGCAGCGTCCAGCTCACTTGTGGCAGCGACACCAGCTGGCCGAGCTGGCGTGGTCAAGAGGCAGGCCAACCCGGCTGCAAATGACGGAGCGAAGGTAATTAAACCCCCCCCCCCCGAAAATCCATACCTTCTCTATCGTACTGATACGCAATGGAAAGGGTGTTCTAGCCGCCCAAAAAGCCGAGTTGGCCAAGGCTCTGGAGGACGCCGGCATAGGTACGTTCACCCATACAAATTCCGCTTGTAAGATACAAACCAATGCTAACAGAAATCTGAACAAAAGCCGGCGCCATAACTACTGGTGCGCAAGCACAGTCCGTCCTCGCAGAGCTCGAGGCCTCCCTGGGCATCACGCTCAACACGGCGACAGCAACCGCAGGCGGCGCCCAGGCCACAGCCGCGGCCGGGGGGCAGGGACAGGGACAGGGCCAAGGACAGGCTGGCGCCGGCGGCGCCCAGGCCGGTGCGTCGGGCAAGTCGGGAGAGGCCAAGGCAACGGGTGCCGCCGGGAACCAGGGGGCCGGAAATGCGCAGGCGACTGGGGCTGCGGCCGCCCAGCAGACCGGTGCTGCGGGGGCTGCTGGCAATGGAAACGGCGGTGGGAATGGAAATGGGAATGGAAATGCTGCGGGAAACCAGGCGCAGCAGAATGCGGATGCGGTGGCTGAACTGAGCGCAGCCAACGTGGCCGCGCAGGCGTCCCAGAGCGCGGCCATCGTTGCTGCTCAGCAGGGCTCGCCAGCGGGCGTGCGGTAAATGTTGCAAGGGAGGCCAATTGAGGCTATGATGAAATATTGGCTCTCTTTGTTACAAGAAGATGGTTTACTTGCGATTATAATATTTAGTACTTATTTGTTAGGTTACGTGACATTAGTCCTTGCCGCGTTGATAATAGGCGCACTTCCACGTCGTGATTGATTGCAGCCCATGCCATGGGGCAAAGATCAAGATTTTGGCTATGACTGCCGTTCTGGACGAGGACGTGACATAGAAGCTAGGAATGTTGGTGTGAGCAATGACACCTCGACCCTCCAGCCGGATACTTGGTATCGGACTGGCCATGTCTCCAGTCGACGAACAATTCTGACTCGAACAGCAGACACGGACCTCTGCGAATAAACTTATGTTCCTGAGTACATGTTTCAAGACCTGGACAAAAATTGCGAGGGAATCTATGTAGCGGGTTTGTTCTTCCCAGGATCATCGCAGGGCCTGGAGTGGGTAGGAAAAGTTGAAGGAGACGGCGGCGCGGTGAACTTGCGCTCCTTCCATCCCGAACTCACTATCATTCTGAGCATCCAAGGTAGGCAACACCATGAATTCATGCAAACGCTCTAGACCCGGGACACTGAAATGGCCCTTGGCTGGCCTTTCCCCCAAAACATCCCCAAAAGACAGGAAGTCATCCGCGCTTTCCATGTCATAGTGCTTAGATTCCAGTGTGACGACAAATTCTGCAAAGGATTGCATTGGAACGAGAAAATCATTGACCAAAAGCCAGAGAAGAGCCGGGTTAAAATTGTGCTCAGAACACCCAATCATCCAAGTCCTCGGTTGAACGACACAGTGAGTGGGCGCGAATGATCTTTGATCCACTGGATTGTGACTCCATCTAGACTAGCATATGGTTACAGTATCAATGTATGGGGCCATGATTCTCATGTTTTCCCCAGAATTTGCCTGGATGCTTCTGCCGCAGGCAACAACACAGCACAGCACTACATCGACACCAACCTACCGTACCAGTGCATCAGAGCCACAATCAATTCCTCTTCACGACTCGCCTTTCTTAATCCCCATCTAGGGCTTGCCCTCACGTTGTCAACCATGACAAATGCCCCATTTCAGAGCACTTGCTCCGAGGTCTTCATTTGTCTCAGTTTCGACTCCATCCCACGCAGCAAGCTGCTCCGGGCAGTACACCGCCACGGAACTCGCGAAGCTGGTGTGGTGGATGGCAGTCTTTCTCATCATAGACAGGGTCAAAGGTGGGATAACCCCTCTCCCTCGTCTCGTCTTCACCCACCTCCCCCTCCCCCAATCTCTCTCAATCACCAGCGATGATGACAACCACTTCCACCGACTGAGCCCATCCGGCGATGGTGAAAAAAACGTTACGACTTTCTGAGCTTTACACTCGCGGTTTTGTCCTTCGGGAATTTTCCTGCGCCCACCAGCTTTTTTGCTGATGGAAAATCTCTCTTTTATAGTGTTGTGCCCCTCGCGGCCGGGGCCCGTCGAAATCTGACCGCGTCACCTGCCCAACGAACGTCGATCCAGCAGGTGGTGGCGGCCACTAGTGTCATGGTTCGGCTTTCCCGTCCACGCCGGGGTGATATTGGTGTTGCTTGGAGAGGGAGGCTAGCACATGGCCACCACTATCTGGGGCCGTGTCTGAGCACCAATGTAATAATAATTGTAAATTTTAGCAATTGAACAACCCATTTCTACGACTTGGTACTGTCATCTATCTAACAAGTGTCCATACCATTTGGTTCCATGTGCGATGGAGTCTTGCCTATTTAACGATGCGGGATAAATTGGCGCAAAGTGTTGAAAGAACATTCTCTACCTAGGGAACCTAGTGTAATTACTCCATAACAGTCCTTCAGGCTAAGCTTTGACTATAACAAAAGAATATCCCATATCCAGAGGAGGCTATTTGAGGATCTCTCCAACTACGGAATAACAAAGCTCAGACAGACTCTGGTCCTTGAGAATATTCAGCACGGACACCTCGACCCGAAGCTGCTTCATGAACCAATATCTGACCTCGACGGCAATAAGCGAGTCCACGCCGAGCCGGAAAGCCGGCTTACTGGGGTCCAGATCTGCTTCGGGGAGAGACAGCGACTTGGACAGCTTCTGTATCAGACCCCGGGTGATGATCTCCGCCGCCTCCTCTTCCGACGCCGCAGCGCGGACTTGAGAGAGGTAATCCACCTCGTCCTCTCTTGTCAGCCCGTTGCCGCCAGCCGCGTCAGCCGAACTGTCATAGGTGGCGCCGAGACGATGCAGGTTGCGGAACAGCGGCTTTGACATCCAGGCCACGGTGCTCTGGTCGCCCTTCTCCCACAGCTGCTTGGGGCTGTCGACGACGTGGATGACCTCGGCGGCGCCGGGCCGGCTGTAGTCGTAGGCCCGGTCGCAGACGGCGTCCAGCAGGCCCAGGAACTGGTCCTGCGTCACGCCCGTGAAGCCGGCCCGCAGCGCCGACTGGACGAAGAAGTGGTTCGAGTTGGCGAGGCCGGCCTCGAGGATCAGGCCCAGGTCCACGGTGATGCCGCGCAGGCCCCTCTGGACCCGGTGCCGGGCCAGGGAGCCCTGGTATGTGTTCCCTGCTGCGTAGTTGCTCTGGCCGCCGTTGCCGTTGACGCCGGCGAAGGAGGATAGGAAGATGCAGAAGTCGAGGTCTTGCGGGAGGAGCTCGTGGAGGTTCAAGGAACCGTGGTACTTTGGCTCCAGTGGCTCTTTCCATACCTTGGCTGTCATGTTGTCCATGAGTTCGTCCTACAAAGTAGACGAGAACAGTCAGCCTTGGGGAATATATGGGTGGGAAGTAGAAGCGGTGTGCTTGACTTACATGTAGGACCATAGCACCTTGTATGCATCCTTTGATTGGGGGAACCTTGCTCGAACAATCCCGCAATGTTTTCTCCACAGCATCTCGATGGGCAATATTGCAGGCTGGAGCGAGAATGGTAGCACCGGCCTTTTCGACCTCCTGGATAAACTTCTGGGCCTCTCGGTTGCCTCCCACACCAGAGCGTGAGAGACATATGAAATTTCTAGCTCCACGGCTCATCATCCAGTGCACTATCTCTCGTGAGAGGCCGCCAAGGCCGCCAGCAAGAACATAAGATGCGTCGGCCCTGAATCTGTAGGCGGGCTGCAGCATTGGCCGGTAGGGTACTTGAGCGGGCTGAGACCAGTCGATAACCGTCTTGCCGATGTTCTTACCGCTCTGAAGGTACCGCATGGCGTCCTCAAACTTGGCTGCTGGGTAGACGTGCAGCGGCCGCGGCTCATGGACCTCGTCGGGATATTTGGACCAGAGGTCCATCACGTCTGTCATGACCTGCTTCATGGTCTCCTGGGCATTCTCCACAACCACGTACATGTCTACAGCCGAGAAGGTGGCGTTCCGCTCGAACGGCTCCATGGTAAGGCCTGTCTTCTGGAGAATATCGGCCTTGCCGATTTCGACGAAGCGCCCGAACGTCTTGATGCACCTCCAGCTCTGTTGCAAGAGCTCCCCTCCCAGGGAGTTGAGGACAACGTCCACGCCGCGGCCGCCGGTGGCGTCCATAACGTCATCGACAAATGAGGTGTCGCGACTGTAGAATATGTTCTCCGGCCGGATGCCATACATATCCACCAGGAGCTTGCGCTTCGTCTCGCTGCTCACTGTGACGTAGATGTCCTCCACGCCGCGCTTTTTAGCAACCATGATGGCAACTTGGCCTACACCTCCAGCTGCGGAGTGGATCAGAATGGATTCGCCGGGCCGAATACGGGCGATGTGATCGAGAGAGAAGACCACTGTGCTGTAGATCACAGGGATCGACGCAGCAATTGTATAGGACATGCCGTCCAGCATCGACTGGGTAAGCTGCTCAGACACACGCACGAATGTGCTGAAGGCCCCGGTCATCGAAACAAACATGACACGGTCTCCAGGCTTCGTGTATCTGCAGTTGGGGCCTGTGCGAGTGATGATGCCGGCGCCATCATAGCCGAACCCGTGAGATGGGATCTGGCCCAGGGCGATCATGACGTCCTTGAAATTCATGCTGGACGCCATGACTTGGATCTCAACCTCGCCGTCCCCGAGGGCCGCTCCGGCGCCAGCCACTTCTTTGAAGTACAGGGTGTCGAGGAGACCGGGGTTCTTGATGGACAGGCTGATGTGCTGCTGAACCTCAGGGCCGATTGCGCAGGTCTGCATCTTGGGGGTCTGAGTTCGCGATGTGATGACATCGTTCAGTCGACCGTTGGGCGCCACTCTGGGGATCTGAAGGACACCGTCCACTTCGGCAAGTTCTGATTCACTCCATAACCCCTCCTCATCTTCAGCGGCACGTTGTAAGACAGCCGTGATGAGGCTAGCGCTGTGACTCGCATCCTCGGGCGACTCAAGGCTCATGACAATGACACCTTGGTCTCCGCGCTCAGTGCAGACGGTTCTCGCAAAACCCAGCGAGATGTCGGCCTCGGGGCGTCGGGCTTGCGGCCCGCCTCCACTGGTGACCCAGATCATCCTTCGCGAGTGCATGGCACAATGCTTGATGGCTGACATTTGGTCCTCCGAGGGATCATGCAGGATGCTGTCGTTGGCTTCCAAGACCGAGATCGTATTGACGCCAGTCAGATCAACTCCGTTCATTTGACTGAGATTGGTGACAGTCGCGGAGTGGTCTGTCAGTTGGTTCTTGATAGCTTCTGCCAATTTCGTCTGCAGTTCTGAGCCGTCCTTTTTGATAATATGAGTCGTTCTGCGGGGACCTTCTTCCCCTACTGACACAGGTTTGACCGCTGTGGCGACCAAAGTGGACAGACGATGGTAAGGTAGCTTATCATGGTCCTTGAGTTGTAAGTCAGTTCCTGAGAAGCCGGCCTCTTTCAAGGCCTCATTCCATTGCCCATCGGTGAGGAGCGGGCCCTGGTTGGGGTAGACCCAGTCCGAGGAGCCGCTCAAGGCACGCAGCCACCAGCCTGAAAGCAGCCCGAATATGAAATTCTCGCGCGCACTTTGAGGGTTAGTGATCTCGACCATGATGAACTTTCCACCCGGCTTCAGCAGGCGCCGCACGGAACGAAGCGACTGGGCCAGGTCGCTGGTCGCGTGCAGAACGTTGCCAGCAATGACGACGTCGTAGGAGCCTTCCTCGAACCCTTGAGGTATCGGGTCTTCCTCTAGGTCCAGCTTCTTGTATTCATCACAGAGGCGTAGTCGGCGAAGCGTTCCTGGGCCTTTTCAAAGAAGCCAGGCGAGATGTCCGTATACATGTACTCAGCGATCCTGAATTTATGTGGCATTAGAACAAGGGGAAACTGGACCAATATAGAGGGGCACAACTTACCGCGGTGTCTTTTTGCCGTCTCCTTGGTAGTAAGTCAGGTATGGCAAGACCCCAGCTGCTGAGCTGCCAGTTCCGGCACCGACCTCGAGAATCCGCAGGTATGGATTGGCGTGAGCCAAGATCTCAACATACGCGCCAACCCGGTCACAGTGAATCTGGAATACCTCGGCGGAATAGTATTCTGGTCAGAGAAAATAACATGTCAGTACATGAGATTCAACCAGGGCTATTCAGCCAAGAACCACTTACCCTGCATCAGTGTACCCTCGAAAAGGATCTGCAACGCGTTTGCTTGTCCCGTAAGAATGTCGTGCAAATTTTGACCCACCCTCCGGACAAGCTGCTCAGTAGGCTCCGCAGCCTCTGTCAATAGCAATGCTTCCACGTCAAGATCCGCGCTGCCGCAGGACTCATGGCTATTTTTGTCCGTTTGTTGGCGGAGGCGTTTCATCCACTTGACATACTGCGCCAAGTGGTCAGTGGGATATGCGAAGCCCTCCTTTTCGAATCGTTCGAGGGTCTTTCCCACGAAATAGCGGACTAATGCATCAACTCGGTCGAGGCAATTCTTGTCAGGCAGAGAAAAGTCCCTGAAAGTGTTGTTCATGAGGAACTTGTACGACTCATCGTTGGACATCAAGGAGAGATCAGCCTGGTATGCAAGCTGGTAGCATGCTGCAACTGGCTCTGCTTCTGAAGCGTCGTGGTCCAGACTCGTGATGGCCGTGCCACGCTCGCCACGAATAATGACCATGGGTTCGCGTGTCTCGGCAAGAAGTGCTACCGTATCGCACTCGCACTCCCGGAACCCACGCATGGTCTCGGTGGTAGCCGCCTGGAGCTTCAGATTTCCTGGCAGCTCGAAGAGTTTGTTTGAGATCCACATCTCGCGGCAGTGCGTAAACATCATGGCGGGCATGGAGCGAAGACCACCTGCTGAGACGGAAACCATCTGAAGATGGCACAAGGCGTCCAGAGTGGTGGGGTGGATGACACAGGGGTCCTCGTTTGCGTATTCCATCTTTTCAGCGTAATCCCTCGTTGTTACTGAAGCGGCCGCTCGCCCATGGTTGTCGTAAGAGATGTCGCTTAGTCGCGCGAAGTAAGGCCCGTAATCCATACCATGTGCGCGGATATTGCCGTACATCTGATCAGGGTACGTTTTGAACTTGCAAGAATCAATGATTCGGTCGTGCTCCGCGCGAAGCCTATCAGCTTCACGCTGCTGGCGCCGATGGGAAGCCTCGTCAGCTGAGCCGACGGCCTCCACCTCAACTTTGATACTTCCATGTGCGGCCTCCAGCCACTCGTCTGCGGAACCAATGGTGAAGACGCGCCAGTCATACCATTTCTGCAAGGTATTGTTGATGTTGTCGCGGCGCTGCCGCATGTGAAGCTGTGCTTCATTGCCACGCTCGCCTGCGTCCACGGCGATGGATCGAAGGAAACGGACATCAGCTACACGGTAGCCAACGATGCGTTGTTGCTTGTTCTGGTTCTCGTTATGCTGCTGACTCTCAGCCATCTGGCGAGCGGCTTCTATAGCCATGACAATGATGCCTGCGCCTGGATAGACGGAAGACCCGTTGACCGTGTGGTCCAGAATCCAGGGGTTCTCGGCATGGCGGATGATATGCCGCCAGCTCGCCTCATTGGGGTTCCAATCCCGCGCAGGCAGGCCGAGGAGCGCATGTCGTCGATGTGGGCGGAATGCAAAGCCCGACGAGAGGCGACTTTCGGCCCAGTCCAACCTGGCACGGCTGAAGGGATACGAAGGCAAATCAGCTATCACTTTTGGCTCAGGGCTTGAAACCTTGCCCTCAAGCGCCGTGGAAGTGACGAAACAAGATTTGTGTTCACCCTTGCCAAGTCGATGTCCATTCCTGTGCACCAGAGCTGGCCGATGGCACCTAGAAGACATGAAACGCTGTCTTTCTTCGCGTCCAAGGTATTGATGTATTGATACTTGTCTTTGCTGAAAACCTTTAGCGTGTCTTGCACAGGGCGTCTCAGTGCCGCTTGAGGGCCGATTTCGACGAAGACGTGGGAACTGTTGCGGGCGGTTTTCACGGCAGCAGACTCTTGCACGGCACTTCCTATCGCATCGGCGAAGCGGACAGTACTGACAAGATTGCGAACCCAGTATGAGGGTTTTCTGAGCTCTTCCATATCGGTCGACAGACCAGCCGTGACGGAGGAGAAAAAGGAGTCCGGGGTATCGTGATCTTTGGACGGGCTGGGCCCGTCGAGGGCCTTGGAGAGCATCCGCCCATACTCATCCGCTACCTCGGACATGATGCTGGAATTGTGGTAAGCAACCTGAACGTCTAGCCTCCGCACAAACAGCTCATCCTTCTCAAGGCGGTGGTAGATTATATCAAGAGCATCAGCCTGGCCGCTGATAGTGACATTGATGGGACTGTTCACACAAGCGACAGTAACACGGTCGGCTACCCCCTCTTCATCAAGGTACTTCTGTGCAGTCTCGGCACCGAGACCAACTGACATCATACCACTCTTTGGACGTTGCGTATTCGACGCCAGTTTCTCTGAGACAACACCACGGAAGTAGGCGATAGTCCAGGCCTCCTCGCGACTCAGTACGCCGGCACAGTATGCCGCGGCAATCTCGCCGCTCGAGTGGCCCGTAACCCTTGCGGGAACAATGCCCCAACTCCTCATGAGGTCAACCAGAGCAACCTGAAGGGCAGTCGTCAGGGGCTGAGCAAGGGCAGGCTGCCCAATCTTGCTGCCCGCGTCCGCGGTCAGCTCCATCTGGTGCATCAAGCTCCATTCACACCCAAGTTCTTGGCGCAGATACGTATCTGCTTGTTCCAGTGCACCGCGGAAGGGCTCGAACTGGAGCAGGTCTAAGCCCATGCGAGGCCACTGTGCTCCTTGCCCCGTGAACAGGAAATGTAGCAAAGGCGCAATGTGGCCAGCGCGCACAGAAGGTGATAGAGTCTCGCCCACAACCAGGTCAGACACACGAGCCTGATCGACCACGCCAAACGTACGCCACGGATGATGCGTGCGGTTCGCTGATAGCGTGTGCAATATGTCTCGTAGGTCGTGGGTGCGGCCCAAATCTGTTTTCAGGTAAACAGAAAGGGCTTTTGCAACCCGGACTGGGCCATCTTCATCGGCGGCCGAGAGTGGCAGTATGCCTTTCCTTGCCATTTTGTCCACGTCGTGGCCATCCAATGAGAGGCTCGAGGCTGGCGAGGATAAGACTTCTGTTGTCAAGGGTGAAGATGACCGGGTCGCCTCGTGGCTGTCATCTGGTGTTCCCGAGGATGAAGTGGCTGTTGACGTCTGATCTTGCAGCGAAGCTTCTTCCTGCGTTTGTTCGAGGTGATGGATGCGTCCGTGATTTAGGTCGCTTTCTGAGAGATCCACCGACTTGTGAAGACCCACCAGCCCGTGGAGGCGCAAGTAATTGCAAGCATCGTCTAAGATTACGTGGCCGTTGGATCCTCCATAGCCAAAAGAGCTGACTGAAGCCCTTCGCAACCCAGTCGATGGCCAAGGCAATGCCTTCGCTGGGAATGCCAAGTGCAATTTCTCGTGATCGATGGCTGGATTGGCCTTCTCAAAGTTGCAAATTGGAGGTATCACTGCCTTTTCCAGCGCTAGGATAGTCTTAATGATACCTGCGAGTCCACTTGCACCTTCCAGGTGACCTATGTTGCTCTGTAAGGTGGACGATCAGTCAAGTTACTTTTCTTGCGTGCACCGGGAGGTTTAATGCTCACCTTGACGGACCCAACATAAAGGGGCCGCCGGCTATCTCGATGATGGCTAAAGGCTTCTCCTATGGATGTGGCTTCGATTGGATCACCGGTAGGGGTTCCGGTACCGTGGGCCTCGACATAGTCGGTCGAAGTGAGATCGAGTCCTGCTGTGGCATATGTACCACGTATCAGCCTGATTTGTGCCTCGGAGCTCGGCTGCGTAATACTAGGCGTGCGTCCGTCCTGGTTCACGCCCGTCGCCCGTACAACTGCGCGAATCACATTGCCGTCTCTAAGCGCAGTGCGTAACGGTTTCACTAGGACAGCACCGAACCCCTCGCCCCGGGCATAGCCATTGGCCTTGGCGTCAAAGCTATAACATCGGCCGTCTGGGCTGAGAAATCCCGCGTCGTCTAGTGGGATAGTCAGAGACTCCGGTGTGAGATACGTGTTGCCTGCCGCCACCAGCGACATCTCGCTCTCGCCGTGTAAAACACTCTGGCAGGCAAGGTGGAAGGCCGAAAGACCTGCAGAGCACGCCGTATCAACAGTGATGCTTGGACCTCTTAGATCATATGCATGGCTGATGCGGTTTGCCAGCACTGGAAGAATTCTGGTCAGCTCTAGATTTTGCGGTTTGCGGGAAATTTCCTGGTTGTTTGTGGAATCAGACTCACTACTACTTCCTGAGCCGGTAGCATGATAACGACTCATGGCCTCGATATCCCGCGCTATAAATGCGTCATAGTCTTTTCCGAAACATGCAACAAAGACAGCCGTGTTGGAGCCAACTAGTGATGGCAGAGTGATGCCCGCGTTCTCGAAGCAGTGATATGAGCTCTCTAGAAGTCCACGCTGCTGAGGGTCTAATACAGACGCCTCCGCAGCGGACATATTAAAGAACGAAGCGTCAAAAGCGCGTGGATCTTCTGCCATAAAGTGGGCATCAGTGACACGAAACTGTACAATGCCGATGTCAGTATGGCATCCATATGACTTCAAGCGTGAATTCAGGGACTAACGCTGTCCAGCCGATTCGGATCTGGATGATAGAAGGCTAAGTTCGTGTCAGTCTGTAGCTTGTGCAATGTATGTCGAGCTGCTCACCGTCCACATTAAAACGATCAGCTGGGACCCTGGATGCAGCTGAGCGGCCATCCCGTAGCATTTCCCAGAATGCCTCTGGGGTAGTGGCATCTTGTGGGAATTTGACACTCAGGCCAATTATGGCCAGCGCCTCCATCGGATCCCTTTCAGTTTGCATAGCAAAAATTGAGTGATGTGTGGTTAAGAGCCGTGTGCTACACTCTGGCAAATGAGGTGGATCGAGATGGGACCTTGAGGGAGGGAAAGGTACCGAGGAACAGGTTGACGGTCTCTGTGTGTGTGGCAAGCACTGATGAAACCTGGGACATTCGCACAATTATCTTCCTCCATGTACGATTGGCAGATCACCGCGGGCGTAGACCGCTTCTGGGATAGAATGAAAAGACGGGGCAAAGTCGAGCCTGCTCTTACAACTCGCGGATAAGCCACTGTCTCTTTCCGCCCAGGCGGGTATATATCGGTGTGCATAATGTCATAAAGAATAAAGTAAATAGTCATAGAGTCCCGTCTAGTAAGAACTCCGTTTTTTGCAAGTGGACCCCTTGGGAGTGCTTCATTTGAGAAATATTTTGGTTCGTCGAATTGCATATCTGCCATTGTGGAGCTATATCGACCTCAGATGCGGTGTGAACCACGCAGTGGATCCCGTGTGAAGTCTAAAGTTCGGCTGACAGTACTTGGTCTGTGTCTGTAAACCCGATTGGTCTATGCTATTCTATTCATCTAGAATAGTCTGTGAACGGAAAATTTGACATGCCAGACCGAACTTAAAATTCGACAGCTAATTGACTAAGCAATCTGCTAAGCAATGGCAGACCAAGCTTAAAACTTAATAGCTAATTGGCCAAGCAATATAACTGCCAAATTAAACTCAAAGCTTAAATGCTAATTGACTTAAACTAGACCCTATCTCTAGCCCAAACAGTAGTGGGAGGCGGGGGGTGAGCGCGAAGCGCGAGGGGGAGGGCCTGCGAAGCAGGTGGGCCCCCCCCTTATGTTTTTTGCTACTATAGTCTTGCCTATCCAGACGAATAGCTCCCAGGGCCCCGGGAGGGGCTTCCACCTGGTTTCCTTGAACGGATTGGCCGAGTGTGCGACTTGCCGCGAGGGAATGGGTCTTTTGCCCAGGTCTCAGACTGAGTAATTAACAACTCCACCTAGGGAGCTATTGTCTTAGGGAAACCTTCTTGGTGTGATTGAACCAAGTTCGGCCGAGGAAGTCACCGAGTATCACCAAATCGTATGTCTGCTGCATCTGAGTTAGCTGCTGAATTCTTCCCAGCTAAGAGGCGATTTTTCGAGCTTTACAGGTTTTCTTTCTTTCAATTTCTTTTTCCTGTCTAGAATCAACGCATCAGGGCCCAGACCACTCTGGAGCAAGGCCAGCCAACAACATGGGCACAATTCTCTCCGTATTTTCATTACTTCGCGCTTCGATTGCGCATCAATTGGCGAAAACTGACAAGCGGCCCACCACCGCCGGAGCCGCTGTTTACAACCCATTGTTTCTAAGCCTGGTCTATGACAGACTTGTGCTGGGGCTGTACTGCACCTACGTATGGCGCTGTCCAGCCAACATCTTGCAAAATTTATACAACACTCTCGTTGGAGAATTTCAGAGCTCCGCGACAGATTCTGCTTCGTCGGGTGGTTCAGACACCCCGGCCGTTAGTAGGAGAATCCTCGATGTCGGGGTGGGCACAGGTTACTTCTTGGCCTCAACGCCATTGCCCGAAAGCACCTCGATCACCCTATTCGACCTGAACCCTGCGTGTCTCGAGGCGGCATCATTGAGATGTCAACAATCACATGCCGGGCTTCCAGGTCTCGAGGTCAGG
Organism: Diaporthe citri; assembly: GCF_014595645.1. Lineage (NCBI taxonomy): Eukaryota > Fungi > Ascomycota > Sordariomycetes > Diaporthales > Diaporthaceae > Diaporthe > Diaporthe citri. The sequence goes on from NW_025064847.1 coordinate 6,459,016, forward strand.
ACGGTGTGCGGTGATTTCCTTTCCCCGGCCGATGACCCCAATTCAATTCACCAGAAACTGCTCGGCTGCCAGCAACAACCAGACCGCTTCGACATTATCTTAACTTCCATGCTACTTCATTGTGTACCTGGTCCGCCTCAGCGCAAGGCCGCGGCACTAGCATCTCTCGCGAGGTTTATAGAGCCGCAGTCCGGAGTGCTAGCCGGGGCGACCATCTTGGGTGACGGCGTGCGGCACAATCTCCTGGGGCGTTTCATCATGTTCTGGCATAACGCCCTTGGCATGTTCGATAATCGAAGAGACGATGTTCTAGCTTTCGTCGGCGCTTTACGCACTGAATTCCACGACGTCAAATGGGAGATTGTTGGAACGATTCTTATCTTCCAGGCGCGCCTACCAAAGGGGGGTCAAACCAATTAGTGAGGCAATCGATCGAAATGCGGGTTTCCAGAGAGTGCCATTTGACCGTGAATAGTAGTCTGCCCCTTTCGAGTGAACAATGAAGTGCACTTCAAGAAAACACCTCCTCCACGTACCTGCCCTCCCACCGCGATCCACTGTTTGGTGCTAGCTTCTGCCTCCATTCTGCCAGGCCCATCACACCATCCATATTTCTCTCCTGTTCTGGCGGCTCAGCCGTCGCACCTGCGGCCCGAAGTAGAGGCCCGAGAAGCTGCCACAGCTCGTCTGCCAACTTCTTTCCAGCACAAACCCGTATGACAGCCCCTCGGGTCTTCCATAGATCCAGTATGAGATCAGTCTGACCTTCCACTGCATCTGTCACATACTTAGGCGACTTTCCTGTGCCTGCGCGGCTGTAAGCTCGCCGCACCGCAACCACCCCCATCCTCTCGGCCTCCTCTAACTCGTCGACGTACATCTCGTCTATACCGCGACCTCTGCAGCCGTAAAAGAGGTAGGCTGGGAATTGAGAGGTATCAGAACGTTCCACTGCATTATTTCCTTCCCTGCCGGCTCGCATGGCTAGTTCCTGGACCATGGCACGGAAAGGTGCTAGTCCGGAGCCCACTGCAATCATGATGAGTGGAGGAGTTTCCTGACTTGGTAGACTTGTCACTCGTAAAGCGGGATTGCTGTTGACCTTGACGTAGATGACATGCCCTTCCCCGATGTTGGCCAGATAATTCGATGCCATCCCGCCTGGCACTGTTGAGATTGTGAGTGTCCCATGGCCGTCTTTGGCGGCGGGTGCGGATGACATGGAGTATGTGCGAGGCCGCATGGGAGCTGCAATTTGCAGAATCGTGGGGAGTGTAAGAGTGAAAGCAGGGAGGAGCTCAAGTAGACCTGGTAAGCCGAGGCTCGGCGCGCCATCAGCCATCAGCTTGGGGAGCTGAGATTTGAACTCGTCGTCTCTGGTTGCGGCTGCGAGGATCCGTAGGTGTTTGGACGTCAATGTAGTCGGCAGTTCCACGTAGGCCCCGAGTAGCTCCGCAACGCTGAGTCTTGTACCATCTGGGACACCTAGAGCACGTCCTGAGCCTATGGTTACCTGAGTATCCCAGGCCATTCCAAGCCGGTCCAAGAGCGTATTCACAAACTGTGGGTCGTTGCGAGGCAGTACCAACAGATGATCACCGGGCGCATAGTCAATGTTTGCATCCGCCAGGAAGCGAAACTCAAGATGATGCTTGGTAGGAATAGCCGTATCAGTGGTTATGTGCGAGAGCCGTTTTTGCGCGGTTACAACCGCAGGGAAATATCCAGGTCTCGCTTGAACGCGGGCAGGGTGGCTCATTGAGATGGAGAGGCCGCTGCAAGGCGTGGTTTCCCCCTCGCCAGCACCAGCTTTCATGTTGTACTCCCGATATAGAGCAGGAAATAATAGCTCTTGGTACCAGTCTGCAAAATTTGAGAACACATCGCCTATGGCCGCATCAGAAGCTCCCATCGACACCAAGGGCTTGGCACCAGAGGTTTTCATCAGCTGGTGCAGGAGGATAGGGACTTTCTGGTAGGTATCCTTCCAATCTGAGTGGCCGCAACCAAAAATTGCATATCTCAGGTCTGCCAGAGGTGCAGATTGCGCTGCCATCTTTTCCAACCAGGCTACCATCTCGGCGGAGTTCGAGGCTGGTGATCCATTGTATGACGCCGCAATCATGATTACGGGGGTTTCCGCAGACAATTGGCCAATTCCCGAGTCCACTGTATCCACCACATGGGGCGCGAAGCCTTTAGCGACACATGTAGAGGCCAGTACAGAGGCTAACGCTTCACAGGTGCCTGTATTTGAGCCATGAAGGATCATGATGGGCTGACCCTTGGGGGCTCCGTACATGGTTTGCGGAGGCTTGAAGGATTGCATTTGAGTGTCTCGTGTCGATGTAGAAGTTCCTCGATCGGTCTCAGCCGTGGCACTGAGATGAGTTGCCTTAAGCCCGTGGCGGAGCTTCACTTGCATGTAAAACCCATCCGGCTTCACAGAAAGGTCTGATCGAAGCTTGAGTTCATATGAAGGATCGTCCTTTCTCAAATCGAACTTTTGCAGCAGCTTGGCTAGGATCTGTAGCCGAGGAATGTTAATGACAATGATGCTGGTGCAATCCCCTCGGTTGCCGTAGACTCACAATTAAGGACTCTTGCCACACAAACGTGCGCCCAATACAGCCACGAAGTCCGTTGCCAAAAGGTTTGAAGGCGAATTCATTTAGCTTGGCAAACTCAGCCCGAAGCATACGCTCAGGTTTGAATTCATGAGAATCAGGCCCATAATGGCCGGTGTCTCGCTGAATAACCTCGAGCGCCGGAGCTAATACGTCGCTTTTGCGGTACTGGTACTTGCCTCCCAAGATTCCGTCACTGTAGGGCGTGACAAAGAAAGTCGGAGCGGTAGGGACGAGGCGAAGCGACTCACGCATCACTGCTTCTAGATACGGCAGCTTCTGAATGTGATCTATGTCAAGAGCCTCAGAGCCGACCACATCATCGATCTCTTGTTGTGCCTTTGCCAGCTTGTCGGGGTAGTGACAGAGATAATAGCAGATCGTCGTCAACATGGCCGAGGTGGTCTCATGGCCCGCTGACAGAAAGGTCAGCATGTTGTGAATGATCTGCTCATCGCTCAGCTGGGCCCCGGTTTTGGGGTCACGCCCAAATACAAGTGCTGCCAAGACGTCTTTGCGGGATTCAGCTTCGCCTTGCCGTCTGCGCTCGTCGATCATGTCCTGACAGACTTGAAACAAGTATTTGGTTGACTTTTTGAATTTTTGGTCCGCTCGAAACCGGAAATATCGAGCGAATTCCGGCAAAGTTGATCGCTTAGCTGCCTCTGCCAGGACAGCATCCACGTTCTGAACAAATGGGTGAAGACTATCATTGCGATAGAAGCTGTTGAATCGGAAGTCCAGACACGTTAGAGCTACAGTGTCCAAAGTCAACCTAGTGAAGTCTGACCCCGGATCTAGTCGCGAGCCTTCTGGAGACCGCGCCCTGGGTAACCACGAAAGTCAGCAGGGCCCGTCCATCGAGCACGAATGTATTGAACTTGCCATTTGAGACATAATTGATCTGCAACGTCTCTCATATCATCGAACATATCTCGGATCCTGAACGTCCCGAATAGAGGAAGCAGAAGCCGATGAGCCACGCCCCAGGCCTCGTTGCCGTGAAACGCCGTGAAAAGACCATCTCCAGTAACAGGACGCAGTCTCTCGAGGCCCATTGCGACAAATTTGTAAAACTTGGTCTCGTCACAAAGCTCACGACAGAGCTCCGGGGTTCCAACGACGATGAATCGATCTCCCAAGACCGATAGAGAAAATAGGGGCCGGTATTGCCATGCTAAAGATATGACGGAACCCACGAGCGCGTTGATATCCAATTGAAGAGCATTTCCTAGGATGGGAAGTGCTTTCACCAGATTTTCGTCAGTGCCCATATTTATTAAAAGCGCAAATGGTGCCAAGTCTCACGTTTAGGGCCGGGAATAGCTTCCAGCTTGACGTTTCCATTCTCTCCCCTGCCATGGCTGTTCTTCAGCGCGTAGAGATAGAAGAGCGATCCTGTGATAGCCAGCGAGACTACAATCCAAGCTAATGGGAAGTTCAGTTGATTCGATGACAATGCCTCCATATCGTTCCACGTATTCAAGGACTATTCGTAACTTGGAAAAAAAAAAGACTGGCACGGAGACACAAATCCAATCTGCTATTGCCACACACAAGCAAAGACAGCATTCTGATGATAGCTAGAAAGTATCACAAGTCTCTTCAAGTCTACTCTACACGCCCTTGTCACCGCCTTTGAGACAGTCTTGTCTCCTCACCACGGGTTCCCGCGGCCCTAGCCGGCGCGATTTACTTGCAGAACTCTAAAAGCTCTGTCCAGACGTTACATCCGAAGGCAGTGCTGCTGAAGTTACATCGTTGGGCCCCACTGAGGTGGCGCGCGCTCGCCAGACCGCCAGCGCCAGCAAACAAGACATCAAATTGATGTGCTAACTCCCATTCGCAGGTTTTGACCCACTATATCACGTTTCAACTTCGTTATCCGGGATGAAGATTTTAGCAAAGGCAAAACTCAATTCACAATACACCGCATGATTACTATACCCAATTCGGCACATGATACGACCATTCAGCACCACATTATGGTGCCTTCGTGTGCAGGCTAGTGCTGCATCGTTGTAAGCGCATCTGGCGAGTTCCATATTCATGACTCGTAATATTGTCTCACTAAATGCATATGCTAGAAACGCGATATATCCTTTCAATGGTAAGGCCTTCGATTCGCTTCCTGATCGTCTCGACTGCTTGTTGTAGATAGGCCAACATTTCGTGAAAATCGGCCAGTTAATGGCTCATACATTTCCAAGACCATCTTCAAATTCTAAGTCATCATCGAATAACATTGCAATCTGTCATGTGGCTCCCGCTACTGACGACTCCAGAGACGGCGGCAATAGTAATTGTCTTGTCCGTGTCCGCGGCAGTTCTTTACAAACTTGCTTTGCCCAAGCCACTTCCCGGGATACCTTACAACAAAAATGCGGCTCGGAGCATACTGGGCGATTTGCCTGAGGTGGCCAAGTTCCAAAAGGAGACACGTCTCTTCTGGATTTGGCTCACACAGCTGGCGGAGCGGCTGCAGGCCCCAATTGCTCAGGTCTTCCTCCGGCCCCTGGGCAAGCCCTATGTCATCGTCACCGACTATCGGGAGGCGCACGATATCCTAGTGCACCGGCACAAGGAATTCGACCGCGCCGATTTCTTCAGAGATACTATGGGACCACTCACTCCTGATGCCCATATTCTGTTCAAGACAGACGACAACTTTAAGCTACACCGCAAGGTGATTGGGGATCTGATGAGCCCTGCATTCCTGCAGAACGTTGCCGCACCCTCACTTTATACGAATCTCTGCAAGCACATCGCCTTGTGGAATGCCAAATCCCGCCTGGCACAAGGTCATCCCTTTGAGGCGATCGACGATATCTACTACAGCGCTTTCGACGCTGTCACCTCTTTCACTTTTAGTGATAACTTTACCCACAATGCCACCAAGTCACGTGTCAGCCTCTATCAATCCATGTCTACCGACAAAATCCAACTGCCCACTGGCACAGATGAAGCAGTCATCTTCCCCAAATCTCCCATTGTGGATGAATTCGTAGAGGCATTCCGTGAGCTCGCGCTTGTGTACGAAGAGGTCCTAGCTTCCATGTGGCCCAGGCTGCAGTGGGTTTTTATCTTGCGACGGCCTAGAGTCCGTCACGCCGTTGAAGTGAAGGAATCTGTATTTCACCGGGAAATCGAGGAGGGAATACAGCGGCTGGATGGTGGAAAGAACGAATCACGGGTCAAGTCAGCCATGGACCACATGCTGTTTCGGGAAGCTACTATTGCTTCTAAAGAGGAGCGCAAGCCAGACTTCCACCGCCGGACGATATACGACGAGGTGAGTTGTCCACATGCCACATCCGCAAGATGTCCATTTTAAATACTGATTTGGCCTCGTAGCTTATCACCTTTATCTCAGCTGGGCATGACACAAGCTCAACAACGCTATGCTGGGGCATCAAGCACCTAGCAGACAACCCATACGCGCAAGAAAAGATTAGGCGTCAGTTGTTCACGTCTCTTCACGAAGCCCGAGCCGAGAAACGCTGGCCAAATGAGCGTGAGATCCTTCGCACCCCTATGCCATATCTAGACGCCCTGGTGGAGGAAATGCTTCGGCTGGCACAGCCGGTTCCTGGACTCGTCCGCCAAGCCACCGTGGACACCCAGATCCTCGGCCGCCATATACCCAAGGGTACCGAGGTCTTCATGCCTGTCAACGGTCCCGGCTTCTTCAGCCCGGCCTTCCCGATCGACGATTCACTGCGAACAGCGCAGTGCCTCGAGGCTAAATCGAGGGTCCGCGCCTGGCCGGAAGACGGCCACATGGCCGACTTCAGGCCGGAGCGGTGGCTGGTACCAGCGCCTGCGGACGGCTCGGTGCAGCCGGAAGCCACCTTTGATGGTTTCGTGTTCGACCAGACTGCAGGCCCCATGATGGCTTTCAGCCTGGGTCCAAGGGGCTGTTTTGGCCGGCGGTTGGCATACGTCACGCTCAAGATCCTGACGACGCTCATCATGTGGAACTTTGAGCTTCTTCCCTGTGGTGAAAAGCTATCGTCTTACAAGGCGCACGATATGCTCACTAATCGGCCCGACTTCTGCTACGTGCGTCTTAAGTCGGTGGATGATACCGCCTAGGCTACACTATGTTCGTGTAACTACTGTGTTTGTTCCTTGGAACACTGCACCGAGGTCTTCGGTTGAGATAGACTAAATGAGACTTGTCCATCACCCAAGTTCATTCTGCAGAGATGATAAATACTAGTGATGCGCTTATTGTTCAATTGTAAATACTATACAACCTTGCGACTGTGTATCGTTTCACCGTTAAGAGACTTTCATATCACATTGTACTTCTAGAGGTATTTTGAGAAATCCCGTATGATTGGTTGCCTAGTACACCACCCTCCTGGTGCGTACATATGGGGCCTTTGGTCTCCTAGTAAGCCCATCTCGGGCATCATAGCTGGCCAGTGCCTCTGGCACCGGCAAGAACTCAAAGTGCCATATCAACAGAGTCAGCGAGTTACGGAACTCGAACAAGCCCATGCGCCGACCGAAACAGGCACGCTGACCTATGCCAAAGGCCAAGAAGGGGCCTGCATTAGGATCATACGCCACGGTCGCCTCGCCGGTCTTCGGGTCGCGGCTCTCGACCAGCCAGCGCTCGGGCCGGAACCTGGGTTTGTCCTCGTCGTCCCACTCTCCCGTCCGCGAGCCCTGCGGGGTCTGGTAGCGCAGCTTTGGGTCGATTTCCAGTGTCGGGGTCATGAGGCTGGGGCCGAGCGTGTGGGCGAAGACGGTCGTGCCCTTGGGGATGTGCACGCCGAGGATCTCGGTGTCGACCTCGGCATCGCGCGCCAGGAAGGGGATTGGCGTGCCGAGTCGCAGACACTCGTTCATCACGGCGTCTAGGTACGGGATCTGCGTGTGGGTGATCTCGCTGACCGACGGCTCACGCTTTTCGGCGAAGGCCTGCTTGTGGCTCGCATGTAGCACAGAGCGGAGTTTCTTCTGCACGTCCTGATGGTTCGTGAGGTACTTCAGGGCCCAAATGAGCGTGCTCGAGCTGCTTTCTTGGCCAGCCATCGTGAATCCAAAGACCTATTTGAGTTTCAGTATCGCCTTCTTTTGTGCACGGATAATGTAAATCGTCTTACTTCTTCAAGAGTCATGGGGTTGATGTAGCTTGGTTCTCTGCCCTCCCTTTTCGCAAAACTCCTCACTCGATTGACGATCAGGTCGACTGCATTTCGAAGCCAGGTGTCGTCTTCACCGTTCTCACGGAGCCGATCCAAGGCTTTTCCGATCTGGCTGGCGACTAAACCATCACGCCTGGCCCATGCATTGCGAATTTTTGATGTCTTGCTCAACCACCACCACGTGAACGCAGGGAACACACTCGACTGCAGAGTCTCCGCCATATGCACCATTGTCAAGATGGCTGTCATGTCCTCGTGAATCGGTGCCGGCGGGAAGTCCATTGGGGCGTCGTCGCCAAGCTTTTGTGCTTTTTTGCGTAAACTCAGGATATCTTTGTCGGAGAAAGCCTCAAGCGCATCAATTTGCGAGACCACGGCTCTCTCAGGGTAGCTGTCGCCATATGTGAAGGCTAACACGGCGTCCAGGGCCAGATAGTCAACATCCAGGTCAATTCGGAAAGGACGGCCCTCAGCGATGCGAGTTTTCGCCTCCCAAAGATCGATGATGTTGTGGACGGCCGTGTAAATGTGCGGAGCCGCAACATTGTGAAGGAAAGCGGGAACCATGAGGTCTGCAAGCAGGCTGCGCTGGGTCTGCCACTCCTTGCCAGACTTCTTCAGGATGTGGTGATGCTCGCCGGCACCGCCGAGTATGTCACGGAATAGGCTGGAGCGGTCGAAGACGTTCTTGCGGCTGAGCATCATGGCTTGTACCTCGCCAAAGTCGGAAAGCAACACGAATGGTTTCCCGAACGGCCGTGGGAAGACCTGCAGAAGTGGCGTCCGGTGCTTCTCGGTCTGCCTGCGGAACCAGTCCATCGGCTCGCTGGTTGTCGCGACGTGTCGCGCAAAGTCAAGCATGTCGCCAAAAATCGATTTGTCCGCGCCATCATTACACGGGATGCCTGGTATGGGTTTGGGCAACAGTGCCAGGCGAATGTAATAAAGTACAAGTCCAGCTACAGCAGCAACGACGAGCCATAATGGTAGCCCTCCTATCAGTGGGACAAGTTGAAGTGAGGCCATGACTGTGACGATTTTGGGCTTGGTCCTTGTTCAGTGATACTGTTTGCAGCAACAGTCTTCATTCAGATCACCAACCTTGTTGAACTACAAGATTTATACGACTATGGACAGTAGTGGCAGATTTGCGATTAGAGAAAGCTGCGTTATAGCGATATGGAATGATAACTCTACACTCTATTTATACATGAAAGGAATGGAAAAGCGATGAATTAAATACTTCTTAATTTTTGATATATTATTTTTTATAAAGACTTTTAAATATTAAATATTCTTTAAATAATGTTTTTCTTTATTAAATAAACTAAATAAATAATTTTTAATTAAAAGGTTTACAAAGTAAAATTAAGTATAATTTTTTTTTAAAGTATGAATTAATATTATAAATAATGAGGGATTTATATAATTGAATATTTCGGTATGAATAAATACGGCACCTTCATAGTGAAAGCTAGTAAATGATGCCGAGATGGTGCTGTGAACACCGGTCTTGTTTCACATTGCATTGCACATTATGCGCATGTTACATATCACTGCGACTTGGGTGGTGGGTCATGCATTTAACAAGGATCGTATTGAGAAATTGTGTCTTGATAGTGTCCGGCTTGCCGGTCTTTCACAAATCAGTATCCATGCAGGACGCTCTGCTATACATCTGAGAAGAGAATTAGGTTTCTCTGTGGCATGGATCGGAAGATAGACTGACTCGTACGGATAGATGGAGGTTTTCTACGAGTCAAGCCACGAAGTCAAAATAAAGTTTATTCACCGCCGCGGGCAGCACGGCATCCACCACGAACAAAGGGATGAGCATAATGTATACAGACACAAAAGTACCTAGGTAGCATTGGCAGATACCGTCGGATAAAGTCGCGTTCTGTACTGACTAGGTCTAAATAATGCTCAATGGGAAGGCTGTTTCGGCGTTCAAGGCGAGCAATCATCCAGATTGCCTTGTCCCGTGGTAAACGGATAGCACGATGGGTAGCACTGAGCCAAAGCCTCTGATATTGGCCATTGCCGGAGCCGCGGTAGGGCACTTTGTTCCTGCCCTTCAGATCTGTCAGCACCTCGTGTCTAAGGGATACGATGTCAGCATACTTCAAGCATCATACTTCAAGGACTCGATCGAGTCTATTGGGGCGACGTTCATCCCACTCGATGAGGAGTGTGACTTCTGCCAGTACGACATCGCGCTGAAGGGCAGCCCTAATGGGCGTTTCCCCGAGCGCTTGACCCTCTCGCCGGGGCTCGAGACTCTTGCCTTCGACCTGGAGCACGTCTTCATGCCTTACATCCCGTCACAAGCCCGCTCAATCTCACGTGCCCTCGAGCAGACTCAGCTCCGTGATCCGGCGCGCAAGGTCGTGATCCTGGCCGAGAATTCGATGCTGGGCATCGTCCCACTCAGGCTTGTCTCTGATGAGAAGCGCTGCAAGGTGCCCCCAGTCCTTGGGTTGAACGTTGTCCCCCTGACATGGGAGAGCATCGACGTTGGCCCATTCGGGACGGGACTGCCACCGGACTCTACGCCGTCCGGCCGCGCCCGGAACATAGTCCTCCACGGCCTCGTCCGCAACTTTGCGCTCAAGGGGGCCCTCAAAGCCCTGCGAAAATATCTCATCGAAGCCGGCGCCGAGCCTGAACACATCCCCGGGCCAGGCGAGCTGGGTTTCAACATCACCTATGACCCGCGCGTGTACGACAAGGTCTTCCAGATGTGCCTCCCCGAGGTCGAGTTCCCGCGGTCCGACCTGCCGGAGCACATTCAGTTCGTAGGCGGGCTACCACGCAAGCCCATTCCGGCAAACTACGAGTACCCGCCGTGGTGGAGCGACATCGTGACCAACTCGGAGTTGCCCACGGACCAGCGTAAGAAGCTTGTCGTGGTGGCGCAGGGTACATTCGCGAACGACTACAGCGACCTGATCCTGCCCACAATCCAGGGCCTCGGGGCGCGCCCTGAATTCCTCACCGTCGCCATACTCGGCAAGAAGGGAGCGCGGCTCGAGGCGGATCTGCCCCCCAATGCGCGCGTCGCCGACTACTTGCCGTACGACGCCGTGCTGCCGTATGCAGACGTCTTCGTGCAGGCTGGCAGCTATGGCGGCTTTCAGCACGGATTGGTCAACGCTGTGCCAGCGGTTCTAGGGGGTGACACGGAAGATAAACCCGAGATTGCGGCGAGGGCTGAGTGGGCTGGAGTAGGGTTCAACTTGAAGACGGGCCATCCTACTCCCGAACAAGTTGCGCAGGGTGTTGACGAGGTCTTGAAGAACCCCGGCTACAAGATTAGAAGTGTGGAGTTGAGCAAGCTCATGAAAGCAACTGATCCTCTGGCCACGATTGAAAAGGAGCTGTTTCTCATGGCAGCGTCCTCATAATACCAGATGTGAGGATTCTGCTCCTAAAAGGGGAAGGGGGAAGACTGGGCTGCTTAACGTCCCCGGCCCCGTTTTCGATCACCCCCTGATCCCGATCACCTTGGCACCCACACACTCCCTTATTATCACCCTTAATTGCCCGCCATCACGATGCATAATCCCTCTTTCGTTAATATTTCTAATTCTCCAAAGGCATTGCTTTCTTTCAATACCCTCCCTACCTTTATTTAAGCCCTATAAATAGCCTTAATATTAGCAAAAGCTACATTTAGGTTAATTTAAACCCTTTTCTTTATAATCCTTTAATTAGCTTTAATTTAAGCTTTAAGCTATTAATTTTTTTATAAAGTTATTATTAATTAAATTTCTTTCTTATTATATACTTTAAGAAGCTTTTTAAAGAATACTTATAATATAAGGCTTAAGTATTTATTATAATATTAATAGGTAATTAATTAATATACCTCTTATAATTGCTTAAAAGTCTTAAAAATAGGCTTTAGCTATTAAAAAAGAACCTTTAATATAAAAAATTACTTAATAAAGCTCCTTATATTATTAAATTTTAATAATTTATGCTAAATTTAGCAGTTCTTAAGAATATAATAACTTTTAAGTGCTTTATACTTAAATACCGGCTAAAGACTTATTACCCTTTACCCTAATTAAATATTTAATTCTATAAATACCTTCTTTTATACCTTATAATAGCAATAAAGAAATCTTTTCTTTACTATAACCATTAATAAATTATATTGCCTAAGTTAATAAAGATGCTTCCTAAAGGCATTTTTTAAAAGTAAAAAAACTATTATATTAAGGGGCTAAAGCATATGCAATATATATATAAATAAAAAGACTATATATATATAATTTAAATAGCACTTCTATATAAAGTTAATAATTATATGCATATAATGCCTATTAATTACAAGCAAACGCCATTTAAAAGGATTACTAGGGATAATACTAAGAATGAAAACTTTTCTTAGTTATTTAATGGCTATTCTTTCCTTCATTTACCTTTTTTTAATAACTATAAATTGCTAGCTAAAGTAATCCTTAAGGGCAATTAAAAACTACTATTATTGCATACTCCTTTCCTTAAAAATAATAAAAAGTTTAAAGACTTTACTTAAGGCATTAATATACTTTATAAAGGAAATCTATATTTAAGAATTAAAGTTCTTTTAAAAAAGAGAATTATCTTTTAAATAGCTAAAAATAAAGGTATTCTTTAAGTAACCCTTTATTAACCCTCCCTTATCAACATTTTATTAATAAGCTAATTAAATAAACTTAATAATAAGTAGTTAAAGGAGGTTAAATTAAGAGGCAATATTCTTTTTAATTATTAATTAAAAATAAATAGCCTTTATATATTAATTCTTTTAGCTTTAAAGAATAAAATAATAAGAAAAGAAGGCCCTTAGTTAATTTCTTTTAAGAGAAGGATAATTTTTATTTAAGAAGGCTAATTAAGCTTTTAAAGCCCTTATTTTAAATTATATTAATACTAGCCCTAAGCTATTTTGATTAATTATAAATAAAGCTAATAAAGCCTTTTAATAATTAAAAAAAAGCCTTTAAGGGTTGGCAATAATATAATAGCTTTAAATGCCATTAAGGTAATTATATAATATAATAAAGAGGATATGCTAAATCTTAATAGCTTATTAAATTAATATCCCATCCTTAATAGCAATAAGGGCGTTAATAATATTATCTTTAAAATACAGCTTTATAATAAGGAGGTTAATATTTAAAAGAAGTTTAATAACTAAAAAAAAATTCCTTATAAAGATATTAAGGAATGTTTATATAATGGGTATAAACGCGTTTATACGCGTACGCGGATGTAGGGCGATCGGGATCAGGGGGTGATTGGAAACAGGGCCGGGGACGTTACCAAAATGCCTGTAAATAAATTTATGACGTTTCGGTGCAGGAGTACGGTATGGCTTATGTGAAACTTGCAGGTTGAACTGAGGGAAACTTCAAAACGCACTACAGCATCGTTGAGAGGCCACAGTCGAATGGGGTTCGAGCTGTGATCTGACATCAGTAGATATATATACATGTTTAGACTAAACGACTGCAAATGTGTTTTAGGCTCTAAAGATAGTCTGGCTTCACAAACCTCATCTGAAAGTCTCAAAAGTGGTGCTCTTGAGCTTGATGACCTTCAACTCAAAGCGCGCCAAATAGGAAGGAATACAGACCATATTACACGATTCTGGTGGACATGACTAAAACATGAGGCCAAATCTAAATGTCTCTATAATCTCCACGTACTGCTGCAGGGCTCATGGGACTTAAGTGGGGCCCATGCCCCGTTCCGACACTCTATAAAGGCAACGCTTTCTGCAGGCCGAAACTCTGTATTCTCTGCCAATAACCTCGTAGGGTCCACGGTGAGCATCAGCCATTGAGGGCTAATTTGATAGGTCTGTCTACTAAAAAAAAGGAATCCTTCATAGTCTATCATTCGTTATCTCGACAAGTTACTATCACAAGTTCACCTCCCCAGCAATGCGCCCGAAGCGGCTTTCACCACCATAGCGGCAATTCCGCTGTTGTGGTTGGTCTGGAGGTTATGGAGGTTTCACCTCGGCTCGGCTGTATATTCTCAGTGTCCAAGTTCACTGCCATACACGCTACAGTGTAAGCTTATATTTTTGTGCAGGGAAAAGGCTGGCACAGGATATCTGACATGGATGGAACAGATTTGGGACATTTAAGGGGCATGATGACAAATCCGCAGCGAGTGATTGCAGATGGAATGTACCTACCTGGGGGAAGGGGGGTTTCGGACTGGGTCACGCAATATAATTATGTTATAACATTTAATTAAAATTTTGAAATTATAGTAGAATGCTAATAAAAGACTATTAAAAGACTATTAAAAGACTATTAAAAGACTATTAAAAGACTATTAAAAGACTATTAAAAGACTATTAAAAGACTATTAAAAGACTATTAAAAGACTATTAAAAGACTATTAAAAGACTATTAAAAGACTATTAAAAATAAAATATATTAAGGTTTTAAATTATATTAACATTAATTTAATATTAATATTAACTTTATATTAGCTAACGTTAGCCTTTTTTAATATTTAACCCATTAATTTAAACTTTATTAACTTTAATTTAATTATTATTTTTAAATATTTCTATAGATTTATAAATCCTTTTATAGTAAATAATTAAGTTAATAAAGAGAAAATAAGTAATTAAGTTAAGGATAATAAAAAAAAGAGGTTTTTTTTACCCCTTGTATTAAGAGTTAACATTATATCATAGCATATTGTAATATATTAGAAATAACTATATATTAACAACATATAAGTTATGCAAGATACATATAAAAAAGCATATTAAAATCTTGATGGCATATCACTACTATGTCACTATTCCATTAACATACTGATGCGATATTGACAAAAAAAAAACCTCCCCCTCGTAGGTATGTCCAAAGGTGTCCTTTCCCATATCGACCTGGGACAAGACGCACTCCAGACGTCACAAAAACAAAATAATGCTGACTGGAGGCCCCTGAAGCAAAAAACTTGGATCCCGCGACATCTTCAGTGTGACTGTGATGGGGGAAGAACTGTACATCGCAGCATCAGCAGACGATGTGAATTCCATCTACAAGGACACCAAAAACCTGGACTTCGACGCCGTCATTGCGGACCTTGTTGCGCGAGTTCGGCATCTCAAAAGACACGCTCGACAAGCTGTTTGATGCCCAGTTGTCTGGCGGTGGGAGTTGGGTGGATCGCCAACACGACGTGTATGGTGAGCAGATGCATCCTGGGGGCCGCGGTCATGCTTTGGACGAGGCCATCGTGGAGCAAATTGACCGAGCGGTGCAGTGGGACCACATTGTCGCGCCGATAGCCTTGGATTCTCCCGGTGAAGCGTCGAAGAAAGTGAGCCTGTGGAAGTGGTGCGCTCATGTGCTCGTCGAAACCTCGATGCAGGCATTTTTCGGCCCCTCGTTTCTTCGGCTCTCCTCTAAATTTGTTGCCGATCATTTGAGTTTCGACGAGGATTACTGGCGTCTCAAGGCCAAGTCCCCAAAAGCAGCTGCTACAACGAAAGAGAACTGCGTATCTGCCCTGCGCCGATGGTTAGAGCGTCCAGAGGTGGAAAGAAGAGATGCTTGCTGGATGGTTGCCAAAGTTGAGCGGGACTTTATGAATATGGGCATCTGTGATAATGCACAGTTAGCTGCTCTGCTATTCATCAATATTGAAGTGTACGTTATCGGCGGGATGTGCAAATGATTCCCCCCCCCCCCCCCCCCCACCTCTTTCTTTTTTTGAAATGTTATTGCGCGTAAGGGTCAATATCTCTGAATAACCATCATTATAAGATCAACGGTAATGCTTACAAGAGCTGCTTCTGGCTATTGGCTCAAATTCTTCACGACCAGAGCCTCCTCAAGAGAATCAGAACCGACATCGACCAGGCATTCTTGAACCAAGGTGACGCCTACAGGAGCCCAAACATTGCACATCTACTTGAGGACTTCCCACTGCTCAATTCGACTTACGACGAGATCCTGCGGTACACAAACAACGCGATGGGCGTGCGCTTGGTGGTAAACCAGACCGGCATTGGGAGGAAGACGCTTCGCCCGGGGCGCAAGCTTCTCATGCCCTACCGCCAGATGCATCTAAGCCGCGACGTCTGGGGGCCAGGGGCGGCAGACTTCGATGCTGGCCGGTTTATGCGAGACAAGAGCCTGTCACGGGGCCCGAGCTTTCGGCCGTTTGGCGGTGGCAGCGGATACTGCCCAGGCCGGTTTCTGGCACGTCGAGAGGTCTTCATGTTTTGTTGCCACTGTTCTCGGGCGTTTCGAGCCGGGTCTGCTTCCTTGCAGCAATGGCAGCAAGCCGGAATTTCCGGACTTGGATGAGACGACTCCGACCGGAGGTATTTTATCACCCGTCGGGCAGGATGTTATTGTTCAGGTTCAACCTCGCACGATTTGAATTGCTCAATACGAGGCACCCGTTTCCCGCCCTGCTATTGTGGTGTTTTGTTACGTACTTACAATGTGAGTGCTGATGTTTAGAATTAACTTTGGTCCGTTAATTAAGCAAGTCAAGTGGTGATAAGACATAGGCTTTAGCCGATTTCATCCCTGTATGCTCAGCCTAACTCCAATACTCTCTATGTAGTAAATTCCACTGTTGCAAGTGTAAAAAGTATTTATACCTAGGGTCTTTCATTATCTATAGAGTGCTTGAGTAAAAGGCTGTTTAAAAAAGTAAGTGTCAGCTGCGAGATACTGGTTGCTGGGACTGCTGTGGGCCGTAGACAGGTGGTGTATAGTTACCCGCTGTTTTGTAGCAGGTGCTTTGGAACTACTTAGGGCTGGCTGAGGTGGGGCGAGGAGCGGTGTTAATGGAGTGTGGTCTGCAATTGCAATGGTGGTGATGATGGCGGACGAGGTGGAGCGCCCAAGACGCAGTGCAGGTCGTTCCAGGCAGCACAATTACCTAATTGTCGAGCTTGGGCCACGGGAATTGGGAGGCTGGGTTGTGGTCTGCGGTCGTTGAGATAGTCTTGGAGAACATGGGGCAGTGAAGAGCAGGTGCTGTGGGTTAGTGGGGGTGGCCCCCAGCAGCCCTTACTAGTATCGATAAAGCTCAAGCACCTTGCCATGAAGCCCAAGTGGCGTCTGATAAACTCGGCAAAGTCACTCAAGTATCTCTCTATAGAAGAGCAATTGACAGGTATCTTGAAGGTCTAGAATAACCACTTTCTAACACCCTACATTCTTGTCTATCACGACTCCTCATAAGGACCCATGAAGGAGTCCATGTAGTCCGCCTTGCCTAGGTCGACGCCCTCCTTGCGCAGTATGCTATACGCGGTCGTCGTGTGGAAGAAGATGGTGGGCAGGCTGAACCCGGCAGCATAGTCCCGCGCCCTGAGCTTGCCGTCGGGCACGCCACGGCCCTTGCCGTAGGTGACGGTCTCGTCCCTGCGGCTGGCGATCTTGTCAGCGTCGGCGGAGGCGAGCCTGGAGGCGGCGGCGTCGACGCGGGCGCGGGCGTCGGCGACGGTCTTGACGGCCTCCCAGGAGCCGAGGGCCTGCGGGTCCACGCCCTCGAGGCGGGCGACCATCTTGATGGCGCAGTCGGCGGCGAAGTGGAACTGGAAGGCCAGGGGGAGCATGGACGGGTGCAGGCGGGCGGCGAGGAGGGCCTCGGGGGTCGGCGAGGTGGACCTTTCGACCAGGTCGAGCAGGTGGGAGAGGACCTTGACGGCGGCGGTGGCGTGAGGGAGGGTGCCGTCTGCGAGCGTGTAGGAGGACATGGTGGTGGTGGTGGTGGTGGTTCAAAAATTGAGTGGAGGGTTGTGAGCTGCTGCTAGTGCCAGGGGTGAGCCTGCTGGCGACGGAAGATGGACCTTGTGGGGGGGCTTTTATTTTACTGTGAAAGAGCCTGACAGTAGTACACAGCAATTATTAATCAATCAATTAAAGAACGCGAAAGTAAGAAGCAAGCGGCAGATTGAGAGCCCGAGACAAATAAGACAGTCGTCTGCGGTGAGAATGATTACCAATAATACCACGTTTCACAACCTGAATTCAGCAGTTGGGATCGTGGTCTGCGCCAGTTGAGATAGATTTAGAGAGACAGCTGCCCACTTACTGTTAAGTTAACTTGCCCGGCCCGGATCTCGGCCCGGATCTCGGCCTCACCCCAATTTGGGCCGCCGTTTTCTACACAACGTGCCCGTTCCTCGTGTTGACTGGCAATCTATGAAGGGATCGAACCTTCGGCTGATTCTCAAGCGGTCATGCAGGGACGCATTCGGATATCGTCTTCAACAATGGCCTGAAATATACGATTCGGAGGATTTATGTCTTGCCGTTGCGCGCCTACTAACAAAAGATTATTTCCCCCGGTCGCAGAAGAAGCTTCCTGATAAAGTGGAAACCCAACATCCAGATATGTCCGACATTCGCTCGCTGTTTTATCGAAGCGCCACGAGTAATAGTGATGAACTTTGGGAGAACACAGCTATGATGATGGCCGCGCGGGCTGGCCGTATGGACATACTCCGGATGCTTACCCAGTCCGATCAAGGCCCTGCTCAGAGTGGTGGTTTCATACCCACCTTCTTTCTCAAATCTTACTTGGATACGGATTCACGCTCCAGTATCGAATCGGAAGAGGACTCCTTTCCGGGAGCAGCAACACTCGCCGATGTGGGAGGGTGGATAGCAAACTGTAGAATGGATGACCCACCTGTAAGGTCCTCCCTTTGTCTTGACTGCTGCTGTAGTTTCCTCAAAAGCAATTGCAGCGGAAGAAGTGGACTAATTTTTCTCTTGTTACTACCAGCCCGACGTGGGTGAACAGTTCTGGTGGCGACCGCTCAAAGACGATTGTCGGTACTCAAAACGCTTGAAGGAGCCGAAGTGCTGGCCACAGATCCTCAGGCACAATGATCGGCCAGAATTGTGTCCTACGCCTACGCAGATCGCCGCTTATAACGGCCACGTTGATATAGTACAATTCACTAATATCAAAGACTGTTCAAACTTGTGTTCACCTTGATTATTACTTTCATGACTGAGGATTGGTTCTTTTGGTTGTTTTGTTCCTCCATGAGGGTCTTCACTCAAAAAAAGGGTACGGGCTCAAGGTGGCTGGCTTCTTAGTGTATTTGCCTGACGCTCACTCCGACGGTGACCCGCGGTGACATATGTACCATGCAGATCCAAATTTGCTATTTACAAGAATTCCCATAGCTCGTGCCTTACTCCAACACGATGCACGCCTGCCATCGACACCTACACCTGAACACTCTTACACAGACGCAGTGACGTAGACAGTCTTGGTCCTCTTGGTGCACACCTTACCAGTGGAAGTAGGGGCAGCAGCCTCAACGGAGGAAGTAGGAGAGACCTGGGTGACGGCAGCAGCAGGGGCAGTAGACGGCGCAGACGAGCTGGCGACGGCCTGGGCAGCAGAGCCCGACGCAACGCCGGAGGGCGAAGCGCCAGTGGCGACAGCGGCGGCGGAGCTCGCCGCGGAGGAAGAGGCCACGCCGCCCGTGCCGGCGGCAGCCAGGGCGGACGAGACGGCGGTCCATGCGGGCTTCTTGGACAGGTTCTCGTCGTAGAGGCAGGCTTCGCCGGCGCCCTCGAAGGTGGACGGGACCCAGGAGAACTTGTCGTAGAAGTCCCACACGGTGACACCGACACAGTTCTCGACCTGCAGGCAGGCGTTGACAACGCTCGTGTAGTCGGTGGCCTGCTGCTGGACGGCGGCGGCGTCGGCGGGGACGGACGAGTGGCGCACGTCGAGCTCCGTGTAGGCGACCTCGACGCCCTTGGCGGTGAACTGCTCCAGGACGCCGGCGAGGTCCTTGGCGGAGGGGGTGTTGCCGACGATGAAGTGGCCCTGCATGCCGACGCCGTCGATCTTGGCGCCGGCGTTCTGGACCAGGTCGACGATTCCGAGGGCTGCGGTCGCTTTAGCTCCAGAGAACTCGATCGAGTAGTCGTTGTAGTAAAGCTTGGCGTCCGGGTCGGCGGCGGCCGCCGCCTTGAAGGCGATCGGGATGTAGGCCTCGCCGATGGTCTTGTAGAATACGTTGTCACGGAAGGAACCGTCTCCATTGTCGCTGATGGCCTCGTTCACGACATCCCAGGCGTAGCACTGGCCCTTGTAGTGCTCGACCTCGCCGGCAATGTGGGCCTCGAGAACGTCGATGAGGGTCTCGTTGGTCCACGAGCCCGAGGACACCCAGGAAGGCAGCTGGTTGTACCAGACGAGGTTGTGGCATCGAAGGAGCTGAGAGTTCTTCTTGGCAAGGTCGGCGATCACGTCACCCTTGGTGAAGGAGAAGGTGCCGTTCTGAGGCTCGATCGTGTCCCATTTCTGAGCGTTGCCAGGGGTAATCTGGCCGAACTCGGTGGCATCATTGAGGATGGCAGTGTAAGCTGTGTCAGTGAGCTCGGGGTTGTCGGTGGCGGAGCCGAAATATTTCAAGCCGGCTGCCACGGCGAGCTGGTGGAGCTGGGCGTTGGCACCTGTGGCGGCGGCCAGCGCCAGAGCTGCTTGAGAAGAGAAGTGCATTGTGCGAAGGCTGGCTTCAAACGAAAGACTGAAAAGAGAGTGACAGTTGGTGAACAGAGGGGGGAACCGAAGGAAGAACTCAGTGAAACTTCACTGGCAGGCCACAAGCATCGACTGGACGTGTTATATAAGAAGCGCAGGTGACAGCGGCCAGGGGCAGCGTCCAATATATCTCAGATACGAACCTACCACATGCGTGCTCCGATCTACCCGCTTGCCCGGAGAAAGCGACCGAACTTGGATGCCGGCTCGGAGCCTGTCCTGATTGAGGCTCGTTTGTGATTTTTCCGCATGTCGCATGGCATCATCCAGGGCGCTTAACCAGGGTTCTGTGAGATTGAGGACGACGGCGGGATACTTTGCAGGTATGCATGATGTGCCCCTTTCCCCATAGTGATCGTTTCGAAACAAGTAAAGTGGTAGAGGATCCACCGGCTCTAAATAGGCATCCCTGAGTCGGCCTAGCTCGGGCCAAGCTAAACTTAATCGGGAGCAAAAGCGCTCCGTTCTCAAGGAACAGGCCAGTCGCGTGTTTTCCAGCAGGATCAACTCCTGTAATTTCGTTTGAGCAGCCCTGGGTGTCTGATGAGTCTCCGGTACACCTGAGCCTTGCACGATGTCAAATTGATTTTCGCAAGGAGTAAACCTTTTCCGGGGGCTCTTGACAAGCGCAGGGATCCTGTCGATCGCGGCTCTATCAGTCCGATATCAGATGACAGGCACCCGGTCAGCAGATCTAGCCGGAGTGCAAACCTCGCACCACGACCCAGTAATAACCACATTCACCATGTTAAAGTGAGGGAGCAACTGGCGATCATTTCAACCACACTGCTCGAACGAGCCATCCAGATGTCGCTCGGCAAACTTGTGCGAGGGAACAGCCTCGGCCGTGGGCTTGAATCTGCGAACACCACGACATACAAATGGCACCACAACGACGTGCAGGGGAGATAATGGCATTGAACAGCAATAGAATGATACAGTAGGCAGGGAGGTCGTTCCCAAACTAAGAGGTTGTTGTGCCGCTCAATGGTTCCTGCCAGACTTTTCCTGGTTTAAAAGGTTACCCATGTGGGCTTGTCGTGTCTGGAGTTGTAAGGACACATGCAGAACTTCCGGATGAGCATGGTCAAAACTTATGTCTGCCCCCCCCCCCCCTCCTCTTTTCCTCGTGTCTCTTCGCCGATGGACCAGGCAGACCAATGGTCATACTCAGCGATCAAAAAGTCATAGCTGCTTGGTTTGTCCAACTCCATTTGCACCTAAGATAGCTGAGGCGCTGACTGCACGCCAATCAAAACCGTACAAAGGTTTATCACAGACTAACACGTGAAGCAGTGCGACTAATAGTTCCCGGGAGATACCACGCGAAGGTCACAGCCCCCAGGACCAAGTTCTATAGTCTTGAGTAAGCAATAAATTCAAGTCTAGCGATGAGACCCAAGATCAGAAAATAAGAGAAATAGACAACCGTCTTCATATCGACTTTAGACCTCAGCAAGAGTCGTAGCACCAATAGCCCGTCCGGACACAGGAATCAAAAAGCTGCTTCCCTGCACCTTCTTGTCCGAGCCCCGCGCCCCCTTCAACGCAGACGCATCAACACTCGCGAAAGAGCTGTTGGACCAGGTTCCCGAGTTCCACGAGTTGCCCGACGCAGTCACGATGATAACTTTCTCCGACTGGTACGGTCGCACGGAAATGGGAGACGTGGCAGTTACGCTTTTAGAGACCTGGATGTTAGCAGAAGGAGCATAGGTGCCCTGACGGAGGTAAATGGTGTCGCCGGCTGCGGCAGCAGTGACGGCCGACTGTATTGATCCGTACGGGGCCGCCTGGGTGCCGGAGCCGGTGCCAGTCGGGGACACGAAAATGTCGCGGGCTGTGACCCGGCTTAAGATGGCCAGGAGGGCAATCGGAAGAGCCTTGATTAGCGCCATGGTCGAAAGGGGTCTGATATTGTCAATGTCTAAGGAGCGCTGGCTCCAGCTACCCGACCTAGGTGTAACAGACGTTTTGTAGTTTATGTGCTCTATTTTCTCCCCCGTCGAGTCCCATTTCAAATCCCTAATTTCAAGCGACTCAGCATGCCAGCAAATCTCAATAGGTCAAAGGGATGTCAAATGTTGACAATTCTCCGGCTCTTGAGAATCGGTCAAATTTGAAATCCCCCAATTGTTGAAGTATATAGGTACCGCAATTGCACGGCAATTGCGGCGTCGCTTTTGGTTAATAGTTATAAGCCCGGTTTGCTGGCCTAGCGATATAAAACCCTAGGATTCTTTATACTTATTAATTTTATATTTTTTTACTTTAATAATATTAATTTATAAAAAGGTTTTAAGTTTAATCTTTATATATAATAATTTATATTTTAGGGTATATTTTAGTTAATTAGATTTTGCCTAAAATGGGGGGTATGTTAAAGTATATAGGTATCGCAATTGCACGGCAATTGCGGCGTCGCTTTTGTTCAACACCAATCATGCTCCCCCTTTTGTGGCAGCCAGGATGACTGCCAACACCACACCATGTGGAGATGGGGTCCTAAGATGGAAAATCCGGAAAAGATCGTTCCGTCGATGAATGTCTTGAGGGTCTTATCAATACGATGAACGACGTTGTGGTTCTTTAGGACACGCAATTATTCGCCTGTGCAGTCCTATTAACGTTGCTTTGGACGAGCGAAATAGCTTGCATTTCTTGACCCGACAGCATAACAGGACGTCTGGGCTAATCCGAGAAGCTTCAGCGCTTCCAGATGCCTCCAAGCAAAGGGCCCCAATTTTCCGCGCAGCACTTGCCAATGGGGTTGTATCATCATTTTATTGACAGCTTGGCAGTGATCACACTCCCCAGGTAGATTCAGATTGTGTGACTTCAGTGGGGTCCTGAGATTAAATACCATCAGGGACATAGCCGACCGACCATGTCTACCACGTCGTTGCAATAAATACATCACCCAGCCACTCACTACCTCCATATGCCAGTACAAAAAAAGAATGGAAATGTTCACGTTGTAGTAGGGAGTTTCGCGAAGGATCAATCCCCGCCAATGTGAGATTGATACGGCTGGCGGCGCCCGTAACATGCGGAGCGTTAAGCCTACAAAATATGGCTTTTAAGCCTCGTACACGAGAGTTCAGAAAATGGACAAGCGTGTGTCCTCTGAATGGTCCTGGGATGAGTAATTTCCAAGGTAACATTCCTGGACGTTCGACTGAGGTTCTCAGGACAGGCATTTTTGAACGGCGTCGCTTCGGGGGTTTGGCACCTCTGAGCGAAGTCAACACTAACTAGGCTCCTTAGCCACGTCATGGACACTTAAATTGCTTTAAAAGACAGGTAATTGTTGAGAGAACGCGTTGATCTGATTTTAGAGAGTTTCAGGATAGGACATCCGACACGGCAAAGAATGCGCCGTTGGGTACTTCAGTATGTGGCTCGGGCTATAGCGGAGTACGGAGTCGCCTGATCCTTTCGCTCTACCACTTGTAGCGTCTTAGTTTTATGAGAGGCTAGGCTAAGAGAAGATCTCAGCTACTCAGAATCTGAGCTAATAGGTAGTAGTGGCAGAATTAACGTATTATTCGACAAACGTTGTGAGTAAGACTGTTGGAAAACGGAGCCCTTAAATATGATGTAGGGCAGCTGTTGAGAATACGTCGAAAGGGACCAGTGCACTTGAAAGAGTTCAAAGGGGAGAGACACTCTTAGCTGAATTACTCAGAAAGTTACTCATACTTATACCTCGCCCACCTAAGAAGCCCCATCCCCAGGGGACCGTTTGTACCTCGGTTGCCGGCGGTACAAGAGGAAATTAGGGCAGCCTCGAGTATTTACGAGCCCAGAGATCAAAACTATACCGCAGACTTTAGCGCTCCTCGAGCTGGAGATCGCAGTGGTTCTGACGATGCGCGAAGCACACGACGTGCCAGCACACGAAGAGTGCAGGTATCCAAAGAAATCCAGAAAAGCGGCCAAGGTGATAAATAGACTAGATGGAAATAATTAAGCCTTGAATATCAGGAAAGGTTAAGTCGTATTGAATTGATGCACTGCCTAGGTACCAAGGTTGTTTTAGCCGTTACTAGTTCTGTATTGCTATAAACTTGAGCAAACGGATTACTAGAGCCTCGCACAAACACATCTCAGACGTTCAAAGCTTGCCCTTGGCATTCATCAACCTGAGCTTCTCCAAAGCATCTGATTGCACCTCTCGGACGATATCACCTGCAGCCTTCACTCCATGGATCAGTCCCACCGAGGCCCCCGCGTAGGTTGCAAGCCTTCCCTCTGGTCCCCAGCCACTATCGCCCGTCTTCGCAGCCTCGTCATGGCGCCTTTTGAGTTCATCGAAGGGGACGCCTTCCTGGTGTTCCAGAAACGATTTGTTGATGATGGTTCTTGGTTCGTATTCCGCCGGCCAGCCAAAAGTGCCCCTGAGATGGTTGTAGAGCAGGGTGCGCGTGGTCGCCACCGCGCCATCCGAAGCACGCACAATCTCGTTCTGATATCCCTTGCTGATGCGTGCCTCACTAGAAGCCAGGAATCGAGTGCCCATCACCGCACCCGAGGCCCCCAGACAAAGCGCCGCCGCAGCGCCCCGCCCGTCGGCGATGCCCCCCGCAGCCAGCAGAGGGATCCGGGAGCCTGCCATCGCATCCGCAACCTCTGGAAGCAGTGTCACGAGACCCATCCCATCCGTTGCCCGGCCGTGGCCACCCGCCTCTGCGCCCTGCACGACGACCACGTCCGGCCTCTCGGAGAGCTGCAGGAGCGCTCTTGCCTCCCCCAGCGTCCCGATCTGGATCCAAATCTGGGTCTCCGGGCATGCGCGGCGGATCTGGCGGGACCATGCTTCAAGCTCCCCCGGGCCCCCTCGTGGTGCGAAGAGCCAGGCTGCGCAGGGCTTGAACCTCTCGATGCTGGCGGCGGCTGCGTTGACGTCGTCTGCCCATAGCTGGAAGCCGATGCCGACCGGGAGGCAAGAACTCGCCGGTGGAAACAAGTTTGACATAGACGAAGGCGAAGACGTGCGCGCGTTGTTGACCAGTCTAGACGCCTCCTCGAGGTTGACACTGATGTCTTGTGTGTTGGCTGCGGGCCCGATGAATCCCAAGCCGCCCGCGCGGGACACGGCGACGGCCAGCGCTGGCCCCGACATGACGCGCATCGGGGCACTGGCAATGAAGGGCCGTGATACCCAAGGGTAGCGTGCTAACAGTTCCGCAGCCATGACCGGTCCTGGGGATCGCACTGTACTGTGTGAGACGAGAGAAGATAGTGGAGAGCTGAGACAAGAGCAAGGGTCGAGGCCAGCGAAGTAACACCAGTAATAAAAAGACCGGGCAAACGGCAAAGCACAATGTTCTTTCAGTGATGCATCCTTTTGGGCGCGTTCGTCCGGAGAGCCGCCGTGGCCCACAAACAAACCTTTCCGACAATGCCGCCGGGTTTTGCGGCAACCGACTATTCGACTTGCGTCCTCCAATGACTCGGCTCCCGCAGCTATCCGCAATATCCGTGATCACGATTCCGATCCCATTTGCCTTTCAAGATTTACAATATGGTGTGTCGCAGAAAACGAAGAGCCAGCTCCTCTGGTAGTATATCAACGGACACAATGGTTGGGACAGGACTTGATCAAGGTAGCTAGCTATCTTGGAATTGCATGGCCCCGTACCGGAGATGTGCGCCAACTCTTTGGGGGACCAAATTCCAGACACCTCATCTGTGGACAGTTTAAGCTGCATGCCACTGAATTTCCAAGTGCTGAGGCTGCACATGGACATGAGCCGATTGGGTCGGCAATTTTATGTACAATTGTGGGACAATGTGGTGAGCGAAGCAACTGAGGATCAAAATAATCGAGCTCTCCGCCCAAAGCGGTTAGTGTGAATTGTCTAACATGGCGACGTCCCTGGCACTAATGTCATGACAACTAGATTTGTCGTCGTACTGAAAGTGTCCTGGAAAACTCATAGACCGATGGGTAGAAGCAATGAAATAGTCAAAAGTCCACAATGACGCACTTCCAGAGTATGGACAGAACAGAATAAACATAGAAGTAGACTTTGGACTGCAGTAGAACATTTCAGTCGGCAGGAGCAAGGTTTCAAACCCAAGTGTTGAATGTGATGTGGCATGAATTGCAAAAGAGCAAAGCTGCACTGTGTGTACCTATATCACGGCTCCCCCATCCGCTCCCATGGAACAGTACGACGGACACTCAAACCCCTATTTGAGCCGTTGTGACGCCGAGAATCCTTGCTCTTCTGCCAACCTCAACGTAACTTATTGAAACCATACAGCCCTGTGACGCGCAAAAGCAGCTGCCAGTGTGCAGTACACTGGCTAACCTATATTTTGTGACAAGCCCTGATCACGTTTACCCAATGAGGACATGGATGCAGAGTAGTATCTAGGCCCACTCCCGCAAATACTATTGCGGACACATCCAACACGCGATACCGATTGCGAATACGAGATGGGCATGCCCTCACCAGGCTCCGGTCTCGGGCCTCTTATACTCGCCGTTCGCTATCATCTCGTTGATGGTCCTCTCGGTGACCTGCATGGCCTCCACACCAGCGGGCGTTCCGCAGTAGACGGTCGCCTGCAGCACGACCTCCCTGATCTCGACCTCCGTGAGGCCGTTGTTGATGGCGCCGCGGGTGTGCAATACAAGCTCAAGCCATGCCTTCTGGGCAATGATTATTCCCAGGTCTGTATGGGGCAAGCAACCAACCCAGGCACTGGTTAGCAGACGTCATCCACTTGGCACCCTGGCCGCGTAAACAGAAAAGAGAATCCGGGGAATTGTCGATTCGCCACTGGTCCCACGATGGCCCTCCTGGCCCCCCCGTAGGAGGAGCCCGTAGCGAGGTGGTATAACAAGGAGGGTGTAGGAGCACAGGTTGATGATGACCCGTGGTTCGTCGTGTGTGTGTGGGTAGGGGGAGTGGGTTACACTTACTCAGGAGGCTGCGTTGCTTGCGATCCAGGCCCGGCCTCTTCCAGATGGTGCCCCAGGCCCACTCGGTGATGAGCTCCTGCCCCGGCCGCGTAAACGGGGTTGCGTTCTTCACAGCATTGTCGACGTACTCGTGGCCGAGGACAGCCCGGCGAACCTCCAGCCCCTCTTCGAAGAGCCGGCTGTGCAGTTCGGCGAGGTTTGGGTCTGTGGCGGACATCTTAGCCAGTGGATCAAAATAGTGAGGCCCGAATCAGGGTTCAGATGATACGAGTTGAAGGTGGCTTTGGCTCTGGTCTCGAGGTGAAAGCCAGGGTGCCCGATGGGTGACAGTGACCGCTTCTGCCATGCTGGTGTGGCGAGGCTTGTGTCTCTTATATGTGCTCAGCCACCTTACAGGCCGGGTTGAGATGGAGAGGCTCAGGGATCCTGGAGAAGGCATCGTGAGATCTACTATTTAACTCGATGTCCCTCCCAGCAGCCGCCGGTGCGGGCCGTGCGGCAAATGCGGTCCGCCCAGCCAGCTTCCAGCATGCCTCCATTCATCCGTGAAGATCCACACGGGTTCGTGGTGATCAACGAGCATAATACGTACAAGCCCCACCGATCGCATACTCCACAGCGGCATATGCCCCACGCCCGTGGCCCGCAAACCAGGCCCGGGTAAGGAGGATTGCAACCGACACAAGTCAGCCTCTTGCAGTATACCTTGCAGCCGAAACAGGCGATCTGCCGCTTTGCGGGCCGGCCGTTAATTTAAACTTTACGCTGCTAAGCTTTGCACCAAGGCAGATCACCGAACAACGTCCCCACAACCAAATACAACGGTGACTTCCATGCCAAGGCGCTACCCGGCGTGAACAAGAGGTAGATGCATCGTCGTCAGCTGCAGCACAGAGGAGGCCAGGTCCAGCCATCGGCGACTTCCACTCAGATGCCCCCGTGGCCACTTGGATGCCTGCTGCTAATGTCCCCAGCCGCCGTCTGCATAATTTTCGCAAGGAAGATGCGCTGTTGTCGGTGATAAGTGGAGATTTGTAACACACCTGGCTACTACATGGTATCAGATTTGATCTCGTCGATTTAATGAACCTAGAAACCGTCAATGACGACATAGTGTCAACGACATTGCCGACGACTTTTGTGATAAACAACTCGTCAGAAGAGAACAATAGAGCCGCTGTCCAGCCATCACAGTGTACCGCCACATCACCCAGAGGAGTAGAAAAATCAATAGGTCTCTACCCTCATTACCAAGCGGCGCCTGGGAATTCCAATGGGACGGGAAGTTCCTCCAAGCAGAGTTGTGGGCTGGTTCGTGTTGGACTTTCCTCCTCTACACCGGAATCACTCAAAGGGGAATACTCTGCATGCCCGGCGCCTACGCCCACGCTTAAAGGCACCACTTCGATTACCACCACAACGATGCTGGCGAACCATGATCTGGTCCTAAGTCATCCGATATGTGTCTCAAAGCTGACTCTGCTTGCAGAGCGGGTGACAACTTCACTTACACTCGACCGGCTATAATTGGGCATGAGAATCCACATGTCCTCGCTATCGGGCTGGATTGGATCGCCCGCCTGCTTGACCCTCTGAAAATACCCTCTTTTCCTCGCATATTTATGGAGAATAAGCAGCAGAGCTCCTGCTCCCACAAATTCGAGCGCAGGTCGAAGTTCTCTGCTGCTCCACGCAATCCACTTCATGTTGAACTAACAAAATCAAAGCCGGCCGAAGTATAGCCAGGGACCGTTGGATGATCATTCAGGGTCCGACTACTCCAGCCCTGGGATTCCTGATGCTGTAATGGAACAGATCATCCACCCGCTGTCTGCCTGGAACCGCAAGCTTCCCTCGAATGAGGGGAGAGAGAGACCAGTTTACCGTCCTGTCTGGGCTAGATGCAGGAATGGAGCCCGTAAATGGATACAGTCGGGTCAACGCGTGTATATCCACCTACGGCCCCTTTGAGTATACTGTACTCGTCCCTGCGGGACGTCGTTCTCGGCCACGGATAGTTGTGAAGGTTCCGATCGATGCTGACGATAGAGTTCCATCGCCGAAGAGCCCGTAGATCGTGGGCCTTGGGGCCATCACGGTCAATTGGCCCGCTGGTGACCGGAAACGGAGGGAGTACCCACAGGATCTCGTGGAGGTCGTCGAACAAAGGTTTTGGAGGGTATAAGTGCCGTTTCTGGATGGGATCAAGGATATTGACTCGAATTCTGAAAAGACGCGCACCATGGAGCACGCAAGAAGGGCTGGCGTAGTAGAATTTAGGTAATTGAGTCCCAGTGTACTATGCCCTGATTTGTAACACCGAGGCTACCAGCATCCCAAAGCGGACATGAGGCTCAGAATGATGGTTCACCACATATCCCCGCCGTAAGCGAGACGAACACACGACACCACCACATGCAGGACCCCTTCGTACGGAATCAACACATGTCCGCCTGGTGTCTAGATGGTTCCGAGGCAGATGCTGTCCTCAGCAAGGCCTAGAGAATCGAGCACGACACTAAGCTCTGTTCAAGCATAAATAGATAGCCTCGCCCGTCCGTTCTACGATGGCTTTTCTTTCCTCAGTTGACCATCTCCTCTCGAGCAGCCTAGTTCAGACCAGGACTTCAGGAGCAACTCGAGCTCAGACCAAACCCCAAAAAAGATCTATACCCAAGTCTTTTCATCATGGATTACACCACCAGCAGCAGCAGTGCTCTTGCCTCTCTGGCAGAGGCAGTTGGCACGACATCCTGCGGGGCCACTGATGCCCAAGTCGCCATCGTCGGGGCAGGTCCTCGAGGGTCCAGCACCCTGGAGCGCCTCTGCGCCTCCGCCAAGGACTTCCTCGCGCCGGGCTCGCGGCTGACGGTCCACGTCGTCGACCCGTCGCCCCCCGGCGCCGGGCGCGTCTGGCGCACCGACCAGCCGCAGGTCCTGCTGATGAACACGGTCGCGTCCCAGATCTCGCTGTACACGGACGAGAGCGTGACCGTCGAGGGCCCCATCTGCCCCGGGCCGAGCCTGCACGAGTGGGCGGTCTCGGTCGGCGGCGTGCCCGAGCTGGGGCCCGACGACTACCCGACCCGCGCCCTGTACGGCCGGTACCTCGAGTGGGTCTTTGCCGAGACGGTGCGCAACGCGCCGGAGGGCATCGAGGTCGAGGTGCACGCGGCGCGCGCGGTCCGCCTCGACGACGGGCCCGGCGGCAGCCAGGTGCTCAGCCTGTCCAACGGCCGGTCCCTGTACGGCCTCGCCGCCGTGATGCTCGCCCACGGCCACCTGCCGCTGCTCCAGAGCCCCGAGGAGCTGCGCCTGGCGACCCACGCGGCGCGGCACAACCTGCGCTACATCGCGCCGTCCAACCCGGCCGACGTCGAGCTCTCGGTCATCGCCCCCGGCGAGCCCGTCTTCCTGCGCGGCCTGGGCCTGAACTTCTTCGACTACATGGCCCAGTTGACCATGGGCCGCGGAGGCCGCTTCAGCCGCAACACGTCTACCGGCAGCCTGCAGTACCACCCCTCGGGCACCGAACCGAAGATGTTCGCAGGCTCCCGCCGTGGCATCCCATACCAGTCCCGCGGCGCGAACGCCAAAGGCCCATACGGCCGCCACTACCCGCTGCTCCTCACCGAGGACGTGATCGCCGCCTTCCGCAAGCGTTCCGAGTCGGGCAACCCGCCTGACTTCCTCGCCGAGGTGTGGCCGATCATCGCGAAGGAGGTGGAGACGGTCTACTACAGGTGCCTGCTGAAGCGGGAAGGCAAGGAGCACGCCGGGTTCCAGGAGCGCTACCTCGCCGTCCCGTACGCCAGCCCCCAGGAGACGGAGATCCTCGACGAGGTCGGCGTGCCCGCGGAGAAGCGCTGGTCCTGGGACCGGATCTCGAAGCCCCAGGGCAAGCGCACCTTCGCCTCGGCCGACGAGTGGCGCGACTGGCTGAAGACGTACCTGCGCCAGGACGCCGAGGAGGCGGCGCTCAACAACGTCGACGGGCCCCTCAAGGCGGCGCTGGACGTGCTGCGCGACCTGCGCAACGAGGTGCGGCTGGTGGTCGACCACGCCGGGCTGGGCGGCGAGTCGCGGCGCGACCACCTGGACGGCTGGTACACGCCCCTCAACGGGTTCCTGTCCATCGGCCCGCCGCTGCAGCGCATCGAGCAGATGGTGGCCCTGATGGAGGCGGGCGTGCTCGAGGTCCTGGGCCCGCGGCCCGAGGTGCGCGAGGTGCGCGGGCCCGAGGGCGCGTGGCTGGTGCGGTCGCCGCTGGTGCCCGGCGAGGCGGTGCGCGTCACCACCCTCATCGAGGCGCGCCTGGCCGAGCCCAACCTCGCCCGCACCGCCGACGAGCTGCTCTCCCACCTGCTGCGCACCAGCCAGTGCCGCGCCCACACCCTCGACGGCTACGACACGGGCGGCCTCGACGTCACCGAGAGCCCCTACCACATCATCGACGCCTGGGGCCGCCCGCACGCGAGGCGCTTCGCCGTCGGCGTCCCCACCGAGGGCGTGCACTGGGTCACGGCCGCTGGCGTCAGGCCCGGTGTCAACTCGGTCACGCTGCAGGACAACGACGCCATGGCCCGCGCCGCGCTGCGCGTCGCGGCCTCCGAGGCAGACGGCTCCAACGCGGCGCTGGAGCTCGAGGTCCAGGCCCAGCTGGAGACGCGCCCCATCCTCGAGGCCGCCAGTGCCGTCCTGCAGGAGGCAGTCCCGCGGGGACGCCCCATGGAAAGCCTTATCCAGCCCTCCACAAACGGTGTGAAGGCGTGAGGGCGTGAGGGCGTGAGGGTGTGAAGAGGTGGAGATGTGGAGGTGCACATGCGAGGAGGTGTGAAGCGTGATTCGCGGGCGAATTTCAGGTTTTAGACAGCAACACTCCCCCTTGTGGACCTGTAGTGATCATAGCTTAGTCAGCAGGTTTACAGAGTGTCAATAAGAAACTTCCTTACATACTAAGAAGACAGACTTAGCACAATCCCATTTTATGGTAGAGTTAAGTAGTAAAATTCTTATAGATTGTTATATTTTGTGATTACTACTCCTATTGCTTATAGCTATAATTGGGGACCTTAAAGAGAACTTTACATAACTTGTTATAGGGAATAAAGTCAAAGCTTACATGAGCTTTTCACTAGATTAACCATGCACTGCGTCGGCAATGCACCTCTGTACCGTCTCTTTTATGCTCTGCGAATCTCCGTATTCTTATTAGTTACGTGGGAATGATTGTACCTGAAGGTGAATTAATCCAAGCATTTAACCCCGCATCTACGAAGTGCCTTGCGATGTCCTGTTCGAGTGCCTGGCCGCTGCTACACGCACAGTACATGCGGCCTGTGCACATCAACGTAAGGAGGGTGTCAGCATACCTTTTCTCCAATGCCCAATTCCATTTTCCCTTTCTACACCACTGCTCTCTACCTCATCAGCACAGGTTGCATCTGATGATTGGCTTCTCGTTATGGCTACCGAGACCGCCACCGTAGACCCATCGGACGTCGTCACCAGCAGCAGCATCGACCTGGACAAGGCTGCAGACGCGCATCAGCAACAGCATCAGCACCACCAGCGCGTTTCCCCAAGGGAAGCCCAAGATGCCACGACCACCTCTCCTCCCGCCGAAACCAAACCCTTCAAGCCCACGCGAGCCTTCTGGCTCGTCATGCTGTCCATTGCGGTCCTGTCCCTCTGCGGTTCTGTCGAATCCACCGTCGTCGTGAACGCCCTGCCCACCATCGTCGCAGCCTTGGGCGGTGGCAACCTGTACCTCTGGGTGCCCAACGCCTTCTTCCTAGCCTCCATCGCAGTGCTCCCACTGTTTGCCCAAGTAAGCGACGTCTTCGGCCGCCGGAACTTGCTGCTGGGTGCCGCCTCGTTGTTCGTTCTCGGCTGCGCCCTGGGCGGCGCCAGCAGCTCCATGGCCATGCTCATCGTGGCCCGCACCATCCAAGGCATAGGCAGCGGCGGCGTCGACACCCTCACCGAGACCGTCATTCTGGACCTGGTGCCGCTGCGCGAACGCGGCAAGTACATTGCCCTGGTTCAAATAGGCACCACCCTCGGCTACGTTGGGGGACCCTTCGTCGGCGGCCTGGTCGTCGTGGACCTCGGCTGGCCATGGGTCTTCTATCTCAATGTCGTCCTCTCCGGCGTTGCGCTCGTCATGTTCTTCTTCTTCCTTCGCGTTAAGCATCGGCGTGGTCAGAGCCTGTGGTCCAGGATCAGACGGCTCGACTTCGGCGGCAACGCCATCTTTATCGGGGCCGTCGTCGCCGTGCTGTTGGCAATGACCTGGGCCGGGCCTGTGTATCAGTGGAACAGCGCCCAGATTATTACACCCCTCGTCATCGGTCTACTGGGTCTCTTGGCCTTCATCGCCTTTGAGTGGACTCCTCGACTTGCTCCAGAGCCCTCATTTCTGCGCGTCATCGTGTCCAATCGCACGTCGGCAGCAGTACTTACCATGACCCTGGTCAACTCGATAACCATGTATGGCACCTTCTACTTCTTGCCTGTCTACTTTCAAGGCGTGCTTGCGAAATCCCCACTGAATTCCGGGATTGGCCTTGCTCCCATGTCCGCCGCTGTGATTCCCTTCGCCATCGTTGCTGGCACGTTGCTATCCAAGGTAGGCAAGTATCGGCCGATCCACATCTTCGGCTGGTCTGCCATGCTTGTTGCCGTTGGTCTATTCAGTACTCTCAACCGCAATTCCTCGACGGCGGCGTGGGCATGCTTTGAAATACTGGGTGCCGCTGGTCTAGGTGCGCTCAGCGTCTCACTGATACCAGCGCTGCAAGCGCCGCTCGAGGAGCGCTACGCCGCAACTTCTATCCGGCATGTACAGCTTCTTCCGTGGATTCGGCGCCATCTGGGGTGTTACCATTCCGTCAGTCATCTTCAACAACGCCGTAAAGCAGCAAGTTACGGCCGATCCGTCGGCTTTCGCCACGAACCCGACCTTGGCCGCACGCCTTGCCGACGGTCAGGCCTACGGGCTCGCCACCAAAGCCTTCCTAGACTCCCTGGGGCCGTCGGATAGCCGACTCCGGGATCACGTTATTGCCATCTTTGAACACGCCATTCACATCGTCTTCTATGCCTTGGTGGCTTTTGCCGGCCTTGGCCTGCTTCTGGTGTTCCTAGAAAATGAGGTCCTGATGCGGACGGAGAACGCTACCGAGTTTGGCCTTGAGGAGGATGGGAACAATAAAGGCGGAGTCAACGACAGTGGGGAGTCAGCCGGCGGTCTGATGGCTTCTGCTGATGTGATTCGACACAGTAATGGTAGCGGCGTGAGGTCTAGAGTTGTCGATGGTATCGCGCTGGAAGAAGTGTCACGATAAAAATGCCTTCTTACTACTCAATGACACCCAGGAGGTGCTTGATTTCTTTAACTGGTTTTGCTGGTTTCGTTTCTTAACCCATATACATTCTCTTTAAAAAGAAAGCCATAAACTCTAATAAATTATATTAGTAAAACTATTCATGACAATAACTTATACTACTTTAAGAATATGAGTTTATTTATTAATAAGCTAGTAAGGTATACTACAACCTAGTGATTCTAAAGTACCCATTTGCAACAGGTTATGAGCGTGGCCATTCATGAATCTCATCATACCAACCATGGTTCTCCCATGAAATGCACAGCATCTGAATTGCACCATCAGTACATGAACTTCTGTAATGAGTGGACCATGTGTGTCAAAGGCGCAAAAACTGTTGACACGGTACTAAACGGGAGCTTTGAATGCCTAACCACTGCATTCCTTGGAACAGAGGTGGGGGACAAATTGATGCACGACTCAACAAACGGGAAAAAAGGAGCCTCAGCACTTGCGTTCGATGCTGATGGTGAGGGGCGTTTCAGATGGATATTCCCAATGGACCACATCTTGGGATCACGCATGCACCCCCATTGTACTATTTATGTGTCTGTAAAGACTGTAGTAGAATTAACACAATGAAATGTTTTGAGAAATTGGAGGTCTGATAAATTGACAACAAGACGAAGTACGTTTTCTCCGGTCAAATATGGCATCATTGGAATATACAGAGCGTTGGTCATGTAGATCATGACAGGGTACCAATGCAGATTGAGTGCTTATGGTTTCCTTGGTATTGCATTAATAAGCATCTTATCATTTTCCATTCACTCAGAAACAATTGAATGATTTTTAGGTGAACTCCGCTGTTTGTGGCGAGCAGCCACGATCCAAGTCTTTGTTTTTCGTCTCCATCTCTCTCGAGGACTGACGTCTTTGTCAACGAACCGTACTCCCTGGTCATCTCCAATTCGGATCCCGACCATCAAAGAACAACAAGTCTTCACTGACAGCAGTTGTCTCAAAGAGAATTTACCATCATGGCCTTTCGAAGGTTCTTGACTGCGACACTACTCCTTGCTGGGTCTGCCTACGGAGATCATGAGCTTGGAGAGAACGAGGACCTTGCTGGGTCCAGTGACTCAGACACAGCCAACCTCAAAACCGTGGACGATGTGTCCCGCCAAGAAGGCAAGGCCAAATTTGTTGGCTTAAACATCTGTGGCTTCGATTTCGGATGGTGAGTAACCATCATGCGGATCACCGCAACCAAATCAGCCACTAATTTTGCGAACGCCCCTTGTCATACAGCAATCAAAAGGGTTTCTGCGACCTAAGCAAGATCGACGCACCACTGCCCAATGTCGCCCCGGCATACACCGACCCAGACGACCCCCTCCACAACGGCACCGCCCAGATGGCCCATTTCGTCACAAACCACAACTTCAATATCTTCCGCCTCCCCGTCTCCTGGCAGTACCTCGTCAACAACGACCTCGGCGGGCCCCTCGACCCGACCAACTTCGGCCACTACGACCAGCTTGTCCGCGGGTGCCTCGCGACCGGCGCGTACTGCATGATCGACCTACACAACTACGCGCGGTGGGACGGCAAGAGGATCGGGGAGGGCGACGGCCCGTCGGTCGCCCAGTTCGCAGACCTCTGGGGCCGGGTCGCGGCCAAGTACAGAGACGAAGACAGGGTTTGGTTCGGGGCCATGAACGAGCCTTACGACCTGCGCTCGCTCCCGGAGTGGAAGGGTGCTGTGCAGGCGGCCGTCACGGCGATAAGAGGGGCCGGTGCCGCGACGCAGCTCGTCTCCCTTCCGGGCGGGGGTCACCAGTCGCCGGGCTACCTCATCGCCAAGGGCGACGGGGATGTCCTGAAGCAGGTGACCAACCCGGATGGGACGGCTGATAACCTCGTGTTCGACGTGCATCTGTACCTCGATGCTGACGGCTCCGGGACGAGCAGGAAGTGCGTCACGAGCGGCATTGAGGAGCACTGGGCGCCGCTGGCCAAGTGGCTGCGGGAAAACGCGAGGCAGGCGGTCGTGACTGAGACTGGGGGTGGCGACACACCCTCTTGCGAGAAGTATCTCTGTCAGCAGCTGAGATATCTGGAGTAAGTCGAAGCCCCCCGCAGACGAGGTTGCTCGGGCGTTTTGATCCGGGCTGGCTCACATTCCTTGCTCTACTAGCAACAACTCGGATGTCTTCCTGGGATACGTGGTCTGGGCGGCTGGGTCTTTCAAGCCGTCGTACGAATTATCAATGACACCGTCTGTCAAGGGCGGCTATTGGGAGGATGTTCCCCTGCTCACTCGGTGCGTGGTACGTTGAGGAATGAAGATGGATGGATACGGGTCTCCGGCTGAAAGATGTGGATCTGAAGAGCAGGCTGGCCTAAGAAAGAAAGGGAAGGAGATGTTTGGAGGATCAGCAGCCTGTTAGGCTGCAGTCGTAGAGCATTAGGGTGGTAAGCCTCGTTAAACAAGGGGTATACAAGAGGCCTGCAGCAATTGCCGCAGGCCCCACACCCCACCAGCCTTCACCCCATGGGGAGGTAGGAGTTGAAGGATCCAACTAAAGCTTCGCTGCCAAGAACTATACTATGCGTCTCTCAAGGCATTCCACAGGCTTGCAGACTTACAACTGGGCCTGGACTTACAGCTGAGCCTTATGAGCAACCACACGGCGAATTATTGGTGTCGCTTGTAGAAGGCATGTAAATGCCCAGCCTCGTAAGTAGTCACACGGCGTTCCTTGGTTTCACCTATGTAAAACACGAATAAATCCTATCTTCCTTGCGGATAAAGGGGGAGGGGATTGTTGAGAAAGTCGGAGTAGAATGGGCTTAAGTCCAGCTTGAGAAAAGCTGTAAAGAGAGCCCTGATATCCGTCTAGATGTTTCTTCAAAGTCAGCCACTCCAGGCACAAACACCACATTCACTCAAGCCAAATCCCACACTCTGCTTTTAACACAATACCATCATCTCAACTATCAAGATGCGCTTCTCCATCGCCGCTATTACCGCTGCCATTATGGCCACTGCCATCGCACTTCCAACTCCGGATGCTGAGAAACCAGCTGGTACGTTCTTCATCTTTATGAGATGGCCCCTCAGAAACTCTGTGTGGGCAGCTCTCCTTGCTCGATTAATCAAAACAAAAAAGAGACTACTTGATCGCTAACAAATATTTGTAGAGCTCGCCGCTCGCTGCAATGACAGATACAGAGAGTGTATCAAGCTCTGTGACGGATTTCAAGCAGGTCCCGGTGGAGGCATCTCGATGGCTGGGATTTGCAAGGTCTCGTGCCAAATTCAGTCTGGCTGTTAGATCAAGGCTCTTTTTTTCGTCTTGATCGATCAAGCTATCATAAAAAGTAGTAGTGTGGGAAATTGTGTTGGGGGGGGGGGGGGTTCATCATTGAAAACGGATATTCGCAGAGCAACAAGCAGATGGTACATACAAGCGCTACTGCGGCAAGAATGTCGGAAAGAAACTGTGGATTGACCCATCGCAAAAGATATCACGCTCTCTGCCAGTCCTTCATTGAGGATTGAACGAGTTGTGAGGCTGGTTCGCGGTTCGTAACATGCTTGAGCTCGGGGTTGCAGTAACTGGGATTATCTTCTGTCCAGCAACCCGTCGATGAATTCGAGACAACACGGAAACCGAAACCCGAGCTCAACGAAGGCCCTGGCCCCAGCACTCGCACTGCCAGTGATCCCCTCCCCCGTTTCACTTGTCGAGACTTTTGTTATCTAGTGTATATTGGCAATCGATATAACACAGCCTCCGGGCCTTTTTGACTCGATTCACTTAGATGAGCGGAAAGGCTTAGCGAGATGCCCGCCGGCACGGGGTCATCCCTGGGTCATTTCCATGACTCGATCTATTCCTGGAAACAGCCCTCCCATTTGTGATGAACCCGACGCATCACAGCCACGCTTCTGTGAAATGAAACAAAGAGAACATCTTTAACCCCACTCGTGCAATTCATTCCTCTCGCAATAGCCTACCGCCTGAACAGAAGCAGTAGTACAAAAGGAGCTACATCATTTGAGTGCTTGAAGGCGCCGTGGCCGTCTTCAGGGCCGATTATGGATGTTGCTTTTACAGGGCAAGGGAAATGTAAACCTTTGCAAGAGGATCAATCGAGCACCTGTTGGTAACAGGTTCCCCACTAGCAAGTCCACCAAGATGCGCAACCACATGCACGGCTGCGGCACAACACTTCTCAGCCTACTCAGGCCACTGTGAGGCTGTTGCTTGATTGGAATTGTGGAGTACGGCGATGTAATGCTGCACAAGAAGCACTTCTCCACGACGTATCAAATGCACCTGTTGGTGGCCAACACACAACACTAGGATCTCGGGAGAAACTATAGACTACAGCCAACATTACGGCTCAGCAAATGAGTTTCCCGAAGCCCTGCTGTTGGCTCTAGTCTAATTACTGCTTTCTGCTTGTACGGATAGGGTGGACCACTTGTTACCAACTTCCATAAAATTCGGTTCTTCTTCGACCATCGCAACAGACATCTCAGTAAAGTATTTCCATTCATTTACCGTCTCCCACGACTCATCATTCCCCACAACGAAAGGGAACGAGGACGTCATGGCCCCAAAGCAGGACGAGTATGACTTTGTTGTCGTCGGCGGTGGCACTGCCGGCCTGGCTGTGGCCGCACGCCTGACCGAGAACCCAGATATCTCTGTTCTTGTCCTAGAGGCCGGCAGCAATGCTCTGCAGGACCCCAGAATCGCTGTCCCGGCGATGTGGTCCGCCATCTTGGGCACCGAGCTCGACTGGGACTTCCTGACGACACCCCGGGTGCGTCATCACCCCTCTCCCGTCACACACTCTTTCATTCCGAGAAAGGTGTTTTATACAAGAGACTAATATTGCAAACAGGAGAACCTCAATGGGCGTCAAATCGGCCAGCCGCAAGGTCGCCTCCTAGGCGGATCAAGCGGCCTCAACGCAGAGGTGTTTGTCCCGCCCTCCGCGGAGGACTTCAATGAGTGGGAGGCCCTGGGGAACCGCGGCTGGGGCTGGGACTCTCTGGGCCCGTACTTCCGCAAGTTCCACACCCTGGTGCCACCAGGTGCCAAGCTGCGCGAGCACGTGGGCATCAGCCGGATCGACGACAAGGTGACGGCGAGCAGCGGCCCGGTCCAGGCGAGCTTCACCGACTCGCCCGAGAACCCCCTGGGCAAGGCCTGGGCCGAGGCTTTCGAGAGGCTCGGCGGCGGCGTCACTGCTGATCCCTTCAGCGGGCACTCCACGGGCGCCTTCCAGCTGCCCGGCGAGCATTGATCCAGCGACAAAGACGCGCAGCTACTCTGCCAGTGCCTACTATGCACCAGCGTCTCAGCGCCCCAATCTGGACGTGTCGACCGGCGCCAATGCCAGGGAGATCGTACTGGAGGGCTCCACGGCTCGTGCCGTTGTGTTCACTGGCAAAGATGGCGAGCATCAAGTCAAGGCGAAGCGCGAGGTCATCCTCGCGGCCGGGGCGTTCCAGACCCCGAAGTTGCTGGAGCTCTCGGGCATCGGCGACAAGTCCCTGCTCCAGAGGCTCGGCATCACCTGCAAGGTGGACAACCCCGGCGTCGGCGAGAACCTCCAGGACCACCTGATGACGGGTGTCAGCTTCGAAAGTGGCCGACGGCGTCATGACGGGCGACCCCCTCGTCCGGCAGGAGCCCGGGGTGCTCGAGCTGTTCATGCAGCTGTACCAAGAGCACCACTCCGGACCCCCTGGCAAGCGGCGCACTGATGAGCTACGCCTTCACGCCCATCCTCGCGGGCACGATCGAGAAACTCGACGCGGGTGCTCAGAAGAGCCTCGAGCAGGCCATCGAGGACTTACAGCACAAACAACGACCCTTCCACATCGGCCAACCAGCGCTCCGCGGCCGAGTATCTCACCAAGCTCCTGCAGGCCAAGACAGAGAGCACAGGCGCGCTCTTCGCCCTCCCCGTCCAAGTGAACCTGCACAACGGCCCCAAGCAGATCGGCATGACGACCGACCCGGTGCAGGGCAACTACCTCAGCATCGGCGCGGCCCTCGTGCACCCTCTCTCGCGCGGGAGCAGCCACAACACATCCGCCGACCCGTCCACGCCCACCAGCCATCGACCCCCGCTACCTAAGCCACCCCTTCGACATCGAGGTGTACGCGCGGCACCTCATGGCGGTCGAGGCTCTCGCGGCGACGGAGCCGCTGGCCGCGCTGCTCAAGCCCGGCGGGCGGCGCGCGCAGCCCGGGCCGCACGGGGCGAGGGCCGACACCGCCGAGCGCGCCAGGGACTACATCCGCGCCACGGCGCTCAGCAACAACCCACCCCGTGGGCACGTGCTGCATGGCGCCGCGGGACTGAGGGTGTACGGGGTCGAGGGGGCTGCGCGTCGTGGACTCGAGCGTAATGCCCCTGATCCCGCAGGCGAACACGCAGACGACGGTTTATGCTGCTGCGGAGAAGGCGGCAGACCTGATCAAGTAGATTTATGGTCTATGAGGTTGATGTCATAAATCTGAATATTTAGATGCTTCCATGTGAAATATATGGAGTATATTGCCCTTTTAGATACCAGGGTTGTGGTTGGATTGGTTGGATTACCCAGTGCGAGCCGTTTTAGGCCAGAACCCGCTTCCTTCCCAACCGGCTCGGGCCCGAGCCCAGCCCGGGCCGAGCCAAAAAACCTGTTGGGCTGCCCCCCCCCCCCTTCCCCCCCACATGTGACCGCGCCAAGGTAAGGAACTTTCGAAGCGGCACAGCGCCCAGTGGGGTGTTTGCTCTTGTGGCGCTCAGGAACCGCTCACTGTAGCTCGCCCGCCTTACGCAAAAGAGGGAAAACGGCTCTTAGATAGTGGCCGGTCGGACCATCGTCAGCCCCTTATTTCAGCCGACGGGTGAACAGGATTGATGGGGGGGAAGGGAAACGCGAGTCCCACTTGCCGTGCGCGTGTTGTTCTTCCAAGGTTGTTGTGTCCTCGGAACGGGGGGGCGCCTTGGCTGAGTCCCACTGCCGAGCGACCGCCTAACCCATCCCAAGCCTTCCTTCGTCGCGCTCCCGTTGGCATTAATCATGTGCCCGCTTCCCGAGATGGCTCTGCCTTTATGACGTCTGAGAGATAGCCTGATCCCTAGGATGTGAGGAGGAAAAAAAAAAAAAAAAGAGATTGACCCTGATTCATACATACCGCGAGGAGTGGATTCTTCTGTACATACATCCGTCCAGCGCACATATCGTGAGGAGCCTCGCATGCAGGTCGAGTGGATCTCGTCAGACAGTGTGACCGTCGGAGAATTCTGCGACTGCCTCCCAGAGGCCCCCCCTCTCTCCGCCCCAGCCCCCGGGTGCTTCCGCCGAGCTGTCATGGAGGACACCAACGTGGGCCAGCAGGATTCGGCCGGACAAGGTGACATCGCCGAGTCATCATCGTCAAACGCAGCTGTCGGCTCCGGCGAGAGCGGCCTCGTGGCCGAGGAGACCCAACACAACTTCCACCTGCCGGCCCATCTCGACGTCTCGGATGGCTCAGGCGTAAGTCCTGTGCCCATCGCCCATCGCAGCAGCGTATCTCTCATGGTGGAGCACAGGGCTGACCTCGTTTGCGTCGCAGGGAGAGGATCATGACTCCGGCCTGGGGTTCTCATTTGCGTATGCGCTATCCACTTGTGCCCCCCCTGAACTTGGCTGTTCCCGTTGCAGCAGCGCCCTTGCAGGCCCAGCCGCCGCAGCTGAGGATCATGTGCGCAGACGAGCATGCACCGGCGGGAGGGATCGTGCAGGCAAGCAAGACATTGGGCCGCCCGCGTGCTGATGAGACTCGTGCAGGGACTCGACGACATCCCTAGAGCCCAACCTCTACAGGTTCATACAAGAAAACGGCCGCACATATCATGCCTTCAACTCAGATAGTAAGCCACCCAAAGTCACTCCACGCTCCCCGGCTCGCAAAAGGAGCCTCCCTGTCTGCCATCCAGGGACTCTGCTGACCAAACCACACAGAATACCTCCTGCCCAACGACGAGATCGAGCAGGAGCGCCTCGACCTGCAGCACCACACCTTCAAGATCTTCCTCGACGGCAAGCTCCACATCGCCCCGCTCGTCTACCCGCGCCGCGTCCTGGACCTCGGCACCGGCACGGGCATCTGGGCCATCGAGATGGCGCACGAGTACCCCGGGTCGACCGTGATCGGCACGGACCTGTCGCCGATCCAGCCGGCCATGGTGCCCGGCAACTGCAGCTTCGAGATCGGCGACGCCGAGGAGGCCGAGTGGGGCTTCGACGAGCCCTTCGACTACGTCCACGCGCGCGCCATGGTGACGTGCTTCCGGGACGGCCGCGCCATCGTCCAGCGCATCTGGGACAACCTCGCCCCGGGCGGGTTCTTCGAGCTGCAGGACCCGTGCATGCCGCTGCGGT
The DNA here is from genome assembly GCF_014595645.1 of Diaporthe citri. Classification (NCBI taxonomy): domain Eukaryota; kingdom Fungi; phylum Ascomycota; class Sordariomycetes; order Diaporthales; family Diaporthaceae; genus Diaporthe; species Diaporthe citri. The sequence goes on from NW_025064847.1 coordinate 6,502,086, forward strand.
GCGACGACGGGTCCATGGACGGGACCGCGCTGGGCGAGTGGAACCGCCTCATGGACGAGGGGATGCTGCGCGCGGGCAAGGACCTGCGCGGGAACCTCGAGTGGGGGCGGTACATGCGCGAGGTCGGCTTCGAGGGCGTCGTCGAGAGGCACGCCGCCTGCGCCTTCAACACGTGGCCCCGGGGGGACAAGAACAAGCTGCTCGGCGCCATGTGCTGCCAGAACCTGCTCGAGGGCGTCCAGAGCATGTCGCTCGCGCTCTTCACCCGCGTGCTCGGGTGGAGCTCCGAGGACGTGCTGAGCTTCCTCGTCGACGTCAAGAAGGACCTCATGAACAGGAAGATACACTCGTACTGCGGTGTGTATTTCGTGTATGGCAGGAAGCCGTTCGATCATGGTCTGCCGAGGGAGGAGGGGCCAGGCGAAGGGGCATCTTCTGTGGCGTGAGGGCAGCGGTTGGCGGATGACTTGATTTGGAGCGACACTGCATGATGTATTTGATACCACTTCTCATACTGGGAAACGAACTGACATGAGAATTCTGTCCCTATCTGTTACCGTCAACACTACCATGGACAGGCAACGAAACCCGCTTACTCTCTGACCCCCTTCCTGTTCAGCCGGGGAAACCGCACAACGGCAGTTCAGACGGCCATTGCCAAACTCAGCCCGGTCAATGGTGGCAGATATAAGTTGATGTTACTTCTCGGACATTGCTTACTCCAAGCGGTGCACAGGAAGACCGTGGTCCACCAACCAGAGGCGGGCCTGTGGACAACATTCACATCGCGCGGCAGAGCTCACATAACAGTATCGTATTCAATTCCCAAAATGGTGTGAACATCCAAAAATCTATCCAATGCTGCCGACAATAAAATGACGCTGATGCTCACCATCGTAATCATCCAAGAAACCCCGTGTCCCCAGATGTTTTCGTCGAAAAAACCACGAATGCATACATGAACGCCCCCTGAGGTCAGGCATAGCAGGTGTATGTACACAAGGATATACACACGAGGGCGACATTATTCAAGTACATGCCCTTTTGAAATTAATTCCAACGCCCCTATGTGATTGGTATCTGCCGTGGCGTCGTGCCTCTCCAAACCAGTCTAACGCGTCGATCTTGTGAGGCAGGTGATCGCCATCAGAGCTCTGCGAGGTCCCTACAAATGGCGCTGCCTCCAAAGTTGCTTCTGGTGTTCATCGTGCCCCGTTTGGAAACCTCCAGCAAGGGAAAAGCGCCAAAGGAGTGGTATAGACACTTCTGATGCCTAATAACTTCGTGTCCAAATCGAGGCTGATGGTACCATTGCCCTTCCCGCCTCTAATCCCACTTTTTGATCTCCTCAGAATGGTATCCCGTAGTGTAATGTCCGTTAAATGTCGCTCGTGTTGCCAATATCATAAATAGGAGTAAGACGTGACCGACAAAATCTTCCTCCTAAGAAGCGTTGTCGGTTCCATTCCTCCTGACTACCCCAGCCATGCTCAAGGCGAAGTCAGCTGCGGGTCTTTCGATTTCGAAGCTCCTGCTCGGCACGAGCCTTCCACCAGGTGTCCGCGGGTTGGCCACGTTGACAGTTCCAACCCGGCTCACGGTTCTCGCCGGTGTTTGCTCGTCAGCCGAGTCAGAGTCGGACTCAACCTCCGTGTCTTCACCCTCGTCTGCCACCGGACGCGCAGGAGGCGTGATGTCATCGGTACCATCGCCACCTGAGCCAACGGCGCCTGCAGCCAGATAGTCATCCTCGACCTGGCTCGGGGTTGGGTCTTCGTAGTGCGATAGGCGCTGGAAGTAGTCGGCCAAACCGTCGACACTAGGAGTGCCAACCACTATATCGTAGTTGGGTGGAGGAGTGGGCAGTGGTGGAGGCGCCTGGTCGTAATCAAATGGTGGCGGGTCGAAGGACGGGTAACGAAGCAGGTGCATCGGTCTAGGATTGCACTCTTGGTCTCGTACTCTTTGCAGGGGGTTCGGGGACACCGGATTCGAAGTTGGTCCTGCAGCGCCTGCGGTAGCCGTCGTTGGGGATGAGGCAGTTGGGGATGCAGCAGTTGAGTTGCCATTGATCCCTTGCGAGGACGTGTGCAGATGAGCCGCTTGCGGTGGCATGGGCAGCGCGGCGTTGACAGGTGCGGTGTCGACAAGACTTCCACTGGAATTGTCCGGCGTGGTGCCTGAGTTGAAGACCTGTGCATCTGGGCAGCCACACGAGGTCTGGTGACGCGTTCCGCTGGTGTCTGGGCTGTTGTACTCGGGCAAAGCTGTGTTAGCCTGTGTCGCGCGACAGTTCAGTACCGTGAAAGGCGAGTCGATGCTGATCTCAAAGTGCCGTCTTCGTTTGCCAGCCGGATCGTCTGGGTCGATACGAGAGATACGCATCACGATCTTCATCCAGTGGTACACGTTGACATTCTTCCAGCTGCAGTCGGGATGCAGTCTCAGTGACTTATCCTTGGCCATCATTTCGCATGTTGGCATCTGCACATTCATTTCCATCTCTGTCGAACCCCAGTATGTCTCCAGGCCAAGATCCAGGTCACCAAGTAAGTTCTCGGTAGGCTCTGGGAGGGGCGCTGCCGAGGAATGTGTACGCTGAGCTTCGATGGTCCTTCTCCGCTGTGCGGCTTGACGTGCGACGTCTCGCTCATCAGGGGACAGCTCGCCGCCGCTGAGGATGCGCAGTTGACTAGATTCGTACTGCTTGTCGAGGGGCTTTCCAGCGGTCTTCTCGAGCAACAAGATCTTCCGCCCAGGATCCTTTCTCGTCACTTTCCGGTCGTTGGTCCAGTACTCGATCGCTTCAGTGACGAAGACCTTAAGCTTGTGCACTTGCACCTTCGCGAGCGGTGTGAGTTTGAAGGCGATGGGGATCTTGGCACCGATGGGGAATGACTTGCCCGATATCATGATATCGTAGTGCAGCTGGTCCTCCCATTGTCGAGATATCGAAATCGGCTCCGAGGTCTCAAGCGACATCTGGTCAGGAACACGGACGATTGATACCTCTTTGGTGCCATGAAGATTGGGTTTGAAGGCGCCGGCACGTTCGACAGCTGCCTCGAGCTCCCACTTGACGGCGCCGTATTGGAGCTTGATAGTCTCCAGCTGGTGGTGATCGATGGGTAGTTCGAACGAGTATTCATACATGCCTGGGAAGAACACTTTGAAACCCCTTGCCTGAACCTGATTTGCCACTGGGGATTCGCCTTTACCAAAACTCCTCGATTCGACAGAGCGGAGGGACAGACGTTTCAGCTCCTTGGCAGACATGTTCGACCGGTGCCTACTGCCCATTTGCAGAACAGACGCCGAGTCCCCAGGGTTTAGGGATGACCGGTTCAGATTCAGGTTCATGGGTGTGCCCTTGAGCTTGTACGTGCATTGGTTCCCGTACTCGGTCTCCCAGCCGTCGTGCATAGCGTGGAAGAATGTCAGAGCCTGGGTTCTTAACGACTCCTCCTCGTACATGTCAACCTTGAGAGGAGGAATCCCTTCGGGCCATTCCGTACGCGCCTTGCCCAAGAGCTTCAAGGTAACAGATTTGACCTTTGTGTTCTTGGTGACATTGAGTTGCAGTTTACCGCGCAGCAGTGCGGTGGAGTTGTGGCTCTCGTGTCTCGTGTGGCCGTCATGATCGAATCCTGTCAAAAAGACATTTGGCTCAGCCAAAATGATCGTACACGATAAACCACTGCCAGACGCTATTGGCTTAGGTTGTTGAATCTCCTGGACCGAGGAGCTCATGGCGCTCTTTGCCGACCTAACAGACATGAAGCTGTTCCGGCGAGAGTGGCCAGCTGGGATGGCTGGTCCGGCTGACAGGCGAGGCGCCCTGAGAGGAACGTCCACCATTGTGGATGACGACGGTGTTGTGACAGCGGGTGCTGACGGTGCGGAAGTGACGGGTGCAGCTACCGGATTCCGTGTTCTCGGGGTATCTGGTACGGGAGAATCGCTAGGCGCAGCGGCTTCTTGCTCTTGCTCGTGCTCGGGGATGGGGTCCTCTGTCGGGGGTACAGTCGTGGATCGTCGTCCGGGGGCCTGAGATGCCGCTGTCGCTTGCAGTTGAAGTTCGGAGGTTGGTGACGAGGAGTCGTCGCCGGGTGGTGTGTCCTCTACTCTGGACAGTCGGCTCGTAACACTCAACCAGCTGACAGGTCGTACCCTGGTCCTCGCTTGGGGTCGCGGCCGCGGAATTGGCGTGGTCGTGCCGTCAGGACCTTCAGAGTATTTTTGTGGCTCAGGGGGCTGAAATGCAGACTTGAGCTTGCTGAAGAGGCTGCCGACTCGCTTGTCGCCCGAGAAGGAGCCAAGTGAGGTCCTCTTTTCCTGTTCTCGAAGCCTGCGCTTCTTGTCCTCCTGTTCACGCTGTCTCTTCTGCTTCTCTTCCTGTTTCTTCCTGTCCTCTTCCTCCTTCTTCCGCTTTTCCTCTTCTCTTTTCCTTTGCCTCTCGATGTCTCGGGGCGTTGTTTTCGGTCTTAGCTCTTGGGGAATGAATCCGGAGGGGTATGAGACGATATGTATGGAGTGGGGGCGGCGTTGGCGGGGCCCAATGTGAGGTGCCGGGAGGCTCGGGTTCGCGGGCGCGGGCGCGGCAGCGCGACGGGCCCGCCTATCAGCAGAAGTCCGAGGCGTATAATAAACTGCTCCTCGCGACGAGTAATAGTAAGGTTCAGGTCTTCTGGGAGTATCTGTTGCTACAGACATCATGAATGACTAGTTAGAACTCTTTGCTCCCAAACGAAGGGATGGTGTTCTGCGCAGGGGGAGAGGCAGTGGTGACCAACTTGGTGAAGCACGGGAGGCATCCAAGTATAAGTTATGTATGTCCAGACCGGCTCTGGTCGACATAATGGCGACTCAAACGTATGACGACGAACTGGCAAGCCAGGGTGCAGGGAGCGATGCTCAGTGTCGATACGATTGGGTTTGCCAGATTTGCAAAGGAGACGCTGTGGTGAACGGGTACGGGGAGGTGCGCTGGCAAGCGTAAGGCATCAAGGGGTGAGATATGGGAAGGGATCGCCTGAGTTCCCTAGACTCTGGGCGAGGCTTGCGACAACCCGAGGCGGTGGATCGATCAAGGGGGACGAACGCGGGTAGCGAGGTGCACAGTCCCAGCAGCATTGAAGCATAAACAGAAGAAGGACTGACGATGGGCGGTGGGGAGGTGAAAATGACGGTCAGGAATGGGTACATGTATGGAAGGGGTGAAGCAAGCGGGCGGGCAATGGGCATGGACGAGCGAGCAAGCAAGCACAAGGTGAGGGCAAGGCAGGGCAGGGCAGGCCGAGAATGGAGGGAAACGCAAACTCACGGGATCCCTGGCTGTGAATCACAAAGCCATAATTAATTACCACGCTGATCGCGGTTCGTACCTGTCATATGTGGGAGCGAGGTATGTCGCAGATTGAGAAGTATGTGCATGTGCTCCCGAGAATGTTTTACACGGGATGTACCACGACCATTGGAGCACAGCAGACGGGCGGGACGAAGGGCCCAAGGTTCAGAGCTTCGGATGGCGGCAGGCGCACAGGGCGGTGGTGGTATGGTATGTACAGTACAACACAACGAGCAGCCGTGGAGGGGGGCGTGTGGATGGCAACTGGTACGGCAATGACTGTGTTGCGAGTCGCGTGGGCGAGAATAATGATGCGGACGGCAGACGACGACGGTCAGGTCAGGCCAGCGGGGCTGGCAGGAAGACAGGGGGGAGGGAGAAACGATGTGTCTGGGAACCGGGGCCGAGTGGGCGCCCTGTGGAATCGTGCAGGAGGGCGGATGTCACTCCGGGGACGTGTAGGGGAGGGAGGAGCCGCAGGCGTGACCTTGCTTTGGGTGTCTCGCAATATCTTGCGCTCCTGCGTGTGGCCTGGATGACCGATGACAAGCAGCCAGCGCACAATTGCGAACGGATGAACGAGCGAGCGAACGACCAGGCGAGACGGCCGCGCAGGACAGTGAACGGAGATTGTCCCTCGGTCTGTCTGGAGGTACCTTGCTCGGCGACACCTTAAGAATGCTGCTCGGGCGGAGTAACGTCCAACCTTGCTTGGATGGGCTATGCCGTATGTGGTGGACTTCGGCAGGGGTGCACAGGCAGAGGCAGAGCAGATGCAGAGGCCAGAATCAGACGCGATTAATTCGCACCGCGCAAGACCGAGCCGGAGGGCGTATGCGGTCAGACGTGCTGCAACCAGAGTAGGTGTGTGAAACCGAAACGCGAGTGACTTTCAGGGTGCCTTTTCTCTGGCTTTCTGCAGCAGAGACCAGCGAATGAATTGATGCAGTTGGCTCGCCGGGGTCTTGTTGCTTAGTTACCGGCAGATCGGCAGCGCCCACCACAGGATCGAATGGGGTTGCTCCTCGAGTCGACCAGAGATGCCGGCGTGCAACAGTCGCTGGTGCTGGATGCTGATGCTGATGCTGGTTCTGCGGGATGTCCTGCGGGGCGCGTAGTCAGGGCGAATAGAGAGAGAGTGCACGGTGGACAGAATCCTAGTGGATATGTTACAGGGAATCGGGGCACGTCGATAAGGTTCGGCTATTGCGATGCTGGAGACTCGGGGCATGTGGATGAGGCGAGGAGAGCGAGAAGCAGCCGAGTGGATGAAGTCCGTGTTGTACCCACGCATAGATGGACAGACATCAGAGCATGGATGGCGCTGAGAAGGTTTGGTCCGTCTGTACGAGGTGGAATGCTGTGTTGTCTACTGTACTGTTGCGCTCATGCAAGCTGTGCTATGAGTGCTGAGGCAGGGAGTTGAAGAGTAGGGCCGCGTGGGGTTGTAAGGAAGTCCCCAGACCGTCACCGAGGTGCCTCAGGCCACAGCCCACAACACCAGATGCAGGGTGGAACAGATGACCAGATGACGAGGACTTGCGAATTGTCACGGTTCGCAAGAACTGCCAATTGATCCGTGCAAAGTGATGTGAAAGTAGGGTCGTGTGTGTGATCGAGGGTGAGGGTCTCGAGCAAAAGCCGTGGGAGGAGGGAATGTGGGGATATGTGGACGCTATGCAAGAGGAGGAAGAGAAGGAGGCGGGCGGGAGGCGGAGCTCAGCCTGCAGGCACTTCCACCAGACTGGGCAGATGGAAGACAAGGCAAAGGCAAAGGCAAGCCAACCAGACCAACCTTGGAAGCCAGATACAAGAACAGCAGCAAGACGGTGCAGGCAACTAACATACTCTGTACTACGATAACTGACTGCCCAGTCTGCCATGAATGATCGCCTGGCTGGACACCGGCACTATGATGCGTTTGAGCGTTGGACCCGGCAATATCCCTGCTGGCCAAGTCTCAACCCCGGCAAGGTACCTTCCTTGCATCAATAAGGCTTGCGTGTGGCTGCTGCTTTTGGCAAGGCCCTCCTCCCACTGTTCCTGATTCTGGGTTTTTGGGCAGCACCGGCCGTTTGGATCTGGAAGGCGTATGGGCGCATCTTATGTGTGGACGGGAGGATGCATGCCGAGGGCAAGGAGGAAAGCGCCATTCTGCTGCCGTGCCTCTTTCTTTCCTCTTTCTGGGCATGGCATGGTGCCATATCCTTTGGTGTCTTCCAATGGTGGGCGGCCTTGCCCTGTGGTGAGGTCTGATGACCTGGGGATCTGCAGGCTGGCCCGGCTAACGGCCGCGCGTGTGCAGATGTGCAGATGTGAAGACGTGCAGCCCGTTTCCACAGCACATGTCTAGTCCAGCTAGCGTACGGTACGTCTACAAGTAGTAATCCGTTGGGTAAACGGCGTCGACTTGACGATGACTTGACGATGGCGCCTCATCACCATGTCGAATGTACACCTGCCTGCCAGCCTGCCTGCCTGCCCAACCAAGCAAGAGCCGGCTGGAGGACCATCGACGCCTGTCACCCAATGGGCCAGTGTCTCAGCTAGAGATGCAGTGCCGCTGTGAGCTAGCAGCAGACTCATCTGTGGATTAGCCTACAAGCAAAACGGCTAGGCTTGCCCTCTCCCAGTGTAAAACCTGATTCTGAGCATCTTCTTCTCCGGCGCTGCTGGGCACAAGGCAGCGCAGCACTCCGACGGCCCTCTTTGTGGTTGATCAAATACGTTGCCCAGGTCGAGCTGAGCCCAGCCCAGGGCCCCAAGACAGTCTGGACCCATGTCCACGTCACGTCAGAGGCTCAATTTCCTTGGCACGGGAACGGCAAGCAGCTGCTGGCCTGGCCGGCCGTGACTGATGACGGCTCGGTTCTGAACGAGGAAGGAACGGACGGTAGCCGACACAGACACACACACACACCTACACACACAGACGGCAGTCGGCACCGGCCCACTGCCTGGGACAATGCCTGCCCCCCTCCCTCACTCACTCCCACCTCCCCTCTCACACCTCCAGACTTTGTCTCGCGGCCAGAGAAAAAAAGAAAAATCTCCTGAGTAAATCAGGGGTGAACAACAACGTGACGCTCGCCACAGAATCATCAGTCTGCAGGTTATCTACTTCTTCCGAGTCATGCACTTGACAGGCGGACCTGCAAGAATTTTTCTCCTCTCCAGGGCCTCCGTCTTGAATTCTCTTCAACAGCTGCGGCATCATTTGCAGCGCCGGGATTGGCTGCACTTCATGTAGCCTGCCAGCCCGACATCGCATTTATCCGCCCTGCCATTTCATCCTAGCCGGCGAGGGAGAACCCTGATCAATCGAATGATTCTCCGCCTTCGAGAACACGTCCCGCCTCATCGGATCAGTCCAAGGGCCAGGGCTCCAAATTGAGAGATAGTATGTAGACCTGAGTGGTGACTGACTGATTGACTGGCTGCCAGACTGCCCATCGCCACATCCGGCGCATGAATCATGGATTGATCCGAGTCTTATCATCATGATGTGTGCCCTGCATGTGTACCGTCACGTCTGCATCGAGGCAAAAAGGAAAGCTGCTGCATCAGTCAGCAACAATGTTTCGAGGTGCAGCAAATCACCACCAGCCAATCCTTCCCCAGCTTCTCCACAGCATGAGGCAAGAAATTTCCGACGACATGGGTAGTCGACAGTCATGCTGTCAGCAACACTCGTTTGTTCCAACTTCCAAGCCTGCTCGACCAGCTCGAGCAAGCGGCCCGTTGGCCGCCGGCCACAGCAGGCCACATCTCTATCTCATTACTTCAGGTAGCACGCGATTTCGCGACGCCAGTCCGCAGGCTCCTCGCCTGCTTGATCCCGTTCTGTGTTGAACACAGCACACTCTGTCGCAAGCCACAACGGCCTTTGGCACCGACGATCACAAATCTCATCCGAACAAGTTCATCTGCACTGCCGAACTCAAGCTTTCCCGGTCCCACTGGTCGGGCACTTCGCCGGATCGGGGCTACTTCACCGCTGCCCTGCCCTGCCAGCCCGCCCGCTGTCCTGCGCTGTTGCAGCCCTGAAGCCAGGGGACAGTCAAATGCAAGATCTGGCGCCAAAAGCGCCACCGACATCAGCGGATAAGGGGTCCGCTCTCTGGATTTGGGCACAAGACTCGCAACCCGAACCCGGGAACTATAATTGTCTCAAACGACCCTTTGGACTGGTTCCTGGCGGCGCGCATCAGCAGCCAACGGCAGCAGCATCTTGGCGGCCAGACTGGTCTATGGGCGCCCCCGTCAGTCGTTGCTGGTGCGACGCCAGTGCTCCGATAAGCTTTTCGGGGATCCCTTGAAACAAAGCGGCCAGCGCTGCGGTCACTGTCGATCGTTACCAACACAGAGGAACAGCGCGACCCAATCCATCTCCCAGCATTGAAAACCTATCTGCGACGCCAGCAATGGTCGTCATGCTGAGATCGTGCTATTGCCCGTCTGTGGCCTGCGTTGCACAGTTGCAAAATGGGGCGGGCCAAGCGGCTCATAATCGGGCGAGCCGCAAAAACGGCCACCTCAGGCCTCAGTCAGCGCCATGCACGCTAGGGTATGTTTAATGCACTCGCCGGCCCTCCGGAACCCGGCTAGCCTCCTTTCTGCCGGCAGACATCCCAGAGCCCCGTGTCGATCTCCTCGCGGATGCCGGTTCTGAAGACGGATACGGTCAGCCGTTGGGCTGTGTTTACTCTCGGACGACTGGGTGCCTCATAATCGATCCTTGGGTATGTTGGGCACAAGCGCAACCCAACGCGTGTGCCCTGAGAAAACAGTCAGCCTGCTGAATGGAGTCTGCAAAGCTGGGGTGGGAAGGAGCGGTGTCGCTGCCGGCTCGGATACTCGCCGTCCTTGCTCACGATCGTGTGCATGTTCCAATTCCTGGTCTCCATAATCGAGCCTCGAATATCTCCCCCGACGGAATTTCATCCATGCTTATTAAGCGTCGGTGTTCGGTAGGGACGTCTGATCGTCCAGTACCCAAGCTAACAGCCCGTTTCCGAGCCAAGCGGCCGTCTGCTGGGAGGAAATGAGGCCAGAAGTCTTCTCGAGTGCGTCCTATACCCGTATGGAGCCTTAGGTCTCGTCTGAAAGTCGGCGCATCTAGGCGATGACGACAGCCTGACAGAACAAGGCTGGCAGCGCCTTCTTAAACAGTAGTTCAGCCGTCAAACAGAACTATGCGCTCGGCTCGGGTTGAGACCTTGGGCAAGGGATGGCCGTTCACCTGGGACATGCGATATTCCTGCCGCGGGTTGGCAGCTCGCCCAGCACATTTCTTAGCGCCCATCTGGCACGCTTCATGCCGTCCCGCGGAAGTCTATGAGCGCCACGCCCGCTGGGACGCGCCTGTCTCACATATCTGGGCCCTCCCAGAGTTGCTGTTCTCTCCGAACTTGTACCGTCGCCCGTGTCCCATGGGCCCCCTGTTTTGCAATTGGCGACCACGAGACGACTGGCCACTGCTCAATCGCGCTTAGCAGCGAAGCCTGACTGCTTGCTAGACCAGGTCCAGTCCTTGGGACTTCAATGCCGACGGACTGGGTAGGGCCATGCGTCCACGATTACTTCCAAGGACGGAAGAAAGACACAGGCGCGTGCTTGCTTTACCTGAGCCTGGATTGCTCGTCCGGGCGTGGCCGTGGCCGTGGATACTCTGCGCCGCATGTCCCGACAACTCGGTCTACGATGAACTCTAAATAATTTGAACTTGCAGATCGGCGATGAACATTGTCGTGCCTATAATGAGGTGAGATATGGGAGATTTGTTCAATATGCATGTTCGTGTTTGGGTTCCTCGTGTTCCTGCTTTTCCCTTTTTTCTGTCTTTTTCTCCGATCGATCTCGGGTGAGTGTTTGAAGCTTGTGATTTGGGTGGGGACAACTGTGGTTGACGGCTTGAGTAATGACGGTGCGTTTGAACTCTATTCCCAGCCGGTGTGTGTGTATGTCTTGGTGTCAATATTGGGGCTTGTTATGCGCTTGGGATAGTCGTTCCTGCGTTACGTGGACTTTTCGCCTTGCGGCTGGGGAGGGCTGAGGCATGTGCCAGTGCTTGTGATCTGAACCGCGGCTTTGGGAAGCTGTGGGATTGGTTGGCAGGCTACCCAGATGACTGTTGAAGTTTACGAGTCGGGACTTATCGACGGTGTTGAACTGAAGTGGTGACTTGAGTAGTCTGCTGGGAGGGTGTGCCTCGTCATGCATCCAGTCCTCCCCGGACAAGATGTAAAGAGGCCATGTAACAATGCCACCACAATCAATTGCCATTGAAGATACTTCTTAACTGATGTTGGAAATGAAACGGAGAGGCAGGTGTTCACTGAGTGATATGATAGCGATGTTAGTTGGACAAGAAGCTCTGCGTCCTTCGACCAGGGTTGAAATCAACGTTTCTCCCGTACAACTGTAAACCCATCTCTGTTAGATTTAGTACCAGCTGCATATGGAAACGAGACTGCCATAAGGCGCAAAATGAACATTGCGAGTCAGGTTGTCTATCCTCTTCATCATGCCGCTGCTTTCTACAAATATCATTTCAAAGAATACATCCCCAGCTCTTCAAGTTGATTGTCATGTGCGCTGACCTTGGATGGCTCTTACTGTGCTGCAAGTCCTAGGTGGAAGTCATGTTCAAGTCGATTCTTCCTGTTTGCAAACAATGAGTCACACTGGCGATCCATGCCTTTACTGACGTGAATTTGATGAAGATTTTCTTAGAGGATAGTGGCATAGGAAGGGTCAATCGACTCAGTATCCATTCTTTGCTAATATCAAAATTCGAGGCGCATCCCACTATCTATGAGTGTTGTTCGTTTCCGATCATCAAGATTCGCAAAGTACGTAGCACATGCTTCTTCTCTTTTGGCGCATCCGGGATGAGCCGCCTCCAGAAACAGACCACAGGTTGAGAAGTGCTGTAAAGTGTCCTTCCCTCGATGCTCCACTAAACGCATGAGAATTGAATCTTCCCTTGCTCGCAAGCCCTTGACCACATCATGCATGTCAAACACCGAAGACATCCATGGGTCTCCCACTTCGAGTCGTCGGTACGTTAATAACTCGACTTGTATGGCAGCCCAAATAATACCCAGGCGCTCATCTCCGCACTCTACACACTGTCTCTTAGCATCCAATTCCACCAAGTGTACAAAATGCGGACAAGACTCATCATCACTCTCTGAGCCAGAGCCTCCTTCACTACCCTCATCGTAATTGTGCACAGCACGTTGTAGGTTTGATGCCAGGTTGACCGAGTCATCGTTCTTGTTGAAGGTTCTGGTTTGCCGTTGTCTAACGCAGTGGTCTAAGACCTCTCTAATAGCCTCCCAACCCAGCTTGACTTCGGGTGTCCATGCATCCACAATAGAACTTGGCACAGCCGAAGCCAGCTCAGCTGCATTGAGAGGTTGATGCTGGCAGTCCTCTGTCTCCCCGGCTCCAAGAATAGCTGGGAGTGAGATCTCGGCAGAAGAAGACGGGTCAGCTCTGATTGTCAGGAGACAGACCAGACAGGCGAGCATTCCGAAAAGCGATTCTCCTGGTCTGCCAGTGCTCGCCAGGTGAAAGCACACGAGCACGAAGGAATGAAGCGGGCCAAGTTTGAGCTCTGAGTCGCAGGACTGACAACGTCTGTGGAACAAGCCGCTGGCCGTATTGATGTTGGGGACCCATACATCCATGAATATTGCTGTCAAGCAATGACACACTGCCTGCGCTGAAGTATGGTAAAACATGTGTTTCCACTCTTTCGGGATAGCTGCCTCTCCAGCTGCATGGAGCTGGCGAACGCATGGCGAACCTGCGTCCCATCTCCCGCAGATATCAACGTCAACCCCTTCGAAATTCGAGTCGGGCACGGAAAGAAACCGCCCAAGAACCGGAGGCGAGGCCGAGCTGTGTGAGCGCAATATCGTTACGAAAAGTGTATCTAGGACAGTCAGGCCTAGATTGTCTGTATAGTTGACACCGATGGATGATGCCCTGTTCTGCGAGTGGACAAGCAGTTCGAACATCACTCCACAACAAGCCTTTGAGCCGTCTAGAAACTTTGCCGCCAGATGAAATGGCTTCATGTCCCGGAGGGATTGCGGATTGATGAGTTCGTTATACATAAGCCCGGATAAAGCATTGACGTTGCGTGTCATTATGGTGAATCCGACAGCTTCAACATTTGCACCATTCCTAGAACCAGACACTGCGCTGGCTATTTGGTCTAGTGCCAGTGGCAAGTTTCCGGCCTGATGGATTGTGAATGCATGGGCCTGGAGGCCTTCAGTCAATGTGTTTGTTAGGTCTCGGCGACGCTGTTCGCCCCATTTTCTCCAGGTTGAGTCATCCTCTACATCGAACCGGTCTTCATGATCATCTGCTGGGTTGCCGGGCCGTGAATCAATGTGCTGGTGCCGGATATTATCGTAATCAACGTGTATCGACCAGTTGCATAATTGCGTTGGAGGCTCAATCTCTGCAGTGGCCGTGGATAGGGGCTGGTCAAGGCCGAGTTCCAGCGATCTACTCGAATGGTCTTCTGGCAAATCATTGATTACACCAGCCCGTGTCTTGAATGTAATCAGTGGTAAGGTCCAGATCTTTGGACCCTTGCCCCAGTATTTCGTAGTAATGAAAGAGTACATCCAAAAATCATGAAGCCAGTCGGCAGTGACCCTGAAAAGAACAACATTAGAAAAACGTAGCATTGGATGTTTGGAGTGTCAACTTGTTGCGTACCTTCTTTCATCTCTGCTCATCTGCTTCATTAGTTCCAGATCACGGCCATCCAGCAGGAGCTGGGCTCTGTCCATCAGGACCTTCTTGTGCAATAATTGTGTCGTAGGTGATAAACCTTCTTGAGGGCTAGCATCATCTCGCTGATCTTGGGGACTGGATACTCTAAGGTAGCTAGAGGCCGGAGTTGGAGGGCCATTACTCCGTGGTGATGGATTGTCGTGAGTATGACCTCCAAGTCTTCGAAAAAAGGCAGAATACGGTAAGGTCCGACTGAAAAACCTGCACAAATAGTGGTCAGCCAGCCGCTGTCAGATGTGGCTTCTTGGAAAGGCGATGGACGACGTACAGGCCAGGCCGAATAGAAAGGGGCTTCTCTGCGCGGATTGAGTCGTTGATATACCGCTTGAGCTGTTTCTTGTCCACCGGTTTGCGCCAGCCCCCTTGTTCAAGTTGAACATTGGATGTTCCAATGCCATGCTGTCGACGTCTATTGCCCAAGACCGTAATCACATCATCTTTCTCAACGGTTGTAATGCGCTTCTTGATCTTCCATTTCTTGAAGTGATATCGGTACTGATGGATCCTACATGATGACATGAGACTCAATGAATAATAACAGAGAGCCTGTGGCAGTGGGTGATGCGGGAGGGGAGGCTGGGGGTAGGGGGCATGGCTCAGTTGATGATGAGCAGGTGCTTCAAGGCATGGGGGCTACATACTCCGCTTTGAAACTGAAGCTATCCGCCATTCGCTCTGCAAGTTGTGCAAGGGTGGCCCTCTCTTCCAGATAAATATTCACAATAGTTGGTTTGAGAAGTTCCCATCTTTGCTCATAGGGAACGTCCAAATGGCTCTCTGCAAGATCCATTGTGGCCCCACGGCTGCGCATGCACAAGATGAAGGACTAGGAGGAGTGAATAAAAGAGAGAAAAAGGCTGCCCTCTGAAACAGATGGGCATCAAACTTTGCAGCTGTCGGCTGCTCCTAAATACCAGCAGAAAAAAACAGCGCTTCAACCGGCCAGGCGGCCAGCTTTTGGCGAACCACTG
This sequence comes from Diaporthe citri, assembly GCF_014595645.1. NCBI lineage: Eukaryota > Fungi > Ascomycota > Sordariomycetes > Diaporthales > Diaporthaceae > Diaporthe > Diaporthe citri. The sequence goes on from NW_025064847.1 coordinate 6,517,227, forward strand.
TGTAAGACAACCCAACACGTTGTCTTGCCGAAGCATTGTGCAACAATGGGAACGCGTCATGAGTGCTTGTGGGGGCGAGATCTCAAAAAGAGAATGGCCAGTCAGAGGTTGTTATATGCAGGCTCCCTGCGAAGATCTTTTTTGGATGTAAAACAGTCTGACAGGCAGGACGAATATGGACGACTGGATGGAGCTCATGTGGCAGGCCGCCCCGTGCCTAAGCGGCAGCGAGCTTGGCAGGGAAGATCCGCAAATGTCGGTGCACACTGGCATGCAGCAGTGGGCCGGCCGGCCAGAACCAGCCAGCTGAGGAGGTACGGCGACAACTAGGTAAATTGTGGCATGCGAGACCCATAGAACAAAAAGAGAGCAGCCAATCACTGTTTAGATTCCAGAGCCTGACCTGTGAGTAAGACGGGAACTGGGGGGCACTAGTTTCATGTGTGGGTAGTACCGCAGCGGCGGTTCTATGGCATCCTTGAGCCTCAGCATCGAGCACAAAAGGGTACTGTCCAACCACATCGCACCATATCGAGTCTCAGTCAGGCAATCAGGAAGTGGTTGAATCTCTTTCGAGATTATCTGGTGGCAGACGCAAGAATGGCAGCTCACGAAAAGAGACTGTCCAATGGCACCAGACCTGATGGCTTCAGTCCCTCCCTCTAGCAGGGCAATGGCACTCGGACACAGACGGACGGCATCAGGGCATCGTCCCTGGGGTATACCAAAGGCGGATAATCAACTTGCGTCTCTCCCTTCCTCTTCTACCTGCTCTTACTCGAATATAAATTATGATGATTTCCATGCACTTGTCGAGAACCTGTAGACGACGGTCAACCTTCATCCCAATTTCACATAATACCAATCCTGAGTGGTTACATTCATACCTGACCTCATTCTTTCACTTTTTTACTGGCTAAACACTGCATTCATTGCCCCGATTTTGGTGCTTTGATATTCACGGCCTTCACGATCCACTTGTCCGGTATCCCCATAGTTCCCCTTCTCAGGTCAAGATGCCCTACACCTACACCATATCCTCTGCTTTGGTGTCCGCTGTGTAAGATAATAGTTTATCCCATCCGTTTCAGTCCATGCTTCTCCTTACACCACTTGGTCACCACTTAGCTAATAACGCATGTCATCCTCAGCCAGGGCTCCTCCAGTGACCACGCCAGCACCACCACCCAGCAAGGCTCGACTGGCAGACGAACCCCTCCTCAGGGTCATTCACAGCGTCAGCCCCCACGCAGGGCTGAATACCGTGATGAGAAGAGAGAAGATCGCATGAAGCACGACCTTCTTGGCTTTGGGTCCCAGTTCGAAACCAAGCAGTAATATGAACTGGAGGATAGGAGCGGGTAGGGATGGCAGGATGCTTGACCAACCTATCCTGGTACAATCATGATGTCTGTAACTGGATATTGGTACTGATAAGTCCTCTCGGGATAGAGAGGGTGGTTGTCTGTTCACTTATCGCCTTCAGGATCTAGATACTCATTCATGCTAGGTATAGTCATTCCTTTTATATAAACTGTGGTTGGCGGCCCGTATTCTCTCAGTTCCCAAAAGCATACCCAAGCTCAAGACTACTTCACAAAATTGTAGTCAAGCAGTGCCTATCTCTTTCAGGAGTTCTAGGGGAGGGACCCAGTATGATCACAGACTTGCTACACAAGTTTTGTTATATCCAGACAGAGCTACTCAACATTTATATGATATCAAAGCAGCCAGCATTTGCAACCGGGTGCAAGGCCTGCTAAATCTGTCCGAAGGTCCCAGCGACTATTCGGACTTTTCATTAGATACCGTTCAGCAGCACGAAGACCGGTATGTGGTATCTCAAATATGCAACAGACAAACACACATCACTGCCGAGCCTGAAAGGGCAGCATCATGCCCAGACTTCTGAGGAAGCTGATACTGTCAGGGTTAGAGGAGAGAGCTGTCTCGAGCTGATGGGACGAGGTGCCCACCCGAAGACAATGGGCGTGACAAGACCCTAATCCTTCTTCCCCTTCCCCTTCTCACCACCACCACCAGAAGAAGCAGCAGCCCTCGCCTCAGCCGCCCGAGAAGCCCACGTGCCCACCCTCCGCACGCTGCCGAGGTCACTAACGGAGCTATCAGACTCGGTATGCTCCACCCGGAAACTGAAGTCGACGGTGCCCACGAGCCCGGCGATGGTGGCGATCAGGCTCTCCAGGTCGCCGACGATGAGCGTCGAGCACACCTGCAGCACCGCGAACTCGGTGTAGCCCTTCTGCTCCATGTTGCGGGCGTCGAGCAGGTTGCGGGCCTCGAGGTTTCGGTGCTGCTGCTGCTGCCTGTCGTCGTGCTGGGTGCTCGGGCTGGAGTTCGAGGGCTCGGCGTCTGCGTTTTGGGGTGCGGGGTTGGTTGAGTGTGTGGATGAAGAGGAGGATGACGACGATGACGCCGAGGACGCAGATGAGTGTCGCGCGGCTCTGGTGGCGGATTTGTGGTCCCCGTCCGCGGGCATGCTGAGGAGCTGCCGCGTCATTTCGTATGGCTTGGGGAGGGGCAGGTACGGCGGAAGGGACTGGCCCGAGAGGAGGGAGTTGGAGAGCAGCGTCAGCGTGGAGAGGATCTGGTTGTGCACGGGCGAGACGTCCTCGAAGACCTCGCCGAGGACGTGCATCCAGTCCTTGTCGGAGTTTTCGGCCGGTCCTTTGGGAGCCAGGTAGGTGAGGACGTAGGACATCAGGGTGCAGTAGTTCATGATGCTGTTATGGAGGCTAGAAGTTAGCAAGATGCTGAATTTGCGACGAATAATGGGTTCAGAAGTGGCTTAACGCACCGAGTAGACCGTAATATTATGTCTTGATACTGCTCTTCAGGGAACTTGCCCCCAAGACTAGGCTCAAATTTCTGGAAGTTTGCGTGCATCTGAAGGGAGGGAAGAAGCAACGTCAATTTGCCAAACAGCTTCCGCCGAACCTTGAACAGGCTGTGCGCAGGAGTTCCGGGTACCTCCATGTCGCCGACAGTCCCACTCATTGTCGCCTTCATAGTGGTGTGTACGACGCTCGAATAGTTGGCAAGCAGGTAAAGCACCGCGGACAGGTCCTTTCGAAGCCATGTCCTATCTGTGAAAGGACTAGGGAACACAGTCCAGAAGAAGGCAACAAAGGCACCCGCTGCGACGGTGGCCAGTCGGTACGGAGCGAGTGTGTAGAGCGGGTAGTATGGCTGTCCACTGGACTCCGATGCTGTGATTCCGAGAAGGTCTGTTTGCAGCTCGTATCCGAGGATGAGAACCTGCAGGAAAGTCTGTCAGTCTCTGTGCGCAATCCGGAATAATCATCCCCTGAGAGTGCAGGGAGTTGGCGGACCTGTGTGACGATGCAAATCATAGCGGCGGGTATGAATTGCGGGTATTTAAAGAAGAAATAATATTCGACAAAGATGAAAAGCCAGAGGAAGACGAAAATTCCCGGTACTTTGCGGTCGACTATGTAGTAAATGATGAAACAGTTGACCATGGCGATAAACGTCCCGCCTATGCGTAAGAGGAAGCCAAATGTGGATTGGCCAGACGCTGGAGTAATTTTGGTCAGCTTCGAGAATGACGGGACCACTAAGGCTCAAGGGGCAGTCAAGGCGTCTTACTCTGGGTCATGCCGATGGCTATAATAATCATGGCCCACACCAACCGTTGCTGTATGAAGAAGCGCTGCGAGCTCTCAAGGAAAGCAATGATGCCGATGGTCATGGTGGCACAGGCGACGCGGAAGCCAAAGACGGACTCGGGCGAGCCGAAGAAGCGCGAGAAGCGCCGCACGCCGTTGCCAAAGCGCTCCCAGGCGTTGGCGGCGGGGAGGTGCTCCGGGTCCTTCTTGTTCATCCAGCCCTGGCCGAGGTAGACGACGTTGGTGCCCGTCTCCATGATGTCGGGCGAGTCCTCGGCCGTCGAGTCCTCGTTGCTGAAGATTCCGAGGAACCACTTGCGTAGGCGGCGGCCGCTGGGGAAGATCAGGCGCTTCTTGGACATTGTCCCGTCCTCTGCCTTTGATTCGGCGAAGGCTACGAGGTCTTGCACAGCTTCGCCTGTGGCTTGCATCTGTGGGGTTGGGGACCGTGGTCAGCCTTTACGAGGAATGGGAAAGCCGGGCGGCATCAGGTGTTCGGGCACTCACCAACTTCTCCAGGTACAAGATCACATAGAGTTGTGCCTGATCGTTCCTCCTCTTCTCAAACAACCTGGTGCTGTCCTGTGTCCAGTTCTCAAAGTTCCCATCGCTGCACAGCCCCTTATCCTTGGCCCAGAGCCGCAGAATCTCACCCTTGCGGGAGTTGAACGTCTCAATTTTCGCATTGATAACGCTGGAGAACCCGACCTGGCCGGGACGGAGCTCTCCGCCAGAAGCCTCGACGTCGGCATCTGTGCCCGCGCTCTGGGCTGCCGCCTTCTTCTGTGCCTTAGGCTGGGGAAACAGCTTGAGCAGCACACCGGCGTGGTCGATTCCTTGGGTGATGGCCTCGGACAAGATCTCGAAGGGCTCGTGCAGCTGCTTCATGATGTCGTTCCAGATCCGCTGGCTCTCTTCCTTGCCGATCGGCTGGAAGCGCTGGAACAAGCCGCCGTCGCCAGGGCCGTCGCCGTCCCAGCCCCTTTCCCTCCCCACGCGCTGGAAAATGTCCATTATTGTGCCAATACCAGTCATTGGGATGACACACATGCGGATCAGGTTGAACATCTCCCCAAAATCCTTGGCGCTTAAGTGGCCCCAGGCGATATCACGCTTTGCGAACTTCATATCACCGTAGATCTTTCCCATTAGCTCCCTGATCGCCCCGATGGTGCCCCGCAGAGCCAGGGCATTCTTCTGCTCCTTGGTGAGCTTCGGGCCCTTGTCCTTCTTGCCGCCCTTCCTCTCCGGCTCCGAGCGGCCGGCCGAGGTCTCTGTGATCTCGAGGGCGAACATGTCCTCTTTCTCCAGGCCCTGAAGGTACTGTTTCTCAAGCACGATGGACTTCTTGAAGAGGCCAAGAACACCGGCCATCTGCTTCGCGACGACCTGTCGGCTGCTGATGGGGAAGATAACGAGGGAGACTGCGGTGGCGATAGCGAGACCCATGAAGATGGCGGTCAGGAGCCTCTGGATGAAAGCCTCGGCCGTGGCCAACGTGGGAAACTCGGGGCCGAAGGTGCAGGAAATGTTGACCACGATGCTGTAGATGATGACTGGGACGTTGAAGGCCGGGTATTTGGCCCTGATGACGTTGCTTAGCCATATCTGGAAGAACAGCCAGACGCCACAGACAGCGCTCTGGCTCGAGTTGTAGGGGGCGTAGCCATTAGCCTGGATGAAGGCAGCCATCTCGCGGAGATCCGAGGTGTTCAGGCGGGCCTGGACGCCGGTGTAGTTGATCAGCATGGCCATGGCGCAGCCAACAGCGGTGGCCAGGCAATTCAGGATCATGTTCTGGATGAACTTGCCGCGGGGCAGGACAGCGAGGGCCAGGACGGCGATGACGCCGACGAGGTATCCCAGGGTGGTCAGTTGCCGCATGACTGACGGCGCCTGGTATATGGCGAGGCCAATTACTGGTGCAACAGAGCCTCTGTTGGTAGAATCAAGGGCCACTGGTCAGCACTGGCTCGAGGCAGTTGGGGCCAGACAGGCAGGAAGGGAAGACAGACTTGAACATGCTCTTGAGGAGGACATCGTTGAGGCCCAGCTTCTGCATGGTCTTCTCGACAAAGCCAGGCGACTTGGGCTTCTCTTCGGGCGCTTCCTCCTCGCGGTCTGGGGCCAATTCGTCCTTGAAGGTCGGGGCATTGCGCAGAGGGTCCTCCCCCGGGTCCAAGCCTTGCGACTGGGAGGATTCTGTCCCGTTCTGCCCCTCGCGTGACAGCTTCTCCTGCGACTGTGTTTGCTGTCCCGAGGGCTGCTCTTCTGGGACTGGCTGCGCGGGCTCCGCAGCAGCAGCAGCCATGTTGGGCGACGGATGCGCCGGCGCGCTACGAGGCTGGCGGCGTGGTTTCGATGTGAGGTCGATTCGGAGGTGAACAGGCTGTGGTATTACGGTTGGCAGTTCAGTTCGGCCATCGAGGAGGTCGGGCAGAGCAACTGGCACCTGTCAAAGGGAGAAGAGGCGGCATCGTCGGTGTCAAAAAAGAAAGCAGCAAGAGCCTCTTGCGTATCAATGCACGCGCTCGAGGTGAGGGCCCTGTCGACGTTGGAGGTAGACTAGACCGGCCCCAGCATAGCGCTCGTGGAGCCGAGCCTGCAGCCCTCCAGATCCCTGTCGGGTTATGACGCTGCTTGGCGCTCATCGGCCCCAGCGAGCAAATCTCTCCAGATGAACCGTTGCCCTGCGGGATTGAATTTAGCAGCCCACTGACTCAGTGCCGGCTTAGCGCTGCCGCTAGTGTTGCTTGCGAGCAGGGAGTCGGCGCCGAGAGCCAGAACCTCACGCCTGTCCCCGATTGGCGTCTGCGTCTGCGTCTGCTTCTCTTCGTGTTGTTGTGACAGCAGCAGTCGTCCTTTTCTTAGCCTCAGCAGCAACACCCGGATGTCCTGCTTACTGAAGCCACGCCAGGCCATGACAACTTGTCGTTCCTCGCGATGGGGACGAAATATCCAGTCAAAATGCCGCCAAACGGGCCGTTCAGATTTCAGTCCGGCCGTTCAGGAGGGAGGGGGCCTCTTTTAAGGAGTAGCAGTTCCCGTCGTGGCTGACCCTGTGGCTGACATCGTGACACGCCTCTGCTGACACCGCACCTGGGTACAAGTCAATATGCCGTCCTATGGAGGACACCGATTGACGAGCGAGCAGGATGATGGAACCAAAACGTGTTCACTGAAGCATGCTTGGTTGGAAGCGTACAACGGCGGCACACATTGGTCAGACAAGTCCAGCTTGCTGGAACAGACAAGGGGTCTTGCGTGACCTTTGTCTTCCGAGTTTGGCTCGTCTAACCACACACAAGACTTCCGCCCACAAAGGGCTCGGAGGGCAGCCTGGCACCGAATATGCTGTCGAGCAAGGGGGGCTGTATTCCTCCGCCGAGACGGGCACGGCGAATGCGATTCCGCAGAAGCTTGAGTAAAAAATGTGGGAGCAACACATTATGTACGAGGTGCCAGAGCCTGACGAGGAGCTCGACGTGCCTGATTGACGGCGGGACGAGGCTGGAAGACCCCTATGCAGCGGCACAAGGACACCAGGGCGAGAGAAATGGAATCGTAGTTGGGAGTGTCACTTGTTGCCTCCTGAAGCCAAATTCGCTTGTGCTCTCAAAGTCAACATTGGACAAAGGCAGAGGGACCTGTAACAAAATACCTACCTAGCTAACCGTTCTAGTTGCCGTATTTCAGGAAGGAACTTAGCCTTCCTGGGCAAGGGCTTGGTCTTCATGGTTTTGAGCAGCTTGCAGGCTATTATCAAGAGAACTGCTCTCTGAAGCGCCCGGCTAGGCAACGTCGCCAGTGCTGCAGGCACTTTTGAATGCCGCTCGTATGTCGAATTGTATTGCCGAAGTTGTACACAACATAAGCAAATCCATACAGGCAGACAGGCTTTGTCCTCAAATCTCATTGATGCCAGACAGTCGGGCCCGACCGAGCCTTGATGCAACAAGCCTCGGAGCTCGACTCTTCATGCTCTGAATCTGCTTCATCCTGGCGTTTGATCAGAACAGACGTGTAACCTTTTCCAGTTGACATATTCATGCCTCTGAAAAAATGAATAAGCGGCCGCCTGGCTGCGTAGAACTAGTTAGCGCGCTCGGTCGAGTGAATGTTCAGAACCCTCCCCGATGAACCTATACTCGCTCTCGAATCACTTTACGAAGATACCAATGCCTGCCGTATGGCTAGCTTTCCCGGCACCATTCTGAAGATATACCTTGCACTGATTGTGCTGGTTACCGCAATGAAGTGGCATGGTCGAGACAAACAGTCAACCCACCCAAATTCGATGATCCGACTTCACTCGCAAACACTCCCGCATATTTTCCATATGGTTTAGCTCTGGTGGTTTACATACATACCAGCTGGAGTTCTCACTGCTGGGAGTATCATAGAGTGGGGATGTCAGAGTAGAGAAATGTACGGTTTACCGGCGCTCGAGTGCTCACCGTGATGACGGCATGTCCTTGACCAGCGAGGCCCTGTACACAGTCACGTCCCGCCAATCTACGAAGAGTAAACCACAATTGACTGCTCGTTTAGGTCACTCTAGATGTCCTCGGTAGATGATGGGTCTGGTCCAACCTTCAGCACTCAACCCGGGCCCGTTTGTGTGCACTGCTTCCCCACCTTCTGTTTGCCATCCCCGGTGCACTCCAGATAATTCGAATCCTGGACTGCCTCTACTTCACCTCGTCCACCTAGTGAATGCCAATTGTCTCTATTGAATGCAAGCTAGCTGCAGCACTCCCAACGGACCCACCCTACCACCGCTGCCACAGCTTGTATCTGACCTCTCCCAACCTGACTGTCGTTTTTGAACCTTTCCTTCTTCCCTTCCACAACTGCGACGGAGACGACGACTTCTGCCCACTGGCGACTTTTGATTGATTCTTTGCCAATTGCAATACGATCAAATCGTTCTTAACTCTGTCTACTTTCTATTACCTCGTCTGCGCCTTTCTATTTGTTTGGTGCTTACTATCCTCCGTTTGAGCACATTGTGCATTTTGACCCTCTTCGACGACCAACCTACTCATCATAACCATCCCCCTACCTCAAAATCCGACGATACTTTACGATCGCCCAAGATGGAGAGTATTATGCTAGCCTTATTTTGGGCTCTCGCGGCCATCGTGGTCCGCTACCTCATCACCCAGCCCCATCATGTCCGGGCCCTCCTCAACATTTACGGCTTTTTTTGCTTCGTCCAGAGCGTCATCTATTACAGCGACGCAGCGGACATCGAGATGTCCTCCTCCGCTGTGGTCGTGTTCACCTTTATCCTCTTCTTCGCTACCGTCACCCACTCTCCCCTTTCCTGGCTCTCCCTCATCCTCTACGCCGACCCATCCAAACTCCCCGTCAGCGAGATCCCGAGGCCCATCTCGGAGTGGTTCAGTAGACCTCGCCAGTTGATCCCGCCCGACAGCCGCTCCCAAGCGCCAGATGCAATCAACTCTGAGGCGAACAAGAGTCAATGTATCAAGATCCTCCAGGAACAACTGAATGACGCCAAGTCTATAATCAAGACGTATATGCGATACGTAACCATGTACGAGGAGTCCCAGAATAAGGTTCGCGAGTTGGAGAACGAGGCCGAGGCCCTCAAGGCGGACGTCAAGGCACGCGAAGAGGACGCTGTCTATGCCAGGGCGGAGCGGGACCTCTTCAAGAAAGCGAGCGCCAGCGACAAGGCACGGGCCGACAAGTGCGACACGATCATCCTGGGGCTCATGGAGAAGCGCGACCAACGCATCCACAGCAGGGTGTGCCGCTGGTGCAAGCCCAAGATCAACCGCCTCATGCGCGACATCAAGGACATGGGAAAGAAGCTCGGCGACGCCGCGGGAGCGCACAACGACCTCGTCGAATCCAGCGCGGAAGCGGAGAGGACCAAGGACAAGATCATTGACGAGATGGACAAGATCATTGCGGACAAGGATAAGGTCATCGCGGAAAAGGACACGATCATCGCGGACAAGGACACGATCATCGCGGACAAGGACAAGATCATCTCCGCCAGGGGCAAGGAGGCCCTGGCCCAGACCGCGTCGGCCGACCTGGGCGATTCCTCCCAGGCGAGCCTCTTTGCCCACATCGGCGCCGTGGACCTGAAGCTCCGGGACAAGGACTCTGAAATCGCCCGCCTGAACGGCTACATCGACGCCCGCCGGTTCTGCTGCTGTGGTGGCTGCGGTGGCGCCTCGCCTGGCGGGCCGAATGACGATGGCGGCGACGGCGGGAACACCAACGGCGGACCCCCCCAAGGAGGAGATGCGCAGCCCCCTACCGCGGCCAACGAGCCGAGCGGCGCGCCTCCTTGCCCCGTTGGTGAACCTTCGACCCCTCCTCCTACCACCGGTGCGCCTTCGTGTGGCGATGATGCTGCTGCTGGTCCGGTTCCCAACTTGCCGACCACGCCTGTCTCCTCTCCGCTGTCGTCTGTCCCCGCGTCCCCGGCTTCCGTCCCTGAGGCTCTGGTTCCTCTCCCTGCGTCCCCGGTTCTCGTTCCTGAGTCTCCGGCTCCCATCCCTGCGACTTTGGTCCCTCTACCTACATCTCCGACTTCCGTCCCCGCCTCTCCGGTGCCCGTCCCTGAGGCTCTGGTTCCTCTCCCTGTGTCCCCGGTTCCCGTCCCTACATCTCCGGCTCCCCTCCCTGAGGCTCTGGTTCCTCTGCCCACGTCTCCGGTTGCCTCACCTGCGCCTTTGGTCTTCGCCCCTGCGGCTGCGGGCTTTGGCCCCCCATCTTCGACCTTTGTCCCTGCGCCTTCGGCGAACGGCACCTCTGGCCTGCAACCTCCGAGCCATGGAACCTAGGACGTTCCTCCGGCGAGTGGATCCGAGGCCTTTCCTCAGCCGCCGAACCGTCAACCTGTCGCGCAGCAGCCTCATACCACTCCCGGACCAGACGTCCCCGCGCCGCCTGTCCTTGAGCCGACTATTCCTAAGCCGTCTGTCCCTGGTCCGCCTATTCTCGGGGTTATTGGTCTTCCTCCTCAGCAGCCCGTTCGTCTGGTGGCCGATATCCAGCCTTACGTCTACATCCCTCGATTCTCTACTGAGCTGACAGCCCCGGAATTGTCTACTCTCCTGAAGTTCTACAGTCATCACAACGCTCCTAAATCGCGGCCTCGTCCCCAGCCGTCCCAGCCTTACGTCTACGTTCCCCGGTTTTCTACTGATCTGTCCGCGCCTGAGCTGTCTACCATCCTGACTTTCTACACTCACCCCAACGCCCCGAAGCGGCGTGTCTCTCCTCAGCCGTGTCAGCCTCACGTCTACGTCCGTCGATACTCTCTCGAGTACACTGACTCTGAGAAGTCTGCTCTCCGGGCTTTCTCGTCTCAACCCCACGCTTACATCTCCCGGTACTCTGCCTCTGAACAGTCAGCCCTCAATGCTTTCTCTTCTCAACCCCACGCTTGGATCCCTCGGTCTTTTGCCTCTCAACAGTCGACACTCGATGCTTTCGCTTCTCGCTGTTCTGCTGCTCCGGCATGCAGTCCCCAGGCGCCCGAACTTGATCTTCCCGCTCCAACTATTGTACCAGATCAGACACAAACTGCAGCCACCATACTCACGGACGCTATGAATCCGGAAGTGATTCCTCCGCCCAGAACAGTGCCTGTCACATCACAAGAGCTGATCACACCTGCGACTGTGATTGTGGCTCCCAACGAGTCTACCCAGCCTGCCAATCCGTCGCAGCTTGGCGCAGCGAAGGCCATACCTCCCAGGCCCCAGTCGTTCAAGCAACAACCAGCCGGAGATACTGCAGTCAACGCTCCACTTGAAAACACTCTCCCTCCTTCCGCGCATGACGGAGCGACTGGTCTTAACCCCACCAACGCATTGTCCGCGCCACCTTCTGTGCCGGCACCTGCTCTCGCCCCTCCCGCCAAAGACGACGACGAAGAAGACGACGACAACAACCTCCTCAAAGCGCACAGGCGCGTCCGAGCAAAGCGCAACATCCTCGTCGGCGGCCCTATGAAGTGGATGCCAGAGGAGGTCGCATACGGCCTGAAGGAGGCCCTTAAGGACCTCAAGGAAGCCAACAGGAAGGCCAAGAAGCGCCTCCTGTCCAGGAAGAAGCCGATCAGCACCACGGCGTTCGTGGATTTCACAAAGAATTTTGAGGGCTTCATGCCTGGCGACTGGACTACCCGCCCCAAAGCCAAGCGCCTGGATCAATGACTACATGCAGCGCGTCCTTGATACGGCTTGCGGCCGGCGCCCCTGCTGTTACTATTACTCCCGTGAAGCCCAGCAGCAAGGAACAGACCGGTCCTTCGGCGTCTGGTGGCGATGATGGCGCAGCCAAGACTGCCGAGAGTGTGGCCAACGACGATGATGACGACCTCCTCCCTCCCGGTTGGGCGATGGGCGAGGACGAGGTTGGCGGTGGCCTTTCCGATTTTGTTGCTACTCCTGCCGACAATTCCTCAACTGAAGATGGTCCAGCCACCGCCCTGGACTCTATGCTGTCAAAGATGAGCATCGGAAATTTGTCTGCTCACACCGGCTCGAGTCTTCCTGCTCCAGCCCCACAGGTCGCGGTGAACTAGGCCGTCGAGCAATCAACGGAGGGCTTTGGCTCATCCGCACAATCGAGGACGATACCATGCAAGAGATTACGAGAGAATCGAGCGATACTTCTCTTGACTTTACTTTGCGATTTATAGTTCGGGGAGCTGGCACGGAACGAAGCGGTCTTTGTACACCCCAGCTTCTTCTTGTGCTACTTGTCCCTGAGACATGGCGGCTTCTTTACGAAGGTTTCTTGACGCCTTTAATTCGAGTACTTCGTCTTGTTTCCCGCATGGAGGGAAAATGACAGCGGCGATGGTTCGCTTCCAACTCCTACGAGTTTCTTCCGATGCACCTGCACGACTTTTCGATTCTTCTTTTTCCTGTACCACCATTTTGTACAACAACTCACGTCACGTGCGACACATACTTCTTCCGGCAGAAAACACCTGCTGCAGCTGCTTCATTAATGATCAATTCATCACTTCAACCTCCACGACTGCTTCACTGGATGAAACGTCTTCCACATCCTACCTCGATGGCAACAGGAGGTCCAAAGGCTCTCGTTCAACAGTGAGACCTCCTTTACTACTCCTCACCGGCAGTCCCAACACATGGGCCTCAGACCTGAACACAGAAGTTGGAGGGTCACGAATAAAATTTCGAGTGGATGCATCATCGGCATCAGTATCATGTGTGATGCTTGATATCTGGTCTCAAACATCCAAGGTCAGTCTTTTCCACTGAAGCAAGCCACGTTCAATGCACTGACAAAAACAAATCCCAGCCAGTGGAAAACTCTCTCGGATGCGAGACACCTTCATGAGCTTGAAGCCAAGGCTGCAATGTGAGCGCCCTTCCTCTGATCGGTCAGCCTGATGAACGTTCCTAACACACAGACAGCCATTCCAAATACAGGAAAAGCAAAGCATGGCCACAGGCTTGGAGACGTGGATAGGGCTGAAGGAAGGGTAAAGCAGGGGTTGCCCTGCATGGGCGGGAGGCGGGCCATGGACACTGATACACACATCTAGGGCTATCAACGGACTAACAACACAGAAAGCCTGCGGGCCAGGAGCCACAACCCGACCAGCCGCCCCGCCTCCTCTGAAGCCATGGCTCTGACTGGTAAGCTCTGAACCCCTCCAACCAGGCGAGAGGGGCAGCAGATGGACTTGGTGGACTGTTCTCGGGGGGGCTTGTCGCGCGGGGCTCACGATCCTCCGGACCTGGCGAGAAACAACGGCGTAAATCCACCACCACCATCGGCCGAAGACGGATTGCGGGCACACACAAACACACACAGGGCGCCGCCAGCATGCGCGCCACATTGTCTTTCTTCTCTCCGCCGCGGGCAGTTTCCTCGGCTCAGATCATTGGAAAACGTGGTGAGTCTTCTCCAATCCCCTCTCTGCCCTGCCCTCTTTCCTCCCCCCCCCCCTCCTTTATTTTCTCACGGCTGACTACACTGTTTAGGTCACAATTCGGCGCCGACAAAGACGAGGAAACTGGCCTGCCCTACGCCATCCGCCATCACTGGAGAGAAGACAACCCGCCGACTTCGTGTGTGTGCCCGCCTTCATTTCATCCGTACCTAGTCAAAAAATAACCGGCCGTCAATACGACGGATGATGGTGGTAAACAAGAGTGGTGACCGTTGCTCGCCGGGTCCGGGGGCAAGGTCGTGGGTCAAGCCGCGCGCAAGTCCGCCGGGGGCAGAACACCCGGTCCATTTGTTGTCTCTCAACACTGGTTGGGAGGTGAAGGGGCGCGCTGGGATGCGTCTGGTGGATGAGTCTGGCGAGGTAGGTTGGCTCGGTCTTGTGGTGACTGACTTGCAGGTCTATGTGGCGCTGGTCCCGCGATAGTCCGACCCATCGGTATTCATGGTCGGCGGCCAGTAGGGAGTTGGAGGGAGGATTCGAGGAACATGGAGACGACAGGGGAAACGTGGCTAGGTGGAGTTGAGCGGGACTTGAGAGAGCGCCCAGTGGAGTGTCGTGCGGCACAGCAGCAATGCCTGGAGAGTTCGATCAGCAGCGTTGAGAGACATGTTGGTTTGAGAAAGGATCCTGCAGGAATATTGAAGCGCTCAAAACTGCGTGGGTCCAGTCTACACAAGGAATTGATCAACACACATATTCCTCATGGTACCCTCAGACACAACGTTGGCCTTGGGCGAGTCCCGCAATGCCGCAACCAACTTATGAGGAGACAGCAACGAACCCACGTGCTCCAGATCCCTCTTAAGATATCGCGATGTATAAAAGAAGATGATGTGATAGCAGTATGACTCATGACCCAGGGAGTCGGGCCCGCCTCAGCCTTACCACTGCTGGGAAGTTGAAAATCAAGCGGGAGAGCAGCTATCAATCCATAGCTTAGTATCACTGTAATAGTGGAATGGCGAGTCACGTCTGCTGATCTGAATGTTCCAAGATTATTGATGTGTCTAGCACGCTGCGCAGGAGCACATGTCTCAGACCGCAGAATTATGGACCGTTGAAATCGGGGACTCCTTGCATGTGACTGGACCTGGGCACGGCACTTGCGCCAAAGAAAGGGTGCACAGATGACAGTCTAGGTGGCAATAGTACATCTTTCGCAGATTACCTGAGCAGCTGCGGATTCAGGTAGTCTAGCACGTCTAAGTACAGTAGCCGTACGACCCGATCCAGGGAGCAATTGGCCGCTCGCTCCCTTGCACAAATGCGATTATGTCTCAGAGTTGAGACAACGCAATCTATCAACATTTCGTCTCAGAACCCAACGTCGATAAGCTTTCTACACAGTGGACAGAGCGGACAGATAAGCTTTCTCCACAATTAGAATAAGTTGGGAGCCCCCGATACACGCGTCGAAGTCCCAGTCAGCTCCACATACCACGCATATCCGACCTTTACCGGAATATCGACTAAGGTTCGAGCTATCCCTTGCCAGATGTACGCCAGCATCTGACGCGGTGGCGCAGGAGCCCCTCTACGTCCCCAAACTCTCGGACATTCTTTTTTGCACCTTAAGCCCAACCGACATGGAATCTCAGTGACCCATCGCCCATCATGTATATCCCGTCCAACAGGCCCAACCTCTTTACCAAGCGATACATAGCCGCCGCTGTGCTGGCAATCGTCCTGTTCTTGTTCATAACTAGTAATTCCGGCCCGGATCTCGACACGCTGCGCTCTCAGCTCACCGATTTTGCTCTCCCCGGACAGAAAGGCAGCTGGAAGACGCGGAAGCAATTTGTGAAGAGCGCGTTGGCCAACGACATCTACACCACTCACTATGACGGGGCAGCTGTGCGGAAGCTGTGCGGCGAGGCCAAATGGCGCGACGACAGGATAGTTGAATGTAATCGGCTCGCAGGTGGCATTGGCAACTTGAAGATCAACTTGCTTGGCTGCGTGAGGTTCGCCATTGAGGCTGGGGGTAAGGAAAGAGGCCAGAGTCGTGTTCATCACAGAGCAGCGTTCACTGACCGTACCCGACCGCAGGAATCCTCATAACACCGGTCCTCCACGGCAGGGAGGCCTTTGAGAAGATGGAGAATAGCTTTGGGTGGGACACCGACCTGCCCATCTCATACATGTTCGACAGCGATCACTTCTTCGACACGCTGGCCAAGGACTGTCCTCAGCTGCACATAGTCGACGAGGACGACCCGTCACACAACATCCCGCCCAAGAGCGAGGTCCAAGCCATCAGCCCGAAGAGGCTCATCCCAGTGTTGCACAACAACGTCCTCGTCGACGCCTCCCAGTGGAGGCCCGCGCTCGACCAGCGCATCGAGGACATCGTGGCGCAGAACAACCTCGCCCAGCCGACGAGCGAGCACCCGATCCGCATGACCTTCGACGACGTCGCCTTCTCGTGGCCGGTGCGGTACGACGGCGACGAGTTCCGCAGCGACTTCGGCCACGTCGCGCGGTTCCCCCGGCACATCCGCGAGCTGTCGGCGCGGGCCCTGTACAATCTGTACAGGAAGCTCGGCGTCGACCAGAGCCCCGCGGGCCCCTCGAGGGCGGCCTTCCTGGGCGCGCACGTGCGCACCGAGGCGGACGCGCAGATCGAGGCGTGGACCTCGTTCGCGACGCAGAGCGCCAACATCCGCCAGCAGGTCGAGGCCAGCCAGCTGGGCGCCGTGTACGTGGCGACGGGGACGGCGAGCGACGTCGACAGGCTGCGGGAGGACCTGGCCGACGTGCGGGTGCGCGCCAACGACACGCACACGGCCACGGGCGTGCAGGTGCTGCAGAAGTGGGACATACTCGACGAGGCCGACGTCATGCTCTTCGACGAGCTCACGTGGGACCAGATGGCCCTCGTCGACCTCGACATCATGCTCCGCGCCAGCCGCTTCGTCGGCATCTGGGAGAGCAGCTGGAGCTGGACCATCGCCCTCAAGAGGCATGCCTGGAGCGAGCTGGACCCGTACGACTACGACACCCACGCCGTCACGTACGAGGACGAGTATAGCGTCCTCTTCGGCCCGGTGGGCGCGCAGCCGGTCATTGATCCGTGCATGTGGCTGTGATTGGGGTACCACTGTTTTCACTCGTGTCCATTGTTCATTCCGGGTAAAGGTGGCGTCTCGGTAGGCGTAGGGGGGGGGGGGGGTTGACATGTTTCGCATTCCAGTGCAATAAAACCGCGTTTCGCGTTTTACGAGTTCACTGATTACTTGTGCCTGAGACACATGACGTGATATGAGCGCCTGGGTTCGCAAGAGAGTCTCAGATTGAAGGGCAACAAGAGCATGTGTTTCCATTTGAGTGCGACAGACATGATTTATCACTTCGCCCGCGCCATCGGAGCATCGTCATAAGCGACCTCGTACCGCGTGACCTTCCGAATAGCACCCCCTTCAGGTTCTTCTGAGCCCAATGACTCGGAGCGCTTCCCGTCGTGCACGGGTGACATGATAAACTCCTCGCTCGGGTAGCACCCGGTCTGCACCTGTGAGTGAGTCGAGACCTGGCGAGGATCCAGGACCAGAGCTGAGTGGTCCTTGCTCGCAGGCCCGTCGAAGAATTGCGTCCACCTGCTGCGATTGCTACCGCTCCGGTAAGATAGCTCGTTGCTCCACTTGCGACGGCCCTCGGAAGCCAAGCTTGGGAAAAGGGCTGCCAGGGCTCTTTTGCACATGGGTAGACAGGCGCAGATGATGGCTGTGTTGTCTTCGATGATAGTCCACATGGACGATGCAATGTCGTCTAGAGGCTGTCAGCACAAAGGCGAAAGTATCAAGGTAACGTTGTGAGTATCATACACGTCATGTCCGGGCTCGTTGAAGAGAAACTCAGGGTTTGCATGCGGAGGATACTTGTCAATGTGACGCTGGAGTCGAGATATTTTGTCAGTCTCCAGATGTCCTTGACGGCTACTGGACCCCCGTTGAAGAGCAACCTACAAGGCGCCGAGAATGAAAACGCCCAGAAGCGCGATCTTCTCACCAACTGGGAGTTTGAGAGACAGTATTGGCTTGATCGGAAGCAGCAAAATGATTGCATCCGTGGCGATGGAGAATCCCGCGTTGGCATACCAGTTCTTCTCGATGCTAATGCAGGACCCTGCGACGGACCTATCCCATGCTTTTTCCACTGGGGTACACTGAAACACCGCTGCAAAGAATGCCGCGATCATATATGCCGTGACTATGCCAATAAGGGCGCGACCGATGAAACGGAACCACGTGAAGACGGCGAAAATTCGCATGTAAAGGAGCAAAATCGAAATTTTTGTAAGGTTCATCGTAAGCTTATAAAAGATTTGTGCAATGTAGAACAGCTGAAAAAGAATTGCCGGCGTCAGCGCGGTCAGAGACCAAAGGGGCGACTGGGTATGAGAGAAACGGTGTCTGACCTTGAAAGTCTTCAGTTTATTCTCTGGTGATAGATTATAGATGTGTTGGCCAAATCCATAGGCACAAGAGCCAAGCATAAGACCTGACACGAGCTCGCAGAAGATCTGATCACAAGACCATTAGTCAAGAAGGAAGTCCAGAGAAATGATCGTGGCCATACCCAGGAGAGAAGGCAGCACCAATCATCCCAGCCAACAGACGAGTTTGATTTGTGCCGGGACCAGAACCGTGCAGCAATGAAGCACGGAGTGACAACAAAGAAAACAACGCAGGGGATCTGTACCACAAGCGCGTTGCTCTCGCCGGGGATATTTCCTGCAGCCATCGCGACTTTGAAGAGCAAACCTGCCGCGGGTTGAGCGGGCGGGCCCACGCACAGGTAAGTAAACCGAGTCTATGGCCACCGAACGGCCAGGGGAAGGAGGCCAGTATATTATATGAGTCTCTGCAGATCCCGCTGTCAAATCGGAGATCCAGGTCCCGGTCTTCAGTTTCGGTCCGGTTTCGTTCCCGAGACGGCCCCCTCGGATGGCAACATTTCTTCGCGGGTGATCTGGGACCGCAAAAGGGTTTTTGTTATGCAGATACCCCTGTGAGATGGGAGACAACAGACGGAAGTGGCGTCCAGGGACGGCAGCCATGACTCTTGTTGATGTTAGGGGAGTCTAAGGGATTGCATTCCATGGGACGGTGTGAGCACTTAGAAGCACGAGACCCCCCTTGCTGCAGGACGCGAGAGTGGCCAAGCGGCGAGCTGAGGGCAGTCGACATTGCATGATGGGGCGATGCTCCACATGGTCGAAAAGCTCCGGTGGGACCTTCCCGTTGCTCGGCCGGGCTTCCGATACTGCTTCAAGTGTACGAGCTTGCTGCAATTCCTGGAATAGTGAGCGAGAGCAGCTGGCCACATCGCAGTCTGGCGATGCCTCTCTGCTGTTCCAGCAAAAACAGTCTACAGATGTTCTGATAGTGTCATGTGTCAAGATTTGGGTAATTGGGAGCATTGCTGTGTGGAACAGAGGGGATCGACTTGCAAAAAAGGTGCAACCCACATGAACGTGGCTTGACTGGGGAAACCCCACACGATTTGCGCGTCCATGTTGAATCAATCTATGGGTATCAATCCGAGATCACCGATCACGATATCGGCCGGCCCACCATGTGACCCCAACAGAAATTCTTCTCCCCAGGATGGCCGATGCCACTTGCATGGAAAATCGCAGCGCCAACGGCGTGCCGAGCGACAGCACCCACCGTCTGTTACCAAAGAACAGGGCCTGCTAAGAGAAGTGACGGCCATGGATAGTCCGGGCAACACGGAAACTCCACCCTCTCCGGAAATTGTACTGCACCTCGCATATATGATATATCACATGTGCTATCATCGCGCCATGAAGCACAGGTCGTGGCTTATTGGCCTTACCGTGATACGCATTTGATCCGGTCCTTGCTTCTGTCGGCACTTGTTATCAATAAGAATGAGCCCTGACGCAACACTGCTTGAATGCATGCATATTCTGCTGCCACAACATATTAAGCTACAAAATCTAGAAGGGTTGTGCTACAGTAGAAGTCGAGCAGACCACCGAGGCCACAACGAGTTAACGCTTCATACCGTTCGGGAAGCCAACTGCATTGTGCTCCTTGTCAGATCCCTTACTAGTAGGGAGGTACTGAATGTGGACCGTTGCGGCCAAGCCAACCAATGGGTGAATACTCCCCGCTGCCTCCTGGAGATGTCAATTTTCCCTCAGTTCTCAGCTGCCCAAGTGGGCTACTTGGACTTTGTACCCAGCCAACAACCCACAACCGGATCAATCCCCATCCAACCACAATCGCAGACTTTTCGCACTGCAAAAAGCAAATCGGAGAGAATTAGCGCGGCCCCAGCAATATCTTCCCGCGGTGCGATGCCTTAACCATTTCAAGCCCTTGCCTGAATCCTTCTCCGCGAGACATTGCAAGCACAATGCAAGTCAGCCGAGGCCTTCCGATCTGAGCGATCACGTCGGACTACTTCCATGACTGAAATCGTTCAGGGTACACGGACGGTAGTGGGGACACATCCGGCTAGACGGTCATGCTGGCGCCATCTCTAACCCAGCTGGAGCAGCTCCGAAATGCAGGAACTCGCCCGCAATGGATGACAAGGGGCGGGCGGGCCGACAAAGGCCGGATCCTCTCTCCTGCGTCTCTGGAGTATTTGGGGGCGTCGAGTCCATCGCTGCCAACCCAGATCGTCGTGCTTGGAGAGGCCACACTGCATGACAATAATTTCCTAGTGCTGCCAGCTAGCACGCAGAATCCCATACGGGCGCCACTCCTTCAACCCACGCCACGATGAAAGCCGGCGCCATTCTGTCCCTGGCCCTCGGGCTTCTCGTCTCCGAGGCGTACGGTATCGGATCCATTGGTCAGGCAGAGGGCTCGATCGACACAAGTCCACAGCCGTTCGATCTCAATGGATCCAACTACACGTACCCGTACCCGGTACACGTGTACAACTTCGAGAGCCAGTTCCAGGAGCTACAGATGGCTTTCATGGATGTTCCTCCAGCAGCAAATGTGACATCCAATGGGCAGGTTGCCGTTGTGTTTCACGGGTGAGACTACCTGATGTTCACTTCCCCCTTTGACCATCGCTAATATCTAGCAGCAAGAACTTCTGCGGCCCGACGTGGAGAGAAACCATCAACGAGCTGACGGCTCATGGCTACCGCGTCATTGCCGTTGACCAGGTTGGCTTCTGCAAGTCCAGCAAGCCCGAGAACTACCAGTTCAGCCTCCAGCAGTTCGCCTCTAGCACGAGCAGTCTTCTCAATGCCCTCGAAATCTACGAGGTGACCGTCATTGGTCACTCCCTGGGGGGTATGCTGGCCGCCAGGTACTCCATGATGTACCCAGGCAACGTCACTGAGGTAAGCTCCCTGACTGCCCTCCTACCCCACGAAAACAGACTAACTCGTGTCCAAGTTGGTTCTCGTCGACCCAATGGGCCTGGAAGACTGGCTGGGAATCGGCGTCCCATACCCAAGCCTCCAATACAACTGGCAGGCCGAGAACTCCACGACCTGGGACTCGATCAAGGCGTACGAGAAGGCGACCTACTACGTCGGCAACTGGGACCCCTCCTACGACGAGTGGGTGACCATGTCCGACAACATCTACCACGGCAGCGAGCGCCACAACTTCCTCGTCAACCAGGCGCGCGTCGTCGACATGGTGCTCACGCAGCCCATCGCGCACTCGTTCGGCCTCATCCGGCCGCGCACCCTGCTCGTCGTCGGGGACAAGGACAGCACCGCCGTCGGCAAGCAGTGGTCCCCTCCGGACGCGGCCAAGCTGGGGAACTACTCCGTGCTGGGGCCCGAGACGGCGGCGAAGATCCCTGATTGCACGCTCATCCACTACCCTGAGCAAGGCCATGCGCCACACCTGGAGGATCCTGAGCAGTTCCATGAGGACCTGTTCTCGTGGCTCACGTGGAAGTCATGATACGTTGATCCGGAGTGTATGTCATTATACATGCGATGGGTATCTGGTCAAGAAGTCATTGGCGTGAACCTCGCAGCCTGTTTTTCACCGATGAGGCCTCTCTCAGAGTCAATTCTTGTAGATAATTGATAAAATCAACAATATGCCACCCGTGCTGGCTGATCCAGCCTCTCATTCCACGTCTTTATCCTCTTTCCCTGCTGCGGCCCCGTGTCCATGAACGACAAGCTCAGGGTAGGGGTGTTTAGCAAGCAAATACCGCAGAGCAAAAGCCATGACCAGAGCGATAACCATGAAAACCATCGTGACGCCAAAGCCCACGCGGTTGTGGTTCTTGTCTTTGCTCGGGAAGAGGAATGAGCCGTCTATGATGCATTAGCTCAGACAGTCCTCGATGTCTAGCGTTACGGAGATTTATCTTACAGATCGACGCGCTGTTACCAAGGGCATTGACAGTCGCTTGAACAATCGCTCGCTTCTCTGAAGGATGAGGGACTGTGTATCAAGCTTTGTTAGTATCTAAGTCCTACTCGTGTTAGACCGACCAGAGGGGCGACGCGACTTACTGGAGTTGGAGACGTATATGCTGACAAGAGGACCTTTGATTGGGTCAGGTCAGTTCTAGGAAAACCTGACGTGAAGGGGCGTCTTGTGTGGGACCCACAGGCAGCGTAAACACCTGCAACGCCAAAGCATAAGAGAACGTATCTCCCTGTGTTATTCAAGACGCCAGTGAGGATCGCGAAACAGACAATGGCGAGCGCCGAGGCTGTTGCAAGATGGAAGGCGCGTTCTTTGAAGTAGTCGGAAGAGAAACAGAACGCTAGGATGGCCACGAACGCGCAGACGTAGATTGGCGCGGTGTAGTACTGTACTTCAAAACCTGTATATCCCATTGACTACGAGAGCGATGCGAGCCACGGGTTAGTCGTGGGTGATCGAAACCACACAGGAGTCGGCCTGACGCACCTTGACGAGCTCAGGGATGAAATACTGTATCGTCTGTGCACCCGTGGTGGCCATGTACGTCAAGACGAAAGCCCACGTCCGCCAATCTGTCAGAGCCATCTTCAGAGCAACCTTGTGGTGAATCGTCTCGCCGTCTTGGGTGTCACCAAGGGAGTCCCCAGCAAGGCGCCTGCTGGCCAGCGCACGCTCGTCAGGCGTAAGCCAGCGCGTGGTCGAGGGGAAGTCGGGCAGGGCGAAAAGAGCGCCGACCGACACGAGGCAGGTCCCGGCACCCTCGACGATAAAGAGCCAGCGCCACCCGCTTATCCCGTGGGCACCGTCCAGTGTCTGCAGCAGGCCGCCGGCGATGAGGCCGCCGAACATGCCGGAGAGCGCAACGGCGGTGTAGTACACGCTGTAGCGGCGGCCGAGCTCGCCCTTCTTGTACCATGCCGACAGGAGGAAGAGCACGCCCGGTGCGAAGCTGGCCTCGAGGATGCCGAGGATGAAGCGCAGCCCTGCGACCACTTGCCAGCTGTGGGCGGCGGCCATGCACATTGACAGGCCACCCCAGAGGAACATGAGCGTCTGCGTTGACAAGTCAATGATCTGGTGGTTCTGTTGGTGGGAGAAGGGAGAAAAGACTGACTGGCATGTAGATGCTGGGCCGGACCCTGGTGAGAATCATGTTGGATGGTGTCTCGAAGAGCACGTAGCTGATAAAGAACACCAGCAGAGAGATGGAGTAGTCGGTGCTGGTCATCCCAAGCTCATCACCCATGCCTCCCTAAGCCACAGCCACTGGATCAGATTTTGTTCCATTCTTATTCCACTTGATATGAACATATGGGTTGGAGAAATATTTACTGTGTACGCATTGCCGATGTTACTTCGATCGAGCTGCAAATATCGCCGGTCAGTAAATATTTGGAAGCTGGATCGGATGTCCCGCGGGCAACAGCCCGTAATACGCCGACAGTACTCACATAGCTCATCAGATACATGATCCAGACGCAAGGGACCAGTCGCATATCGATTTTGCGGAGCAGAGCGCGTTCCTCGGCATCTTGACCGGTATCGGACCGTGGGCCATCTTCGACGTGGTTGAACGTCGACGGATGTTCTTCCTTGGTTTCAACTTGGCCGGACATAATGGAGTCTGCTGTACCGAAACGAACCCCGACGTGAACAGAGATATTTGCCAACGGCAACAGGCGACCTTTGCGTATCAAAAAAGCAAATCGAGGCGGAAGTAGAGCCTGAGATAGTTTCCAACCAGGATGATTTCTTGGGGCGGCGTCACATTTATGATCCCGTCGCCATTTTCTCCATTTTTACCCCAGACTCACAACCCACCCGCCACCCCGCAAAGTCAAGACCAAGGCAGGGCCACGCTGACGGTATTAAGGCCCCATAGTAATAATGGCACCTACCGGTCGGTCCCATCACTGCCCCTTGGGTGGTGATTCCTCCGCCTCTTCCCCCACACTACCCCAGCTTTTGCTGTCGAGGGAGTAACCCGTATTGGTAACCCGGGCAGCTGGGCGAGGGTCCTTGACACAAAAAGGTGGTCATCCCGTCGGATGGAGTTATTTAGTCCCGGATATTTCTTCTTACGGCTGGGCCCCAACCACTACTGAATGTGCTGCTCAATCCACCTGTGTAGCAGAACGTGGCTGATACGTGCCACAGTGTGATGGATGGAGTGTGGCAGGTCGGATAAAGCACCATGTCCGACTCCTCCAAGTTCTTGGAATGCGGGTGGGACGCTCCTTTGTACACAGTAGAGGACTGGAACTACAGACCTAGTCACAAATTCCCACATTCCACGGAGTTGTAAAGAATAGCATTTCGAGAATACTTCCTTTTGATCGGAAGAATGCTGCATAACGTAGTTCAATGGGAGTGTGGGGAAGGTTTAGCCACGTAAAACTCCTCGGAAGGGCTCTGTGCACAGGTTGGGGTCCAGGTCCTCCCCAAATCGCGGATTCAAAATATCGTACTCATCTGGGACTCCGCATTCGGTACTATGTAACAACGTTACCGATTTGTTGTCTTGTGCTACTAACGAAGGGGATCAAAACTCAAATTTTGCGAGGGATATACAAGCCCATGTTAACAGAGAACAGAGAAGATATCAGCACACCATCATGGTACTTGATCATGTGCCGTCCAAGAGAGCCATGCAAACTGCGTAGCATAATTGCTGCAAGGCCATAAGCGAGTCCATAAATCATTTTCGATAATGTGGCCAAGTGTCGCATGCATAAGTCTGGACCTGACGATCTGGGAAAGAGCCACTTATTTACTCTGTTATTGTTAAGTATGCTGCCTTGCCTGTGCTGACAGTGCATTATCACATATGCAATGGCGGCACAGAGCGCAGAACTGCTGCAGGTGATCGCAGAGAGTTCCGTGATTTTGAGACTGGCTTAGTGATGGTCAAGTGCTCTCCTGTAGCTTAAAAGTCTCCGACCCACTCTAGCAATCCATACAGGCCTTTCCTTTTGTCAGACAGATTAGGAGACAAGCCAGTCAACTATCGCTCATCATGCTGAACATCACTCAATTTCACCTAGACCAGTCTCACACAATTGCGGCTGCGCTTGGCGCTCTGTTCCTCGCATTGATTCTGTCAACCCTGACCACTTGGAGACGCCTCCGTCATATTCCTGGACCGACCCTATCCTGGCTCGGATCCTCATGGCTCATCAGGAATGCCGTGACCGGCGCGACTTCACCAAACAGCGCAGATCTGGCCCGCTATGGCTCTCTTGTTCGTATGGGGCCCAATGCAGTCGCTACCGACGACCCTGAGGTAGTACGGCGAATATCGCGCAGTCCATATAGGAGGGATGCTTGGTACACTGGCTTCCGAATGGACAACGGCAAGGACAATATCTTCACGACCTTGGATCCTACCTTGCATGACAGGATAAAAGCAAAAACTGCGTACGCTATGGCTGGCAAAGACGGCGTCGATTTGGACTCGGCCATCGATGCTCAGGTTGGCCGGCTGTTGGGGACCATCCGCGGCAAGCACCTCGCGACCAAGGAACAGCACCGGGTCATGGATCTCGCCCCGCTGGTAAGGTTTTACACGGCGGACGCTTTCACGTGCTTGCTGTTCGGCAAAGAGTTCGGCTTCATGGATGCGGATGATCTGTACGACGTGGCCAAGATGAACGACCAGGTGATGGCCTTGATGTCTCTGCTGTGCGATCTTCCGTTGCTGCGTGCTGTGATACAATCACGTTTTCTCTTGTTTCTCCAGCCCAGATCTACAGACGAGATCGGTGTTGGAAAAATACAAGGGTCCGTCAAGGCTCCCAATTTCATGAGATCTGGACTGATAATACTCGCAGTATCACAAAACAACTTCTGGAAGAGCGTTTCCAGAAGGGCGAAGTTGACAAGCCGGACATATTGGTATGAGTCTCAACTAGCTTTTCTTGCTGCTTACTTTTTTTTTAAATGCCCACGGATCTAACTATTTCCAGGGATCTCTCATGCGTAATGGCCTCGACATGGACGAGTGCTATAGGCAGTGCCTCATCTTCCTTTTCGCTGGTGGAGATACCACCGCATCTTCTTTGCGAGGAATATTGATGTTTACCATGGTGACACCGCGTGTATATCAGAGACTCAAGCAAACCATCCAGCAGGCTGTGGCAAGCGGCGATATATCGTCTCCAATCACACTTGCCCAAGCGAAAAAAATGCCTTACCTAACCGTAAGTGGCACTCCGAGTCCCTATTCACAAAAAAGAAAAAAGAGAAAAAAAAAAAAAAAAAAGAAAACACGAAGGCGACATTCTAGTACAGCTACTCACTGGTCTTCTTAAATAGGCCGTCATATATGAAGGCATTCGCCTGCGTCCAGCTGGCACCCTAGGGCACCCTAAAGTGGTGCCGCCCGAGGGCGAGACAATTGAAGGTCTCTTCGTTCCCGGGAAGACTGCCGTGTACGTCAACTGGATTGCGATGCTCCTGAGAAAAGACATATTCGGGGACGACGCCGACATGTTCCGTCCCGAGCGCTACCTCGAATGCAGTGACAAGACGAAAGCCGAGCGGGAACGCACTGTTGAGATGGCGTTCGGGGCTGGACGATATCAGTGCTCCGGTAAAATCATTGCGCTCGCAGAGATTTACAAGGTGGTTTTCGAGGTAGGTTCTTGCAACCCAGGCCGCCATATGACAGCATCAAAAGCAGATACTGAGACGTATTGCCATAGTTATTCCGTCACTTCGACTTCCAGATAGTTAATCCTAACAAGCTGTGGGAGGAGCAGTCGTGGGCGAATTGGACGCACCACGAGATGATGGTAAAGATTACTGAAGACAGTCATGTGCAAACCTGATCGGACATGGTCAGCAAGGACTTTGAGAATTTAAATAGTATTATATGAGGTCACCGTCGTAGGCATACAAAATATTGCTCTTGAAGGATGAATTGGGAATGAGGGCGAAGACTGTCTATTCAGTGTTACCAGCTTGATGGATATTCACAAGATGGCATAGGCAATTGTTTACAAAACTCGCTTCAAAGCGTCAAGGAGGATTTATTTAACTCTGCTAGCAACTCTCAACACATTTCTCTGCGTCAATACCACCACCTCATTATGCATCGCAACTTGGCTCTGCATCGCAGCTAATTCCATCTTAATACACAATGCCCCGAACTTCAGAATCATACGTCCTGCACATATCTATCTGAATCTTCACCAACGGTTGATACCATCAGTACCACAAGTAAGTAATGCCGTCGCACTATCTAAATCATTCCTCTACTCACACGCCGGACAACACTGTCCCGCTCAATATCATCAAGGCCGTCGGCGTGTATTGATACGGGAAGGTTGAGTGCTTTGTTCAGCTGCTCCCTAGTACTTGCGTACAGCATGCGGGACTGGATTTTCTATCAGAAAGAGATGGAAAGATCATCGACAGTTGAACATACCTTAATGGATGTACCATCAGGAACCCTAGAAATGAAGGTAATTTGAACTCTACAGGATAAGCAGCTGCAACCATTTCTCGACTTTGAACACCGAACTCACCTCTTTCCCTCTTCGCCAAGGTCATATTCGACATCAGAGGCAGCATACCGAGGGGCAGGTTTACCCTTGTCGTCTGTGGCAGATGCTAGCTTGTTGAGGAACACTTCGTAGTCTTTGTCTGTTGTTGAGGTTTCGTCTACGACGACATTTTGGCCGTCATCGGAGATCTTGTAGATGATGTAGCAGGGTTTGTTTGCATCTCGTCGAGACCGCAGTTCACGAACTGCATTGATGCATTCTTCCTGGATTTGCACGCTAGGTCTATCAGCCATGATGCCTAGTAAGATAACCCTCGTGCCCACCGGTAGGTTACAAGGACTCAGAGCTCGAGCAATACATCTTACCCTGAAGGGATCTGGTGGCGATACGTGTTAGAGCAATAGGCCGTTGATCCTCTTTCGATTTGATGTATCCACGGCGACCATGGCATGGCTTCATTCTTGAGTTTTATGGTGGGAATACTAGTTATGTGGGCCGGTGGCTTCTGGCACAGTGTAACACATAGTTGTTCAATCCAATGCTGGCCCACCTTAGTTAGCATTGTGGCAACTCCGCATTGTTTCTCGTGCCTCTGTATCACCTTGATCAACTTTGCTACCATCTGCATGGCGCCTCTTGGTTTCTGCTGTTGTGGACAATAGCTGCGGCCTGGCTGAGGATTGGTCTACACTGTGATTCTAGGATACAGCGAGTATTGGTCTTCGAGGCAAGTGACTTGACATATGGATCGTTACAATCATCTTGTGCTGCTGGGGATGCCTGCAGCTGATCTATATCCCATGTGATAGACGTACCTTCAGTATCATATCCTTGCTTACTTCGGAGGCATAGGAGGACCAACGCAAATATTGATAACAGCAATAAACTTTTCATTTAAATGTTGTGACCTGGCTTATAAACCTATTCTCACAGCCTCTGCCTCAATATTTGCCCTGATACGCTCATTGTGAGCTAGTAAATCATCATATGCTGTGTCATACACCAATTTCTCTTCCTCAGAAAGCGCTCTGGCTGTTCCATCATGGTCACCAAAGTGCCATGCTTCCCAGAAGCCAATTTGTCTGTCAAGGATGAGTTCTTCCATCACAGATTCCCAGTCTTCGTAGTCCCTGTAAGCTTGGACAAAATCAAAGTCCGCCAGCCACCATTCATACAGAGCTGTCTCTATGGCATCTTCCACTTCAAGACAGAATTCGATAGGAACAAGGGAGGGTTCTCCTCTCTGATGTGCGTAGTAAAGTCTCACAGGGTCTATGTCGTGGATTCCGCACCGTATGCAATCGTGGAAGAGCTGGTGCGCGGTCCAATTGAGCGGTGCTCTGGCCCCAAATTTCTTTGCAAAGGATGCCAAAAAGACGCCGAAACCAATTGGGTCATCACTTTTACTTTGAAGAGCTCTGGCGACATAGCGCCGCAAATCCTTGGTGGAGAAAGGCTCAGTGAGGCAAGTATGCTTCCTTAAGAAGCCCGCGATCCATCAAAGTGTGCAAGGAGACTTGATGCAACACATTGCGTTCCGGTATAGCCCATTCGATAACGGTCTCGTGGCGCAAGGCTTGTGGATTGGAGAGCTCACAATCTCTTGCTAGTTTGGACGCAGGATGGAGTCTGCTAGGGCTTCCGTGTGTGTCGTCTGCTGGAAACTCGACAAAAGCAACCCATATGTCGGCCGGTGACTCGCCATCGAGATAGTACTTGTCAAGAGCACGCTTCATCGTGTCGATTATCCGCTCGCTGACGGAGACCAGAGCCGTGGGCTCTCGATTCTCTATATCAGCATGTTTTCGAAACTCCTCGAGCAGGTCTGCGTCGGACAGAGGACTGCCCCCGGTGCCTTTAGCGGAGACGAGTTGCCCAGCGCTGCTGGGGGAATATACTCGGGTGTATATCGCCATGGACATGGACAATGAGGTGCGTCCTTTAGCAGCATGAGAACCCTCGCCAGATCAAGTGTTGTCACGCTTTTTCAGTTATCTCTCTTCGCAAACAGTCGAATTCGGACGTTGGTAAAAAGTCTAGCATGTGCAAGATGGACTGTGGCGGAAAACCAGCGTCCTTTTATGGTGGCACCATCAAACCCCATTTCGATGGAGAACTCGATCCTTCTAGATGATGGAGCTCTACCAACATGTTATTGGTCAATTGCAGCAGCTCTTTCACATGAAACTGCTGTCAAAAGCAAGCCACACTAAATTCGTGCCTTGACTAGCTCCAGCCAGACGCTTAGCTTCCCCGGACCTGCTCGACAAAGGCTACGCCTGCAGCGTGCAAGGGTGTTAGAGACCTCAACTTGGTATGACGACATGACTTCTAAGACAACTCCATGACGACACGGCACAGACAGTTCCACAAGCCAAGCTGGCTGGCTCTGGATCGTCTAGTCGGTTAATAAATGACCAGCTCGCTCCTTGGAGCTCTTTCAGCTCGGCCCAGCCCGAATTCTACTCAGCATGACGCCGCCCGCACGCTCAATTGCAACTGATCCGTTTTGAACCACGAATTCTACCAATTCTGAACCAAAACCGCCAAAATGGTCAAGGACGACAAGGATGTCATTGCCGAGTTCAACGAGTACGTCAACATGACGGCTTCGGAGCTGGAGAAGTGGCTCAAGTCCGAGGAATCCAGCGAGGCTGGCTGGCGCAAAGACGGCGGCGACGGCAAGTCGGTCGGCCAAGAATCGGGCGAGAAGATCATTGAGATCCTGAAGGCCAACCCGAAGAAGGACCCTGAGAAGTACACCGAGGATCAGATACAGCACATGCGAAAGGTCGCCTCGTACTGTAAGCGCCACCTGGCCCAGGAGTCGGCAAGCCTCGAGGAAAAAGACCCGGAGGATGCGAAGAAGACCAAGTCTTATATCAGCCTGAAGAACTGGGGCCATGATCCGCTCAAAGGACAGGGCGGAAATAAGGCTTCCGGCAAGAACGGGAGCAAGTCCAGCTCCAAGGAAAAAGTCGAGGATGACGAACAAGAGGATCAAGACCAAAAAGGAGAAGAGGGCGAAGAAGGGAATGGTGAGGAGGCAGAGGAGGATGAGAAGAAGGCTGGCGATAAGCGGAAGAAGTCTGGTCAGCAAAATGGGTCCAACAAGAAGAGGGAGACCCGGCAGGGAGCTTCATCGAAGAAGAACGGCGAGGATGGAGCGGATCAGGACGAAGAGGACGCCGAAGAGGATGGCGAAAATGGTGAACAGGAAGGGGAAGACGGGGGCGACGAGTCTGGTGGGAAGAAGCCCTCTAAGAACGGACCCAAAAAGGGTGAGACGGTGAGCTGGAACTGGGGCAGTGGCAATCCCGAGGGCAAGGTGCTTGATGTGAAGGAAGATGAGTAAGTGTCCTTGTCCCCCCCGACCGAGTGTTGTTTTCCCCAAAATACTGACCACGATTCAGAGCAACCATCACAACCAAGCGAGGCAACGAGGTTACTCGGAAGGGGGACGCCGAAGATCCAGCTGTGATCCTCGACACTGGAAAGTCTAAGGCTATCAAGTCAGCTCACGAGTTGAACTGAACCTTAGATATTTCGCATTGGATAATTAGTGGACTATCAGCAATCCAATAAAGGGCTGGCTGTGAGATACGCCTTGATGTCATCGTAACTTCGTTGCAGGCGATGTTGCGTATGTTGCAAAAGTAGTTTTGTCAAAATACTTTAATTAATACGTCGTCCCTCGCGCAACAAAATTCAAAAATTTGCATTCGCATACACTTAAGTACTGTTCCTACTGGTGTTTTGCTGGACTCCTACACC
Source organism: Diaporthe citri (assembly GCF_014595645.1). Lineage (NCBI taxonomy): Eukaryota > Fungi > Ascomycota > Sordariomycetes > Diaporthales > Diaporthaceae > Diaporthe > Diaporthe citri. The sequence continues at coordinate 6,548,542 of NW_025064847.1, forward strand.
TTGACACGTCATGAGTAGGTCAACGCTGGGGTAAGAAGCACATGTGAGCGGCATGCTCAAAGTATATTTGGAAAGATAATACAAGAATCGAAAAACAAAGTCCAAGTCTATGGAAAAGACACAGATCAGTGCACAAGAGAGGTTTGTGTAGACATGGAATAATGTACCAAGCCACAGCCAATACAAAAGCGCCGTGAATTACTTCTCGGCACAGTTAAAGCACTCCGCCCTCGCTCCATCACCACACGTGGCGTTGAAGGTGGTCTTGAGCGGGAGAGGGCACAGGATCCGGTTCTGCGTCTCGTTCTTGGTGTCCGTGAAGCTGATAGGGAGCGTCTCGGGCACGGTGCCGTTCTCGACCAGATGCGCGCGCGCATCTGGTCGAAGATGGTGGTCGGCTGCCCGCCTGTGCCGCCGGAGCAGTGCTCGAGCCCGGGGACCTCGAAGACGCGGAAGAAGTCGTTGACGTCCGGGAGCACCTTGGCGACGGACTCGTAGTAGTCGCGTATACCCTTGGGCGGGATGTTCGGGTCGGCCTGAAGCAAGACAGGTTGGCTCAATGGACCTGCCCCTTTTCTCTTCGTCGAGGACTAGAGGATATCAGGGCGAGACTTACGAGTCCGTGGTACGTCATGATCTTGCCACCTGCGTTGCGGTACGCGGACAGGTCCGGCTCGTTCGTGCTCCAGAGGGACTTCCACTCGGTCTCACTGTTATGCATCAACCAGGAGTATTGATCCAGGGTCAGGTTCGCCGAGTCGAAGGAGGGATCCTTGACAGCGTCGTACGCCAGCCATCCCTCGCCTCGCCACTGTTGCCGGTCATGCCAACACAAGTCCCGTTGCTCGTGCATCCCGTCGTGGCAATCCCTGCCGCATTGTCTGCCACCCCGGCGAGAAAGGTGCCCTTCTCAAGGCCGTACCACAGCCGCGTTCCATCAGCCGCAAACGGCCCGGCCCAGGTCGCGATCGCGACAAGGGCAGCGCCATGGCTGATCTGCATCGCGGAGCCCGTGTCCGAGCAGTCGAAGGACTCGCCCACCACCGAGAAGGGGTCAAAGTCGCAGCCGTCCGTGTCCGAGATGACGCCGTCGGCGAACCCGTCCTTGGCGTCGCAGTAGGCCACGGCGGCGTCCGTGAGGGCGTTGATCTCTCAGTTGCGCAGGTGCTCGCCGTGCAGATTCATGACCAGCTGCGGCCAGTACAGGCTGGGCGCGAATAGGGGGATGTTGATGGCGGGCGCCGGGGCCACGATGCCGTCGTAGGCGGTCGGGCAGCTCTGGGCAAGCATGAGGCCCTGCCGCCTGCCCTGGGAGCAGCCGCTCCAGTACGAGTACTGGGGCTTGCGGCCGTAGAAGCTCGCGACCAAGTCATTCGCGATAATGGACTACGCCTGTCGGTCAGCATGGGCTCTGCTTTCGGTGGAGGCCAGGCTAGAGACACGTTACCTCGTCGTTCAAAGCTCTGGAGCCGAAGTTCTGTACAGCATTCCAGTCCATGTTTCCCGGCTCCAGCAGCAGCTCGGTCAGACCAGTCGCCGGATCAGTCGAAGTGCCAGCGTCGGTCACCGTTGCGTATCCTTGGCCGATCGCCCCAGCCATGAAAAAGTAGGAGAGTACGAAGCGGCCGGCGACCAGACCGCCACCGCCCACAGCCATCAGTCTTTCGTTCCATTCCAAGGGGAGCCAGGCCTCGACATTGATCTTGTCGTTCTGCCCCGGATGGGTGTATGTGACAGTAATGTTGCAGTAGTCGACATTATCGACGAAGACCGACGGGTGATTGTAGTTATAAGTGTCCTTCATGTGCGTTAATCACCTGCTACGGAGCCTGAAGTGATGCATTCTGTAACATTCCAAAACATGACAGACATCGCACCATGAAAGGGGGATACTTGTGCTTACCGGAACGTAAGTGCTGTAATTGGAGACCAGATTGCTGGTGAGCGAAAGGATCTCAGCGCCAAAGAGCGTAGGCTTTGGGATATTCCCCGAGGAGCAGAGCGAAGCGAGTGAAGAGTTTGACATCTTGAACGAGCTGTGACGGGAAGGGACAAATTGCCCGGGATGTTGTCTGCTCAGGAAAGAATGCTACATTGACGCGGCGAGTATCACCAACATCTATATAGAATTTACAACTTGGTGGTGTTGACCCTCTCTGAGGTTCTCTCTGGGGTGGTCATCCCAAAACGGTAAATAACCGTAACCGTGTAAGACGTCAAGAACTCCTACCCCATGATCCCCAATGCTCCATGGCTGGACTTCTTCCAATGCCTACGGTCATCTCGGGGCGTCCAGCTAAAGCTGCCAGAATAGGCCTGAATAGCTTGAAGATAATCAAAATTCACTCGGAAAGATATCAATGGAAAAGAATTGGCCCGATCTAGATTTTTGAAGGGACTGAGACTAGGCCTACACCCACTTGCGGGACGAGTGTTGCGTAGTGGATAGGTCAAGCGCATGGGTGGCCCAGAGTAAAAGTCTTGGCCTGTGGAGCAGGGGACGTCGGTGGGCCTCCCGGCCCTTGCGACTTGCTACCGTCAGGAGACGCATACGGAAAACCACTGCTTTCGGTTTCGGATACTGGGGCGACAGCACTGGAACCCGTGTGAACGTTAACCCACTTGCACAAAATGACAACAATCCTCTTCCCATCACACACGCCTGTCACATTCCCCCATCGTCAAAGCTCATCTCCGCAAGTTCAAGAGTCAAGCACCTACAGGGGGGACTGCGCGATGGTTAACGTTGGCTGTGGGCACATGGGTCAGCAAGCGTAGTGTTTGATACGGAAAGTGGCGGTACGGAAACAGGGTGGGGGACAGTGCAAGTGCAAAGTTCCTCATCCAAGCGAAAATCTTTAGTATGCACTAACAAACGATATGTCGAACTCCTCTCCTCGGAGATGGATCATCTCAGCTCTGCTGAATTGGAAATTATTTCTTCTGCGCCCCCCCCCTCTCTCTTTCCATCCTTGCCGTCTGTTCAACCGGCCACTCTAACCAGGTTCGATGATACTCATCAAGGAACCTCTGAGTGCCGTCGATGAGATGCTCTGACCATCCTTGCAGAAACCAGATGGAAAACCCGAATACTTTGAGCAGCACCGCAAAGTGGGCCAGGATCACTAACGCTGCTTGGTTTCTCCCCTGCAGAGCGTCCGTGAACTCATCCTCGAGCTGGTAGGGCCAGATAAACAGATTCTGATGATTTGCGTCACCCTGATACTCGCCGTCCTCGCCGCCATAATATATATCTTCCTAAGGGAACTTTAAAAAAACCAAAAGATTCTATAACTTCTTATGAAAATTTTTATTAAGTAAGCTATTATTACAGCTAATACTTAACCTTAAAGCTGCTAACTTTAATAAAAGTTAAAATAAAAATTTAATTTTCATATAAAGAAAACTTTTATATATTTATTGTAAAACTCTTAAATAAAAATAAAGATAATATTAATAATAAAATAAATAATATAAAGAAATATAAGAATGTAACATTTTACTAAATTTATTACTTTATTATTAATAATTAAATATTTCTTGAAAGGATTAAAAGGTAATTAAAAAATAAGGGTAAAAAGAAAGATTATAATATTCCTTGGCTAAAAAAGAACAAGAATATATTTAAAGCTATATGCAATTTTATGCATAAACTTAGGGAGGGACAGTTGAAAAGCTAAGTAAACAGCAGACAGACCAATGGACAGTTGATTTAAAAAACACAGTGTGGCCAAAGCTGTTCTTCTCTAAGCTTCCCTTTCATTCTCGATTCTCTTTGGATATCTCATTTGCTTTTGAGTTGCATTCCCGCAGTTCCGACACTGTCACACCACGTATTTCCAAAGTGACAACCTCCAAGTTTGCACCTTCTCTCCACTGGCACGGTCAGAACGACCAAACTCAAGCCTCGAGCAATGGCGTCATCACAGGGCAGTATAGATTGGAAGAACAGCCTTACGGACTGTTCGCCGTCTAGCTCTTGTCTCTTAGCAACGTTCCTCCCCTGCATACGTACGTCACCCCCGTGATTGTGAAAGGCCACGGCTAAGTCTCGGCCGCTGACAACGATAATCAGTCTTTGGATGAACCTCGCACCGCTTGAGGGATCCTAGCACTGATCCTGAAAACCTCAATGGCGAATGCGTGCTATTTTGCGGTATTCAGAGCTTTACTCTGAGCGCTTGGATGTAAGTCAATAAAACTCTCCGTCCCATCTCAATCAACTGGGTGGCTATTTAATTGACTCACTGCAGATTAAACATGATGAAATGGAGAGATTCGAGAAAAGTTTGGCATTGAGGGAAGTAGCTGTGGAGACTGCTGCACCTCATTCTGGTGCCCTTGTTGCGCACTCATTCAGCAAGATAACGAGGTCAAGGGGCGTCAGGCCCGAGACGGTGTCAACACGCAAGGTTACCAGGCTGTCACTCAGCCCATGGAGGTCCCGCCACCCAATTATAATGGGAAGGATTGGAAGAGATAGGTTGAGCCGTGGGTATGTGCTTTTGGATGAGATGGGATATTCCTGTGAAAACACGAAGGTGGCTTATGAGCTACCACATAATGCTTTCAATTTCACAGTAACGATATGCCTCTATAGTTGATCTTGTCTATTCTGAATCGCCGAAGGGGGAGGTGATGATGTTAATAGTGAAAACGAGCCACCCAAACAAATGGGGGACAGGTTCTGCTAAACCCTCTTAAGGATAACTTAAGGAGAAGCTTTAACGCAATAAAGAAGGAAGATAGGAATAGAAGGGAGTTAAAAAAAGGGAAAAGATAAATATTTTAGAAATTCTTAAAAATAAGAAAAGCTTAATTAAAGTATTAAATATATAAGAAAAGAAAAGAGTTAATTTCTTAAAAGAATATTTAAAATAAGCATAAAAGCTAGCTTTTTATAATTAGCTAAAATTTAGCGTAATATTATTTTTTATATAATTCCTTGCATTTATTAATATACCCCTTTTTAAGCACTTTATAATAAGTATTGCAAAAACTATTAAAATAAAACTTTACTATTTTTAATTAAGCCTTTAAGTTTTAAAATTTACCTTACTATAATCTTAATTATTATTACTATTTTTAATCCCTTACTTACTTATCTTATTATAGCTTTTACTTCTTTATAAAAGCTTTAAATATTCCTAAAACTTACTTAATAATATATTTATTAATTATATCCTCCTAGCTATTAAAGTTTGCTTTAATAATTAGCATTAACATAGCTATTAAAAACTTAAATACCTTTATAAAATAAAAAGTAAATTTATTCTTTCTTTTAATTATTATATTAAGCATAACATACTAGCTTTGCTAACTTTCACTTTTACTTTTTACAAAGCTTTTACTTTTACTTTTACTTTTTATAATACTTTTACTTTTAATATTTATGCCCTATATTTAATTACTTAGCTAGCTTATTTATAAGCCTTTTAAATCATCCTTAAGCAAACTTTATTATTATTTTAATTATTTTAAATTAACTAATACATTTTAGGTTTTATTTATATTTATTATTAAGATAAATAAGTAAGAAAAATCCTTATATATACTAAAGTAAGTATTCCTTATTAACTTTAAAATATTTTATAATATAATGCTTAAGTTAAAGGCTTATTTAATTAAAGTTTTGCTTAATTAATTTTAAGTTATGCAAAAGTTTATACCTTATTATATATTAAATATTTAAAATTAAGTTATTAAATTAATTTATATTAAAGGTATTATTTCCTTTATACCCTTTTTATAATTAATAATAATCTTAATATATTATAATTTAAATAGCTATTATTAAATAATATCCCTTTATAATAAAAGCTTACTTTTTACTTTAATTACTTTTATACTATTAATCTTAATAAGGAAAATTAATATAAATATTTAAATAGCTTTATTAATCTTATTAAGCTTTAATTAAATAGCAAATATTTAAGTAATAATGCTAATAGCAGCTTTAAATATCTTAAAATATATAATTTTAATTAAAGAAGCCTTAGCTTAATCTTATACTTTTTAATTATTCTTTCCTTAATTCTTTTTAAAGTAATTTTTAATAAACTTAATAATATACCATTTATAAAATATTTTATTAATTTATCTTAATCTTAATGCAAACTTTTTATTAAAATCTTATATTTTATTTTTTAAAGCAGCTATTAAATATTTATAAATAAATACTTTAATATTTTTATTTATCTTACTCTTTCCATTTTTTAATACAAGATTATTTTATAATAAATAATAGCTCTTTATTTTATTAAAAATTGCTACTATTTAATAATTAAGCATATAAATAAATATAATAATAAATTTATAATTCTTTATTAATTTATATTATTAATATTTCTTAAATAAGGTATAATTATAATATAAAAATTCTTTAAGTAAAAATATAATATCTTAAAAATTAAAAAGCTATTAAGTTATAAGGGCCATAATATGCTAAGTTCTTAATTCTTTATATTTATAAAACATCCCTTTTATATTAAAAAAATTAAAGGTAAGAAAGGCTTAATATTATCCCATTAAATTTATTAACTTAGCTAATTTTCTTAGCTTAAGGTAAAAATTAATACTTAAGAAATATTCTTATATTATCTTTATAAGCTTATTATTAAACGTTATTTATTTTATATTAAAGAATAATAGCTAATTAAGAATTTAAAATTACTAAATATTATTTAAGTAAACCCTATTTATAATAATTCTTATTTTAAAAGGATCTTTAAAGAAGTTAGCATTTATTTTTTAAGCAAAGTTTTATTAATTTTAAATATTTATAATATTTAAAAATTATAATATTTTGCTAAATAAGTTTTTAAAGTTATTAAAGTAAGAAAGTTTTATAATTACTAACGTTAAATTATTCTTTCTTAAATTAATAAGTTTAATTATTAAAATTAAAGCATTAAGGTTTTAAGGTATCTTATAATATAAAAGCAATTAAGATTACTTCTTTACCTTACCTTTTTAATTAAAAGATATCTTAGCTTTTAATTATAAGAAAAGAAAGTAAAGAAAATAAATAATAAAATAAAGAATAAGTAATAAAAGTTAAATAATAAAAAGGGGAAATATAGTAATAAAAAGAGCCTTACATTCTTAAGAATTGCTATATAAGTAATTAAAATAAAGAAAATTAAAAATAAGAAAGAAATATAATTAATATTTAGCTATAGCTTAAGGCAGCTTTTATAAATAATTATTACTCATTCTTAAATAAAAATTAAGTAAAAAAAAAAATTAATATATTAAAAATGCATTATTATTAAAACAGCTAAATAGCAGCTAATCTTTAACCTTTAATTAATAATAGCATAAAAATAAGAAAAAAAAGAAAAAAAGAAAGAAAAAAGAAGAGAGCTTGGCTATAAATAAATAAGTATGGCAATGCATATAGGTTAAAATAGCAAAAGCTAATAACTTATTACCCTTAAGTTAAATAATAGCATTAATTAAAAAAAAAGAGTAATAAAAAAGCTTATAAATTATTATTAAAAGCTATTAATTTATTATTTTATTAATAATTAAAATAAAAGGGATATATAATCTTTTATTTCTTTTAAATAATAGCTAATTATAAAGTATTCCCCTTTTAATCCATAAGTTTATTAAGTATAAATTAAAATAAGTTACCTAGCTAAAGTTTCTTTATAATAAAAAAATAAATAACTTCTTTATAAGCAAGGAATTAATAATAAGTAACTCCTTTTAAGTAATAAATTAACCCTAATTAAAAGCAAGGTAATAAATCACTCCTTTTAATAATAAAATAGCTTATTATTAGCATTACTTACCTCTTCTTATTATAGCAACTTTATATATATAAATTTCCTTTCCTCCCTTAAGTTCCTTCTTTCTCCTTTTTCTTCCTAATATCTTCTTAACTTTAATTAGCCTTTAAATTAAGCTAAAATTAAAGCAAAATATTATAATCCTTTTATCCTTAAATATCTTTTTATAATAATATCTTTATTATTAAACCCTCCTTAATTAAGATTAGGGAGTTTAATGCAAGAGGATTCCCCTCCCCCTTTTTAAGCTATTTACTATAACTTATAAGCTAAGTAAATCTTAATTAAGGGTATTTACATCTTATTTAAGCTAAAAGGCATTCTTAATAAAAATTAGTTTATTAAAATTATTCTTTATAATGCTTTTATAAAAAGCATTTATATATATAAGATTATTAATATTAAATAAAATTAATATCTTACTTAATAACTTATTAATCTTACTTTTAAAAAGGTAATTAAGAAATTATTTAATAAGTTTCTTAATAAATTATAAAAAAAGTAGTTTTTAAATAATATTAAGAATTTAATTAAAAGCTATATAAATATTATTATTATTAAAGAAAGTAATAAGGCTCTTTATAAAAAGTATATAATAGTAATATGCAATTACTTTAATTATTGCCATTAAGCAGCTCTACTTATAGCCTTTTATAACCATTAAAATACTTCTTTTTATAAGTATTGCTTAAAGTGCATAAGTTATAACTTTTCCTTAATTATAAATAAGAACATTCTTATTATAATTTCTTTTTTTAATTACTGCTCCTTATATAATTTTTATAATAATGTTTATGCTAACTATATTTACTATATTAAGGAATTTAATTATACCTTTAATAAATATAGTAATATAAAGAAGGTATAAAAGGTAATAATAGTTAAGTAAGTAAAGTTTAAGGGTATACTTAGCTTTATAATTATTATTAATAAAACGGCATAGCTTAAAGAAATGATTAGCTTTAATACCATTTAAAATAAAAAGGCTAATATTATTTAAAATTAATAATTATAATCTTATAATATAGAATTCCTATCATGCTAATTATAAAAATAAGCTTTTTAATAAGGTATAAATAGTAATTAAGATAAAAGGAAAAAGGGAAAAGTAAATTAAGTTATTAAAAGGAAAAAGAAAGTTTTTAATCTTAATAAGAAAATAATAAATAAGTATATAATAAATTTTATAATATATTTTTTAAAATATAATATTTTATATTTAAACTTAAGGCTAGATTTAATTAAGTAAATAAATATATATAAAAAGAAATTCCATATTATAATAAATAATATATATATATATATATAAGAAAAGATAAACCCCCCCCTCCTTAAATAAATATTTAAGCTAAAATTTAAAAGTATTGCTAAGTTAATTATATTAAGAATATTAAGGGTTATTTAATTAAAGCAAAAGAATATTAATAAACTATAAAGGCTTATTTCTTAAGTTTATTTACTTTATATATAAGCATATTATAAATTTAGCATCTTAAATATTAAAGTTTAAAGAATTTAATAAGTTTAAGCTTATAAATAATTAATATGCTTAAGTAATAAATAAAGATATATTTAACTAATTTTAATAATAATTAAAGTTAAGGTTATTTAAGATAAGGTTAGATAAACTAAATTTTATTAAAATATTTAAAAAGGGGTTATTATTTATAATAGCTATAGAATTAATTTCTTAAAGTAAATAAGGTTTAGGTTTTTATATCCCAAAATAATTAATAAATCTTTTTAATTATTTTAATAAAAATATACTTAAAAGATAAATATTATTAAGTATTTAAAGTTTATAAATATTATTATAATAAATTTTATAAATAATAAAAGAATTAAACTAATAATAAATTAATTTCTTAAATAAAGAATAATTAACTTTCCTTTATTTATTAATAAGCAAAATTAAATTATTCTTTTTTAAGGGAATAGGTTAAGGGAAACCATAATATATATCTTAATGCATAGCTTTCTTCCTATAATTAAAAACCAATTTAATTACTGCCTCCATATCTTATAAGAAATTAAGGAGTAATTAAAGCCGGGAATTAAAAGCATTTTAAGCAAATATATCTAAAGTTTAAATTTAAATATATTATATAAAAATAATAATCTTAATTAAAATAATTAGTTTAAAGCTATAAAGAAGATAAAAAGAACTCTTCTTATAAGATCTTTTAAGTAAAGTTTAATTAATAAAAAAAGTATAAAATAAGATCCATACTTAGCCTTTAATCCCTTTATTAAGCATTTTCTTAATAATAATAATAATAATAAAGTATTTATATTTAATAATATTATTAATATAAAAGTTATATATTGAAATTATAATCTTCTTAACTTTAATTATTAAAAGATATTAAGCAAATTAACTTATATTCTTTCATTCCCTATTTATTACTACCTTTATTAAAAGCCCTTATTTAAGAAGGAATTTTTAAATAAAGAACTTCTTAATGCTTTTTAAGTTAACTACCTTAAAAGGCATAGCTTTAACCCATCTTATTAAGTTATATTATCCTTTAATTAGCTTATTATATCCTTAATTAAAAGGTAAATATTAAATATTAATATAAATTTTAATAAATAATTAATTTAATATAATTAAAATGATTTTATTATTATAAATTTAGGTATTTTACTTATTATAATAAGGATAGCTAGTAATAGCCTTCTTAATATTAATATATATTCCTTTTTAATAATATATAGCTTAAATCCAAAAATAAGTAGCGTTCCTTTTATAATGCCTAAAAAGAGCATAGTAATTCTTAATAATCTTACACCTTTAATTAAAATTATTTATAACTTACCATTATAGCAAATCCTTTTTAAGTTATCTTTAAAGAGTTTCTTTATAAATAAAGAAATAATAAGCCTTTTTATAAAAAAATAATTATTGCTATAATATTAAGTTTTTAGGATAGGTTTTATAGCGAAGGTACTAGGTAATTTTAAGTAATTCTTTTAACTAAAAATAATTATTAAGCAATAATAATTCCTAATTAAATAACTAAGGTTAAGATAATTAATTAAAAAAAGTATTATATTAATTCTTAATATCCCCTTTAAATTTATAATTTACCTTATTTAATAGCCCTAATAGCTTTTTAAAAAGTATATTTATAATGGTATTTTTAAAGCCTTTAATATAATAAATAATAAAATTATACGTTTTAATTACTGCTAGCTACCTTATAACATAAGCGCTTAGTATATTTAAGGCAAATCCCTTTAATTATTAAACTAAGATATTTAAATTTATTTTTAGGGTAAAGTAAATACCATAAATATAAAAGCATAAGCGCTTAATTATATATAAGATAGCTTTGTATTCTTACTTTATTATATTATATAGCTTTTTAGCCTTTATTTAAGTACTATTTTTATATTAAATTAAGTATTATATTTTATTTTTAATTTATATAAAGCATACACCCCATCCCTTAAGACTTGCATTTATTATAAGAATAATCTTATTATTAAAATAGTTAATATTAACTAGGTATGGTTTTAAAGTAATTATAGCTTTAAGAGTATTTATAGCTTTTTAGTATTTTAAGATTTATTAATAAGGCATACCCTTCTTTAAAAGGTTAAATAATAGCTTAATAATGATTTTATAAAAAGGTATTTATGCTTTATAAAAGTTTAATAAGCTTAGAAAAGATTTAAGCTTAATTATATTTTTATAAGTATTTTACTTATTAATTTTAATAATTTTCTTATTTAATAAAAATTAATTAAGTATTTTATAAATATAGCTAATAATATTAACTTGCTGCTTGCATTATTTTAATTTAGCAGCATTAATTACCCTTTTAGCTAGCTTAAAATTATAAAGAATATTATTAAGATTCTTAATATGCTTAGCTATATATTTTTAAATCCTTAATAGGGTAAGTATTTCTTTATTCCCATAGTTTATCTTTAAACCCTTAATTATAATATTATTAAGAAAAAGTTTGCATATTATAAAAATTAAGTTATAAAAGATTTAAACTATATATTGCATAAATTAAGTAATGGAATTTATAACTTTTATAAATAAGCTATATTATTAAAATAATTTAATTAAAGTAAAAAAGGTTATAATATCTTAGCTTTTTTTATTTAGCTTAATTTAATTATATTTTAAGAAGAAGTTAAGGAGGGATAATATTTTACATATTGCAAACTCCTTAGTAAACTTATTTATTAATAATAAAATAAAGGCATTTTTAATTATAATTTTATTAGCTTTTAAAACATTATTAATAAATTAATAATTAAAGTCCTTCTTTTTTATAAGAAATTATTAATTCCTATAGGTAGCATAGGATTCCTTAATAACTTTATTAGCTTATTAATCCCTAAGCATTTTAATAGCTATCTTCCTTAAGGCTCTTAAGAGTTAAATTATCTTTGCTTAATATGCTTTATAAGGAATTATTTAGATAGATTATAATAATGCTATATTAATACTAATTTAAGCAATATAAAATTAATTCCATGTTAGAGATTTCTCTTAATTAAAAAGCAAATAAGTAAATATTTCTTTTTCTTGCTTTAAAAAGAAGTTATAGTTTTTCTATAAAAAAGCACTTAGTTAATTAAGCGTTAATCTTAATCCCTTATTAATTAAAGAAAACTTAAGCTAAATCCAGGTATTATATTTGCTTTTATAATTCTTATTTATAGTTAATTTTATTCCTTCTTTATAAGTAAGTTTTTAATTAATTATGCCTTTAGGAATAGTACTATTTAAAAGATAATTATCCATAGGATAGACTTTAATATTTATTTATTTATAAAAAGTTTTAATTAAAAGCTAAATAATTTTGCTAATTAATTTAGCAGCAATTAAAGTAAAAGGAATTTTATTAACTTATTTTCTAATATATGCGGCTTTTTTCTGTAAATAAATATTATAAATATAAGTTGGTATTTATTAACCTTCTCCTTTAGCTTAATAAATCTTTTAAACTTTTGCTTAAAAATCTTTTATAAATGCAGAAATTAAACTTTTTATATTCTTATTTAAAAGGATGCTTAAAACCTTTTTATCTTTTTTTAAATTAATATTAAGATAGGTTAATATAATTAATATATTAATTAATATTAAGCTTTAATTAGGGTTTAAAGAAAGTAAAGAGATACTTTTAAAAGCTAATAAGTACTTTTAAGGAACTTAAGCTTTCTTAAGTAAAGCTACTTTAAAGGGCTTTTAGTTCTTTTATTTTAAATTATATATTACCTTAATATTGCTAAGGATAAGATAAGCATAAAGGTATTCTTTTAATTATTTAAATATTAAGTTTATATTTAAGAAAAAGAGCATTTTTAAAAGGATATAATATAAGGTATTAAGGGCCTTATTATTTATAATAAAGAATATAGCTTTAATTTTATTTAAATTAATATAAATTCATTTTTCTATAACTTTAATTAAAAATAAGAAATCCTTATTATATATTATTAAGTTTATATTATTAAGCAAAGCATATAAAAATTTATTATATTTATAATATAATAAGGGCAAAAGATTTATCTTAGCTTTAATATTTAGGAAAGCAGGTTATAAAAAGTAATTATTTATTTTTATATAAATTATTAAGTAGGCTAAATTAAAATACCCTTAATTTATTATATTTATAATAAATATAGCAATAAAGTTAATTTAATATTAAATAATTTGCAATAAATTAATTAAAGTAGCGGCTTTAATATTATTTCTTAAGAAAGTAATTATGCTAACTTTAAGAAATAAGTTTTTAGCGTAATTCTTAAAATGCATTAATTTAAAAGGTACCTTTAATAAGGTATATACCTTAAATTATATTATTAATAAATGCTTAATTAAAATTAAATTAATATTGCTAAGCGCTAAGATATTTATAATATTTATTTTAATAATTATAATTAAAATTACTTAAGTTGCTTTTTCTTTAGGTAATAGGAGTTATTAAATATATTTCTTTGGTTTTAAGTTTATTATACCTGTTAAGCTTGCTCTTATTATAGGAAACTTAGCGTTTTCCTTTTAAGTTTAATTTTAATTAGCAAATAAGTTTTTCCTTTCCCTTACCTTTTTCCTATCCCCTAGCTATAATTTATTATTAATAATTTAAGATTAATTATCTTTTATTTTTTTAAAGTTTTTAAGTTGGGTTTAATTAACCTTTATAATTTTTATAACTTTATCTTAGTTTTCAATATCTTTAATTATATACTTTCTTTTAATTATAGCGATATTTATTTAAAAAAGCTTATTACTGCTTAAAACTATAAGCTCTTCCTTAATATAAATTATATAATTTATGGGATTTATAAATGCTAAAATTAAGCTAACTTTCTTTTAATTATTAAGCTCTTAAATTACTTTTAAAGTTTTTAATAAGGCCTTTTTTTTAAATAAAGAATCCGCCTTAATAAGCTTGCAATATTTAATTATATAAGGTAGATTAAACCTTTTCTTTTTAAATAAGAATTTTAATTAGCTATAAATATATCTTTTTAAATTATAGTTATTTTAATTATAATATAACTAAATGCAAGTAGGATTTAAATACTTTAAAAGGCTAGCTTAAGTATCTTTAAATAAGCTAAGAAATATTAATAATTCCTTTAGCTTAAAAGCTATTAATAAGCTATTTAAGGAAAGTTACCTAAGCTTATTACATTAATATGCATTATAATCTTAAGAAGTATAGCTATAGCAAACTTTAAATAACTCATCCTTTTTAAAGAAAAGCGTTAAAACTATAGCTTATATCTCATTATCATTAAGGTTACTTTAATTAAGTCCTGTTAAAGGCTGCTAAATAAAATTTATAGCTCCTAGCTTAATTATTTTAAAATTACTTTGCTATTTATTATAAAAAAAAGCTTTAATATCTTATTAAAATAACTTAAATTTATTTTTAAACTTAATTAAATTAAGTTTTAACTTTGTAAACCTTTTAATAAGTTTATTTATATTTTGCAAATCTTAATTATATCTTTTAATAATATTAATATAATTAAATTTAAATAAAAATCATTAAGCTTATGGGTTTTTATTTTAAAGGTAATTTAAAAAATTAAAATTATTTTAGCTTTCTTAAAGAAAATTTAGCCTTTTTAAACTAAGTAAATTTTAATTAAAATTATTTTATATAAATAAATACTTATCTTGCTTAAAATACTTAAGTTTTTAATTAATAACTTTTAATAAAGCATACTTAAAGTCCGGCTAAAGAATATTCCTTATTAACTTATAGGTAATCCCTTCCCTTACTAGCTACTTTTTTAAATATAATAAAAGCGCCTTATAAAAAAGCTAAGTTATAATAAAAGAAATATTATTTATATCATTAAGTTCTTAATTATATTTTATAATTTTCCCTTTTTATGCTTTTAAGTTATTATAAGGGTTATTATAAATAATATCTTTAATAATTATAATTAAGTTTATATAATAAGTTTAATTATTAAACTTATAAAAGGCAAAAAGCTTTTTCTTTTAGTTTTTTTAAATAAACTATTTAATAATAATGCTTTTAATTACTTTTATTAAGTTTAAAATAATGCAATATTACTTAAGTAATTTTAAGATTTAATTATTTAAGTAAGAAAATTAATAAGCAATAATCTTAAGATTATTTAAAACCTTAATAATATTAATCTTATTAAACTTTAAAGTATTTAAATTATAAATTATAAGTAAAGCTACTTATAGCAAAATTATTATATTAGTAAAAAATAAGATTTTTAAAATATTAATTTAAGTTCTTAACTTATTATTAATAGTAAATTATAAGGTTTAATTAAAGCAAGGTTAATGCTTTAGCTAATAATAAGTAAGATTAAGTTTCCCTTTTTTTTTAATAAGTTTCTTAAGATTCCTTTCTTAACTTTAAATAAAAAAAAATAAATAATTTTTAAGGTTTAAAGGTACTTTTAAAATAAAAATAGGTTTAGGAAAGCTTTAAGCTTAAAAGTATAGCATATATATTATAATGGTTTTTATTAAAATAATGGAAAAATAAAGAAATTTAAAAGTAATAATATCTTTAATTAAAGCAATTACTTTTAAGGAATTTATCTTTAATATTATTATAAAATACTTAAATTAAAATTTAAAAAATAAAGGTATTAATAAATATAATAAATAAAATAAACTTAATAAAAGAATATTTTATTAAGAAATAAGTATTATAAGATTATAATAAAAGAAGTCTTTTAAATTTATATTTAATGCCTTGCCTATTAATATTATATTAAACCCTTAATAATTTAAATTTAAGTTTAATTAAAGCTTAAGTAGGGTTATACTTTAAGTTTAAGCCTTTTATATAATTTAATTAATATAAAAATGCATAATATAATGCTATTTATTAAACTCATAAATAAGCAAGGTAAGCACCTTAATTCCACATTATAACCCCCTTTACTTTAAACTTAAAGTTATAATAATAATAATAGATATTAATTAAGAGTTTAAAGCACCTTTAATTAATATTAAGTAATATCTATAAAGTTTAAATTTACTATTTTAGTCTTAAGTTTATATTACCGCTATATTTTAAGCATAATCTTTAGCAAGAAACTTAAAATAAATTTAAAGCTTAATAGCATATTAATATAAGATCAAGGTAGTATTTTATTTAAATATTAAAAGCATAAAAGGTACCCTAAAACTAGAAAATAATCCTAAAGCATTTATAATATTATTATAAGTTTAATTATTCTTAACTCTTTTTTATAATAAGTTAGAAATAAATATAGGCTTTAATTAAAGCTTTAAGCTAAAATATAAAATAATTTAGCAATATTTAATATAAAAATAAAAAAAGAAATAGAATTAATAAATAATTAGCTTATAACCAACTTCCTATTCTTTTTATTATTAATTAAAAATGCATAAAATTAAAATTGCGCCTAGGCCAAATCACTAGTAAAAACAAGCTACCTAAATAAATAAAGGATAGGTTTTGCTAAACCCTCTTAAAAATAACTTAAGGAGGAGCTTTAATATAATAAAGAGGGAAGATATAAATAAAAGGGAGCTAAAGAAAGGAAAAAGATAAATATTTTAAAAATTCTTAAAAATAAGAAAAGCTTAATTAAAGCACTAAATATATAAAAAAAGAAAAGAGTTAATTTCTTAAAAGAATATCTAAAATAAGCATAAAAGCTAGCTTTTTATAGCCAGCCGGAATTCAGCGCGGTACCATTTCTCACGTAATTCCCTGCACCCGCCAACAATAATACAGAGAATAAATCCATCCAAGTATCTTCCGTGCAAATTTGTATCTCTAGGACCTTGTACGTAGTCATCCTCTATAACAATACATGTATGAACGCAATGATCACAAACAATACCCAAAAATGCCTCATGCCCGCTTTCAACTACCAAGGCAAAGGGTCATCCTCATTCGTGAAAGTCGAAGTCGGCCCATTCTCACCCAACAAAGCCATCTCCACAATTTTCTTAGCCGCCTGCTCGGGTGTCCTCCCCCCTTCAGCGAAAGCAGTCATCTTGGTCTTGACGAAGCCAGGGCATACGGCGTTGACCAGTCCTCCTGCGTCACACAGGAGCCAAGAATAGTGCCCAACAAGCCTGTTCAGCGCGGCTTTGCTGCTGCCGTACCCCGTGGCATCGTAACCTGGGTTTTGTACCATGGGGATGTCTTGCCGCACGACATGGTGATGGAGCCGAGGCTCGACGACACGACAACCACACGGGGCGGGGCGGATTTGTTGAACAGGGGCAGGAGGGAGTTTGTGAGAACCGCCGGGCCGGTGACGTTGAGATCAAAGTCCTGGGTGAAGATCTCGCGGGTCGTCAAGCCCGGGACCTGGTCCACGCCGCCGCCGGCGTTGTTGACAAGGATGTCTAGTTTGCCGTGGGCGTCCTGAATATGCTGCACTGCCTTGGCGATGGAATCATCTAAGGTTAGGTCTAATTGGACTGAAGACGCCGAGTGCCCCGCCGCGACTAGGTCTGCCACGACTTTAGCACCGACTTCTGGGTTCCGTGCACCGATGACGACGTGGTGATCCGGTTGCTTACATGTAGGCGCACTGAATCAGTGTAGCACCCGCACCTCACATCCCAAACTCATATAGCACGCATTTGGGCTATTAGAACAATTATGTTCACAACGTGAAGACGCGCATTTATCGGACTTAAATTCGTCGGGTTGCTCAAGTACCTATTACCGAATCCATCGCTGTCCTGCGTCAATTGGAAGCCATATATAAATAGGCATCATGCTCTCGAGCTTTTCCAGAAGAACAATCTTGTTGAGACATTATTGTCAACAATTCCACTCGATTCATCAACATGGCACCAACCTTCAACTTCGAGACCGAGGCCAGCGAGCTTGTGGCACATTGTGCACCCCAAATTGAGGGAAAGATCATTGTGATCACAGGTCCCTCGCCGGGTAGCCTTGGAGAGAGTTTCGTCAAGCAAGTCGCTGTAGGAAAACCGGCTGTCCTGATTCTAGCCGGCCGCTCGGTCTCGAAGATGCAGGGCCTCATTGAGGAGCTAAACACCTTATAAGTGCCCAACTGTCATCGTCAAGTCCCTCGCCCTCAACCTCCTCTCCTTCGCCGACGTCCGCAAAGCCGCTGAGACACTCAACTCCTGGGCTGATGTGCCTCATGTCGATGTCCTGGTCAACAACGCCGGCATCATGGCTGTACCGTACCAGCTGACCGAGGACGGGTTCGAAAGCCAGTTTCAGACAAACCATCTGAGCCACTTCCTCTTCACCAACCTCATCATGGACAAAATCCTGGCGTCAAAGGCCCCACGCGTCGTCTTCGTCTCCAGCCACGTGCACCGCATCGGCCATATCCGCTGGACGGATTACAACTTCAACGAGGGCAAGCATTACCAGCGCTGGCTGTCGTACGGCCAGTCGAAGACGGCCAATGCGCTGACGGCCCTCGCGCTCGCCGAGAGGCTCGGGTCCAAGGGGGTTCTCTGCTTCGCGCTGTGCCCCGGCGTGATCTTGACCAACCTAGCAGCCCATGGCCCCGACGACCAAGCCTCCTTTGCTGCGGACCTGACCAGCATGGACAATGTGCACGGCAACAAGTCGTTGTGGGGCATGGCCGACATGAAATTCAAGACCTTGGACCAGGGCGCTGCGACTCACGTGTTCGCTCCGGTTGATACCGGTATCAAGAAGCACAACGGCTCGTTCTTGTCTGGTTGCCATGTTGCGGATCAGAACTTGGAAGAGGTCTATTCTTGGGCGACTAGCAAGGCTGATGCGGAGAGGCTGTGGGAGCTGAGCGAGGAGCTTGTTGGGCAAGAGTTCACGTTCTAAGGGTCGGTCGTTCTCTCCTATGAGGGCTGATAAGAGAGCTGAAGTTGAGCCGGAATATCTCAGACGGGGCGGAATTCTTTTGGGGGGGAGGTTGGGTTGCTGTGCCCCTCCTAGTACAGGTTTGGTTCTATTAAGTTGCCAATGGAGAATTGCCCGGGAATTGTGTGATGAGTCGGTCCAAAATGAAGCTACAATCCGAGACGTTACTTAATATTGTCTTCGGATGGGGAGCCTTGGAAACCTGGCTTGACCGGTGTAGAGCCTGTGAAGGGCCACATGGGTTGGGGGAAGGTAGCAGTGTATCATGTCTGTCAGGTAGATACGGCAAATTCGATACCAAATGTGAGCGAACACACTTGTTGTATATCTTACTTCCAGTTCCTGTGCAGCGCCGAATCAGTATTGTACCACAGACATAAAGGGTTTCCCATATTTTCCACCGTGATGAGGAATTACCACAGTTTCTGAGAAATCTCCAGCTTATTCCACCAGAAACGCGGCTGGAGGTCCTTTGCGGGAGGTGGTGCACTCAAGCTACACGCGTTGAGTGTTATCGGCACAAGTATCTGCCGAAATGAGGTTGCATCCTGCACCAGCCGTGCCTGAATCCTTTGAACCCTGCAGCATAGCGCAGGGTTTCAGGTGCCAAGCGATCTAGCCGCGATCAGTTCTCAAAAAGGGGATGCTACTACGCCACATTTTGAACGCCGTCCCAAACTTGACGAGCCGTGGTCCTGCAAGGCTGAATGGAGGTTACACAAGCTTGCATTTTGCAATCGTCTTTCATCGAATTCTGACTTTAATCCGAGGTTTGAGAGTGTGCAATCAGAGTTGCCTGTGGCTTCCAAGTCGGCGCAGGACAGAGACGCTTCCCCGCCCTCGGAAGGATTTTATGCATCCGATCCTTCAATGGAGTTCCTCCGCACAGGCAGACGCGTCACTGAGGATATCAACGTTCCGAGGTTGACCCAGATGGATATTTCACGTCTCAAGCTCATGGTCCCAGAGCCTGAAGGCAATAACGAGAGAATGGAATTCGCACAGCATCAATCCACCACGATCCAAGAGCCCGGGTTGAGGTCTCGGTGTTCGGAAAGGACCCAGAGATTCCCGAGTGAGGTTCAGTGGGCGAGACATCGGCAGATGATCAAGAAATTATACATGGATGAAGACCGGAGCCTCCACGATGTTATGGAAATCATGAAGAGGGACTTCGGCTTTGATGCAACGTGAGTGCCATGGCCGAGCTGATTCTTGCCCAACCAATCTGACAAGGCTGACAAATATCAAAGAGCAAAAATGTACAAAAGCAGACTCAAGGCATGGGGGTGTAGAAAGAACATCAAGCTCAGAAACGGCGAAGATGAATCCGTCATCCAGCTCCTACACAACACTCCCCAAGATTCTACACAACCCGGGATCACAAGACGAGATATCCGCTTGCGCAATGGCCAGCTTGTCTCGAAAGACCGCTTGGTCACATATCTACGGCGTCGGGGAGAAGGAAAGGCCCCCGACAACGGGACATTGACAATCCGGGCCGTCAAATCCCCCGACACTATTTACGTATGCGAGGGTGTGCTCTTCCAGGTCCGCACCTACATATGCGGTCCGTGGGTAGAGAGTGTTACAACCGCGGAACGTCTCGGCCTTTTACGGCAGGAGTGCGCAGACAACGAGGAATGGAACGCCCTAGCCCGCGGCGTCAGGTGCGCCCTCGAACAGAAGAAGCTCGACGACGCCCTGGTCCTGATGCGCCGGGCCCCAGGTATTCTGGCCAACCTGATCGAGCGGCGACCGGCCAACCTACTGCAGGTTCTCTTCATGTCTCTGGCGTACTTTACTTCCGGGGGCCTCCTCGAACGACCCCAGGCCGAGCAGCTCTTGGTCGTTGTCAAATGCCTCATCAAATACGCCGCGGTATTTACTGTCAACGAGCAAGGGCTGCCTAGCAGCCACCCCATCCACCAGATGCTTTACATGCTCGCCAACGCAGACGAGCAGGACATTTACCAGTTGACGAAGAAGGCTTGGCTAATCAACTGCCAGTCATGGGATGGTGTCATGGACCGCCCAAGGAGCACGTGTGCCGTCGCGGCTTGGGTCAGTTACGGCGAGTTTGTTGGGTTTGATGCAATGCCATCGAACCTCGGAAATATCCTTGAGCTTATGGTGATCAAATATGCAGCGATATATGGAGAGTACCAGTGAGTGTTCCCTTTTACTATTCCGCAGCGCGAAGTCTTTTATGTGGTGTCAGGTGGCGTTGCTGTTGCCGTCGGCAATGCTCTCTCACGTCTCCTGGGGCGCTTTTCCTCCTTGGAGACTTGAATAGAAAGTTGGAGCGTCCGCTGACAAGAGCCACCAGTCGTCGGACTATACACATATTGCTGATTTACTCGACCTACCTCACCTACCGTGATAGAGCAAACGGAAGGAACTCTTATTTCAACGAGGAGATAATCGGATTATTCGAGGACATCATGCGTCGAGGGCCCCAGGGCGCTCTGAGAGCCGATGCCCTCAGCTGGCTTGCCAGGGCGTGCAGGGCACGCGGGGAACGGAGCTATGCTGAGGCATATATGCGTCAACTGATTTACTTCTCGCTCCAAGATGCTGCCTACAGAGATTCGTCAGCGAGGACTTACATGGATGACCTGGAATCGTGGTTTGTCGAGTGGGGCGAGACCGAGAAGGCTGCAGAGCTGGCGAGATGGCGGGAAGAGGAGCTAGGTGCCGAAGTCACTACAAAACTCGAATGCATTACGGGTAATTAGATACTTAATAGGGTAGAAAGGCCGACAACACGGGAATGCAGGTGCCACGACAGCAAGGGGAGCATCACGTCGTAATCATTTCAATCGAGTGTGAGCTCGTCACATCCTGTCGACTCGCGGAATACCACTGTGCCACAGTACCCAGAAATGGATTTTGTCGGTGACAGCTTGACTATCAACGAGAACATCACTCTACTTGATTTTCCACTAGCCATGGCCAAAGACAACTGGGGAGAACAGGATACTATCCTCACATGGCTATTGGACTTGGTGCCAACTCAACATTACTAAATGCTTTGAAGAACTCGGGAAAGATCATCTCACGTTCCTGGTCCTTCTTCTATGGTATCGTGAGTGTATCAACCCAAGTGAACGGTCAACTGGTGCTTGGTGGCTATGATGCATCGAAGGTTTCTGGTGATGGTTCTGAACATACTATGAGCCCACCTAGCTCACCATGCCCAACAAAATTGGTTATCACCGTCCAAGGCATGGCTCTCAGATTTCCTAATGGCACAGAAACTAATATCTTTGGGGCATCACAATCGAGTGCACTAGCAGTCTGTCTCATTCCAAACATACCTATGGTAATGAGAATGCCACTCACCCCATATTTCAACAACTTCATGAGAGCAGCGAACAACTCTATCTACTCCATGAATCGCAGTACGGGCCTGTACTACTGGGATCTGAGATACCCAGCACATATTCCACCGTCAGTACACACAAGGATCCCTGCTATCTGCCCTTTTCTTTGGTTTCCAATACTAACCATCTCTAGCTATGATGGCGATCTTCTTATTACACTAGAAACGGGCCTTAAAATTACTATATCCAATGAAATGCACGTTGTACTCCATAACTATATCGATCAAGATACAGGGGATATAGTTGCAGAAGATACGACTGAGCCTGACCTGTTGATTGACTCTTTACAAGGTGAAAGGGAGACCGATATGGCACCATTTGGGTCAATATTCTTCTCTGCAGCCTATCTGTCAGTCAATCTCGATGTTGGCAAATTCAGATTATGGTCGGCAAACGTGGATATAGAAAATTCCACCCAGGACTTCCGCGCTCTGGATACTGAAAACGACGAGGCCACGATGTTATGTCAAGCCGGAGACACAAACATCCAAAGCAACTCCACGGGATCAGCACCTGTCCCCATCCAGCCCATAGGACAGTTATGGTCCAGAATCCTCTTTCCGGCCTCATGGTCCCCAACGTCGCTGCTTCGTGCAAGGTTATCCACGAGTGGCGTGTACATGAGACCGGGCACAACGCAATTATATCGGATGTTTTCCTTTGCGTGCATGACGCCGATGGCCTTTGTGAATCGAATGACGGAAGCCTTGGCGGATGCGTAGGCGATCTGATGTTTTGCGATGTAGCGCATAGCCGTGATGGAGGCGTTGTTGATGATTTTGCCGGAGCCTTGCTTCTGCATGATGGGAATAAAGTGATGACACAGGCGGTAGACCGATGTAAGATTGAGGTCGATTTGACGGTTCCAGATATCCTCCGACATGGTTGCCGGGCTGCCGGCTGATGTCTGGCCAACGTTGTTGATGAGAATATCAACTCTGGAATGTTTTTACATCACAGCAGTGACCAGTGTCTCGACGTCTGAGGGCTTCATAAAATCAGCCTCGACGACGTCAACGACAGCGTCAGGGAATTCCTCGAGAAGACGTTGTTTTGTTCGCTCAGCAGCAAAGACGTTCAGATCACAGCCAAAGATCTTTACACCATTCCGAGCCAGGAGACGGGCAGTGGCGGCCTCGTTTCCCCAGAAGGGACTGTCTTGGGGTCCAACTTGGCCGATGCCGGTGATGAGTGCAACTTTCCGCAAAAGGTCTGGGTAGTTGGGAAATACCTCAGATATAGGAGGGCTTGCTGTACACATGATGGTTGTTATAGCTGAAAGGGATGAGATTGATGGATACAAATGAGACAGTGCAGTGGGATGGTGTTAGATTTTCAAGATATGGATGAAAGGGGACACTCCATCTGGCTATCTGAAGTGGCTCCGGCATTGATCTCGACAACAGTATCACCAATATTGGTCAGATCAGCGTTTTGGCCGACGCTCGTAGGCAAGTCTCATTCGAATAGTGAGGGGAAAGGTCTGGGCGTCTGGTTCTACGGACTAAACGTCGGAGCCCTGTAATCATGTGAACAGCTGATCTTCAACGTTGTTGAGAGAGGAGCGACATTCTCCTCACCCCTCGTTTCGCATGAGAGCGTCTGCAGTCAGCGTGCCATCTCAGTAACTGTTGATCACCACGTCTCCTCTTCCTTCATTCCCGAATTACTTTTTCGCCGTTCTCGATTGTTCTAACTCTTCTCTAAAGCTTCATGCTACCCATACCATTTCGCACCCAAAGCTGATTCTTAAACTATGGCTACGCAATCGGGGTCGGCCGCCGCTCCGCTTAAGGACAATGAGATGCTTTCTATGGTAGGAGATGCTGCAACACACAAGGATCCTACTATTATAGAGGACCCCACTTTTGAAGAACAAACCGGGGCGGAGAAGAAACTGCTCCGCAAGATAGACATGTGCCTTCTTCCGACAATTTGGCTCGTCTATCTTTTGTCCTACATGGTCAGTCGGTCTATGCATCAAAGCGCATTATTGGATGGTGAGGCTGACAATGTATGTAGGACAGATCCAACATTAGAAATGCTCGAGTAGCTGGGATGGGCGATGAGCTTGAGTTATCCGATAGTCGCTACTATCTAGTCGTCGTTCTTTTTCAGGTCGGCTATGTCATCGCCGAAGTTCCGTCCAACATGATTCTCGCCAAGTCTAGACCATCCATCTTTATACCCGCCCTCATGATCTTCTGGGGTACTATCTGCGCCATGATCGCAACCGTACATACTTGGAAGCAGCTTGTCAGTCTTAGATTCCTCCTTGGAATTGCTGAAGCAGGGTTTAGTGTACGTACCGGTGCCCTCTTTCTATCGTCTCGACTGCTTTGCTGACGTCTTTGTAGCCTGCAATAGTGTTCATCATCTCGAGTTGGTACAGAAGGCATGAGCAATCGAAACGATTTGTGGTCTTCCTCAGCGCTGGTATCATGTCTGGCGCTTTTGGAAGTGTCCTTGCCGGCGCCATCACCAGAGGTCTGGACGGTCAGCTGGGTATGGCAGCCTGGAGGTGGCTATTCATCATCGAGGGTGTCATTACTGTTGCTGCCGCTTTCGTTGTTCCGTTCACACTACTGGACTATCCTCTGACCTCGAAGCGACTGAAGGCTGAAGAGCGTCAGTTGGCTTATGCCCGTCTTCGTGCCGACGGTATCACCAGTCGTAATGATGGGCTCGAGCACCGTCTGGGCCATGTGGCAGCTTTTAGAGCTGCTACCATCAACTGGAGACTCATCCCGTTGACGCTAGGCTACATGGTCATTATCGGATCCATCTCCCTGGCTTATTTCTACCCTATTTTTACCGCGCGATTAGGTTACAACAAGACAAATGCCCAGTAAGTTGACCTGCGCAATCTTACTCAAGAAAGTAGTTGACACTAGTAGATACATGACCGCACCATTCTACGGCGTTGCTCTTGTGATTGCTGTTACGCTTTGCATCATTGCTGACAAGCTGCCCTCCTACCGCGCCATGTTCACCTCGGCTGTCTTGCTCCTTTTTGGGTGTCTCTTTTCAGCTCTTTCTGCCGGCATCACCTCCCCTACCCCTCGATACGTCTTCCTGTGCTTTATCAACACTGCATCCTGGTCAGCAAATGCTCTGTCTCTGTCTTACACTAGCACAGTTCTTGGACCGGTTGAGCCAGAAGTCCGCGCGATTTGTGTTGCTATTATCAATGGCATGGGCAACCTAGCTCAACTCTACGGGACCTACATCTTCACATCTTCGGAAGCCCCAACATACGTCATGGGCTTCACGGTATATTCTGCACTCTTTGCGATTGGTGCTGCTATCTACCTTTGCTCATACTTTATCTTCCGCAAATACCCATACAAGCCTATCAACACAATCTGATAATCGTAAGACACCGAGATCCTCCCTGGACTTTTCAAAAGTATTATTGGCTAAGCTAATATACATTTTGATGAACAGAAACTACCCAGATCACTCACCTACTGGCTGCTGCTAATAAACTTTTTGACACCATCAGCAGTCATTCCACGTTCGGGAAACATTCTCATAGCATTCACGTTTTCTCGCTGTCGCAATCTAGCGTTTCTATGGCCCTACCTAATCGTAGTGACACGGTCAGCCAAAGTACAACCAGGCACGTAGATAGATCTGGTATCTGACACGTAATAAGCGATACAGATGGCAACTTCCCATCAACGTCTGCGCATTTTAATCCGACTCTTCATCGCTTGAGTCCTCGGGCGTCTTATCCACATCCAGGGGCCTCATCACAGTACCTCTCGTGCAGCTCAGCCGGAGCCTCATAACACTCCTCCCGCTCGAAGCTATCCACATCAGGCCACCCATGCGCGCGGTAAATATCCCGCGCATCCTCGACCATCAAGTCGAACAGCCCACCAGTCTCCTCCCAGTCATCAGAGATACCGCCCCAGATCGATTGCGCCTCCTCCTCGATGTCAGGACGCGGGACAGGCACGAGGTCAAGCGACATGAGCTTCGCGCACAGCGTGTCGAAGGAGTGCACGGCGGGTCGCGGCCGCCTCCACAGCCAGGGCTGGTCATCCGGCGCGCCGGGGGACCTCCTTCATGCGGTCGAAGAGGATCGTGCCGCCCGTGTTGGTGTCGAGGACCCAACTCGCGGTGCCTTTGGAGGCATGATGGTCTGGGCGCTCGACCAGGCCGACCCCGGCACGGCCAGTCTTCTGAATCCAGACGGCATGACGGGAGACGAGGTCCTTGAGGCCGAGTCTATATACCAAGACGAAGCGGCCAAGGGCCTGTGCTACACGACCAAGTGTGGCGACAAGTGTCGTGACGGCGACCACGAGGCGGCACAGGCCAACGGGCAGCCAGGCCAATATTCCACCGAGTCCAGGTGCCCGAGCGACGAGTACCGCAGGATACGCCGTAACAAAGGCGTGACCATGGGGACATGCCGCTGGCGAGGGAGGCTGCCGCGGAGCCGGAGACGGGCCGGTAGCCGTGGTGGATGTCGGGATTGTCCTGGTACCATTCTGGGATCTCGTTGAAGGACAGGAGGATGGGTTTGGAGTTCTTGGGTGCTGCTCGTGATGATGTGTCGGGAGACATGGCTGTCGGCAGTGCTTCGTCTGTGATCACGCCGGATGAGGGAATGGTCGACTGTGTGTGGCCATGAGCCTTACGAGCTGGTCTTTGGACTTGTTCAGTTTTCTCCGCAAAAATGATGGGAGTGACTGCTTCGACATCCGCTCGTTTGGAAGAGGTATGGAATCTCCAAGTTGAATGGGAATCCCGGAACCTCTCTCCGGGCACAAGACGGAGGAAGTCAAGAGGTGGGAGCGGCTGCATGGGTGTGGCTCAGTTGGACCGCAAGGGTTGCATTTGCGATTGATCCACTGGGATTCTGTTCATGTCAATCTATAAGACCCTACTCCAGCATTATGATTCACGGCTTATGGATGATAACTCGGAATGAAAACTCGCTACAAACAAGGGCACGCCTCAATAAACTCATGTCGGATAGCCGAAGCAGTTCATTCCCGAGATGGGTGATCAGAAAAGTGAAAGTCCCCTCCAAAACAGACCAAGAATATTAAATCAGGGGACGTGGCCAAGATCCTTCAGCAATTCCTCAAGTCAACCAGCAAATGTCAGACTTGCTTCTTGGAGACCTCATCTTCTCCGTACGACCCGCCCTTGTTAGTATGTCCAAGATGCTGCGCAAGAAGCCGTCTAATTCCGGTGCACTTCCGTCGAGCAGGTGTGGTCTTTGGCTGACGGCCACCGTCGCGGCTTTCAGTAGCAGTCGTATGAAATCAGACGTGCGGTAATTCGCCACGTACCACAGGATGCTAAGGGCGTCGACCCCTCCTAGGCGTTTCTCGAGCCCAACACATCGACAGTGGCTTCCAGGGCCCCGTCTCTCGAAATAAAGCAGGTCCAAAGCAGACAGACCTCGCGCCGCTCACAAAGCCTTCTTGGTCCACCCGCCCTCCTCCCAAGGCGCAACAAGCTTGACCTTCCGCTTCTTCTTATCGGGCGGTCCGTCCGTCTGCGCCTCCTGGCCCTTGTTCTGCTCCTTCTGGAGCCGCATCCTGGCCTCGGCGGCCTCAGCTGCCTGGGCCGGATCTCCTCGCGGCGGCGGCGGCGCAGGTCCTCGCGGGCGCGGGCGAGCTCGGCGCTGACCTCGCCGCCGTGGACGAGCCCCATGATACGGCTGCTGCGGGCGGCGTCCTGCTGCGACTTGGTCAGGTTGACCTTGTTGGGGTGGTAGGTGCAGAAGGTCGCGTGGGCGCTGGGGCCGAGGCGGATTATGTTCTCGTAGGAGCAGGAGCACTGTGTCATGGGCGCGGTATGTTAGCGGACGGTTCAAATACTCGGCAGGTTTGGGGGGAGGGTTCTGGGGGATTCCCTTACGACGTAGCACCACTCCTGTCCGCATTGACAGCGCATGTGGTCACAGCCGTCGGACTTGGTCACGCCCTGGCCGCACTTGGGGCATATGCTCATGGCCTCGCGGGAAAGCAACTTCGCCGTGGCCTCCTCCTCCTCCAGGCGCTCAATCTGCGCATCATCCAGGTCGAACTCCTCGCAAGTCTGGCCGTCGTGCCAGGGGCGCCTGTGCTTGGCGCAGGTGGCGAACTTGCAGTGATTGCAAATCATCATGGGGTCCTCGCTCTCGTGTGGCTGGCTGCCACCGCAGATTGGGTTCGTGCATGAGATGTAGTGGCCCGGTATCTCGGACTGCTCCTTCAGGTACTTGTACCGCTCGTAGACAGCCCGGTTGGCATACTCCTTGACGTCCCGGCGAGACAGCCTCTGTGGGCAGATGGGGCAGGCGAGCAGGTGCAAGGCGCCGCGCTCGACGATGGCTGCGATGGACGAGTCGAGGCAGTTCAGGCAGGCCTTGTCGGGATGATCGCAGAACTTGGTAATGGTAGGATGCTTTGGAAACCGGGACCGGGGGTAGTCCTCCAGGCAGATCGGGCACTCGATTTCTTCGCCATTGTCTGGCTCACCCTGGTGCGAGTTTGGACCAGTCTCATAGGGATCGTGGTCAAGATCCTCCTCGTGGTCAGTTAAGGTCTCATCCTCGTGATATTCCACGGTTGGAGGCAGTCCCGGCTGAGCGTGACGGTCACGGAAAGCAGCTCCGAGCTGCCGAGGTCCAAGTCCGTCGGTCTGGTTCTGTGGCCGGTCGGCGACCTGTCCCTCGACATTCATAGATTCAGCTGTGCCGTCCTCGTTGTCAGCGATCACGGCACCTGCCTCGTCCGTAGGGTCGTCCAAGGTGCGACCGGGTCCAGTGAATGCGGTTTCCCGTGTAGAACCACCAAGTCGAACTCGTCGTCCAGGCATGAACGGGAATCCGTCCATAGGATCGTCCATGTCCTCATCTTCTTCCTCCGTCGAAGCGTCAATGCCCTCCTCCTCGCCATCATGTTCATGTTCCTCTGGATCGTCATCGTTGTTTTCCTCCCAGTCGCCACTGATGGTACGGCCTCGGCCATACTGGCGACCCAGGCCTGCAGTGGGATGTTGAGTCGCAGGACCAGGCGAAATTGGTGCGTTTGCAAGGTTCTGTTGTCCGCTGAGAGTGCGACCGTGTCCATAGTAGCCTTGTCTACCTGTAGCGAATGGACGGACACGGAGTGGACGAAAATGGAGTGGACGACCACGGAGAAAGCCTGGTTGGTCTAGATTGTTGGTAGCCTGGGCTGGGCGAGCCTCGTTATCAGGGTTGGCTGGTGTTGGTGCTGGCGCAGGTGCGGCGCCGAGGGGGAAGTCACCACCGTTTGTCATCCAGTCGGTCAGCTGTTGGATCTGGTCCTGGGCAGCCGAGTTGGCCATCAGCTCCCTGGCGACCTTGTTGAGCTGGACAAACAGGCTGGCTCGGTTGCCTGGGTTGTCGGGCAGCTTGTCGTAGTGTCGGAGGAGCTGCTGCATCTTGCGGTTGTCATGCTGGGCGAAGCTGAGGCCGAAGACCAGCAGCTGCTTACCGTCGTTGAATGACATGGTGCAGGCTTGTCCAGGGTGTGATCTGTCACGAAACAAGGGACAAAGTGTGCTGCAAGAGTGTGGATATTATTGATGTCGAACGTTGAAGTCAAAGTCAAAGTCAAAGTCAAAGTCAAAAGTCGCCGAGTCAAGAGGGTCGAGTAATTATTTGGAGTCGAGGTTCACGCAGACGAGGTGAAGTGTGTCACTGCACGTGTGCTAATGCAGGTCGGTCTGAGTGTGAGTGTGTGCAGAGCTGCAGTTGAGGTGGGCTGTTTAGCGTGGTTGCCTAATGCCTGGGTTGGGTTACCACAAACAATCTCCAAAGGGGGATACAAAGGTACCGCGTAGCAGCAAGGCAGCAGATCTGGAGCCGACAAACTGAATTTGGGAACGGTTTCAGTCAGACACAGGGGCATAAGGGCCACACAGCTTCAGACTGGATGATTTGCTTCTGACGAGACAAGGCTTTGTAGGGCGTCGTCATTGACTTGTCACAACTACACTTGCGCTCATTGCACTCGAGGCAATGTACAAATGGATACCACGGGCCTCATGTTTGAGGCAAACATATTTGTTTGCCAGCCACTTGAACGTCTCAAATGATGCCGTTACCACAGTGCACAGTGCATCAGGAACACAGTACTAGGAATGTCACCCAGCTCTGTAAGTGACTTCCACCATCTCACAGACCTATTCATACCTTAGTATTCATAACGGTAAGACTTAGAGCTGAGACGGTGCCTACTAGTACGAGTACCGTACTAATATGGATAGTATGTTTACTAGAAGATTCGGATTCCCAGACCGCCTTCGGTAATTCAGAACATATAGCCGTCCAATCACAAGAGCTCTGACTGAACTGGTTCTCCTAGAAATCAATTAAATCCTCTACATATTTGCCCAGGGCGCCACTATAGTTCCGTCAGGATTACCAACGTTCAGCCCTTCCTTAGTCCAAAGCAGACTATGGCAGTGAATGGGGGGGTCACGTGAATAGGGGGGTCTGTACATCTATAAAAAGGGTGCCCTCTGCCCCTTTCTGCACTCAGAACCTAGCCACACGCCCACTCTTAATACAAACAATCGCATATTTGCCAGACCCAGTCTTTCCTGCCACACAGACAAAAGCTGAACTAGAGTAACATTTAGAGGCAAATTGTGATCAGGTGTGACTCTATGTGCAGGGCCATAATTGCTCATGTTTGAGCGATGCGCATAGTTTAGACCGGAACTCTGAGGTCCAACAACCTTCGAGACGTTGTGGTACATATGTGTCGCGTATATAAGGACCCGGGTATATTGTGCATTAGTGGCGTCACTTTTGTCCTTATAGTATAGCGGCCTAAAACGTGACAATATGCATCCAGGGTTCATGGCTAGCGGAATGTCAAACCACCAGTGAGCTTGTCATCAAAGCCTTGACCATAAACGATCTTCCCGGCTCTCAAACTCTGGAACCTAGCGCAGGAACCGGGTATTGTCCGCGGGTCTGTTTCTGCTTCCAAGCACTAGTCTGACGCGGACTTTTGCCTAGATTTCTAACACCAGCTTCATCCTGACGTTTGCATATCAGCTGACCTTGTGTGACTCAGTCGTGTGTATCTGTGCAAAGACCTGAGACAACCAGTATCGACAACCTCGGCTACAAGCGATTGAGGTGTTCATCAAGTCTCGTGTGTATCCGCAGAGGAGTTGAAAGATCCATGGGTACTGGGGATATCACGAAATTCCTGGTACTTTCTACAAAATATCCAGTGCTTTTTGGTCTTCTATTAAGGACAAGTATAAGATCACACAAAAAGATCATTGTTAGTGAGTGATAATACCGGAAAATGTCTTCAAGTTTCCTTGCCCAGAACCAACACAATGCGAAATGCAGGTTGGCCAGACCGGAGATGAGAAACTCTGGTCCAAAAACTTTCATCTTCCACTCGACGTCGGTGCAATCATTGGAATGGATCCTTTTGGCTCCCTCGGCTTTCGTCTATTCCGCGATTTCACATACGACAAGACAAATGGTTTCTGAGCCAACGTACACCCAATTTCAAGTCGGCAAGTCAGAATTATATTAGGAACTCATAAGTGTCAAAGTATACATACAGGCAGACATTTCTTTCTATGTTTCTCAGTTCGGAAGATACCAGCCGATTACTGATCATGAAGCACGGAATCGCCTTCATTGCATATTCATTTTCAACCTTGCATCAAATAGTTGGCCATTACTTTGGGCCATGTGTCTTGAGTGGCATAACGTGCATGTCGATGTCCGAGTCGTCAACCCACCACCCGTGGACCCCATATCTTGCAGCAAATGGCAATCTGATAACAGCCTCTGGCTCCTGCATGTTCTTCGTGTCCAGTATCACAAGCTTACCGACCATGTCCTCGAAGTCGCAGACGAGAAATATCAGGTAGCCGTCCGCCTCCGGCGCCTCGGGGTCACGCGGGCAGAAGCACGGTTCCTGGGCGAATGTGCGGT
Source organism: Diaporthe citri (assembly GCF_014595645.1). NCBI lineage: Eukaryota > Fungi > Ascomycota > Sordariomycetes > Diaporthales > Diaporthaceae > Diaporthe > Diaporthe citri. Next base: position 6,581,024 of record NW_025064847.1, read on the forward strand.
TGCCCAGGGGCCACAGCTTAACCTCACCGGTCTCCATGTCGAGCATATAGACGGCACTGAAAGGTGGGTATCCGCCTGCGTGGGTATTGTTAGCCGACTTCGAGGAGAGAGGTCTTTAATTCCCCTGGAATTCTTACCTCCCCACTTGGATTGCAGAAACGCCCAGTCCACCGCGTCTTTGTTTGTGACTCCAAAGACGTACTATCGGTTCTTCTGACCCTGAAACCGCTCGTCGATCTTGTGTAACTCGCAGATCTGATCCAGTACGGGTATGGGCTTCGGCAGGGCAAGGTCAGTCGCGTGTGGGTCGATCACGTACTTGGACAGGTTGGAAGGAACGGTTCCAATGGATACGGGTCAGGCGTTTTTCAGCAAGACATCAATTTGACGGGTGCATTCGGCACCTGTTCGAGACCGAATTTCTTTTGTTAATTATTTCATCACAAGTGAGGGCTTCCATGGACCTTGAGCGGGGTGCCACGGAGAATCAGGCCTCTGGAAGACTCCATGCGCCACATTCGGGGTTGCATGGTTGATAGACCTCCCCGGATCACTCAACCTTGCGTGCCGGCCATCTCCTCGCCCGGACTTGTTCTTAGAACGCGACACAAAGTGGCCACATAGAAAAACATACTTAGCATGCGAAATCAAGACGTGGACGAAAGCAGAGGCGGCAATCAATGGAGATGCGTGCGCGCCCGCACCAGAGAAAGATGCCGGCTGGTCGCGTGGTACTCACATTTAGCTGTGCACTTTTGAACTCGTGATCAGGCGTTCTCAACACGAAATAGCACATCAATAGTTCCATGTACATCTGAGGCAGTCCATCATCATCTGTTAAACCTCATGTTGCGCGGCCATGTCCATGTCAGGCCTGATGTCAACTTGTGGACGAATGCATATAGCTGTTAGCTTGATACTGTCTGCATACCAAAGCTGGCTCCCAAATCCACAAACCCGTTTAAACTTCATCGAAAAATTCTTATTCATAAACCGTCCATACACCCAGTGACTAGTGACCCAGGCAACAGTTCTCTGAGGTTCTCTGGGCCTCCGAGGTTGATAGCTCAAGACCGTACACCGAGCACACTTGCATGGATCGTCTCCCTAAGTTCGTCGCGGCTAATAACACTTACAGGAGATCGAGGCTTGGCCAACGCCGGAATTTCGTGTCTAGACAAACCTCGAGCATTGAAGTAACGTCTGCTGCCTAGCTGTGCCACCGTCCTTACTTGGCACCTCGCCTCCCCGACCTTGGACTTCAAAGAGGACAAAAAGCCCACCTCTGCCTACGTCGTCTAACCAAAGACCCAAATCAGCTCCGTTATTTCAGTCAGGTAATGAGCACTCACGAAGACCGCGACAATGACAGACATGATCTACCAGTCTCTCAGCCAAAGGCCTGAGGAGAAGGACGCACCACCCGGCAAGGACATCAGCGAATGCTATTTCAAAGAGAAATGGGGCTTCACCGTCTACCGGACTGCCTATGGTGGCGAGTCCGAGCGATACTGGCAAGCAATTATTGACGACTTAAATGCGCAGGTTCCAGATTCGGTAAAGGAGCTCACCAGCGGCCAGCCCGAGGCCCAGACCCAAGAGATCATTTCACTGTTTCGATTGGATCCCCAATCCAACGAGAAACAGATGGCAGGCCTCACAACGCAGCAGATGCGCGAGACCTTCCTTCAGGCATGTAGCAACGAGCAAGAGACCCGGCCGATGAACGCATTACGGCCTCCGATGTTAGGCAGCCACCTCTTCCTGCTGGTGGATGAGGAGGTGGTTGCAGCGGCAACTTCAGAGCAGAACGATCAGCTCTGTGTCAAGTGCGTGGATGCGGACTACAGGGCGGAGGAGGCTGTGCCGAGGAACACGCGGGTGCGGCAAACATGGTTTGGCTGGATGATGATGACTACAAGGAGCCTGGCGGCCTTCAGGGACCATCTGTACCTGAAGAGTGAACTGCAACACATCGCGCCTTATATGCTGGATGAGTCTGGGCTGGATGCTGTGGTATGGGACGGGGAGGACCGTTCCGTCATGTGGGAGGTGAGGCGCCCGGATCGTATGCGTCAAGGGTAGCATGGGGTGCTCAGGGGCTCATCTCCGAATGATCTTGCCTATTTCGTATCCGAACTCAACACTAGTTCTGACAAATCATAGCCACTTGAAACGTTTTGATGATGAAGCGGTCACATTGCTATTCATTGTCATGACCCACATTCGATGATGTGCCAACCCGAATCACCTTGCTGGCTGTTTGCCTATGCAAACCTTTTAACTCCCCCGAATAATTCCCCGAAACAACATCTTTCATCACCTCACCCACTATCACGACTCTCTATGCGCCTACCGTGTAGAACCGGGAGTCTGTCCAGCTGTCTTAGTCGCCGGCGCTCCCATCTTGGCGTCAGACCTGACCGCCGTCTGCTGCTGCGGCCCCTTGGCTGGGGAGCCGCCCTGTCCCGACCCAACAGCCGTCTTCCCCGTGCTAGGGGCCGCTGGCCGAGACTGGGGTTGATGTGGTTTGGCAGCGGGCTGGACCTTCTCTTGGGGCAGGCCGATGCCCTTGGCCTTGCAATGCTGCTCCAGGATTTGGACGCGGTGCTGCAGTGCCTTGATTTGGCTGTTTTCATGCTGTCAATAGTTGGCGCACAAGAGAGACAAATCAAGCAATCTCGAGGGGTTTGTAGCTTACGCGTCTTTGTTGTCGGGCTCCTCATAGCCCCAAGGCAATTGTTTGGCCTGGCTAGGCTGTTGCTGCTGCTTAGACCCGGCCGATGATCCGGACGACCCGGCCGCTTCACCAACGGGGCCCGGATACTGCATAGCGACCTTGGCGACCTCATCAATGCCCTTGTAAAGAGGGTCCCAGATGACACAGCTGTAAATGCGGTACCGCGCGGGCCAGAGGAAGATGTTGGCAAGTACGACCCTCGTCACTTGGAAGGCTACTTTAGTTATTCCCTCCGGGGCACGTAGCCTCTCAGAACTTAAACAGAACAACACCAATATATGATTGCTTCCTATATAATTATCATATATATAAGAGACCTATTAACATTAATTAATAATTATAAGTATTATAAATTAATAAGATAAAAGAGGCAACCCTATAAGGATTTTCTTAACCTAAAAATTATATCCTCCTTATTAATAAGCGCTATATAATAATAATTATTTCTTTAAGCCTTTCTATATTATTAAACTCCTTAAGTAAATATTATAAAGATTAAATAAACTAAATGGCATTCCCTATAATATCTATATATATATTTATTATTATTTAAGAAATATATGTTTATTATGCATAAAACTTTATTAAAAATAAACCCATTTTTAAATCTTCTTTAAAACTTAGCAAAACTTAATAAAGCTTTGTTTTATTAAATAAATAAAGCTTATAATTATTATAATTATTAAATAAATAAAGCTTGTAATTATTATAATTGCTAAAGCTAATGCAATGCTATATTATAAGTAAGCATAAGTTATATATTATGCTTTTGGCTAATATAAAAGGACTTAATAATAAAAGAAAGCCTTAACTTTTAAGGCTTAAAAAAATTAATAACTTTTTCCTTTTAATAACCATAACTTGCTTATTATTAAACTATTATTATTAACTTACTTTTAAACATTACCTATTTTATTAATAGCTTACTTTTTATAATATTTATTATGAAAACCTATAAATATAGCTAATAATGCTAAGGAGCTACTAGCTCTTATTAAAGAATATATAATTAATAAGATGCTTACTTAAACTTTAATCAACTTAGCCTATTATAGATATATTAACCTAAAATTATGATTTACGGCCCTTATATAAAGAGCACTAATAAAACACTTAATTACCTACTTAGCAAGTACTTTAATAAGCTATATGCAATAAAACCTTTATAATAATAACCTTTTTATTGCTTATTATAAAGACTATATAGCATAAATATAGGTAATATTTAAAGTATTATTAAATTCTTATTAATAATGCTTAAAAGTCTTCTTTTAAATGCAAGGTATTTATATAAAATGCAATAATTAACTTATAATACTATAATTAATTATTATAGCTTAAGCTAAGGAAAGATTAAAATAAATTAATAATAAGCTTTATAATGCCTTATTAGCCTTAAAATTAAATATAAATAAATATTGCATATAACTTTAAAGATAATAATTATAAATATAGCCCTTATAAGCATTATAAGCAAGCTTTAAATAATAATAATTATTAAAAGGATAGTTTTTAAGGCAATATTTATTATTATTACTAGCTTTAAGCGCATAATTATAAAATTTAAACTTAATAATGCAATCCATTAAAAACTAATATAGCTAGCAAGGCTTATTATTATTAGCAGAAAGATAAAAATAAAGCTTATATTAGAAATATATACTATATTTAGCATAATCTTAAGCTGCCTTAAGAATGCTTTTATTAAATAAAAAGTATAACTTATATAAAACTCTTTCCTTATAATATATTTTTAATAAATGCTTAAATTTAATAAAGTTAGCATAATTTATAAAAATCTTTAATAACTCTTATAAGTATATTAAAAACTTATATAATTTATTAAATAATAAGATAAAGATATTTTTTAATATTTATTATTATGCTAAAATTTACCTAAGTTAATTTTATATAGTTTTTCCTTAAATACTTAAAGATTAAGCTAAGGCTTATTATTTTTATTTTATAAATTAAATTAATATATTTATAATAGCATACTTTAAAATTAAGATGCATTTTAATATAAACCTTAATTATTAATATTATTATATAAATTAAATAATAATAATATTTATAAAGATAAAAGCATAAAATTTAAATAAAGATTTATATAAGGTTTTATATTTAATACTTAATAAGCTATAACTTTGCTAATGGGTATTAAGTTAAAATTATATTAAGAAAGATAACTTAAAAATAATAATAATTAAAGCTTATAAAAGAATTCTTAAGCTAAAAATAATTCTTTTTAAATTAGCTTAATTATATAAAGAGTTATTTTTAAACTTAAGATTTATAGTAAAAATATAGCTTAGCTATATAATTATAATTTATATTATAAATAAAGTCTTAAATTAATATTATATTAATTATAAATATAATAATTAAAAGCTAAGGAAAGGATAATAATTATAGTTTTAAGTATTTTAAGGAAATTAAAGGTTTAATTAATTAAACTTAAGCTATTTAAGCTTTAGGTAATTAAGATCTTATAGCATTAGCTATAAAGCTTAAAGTAATAATGCTTGCAAAAAAGGAAGAAAATAACCTTAAAAGAAAAGATATTATATTTATAAAAAGGAGGGATGTTAATTAATTAAATATTTAATTAATAAATAATATTTAGCAAAAAAAAGCTACTTAATATAATATAAATATAAAAATTATAATAATAATTTTAATACTTTTTTAAGCGAATTTAAGGAATATAAAATAAATAATAAAGATAAATTTTATAAATATAAAAATAAATAAAATTAAGATAATAATTATAATAGTAATACCTATATTATAAAGGTAAGATTTAATAAGAAAGTTTATTATATAAATATTAATTTCTTGGCTAATAAAGCATTTATGCATTAAATTATAAGAAATAATGTCTTTTAAATAAAGATAATTATTATAGCTAATTAATTTATTTTAAAGAATAAATATAATTAAATTTATTTTTAAGGAATTTTATTAAATATAAGAGCATTATTAATATTTATAGTTAAATATAAGTAATTTCTTGCATTATAATAAGAAAACTTAAAGTATTAAATTAATATAATTATTATAAGAAAAGCTAAAGTTAAATTTAATAATAAAATAATTATTAATTTACTTAGCATAATGGAAATTTCCATTTTAATTAATTATATTAACTTTTATATTATTTAAGCATAAACTTTATTCTTACTTTACTTAATAAATATAAATAAGCTTTAAGTATATTATAATAATATTATAAATAAAATAATTTCCTTTAATAATGCAATTATTATATTAATACTTAGAAAATAAGGCTATTTATAGTTTTTCTTAAACTAAACTATTAATGTTATGTATTTCTTTTTAAAAATAAAAATAAGGAAACTTCATTATTGCTTTAAATACTTATTAATAAATTAATTATACTAAATACTTAAAAAAGCTAGTAATTTAAATATTAATAAATAAATAATAGTAAAGATTAAAAAGATATATTATTATTATTAAATAAGCAAACTTATGTTTAAGCATTTTAAGTTTATATTATATAATAATTATAAATTTAATTATAAAATCTTAGTTAATATAATATATTTAAGTAAATATTTAATTCTTTATATTATAAACTAAGCTATTGCTTTTTAGAAAGTGAAATTCTTAAAATTTATATTTGCAAAAACTATATAATAAATACTATAAATGCTTTAAATTAATATATATTAAAAATCATTAAATATTATTAAATATAATATAGGAATAAAATTTATATCTTTGGAATTTCATTTAAAGGCATAAATAATAAAAATTAAATATAAATAAGTCTTTATAAAGGTATATTAATTTATTAGGAAAGTTAAGAAATATTATTAAGCCTTTAAATAAGTATATAAAATCTTATATATTAAACTATATAATAATATAAATAATAATGCTATTTTATAAATAGCTATAAAAATTATTAATAATATTGCTAAATTAAATAAATTAATTCTTATACTTTTAATCTTTAATGCTTACTTATAAATATTATATAAATTATTATTATTATTATTAATATAAAAGTAAGTAAAAATTATTTTAAAAGCTATAAAGATATTATAAAAAACTATAATTAAATAATAAATATAAAATGCATTAAATATTAAGGTTAAATTTATCTTTAATATAAAATATTTGCTATAATGTAAAGTTTATATATAAAAAGAAAGAAAAAGATAAAAGGGTTTATATAAGGTTATTATTATAAATAGCTATAATATAACCTTAAATATGCTAAATAAAACTATAATGTTTAAATTAATAATTATTTAACTATATTATTAAAATAATAATAAGGAAATGCAACCCTTATAAGTAAAAAACCTAGCTATAAAACCTTAAATATAATTTATTATATAATTATTATTATTAAAGATAAAAAACTATATTATTATATTATATATCTTAAAGAAAGAAAATAAAAATTATAACTTAGTAATTAAATTAAAATAAGATAAAGTTATTATAATATTAAGCTTATTATTTAAAAAATTTAATAAAATAAAAATTAATAACTTTATTGCTAAAAGTATCTTTTAAATTAAGAAATAATTAGCAAAGTAATATAATAAATATTATTTCTTTAAGTCCTGCATAATATAAGAAATAAAAGGTAAAATTATAAAACCTTATAAGAAATCCTAATTTATTATTTAAGGTTATAATAATAATAAAAAGGAATTAATTTTAATGCAAAGCCTAACTATTTAAAGAATAAGTTAATAAATAATTCTTATACTTACTTCCTTATTAATTTAAGAAAAAGGCATAATTTTTATACTTTAAAATATTATTTAAGCCTACCCTTAAGCAAAGTTAAAACTATATAAAATAATCCTTATAAAGTTATTAAAGAAATTAAAGAATAAATATTCTTTAAGTATAATTATTTATATTATTTAACCCTTATATAATATAGCAGAATTTAATATTTATTAATTTAATATATATTAAAAATATTATTAATAAAAGCTTAAAATAAATTGCTTTATATATAATTCTTACTTAATAATTATAAAGCCTATATAATTCTTTAAAATAATAAGCATATAAATAAATAATATATTAATTTTATTTATATTAAAATTCTAAAATAAAGAAGAAATTAAAATAAAAGCTAAGAAACTATAAGGAAAACTAAAATAAAAGCTAATACCTAAAAACTTAATAAATTATAATGGGGCTTATATAACTATAAATACTATTAGCTTAATTATTACTTAATAAAAAGGATAAGCTAATAAACTTACTTTTATTAATATAATAATTAAAGATGCTTTTTAAAAATACCTTAAATAAAGAGCCTATAAAGCATATATAGCTTTAATTTATTAATTAAAAGCTTTATATAATCTTTTAATAACTATATAAATATAAAACCTAAAGGCAAGAAATTATAAGAGCCTAAATATATAATTATTATAGTAAATAAATAATATTATGTAAGAAATTAAATATATGCCCTTAAATCTTAAAATAATAAAACTTTTTATATTTATAAATAAATTATTTATAAATAACTAAGACTTAATATTTTAACTTAAATATATTATTATCTTTATAAATAAAACTTATAAAAAAACTAAGGGATTTATAATAATAAGTAATATTCTTTATTAATTATTAATAAAGTATAAATATATTATTTAAAGCATATTAATAAGCAAAATTTATAATATAATAAATAAAGTAAATATTAAAATCTCCTTAGCTATAATAATTAAAATAACTATAAAATAATTTTTATTATTAAACATACCCTTAATTATTTATATAAACTTATATAGCTTATATAAATACCTTATAAAGCTAAAAATAATAAAGAAAAAGCGCTTTATAATTAATATTATATTATTATAAAAATTATATAAAATAAGAAAAATTATTAAAGTAAAGTAAATAAATAGGAAAGATAATTTTATTAATATAATAATAAAATTAACTTTAAATATTGCATTATAAAAACTTATTAATAATAATAAGCTTTATATATAAATAAATAAGTTAATTAAGAAACCTAAAGTAACCCTTTTTTGCTAAGAAAAAAGCAACTTATTGCTAATACCCTTTTCCTTTTAACTTTATTACTATTAATTATAAAACCTTATACCTCTTAAACTTAAACCCTTAATATAAACTTTAACCTTTTATATTTTAATTAAAACCTTTTTAATACCTTATTATATATAAAGATAACCTTATAATTATTAATATTATTAATAATTATTATTTTAAAGTTAACCTTATTATTATTATTACTTTTTATTATTATTTATTAATAAAATATTAAAATTAATTTTTATTAAATTTATTTATAATTTATTAACTTTTCTTATAATTAAAAAATAAACTAATAATTATTATATAATAATAAGTAAAATTTTGCATTATAAATATTTATTTTAATTATTAAATTTCTATAAAATCTTTTTCTTTTTTATTATAATAAAGAATATTAATAATAACTTATAAAAGTTATTTAATACTTTTATTAATATACCTTATAAGGATAATAATAATAAATAAAATTATTTAGCAAATATTATATTTACTTCTTGCATTAAAGATATACTTAGTATAATTATTATTATAATTATCATTAATATAGCTAGCATTAAAGGTAGCCCTATTGCAACCCTTAATTAAAATTAGGATTCCCTTATAAATATTGTAATTATAACCTTAATTAATAAAATAAGCTTTATAATTATAACCTTAATTAATAAAATAAATATTATAATTATAACCTTAATTAATAAAATAAATATTATAATTATATTTCCATTAAGTAATAAAATAAAGATTAAAATTATTATTAAGGTTATAAAAAGGGCTAAAATCGCCTTAATTAATAAAAATAAAGATAAGCTTATTAATCTTGCTAGTTCTTATAGCAAGATTATTGCTAATAATGCTTATTTAATAAATATTAATAAAGATATTAATAATGATAACTCTTATTTACTTACTTATTTAATAAATATTAATAAAAATATTAATAATAATAACTCTTATTTACTTAATATTAATGGTAATTTAATTATTATTAATAATAAAGATAATTAAAACTAAGCTAATAAAATCTTAATAAAGATTGTAAAAACCGCTTTTAACTTTATTTTTATACTAAATATTAAAAAGAATAAACTACTTATTAAGGTTAACTTTTATAAAATTATTAAAATTAATAAGCTAAAGGCTATAGCTATAATTTAAGCTAAGATACTTTTCTTAAATAACGTTATTATAATAATTATTATTTAAATTATTAATAACTTTTAATATTAAAATAAATAAATATCTTTTAATAATATAATTAAAAAGCTATATATTTATATTAAAAGCATTAAAACTCTTAATGCAAGATTATATAGCATTCTTAATAATAAGAATTACTAAGGTAATTATTATTTTAAATACTAAATTATTACAATCTTTATAATAAATAACTTAATAAAAGTTTTAATTTTAAGTATCTTTTATATATATTAAATTAAAAAGATTTAGCTATTAAAGGATTAAATTGCTATGCTAACTTAGCTTTAAAACTTTTTATACTAAATTATTAATAAATATATGTAAAGCTTATATATAAAAGGATTTATTAAGAAATATATGCCATTACTTAAGCAACCTAAGCAAAAGATAATTATTAAAAAGATTAAAAAGAATAATAAAAAGCAAGAAAAGAACTTAATAAACAATTAGGCTACTTATAATGCTTAATTTTAAAAAAATAAGAAATAGTTAAAAGAAAATAATTTAAAGCAATATTAAATATATTTTAATAATAAGAATAAGGATAAAAATAATAATATTTGCATTATAAAGATATATAATAAAAATAAATGCAAGCTAAAGGATTTAGCATTAGCTTTATAGGCATTAACTTCCCTTATAAAGAAAAAATTTAAAATTAAGGCCTTTATATAAAAGTTAATAATTTTTATAAAAAAGCAACCTTAAAAGCTAAGTATTAAAGATAATAAGTATAATATTTAAGAAATAATATAATAATAAAGATTATAAGTTTAAAGGGTAATATAATAATAAAAGTTGCTAGGACTTACTTTAAAACTTATAAATTATAATTTTAAGTCTTTTTAGCAATGCTTTTTTATAATAAAGGTTATATATATTTAATATGCAATAAATTATAATTTTAGGGCTAACTATAATAAGGATTATATATACTCATTAAAAGAAGAGAAAAACTATAAATATTAGTAAATATAACCCTTATTACTTAAAAGGCTACTTTAGTTATTCCCTCCGGAGCACATAGCTTCTCAGAACTTAGACAAAACAACACCAATACATAATTGCTTCCCATACAATTATCATACATACGAGAGACCTACCAACAGAAGATGTGCATGTGGAGGTAGTCGACGCTGTTGTCGGGCCGGAGGTGCAGCGCAAAGTCAAAGTCCTCGAACCGGATCACGTCCTCCTCCTCGTACTTTCTCAGCAGCTTGTAGCTCTCGTGGGCCTTGAGGAGCCGGTTGACCGGGTGCTGCCAACCCAACACCGACGGGCTCAGCTTGGGGTTCTTCTTGACCTGCGCACGGCCCCGGACGTGCATGCACAGCAGTCCGAGGAACTTGTCCCAGCGGTGCAGGTCCTCGTAGCGGAACTCGGCCGTGGATATGCAGCTCTTCTCCTGGATCTCCTCCACCTGGTCCAGCAGCTCCGCGCCGCCCTGGTACTCGCCCTGCACGCCCCTTTTGGAATTCTCGGCCTTGGTCTGCGCGTCGACCCCGTCCGCCTTGCCCAGCGCCTTGAGGTCCTCCTTGAACTTCCACACGATCGCCCGCGCCTGCGCGCCGATGATGTTCTTGCGCGTGCGCCTGTTGGGCTCCGCGTCCCACCAGTACTTGAACGTCTTCTTCATGTGTTGCAGGACGTCGGCGTTCTTGGCGTGCAGGGAGACGCCGTTGTAGATCGGCTCCCGGCTCAGGGAGCCGTCTCTCTTTGGGTCGTTCCTGGGAATGCCCATGATGTGAATCATGGACATGCCGGCATGTCCATCCCGTTCTTTGCCCTTCGGGTTAATGTATTGCACTTGATCGAACGGGTCCCGCCTTCCTATCAGCCAGAACTTCTTGTCTTCAGCGAGATGGATCTGATGAGCGAGGAAGAAGTGCGGCTTTGGGGGGATGCCCTTGGCCTTGATGCGGAAATCCTCAAATCGCTGCTTGATTATATCCGTCTTCCCGTCCAGCTTGAGCCTTCCATTTGGGTACAATTTCGGGTTGGCCAGGTACTCCTTGGTCTTCTTGATTGCATCTTCCGGACTCTGGGCGTCTCGACCGTGCCCAATGTCATCTGGCTTAATGTCTACCCCCATTTTGGCAGATTTCAGAAAGCTTTCCTGGGAATACAAAGAGATTAAAGTTGTTGCTCAAAGATACCAGTAAGAAAATAGAACCCCGGGGTGATTAAATGGCTGAGTCCAGCTCAATGTTGTTTCTTGAAATGCTAATGTTAATGTGCCTCCAAGTCAAGTAGCTTTAAATGCGACGTAGATTCTATTTATTTACGAAACTTCTGTTTCCGATCATATACGCAGGTTTGCATGTATCAAATTTGCAGATCGCTGCATCCATCTCTAAAAATGGTTGGGGGCTAGAATAAACAGCCTCGTGAGATCCTGCGGGCCGTAACGAGGACCAAGTCGATTATGTGGCCAAACACACAGGACTAGTGTAAGCTTAGCGGCAGTGAAAGACTGGAGACAGCTGGAACATGTTGTAAGCACTAGTGCAAAGTCTTTGCGCGATTGTGGATTTCTTACTTTATATACCGATCCTCCGTCTATTGCCATCAAACACACCAGAATCTACATTCGTAGGCCTAAGAAGTCTGCAGCCCGACTCGAGACTTATGCAGGCTAGACGGCTCTTTAATTCAATGTCAACCACTGCGGCTCATTTTACAACGGAATGGTTAATAAATTCACATCCGTATATTGTCAACGTTACCCTGAAGTGATCTGCACGTGTATACCAATGCACCGCGACCTGTTTCGGGCCGTCATGACGTCTTTAGCAGACGTACTTAGGCATCCACTAGGAATGCCCCTGCCACCGCCCCTTCTGGCCTATTCCTTTGCAGTCTCTATCCTTTGGCCTGCTAGGCCTCAATAGAGGGTTCGATGGATTATAGATGACACAGGCGATCTATTCCTGGCCACGTTCGAGGGCACCACCTGCTGTACCTCTTGGTACCAAAACCGCTGCATGCATCCATTTCCCGCGCCCGATACATGATGCCTCGGGTGCCGGGGTGCCAGTCCCTTTGTTGTCTGGTTGGACACAATGCTCCATACGACAGCCGTATGCTCTGTTACGAGGCACTCGCTAAATAACCAAGGACTTATTAGGCAGGCTGCAGAAAGGTGGGATGCTCACCACCGACCAGCAGGTTACATATTCACGTTTCCGTTATATTAAGTGCTTGGGGAATGGGAAAATACCAATTCAAATGAAAGGACTAATTTGTTTCATGCCAGTGATGCGTCATCATTAATGTAGCCAGCGACCACACTTTCCACCATCAACTGAGGTATCAAAGTCTCTCATCACACATAGCGCAACTCATACAACCACAAGGGACTCCCCGCCCACATCAACATGCCTAAGTTCAGCTCCCTTCCGCGCACTCTCTCTCCAGTATTGGGTGCCCAATTCGGGAACTCAATGCCCAGTAGACACACTAGCGACATCGCCCTCCCTCTGCTTCATCGGGCCCGCCTGCACCCCAGACTCGGCAGCCGCGGCAGCCGCGGCAGCAGAAGAAGACCTCCTCCTCTTGAGCAGCATAAAGGCGAACGCGCCGACGACGGCCAGGGACCCGACGATGGTGCCCACGGCGATGCCGGCGATGGCGCCCTTGCTCAGGCCGCCGCCAGAGCCAGAAGACGAGGATGCGGACGTGGGCGTCACGGTCGCGGCGGCCACGGTCTCGGTGGCGGTGGCGTCGCCCGAGTCGAAGTCGGCGGCTGTCACGTTGAAGCAGGGGACCTGGGCTGTGAAGTCGGCCGCCTCGACGAGGGTCTGGTGTGGTGGGACGGGGTTAGCCAAGTCATGACGATGTAAAATGTGAGAGCAACTGGGGCGGAGGTTGGGAAATTGAGGGTGGCCTTACGACATCGGCGCAGGCATAGAACGTCTCGTTTTTGCCGCCGTTCTCGCCCTCGTCGTCAGCCCAGTACGCAAGCTGGATGGTGGCGTTGGTGCCTGCGGAGGCGGAGCTGGGGAGGGAGGCGATCTTGTAGCACTGGTGGCCCGGCTCGACCTCGGTGATGTTCTGGACGATCTGCTCCGTGAACTCGCTCTGGGTGGTGGGCTCTTTATTGCACGGTGTCAGTGTGAACAGCAGTCCTGTGTGGTGTACTTGAACGTACCGTTGTCAAAGGCGATGTAGAAGGCCACCTTGTAGGCATCATCTGCAATCGACAAGGCTACCTGGCCCTGGCCTAGGATATAATGTCAGCGGAAGGGAATAATGGTAGCAGTCCTGAGCCGACGCATACTGAGGGGAAATTCTGTCCGGTTCGTAACACCATCAGCAGAGCCACATGGACCGGTGTTGTCGTGCGAAGCACTCCAAGGCCTGTCATCGGGCCAGAGGAACGCAACAGGGCCCATTACGGTACCCTCGGCGCTCGCACCGTGGACCTCTGCTCTGGCACCCATGGCCAGAAAGGTGAGAGTCGTGAGCGTGGCGGTGAAGCGCATCTTGAGGAGCAATGAGATGCAGGAGGTTGACCTTGGATGAAAGCAAACGGCACGCAGGTGAGACAATAAAAGGGCTGTCACCTATTCGATCTGAGTTGAGGAGCAGGATGATATTTAGATACGAGGCTGCAAGCAGCAATTGGGTCCCTTGACTACTAGTAATATGTACTCGGAGGGCGGAGGGCAAAAGCAGCGGCGCTCCGAAGGGTACGGGAGCAGGAGATACTGCAACAGCAGACCGAGAACAACATGCAGTCGTGGGTGGGGGACATGCTCAGAAAGGATTTACCTGGCGGTGGAGGGTGTGATGGAAAAGACTTGGGAGAACCCTGACGAACGATCCCTATTGGGCGGATCGAACGACAAGTTGGCTGGGCCAGTCAATGGGCCGAGCTGCCTGTCAAGGGCCACGCCAAGCTCCGTCTTGGGTGGACGTTGCTGATCGCATGCGAAGACGAGGACCAAGAGAATCTGGGCCCCGGCCGATGAGTGGCTCTCGACAGAGTGGGTGTGGGAAGTCGCTTCAAGTTGTCGAACCTTGACCTGACCACCAGATGGGGCCCACCGACATCGCTTTCCGCGGATTCGGTATGCTCGCCCGCCAAGTCGGACGTTGTCACCTGCTTTATCATGGCTCCATTAGGTAAATCTTGGTCCTTGGCCCGATGCCGTTTTTTCATGGCGTTTTTATCATGCTTAGGCACTTGCAGTCTGGAGATGCAATACCTACTTACTGTACGTGTTCGTGGTTTGCCGGTCATGTCTCGAGGTTCCGAAAGAAAGGCAGTCCCTGGTCTGGTACACTGTGAGGTGTGCACCTTGGATCTGAGGAACACATCACATTGCGGTCTGTTGCGGGTCACAACGCAGCCGGAGGAGTCATTGTCGGTGGAAAGAAGTGGGTTACACCTGGACAGTCATTGCTTGCATATGAATGGGTCCCGGCGGACAGCAATAAACCGGGTCCGGCCATACGTGCCGATCATCTTTGAGCTCTTGGGCGCCATTGGAATGGGTACTCAAGTAAGTGTAACGTCGGCTTCCAGAAGTATCATTTCTCTAATCCGTTTACGAGTTTGAAGTCGGTCAAATCGGACGAGATGTTCACGGGTTTTTGGCGGTCTGGTCGACAAAGCGTGATTGTTCTCTTCACACACTGACTCTCTCTTCAAGTGAATCTGTGGCTCACATGATCCTCACTGGCATCCGTGGCGGATGAAAATCTGGAGAGACGGTCGGGGGATTGACACAGGGTGTGGAGCATCAACAAGGGTCAAACCAGTTTGCTGTTTAGCCTTTCTCTCCTCCTTCTTATCTGATCGCGCTAGTGACTTTGGTGTCCGAGCTCGATGCAGGATAGTGGAGACCCAAACTTTGATCTAATCTTATCAGATCCTCCGACGGTGGTCCCCTCACCGTGGCCCTGTCCAATCGGCGTCGTTTCGGTGAGTGCCACCACCGCAAAAGAGCCATTCAACCTTGGCCCTGGCTTAGCGAGCCGCGAGCAGAACTCGGATCCGACTCCCAGACTAACTCTTGTTGAAGGTGCCGATGGCCGTCTATCAGCTGTCCACTTGGCGAAACTCGCTTGTCGGAGACATGCTAACTCGTCCAGGAAGCTGTGGCCGTAAATCTCATGCTTTCTTCCAGATTTGGGCAAACTGGAAGCGCCCACCACGGATATACGAAATACATCCCCGAGTGTTCTTCCTTCTGGAGGCCAGGCTCCTGTCCGGAATGTCTGTTTTCCGGTGGGTCGATCTGGCTCCCCAGGGATGTCGAGAAAATCCTGTACACTGCACTCGACAGGGCTAGGAACGGTGGAGGGACTCGGTCCATTCCGGATCAGCCGGTTCAATGTACCTACACTCATGCCAAGTCTCCACTCGTGAGCGGTCAACTGGCTGGCGAAGAGCTGGGCTGGCATGATGTCGCCTGTGTGACCGACCCGTCCACATTAAAAAAGCCAATTCTCTTTTCACGTGTCAAGATCCAGCTTTGTTATCCTTCTTCCCACCCATCTCACCTGCGTGTTTAGTAGCTAATCATCCAATTCTAACCGCTTTGGTCTCTCCAAACCACACGTGCATCAAAATGGTCGCCTTCAGATGGGTCATCGGTACAGCTCTCGCAGCTTCCACCGCGCTGGCGAATGACTTCGCCCTCGCCGGAGTGTTCATCCACCCCATCCTCGCAAAGCGCCAGAACGAGTCCGTCGGCTCCCCATCCTATAACTGCCATGACAACTGCGGTAAGTCATTTCCACCATCCCGACCCAATACCTTAAACCAAAACATTCCCCAACTCACACAGACACACACCCAAATCCAGGCCAGGCGATAATAGAAGTCCGCAACTGCAACGCCACCATCTGCGACGACGAGGTCTTCCAGACAAACTACAAGAACTGCCTGCAGTGCGCCGGGCCCGACAACGAGGACATCTGGAAGTACTACGGGGAAAGCATAGAGACCGCGGCCGCCTCATGTGGCCTCGACACTGAGCCGCTCGGCGGCCAGCAGGAGTCCGTCGGCACGGCCGTCGTGGCCAGCAACAGCACGTCGGCGTGCGAGGCTGCCGCGGCCGCCGGCTCCGAGTCGTCGTCGCCGTCCGCGTCCGCGTCGTCCACCGGTGCTTCTGCTTCTGCCTCCGCTTCGGCTTCTTCTTCGGCCTCTGAGTCTGCTGCGTCTGCGTCTGGCACTGCTTCCTCGGTGAGCTTTTATCCGTGCTTTGTCCCCTTCGTTTTACTGTGCAAGTGGAAAATAAAGGTCGAGACTGACGCCAATTCTTATTCTCTACTAGGCTGCTAACGCCGCGCCTACGGCTGTTGCTGGCGTTGCTGCCTATGGTGCTGTTGCCGTCGGCGCTCTGTACGCGATGGGGCTCTGATTGGGGGATGTGTCATAGTCTTGTATTGATTGCTTCAGAATTCTCTTACCCCATCTGTCATCCCTCATGTCGCTCTGTACTACACACATGCATCATGAGATACCCAGCAGCATCTACTGGAGACACTGCTGGACCCTTTTCTTTTCCACATTTAATGGATTACCGTGCTTTTATTAAGTGGTTTACTAAGTCCCACTATTGATATAATTAATGCCTTAAGGTTTAAGTTTTTAAAGTATGCCTTAAAGTGTATTTATAAAGTATTAACTGCTATTTTTATTATATAAGAAGCTAAGCCTTAATACCTTAAGTTACCTTGCAATTTTATATAGCTAGTAATACTTATACTTATTTACTTATTAAAGAAAAACTAGCTTTAATAATATATTAAGAAAAACTTAAAGAAGCGGCTAAAAACTAGCTATTTAAGGCTTAAGTCTTTAAAGGAAGACCCTTATTAAATTAATAAGTATAGCCGTTATTAATTAATCCTATATGGGCTTTAAAGGAGTTGCAACCTTCCTTTTATAGGTAGAAGAGGTCTTAAAAAGATTAAGGCACTAGCGGGATTTAAACCTACGGCCTTTGCGCTTGTTATTACGCGAAAGCCAGCCTGATGCTTGTCCAGCTGCGCCACGGTGCCTATCCACATTTAATATAAATCTTGAACTGTATCAGTTTGATGGGTTGTGGGCGGGACAAAAAGCGTCTTTCGATGGCCACTTATTGTGGACATCATCATTGAATTGAGATTGTTTCTCGACTGTTCTCGATTTGGACTTCCAAGGTCAGTAGTAATTGCTGCAGCAGGTGGGTGAGACGGTAAATCGTACGAACAGTTACTAACAATTCATGCAGGTTATCAAGGTGATGAGAGCCCAAGGGTAATGTGAACATATTCTTCGTGATGTACTAGTGTCTGGTATATACATGAGGTATTCTAACGTCATCTCATCGGTATCTTCGTAAACCCAAAGGCCCACCCAACCCCCTTTCCCCTTCCGTTGCCCCACGCCGCCCCAGCCAGAACGCCATATATTTATATAAAAGTACAATTATGCCCACACACACACACGCGCGCGCGCGCACACACACACACACACACATACGCTCACACACTAGTGGCCCTTCCTACCCTCGGGATCCTCAACCATGATCTCCGGAGCGGTGGTGATGTTATCGTTGTTGCTGAACCCACCAGTATCCGAGACGACGACGACGGGCGACTCGGCCGGGTCAGAGTCAGTCCTCTGGCGCATCTGCGCCTCGCCGTCCTCGCCACCGGTCGCCTCCTCGTCGGCGGCCTTGTTGCCCTTCCTGAACAGCCTTCCGATCCTGCTGAAGAAGCGGCCGAGGGCGCGATAGGCGACCGCCACGGGGCCCCCGACGACGTGCGCGACGCGCGCGAACCACGCGTCGGGGAACAGGCGGACGGCGACGGCCCAGGGCATGCACAGCAGGGCGAGGACGATGGAGACGGCCCACTGGGGCCCGTCGAGCCCGCCCTCGGCGACGGAGAAGACGCGGCCGCCGACGAAGATGATGGCGACCTGCAGCCCCACCATGAGGATGTTGATGGCGATGAAGAACTG